>NC_133325.1:20628386-21368454 GCF_042186555.1 Aquarana catesbeiana | reverse complement strand
GAGGGGTTTTTTTTTTTTTTTTTTTGGCGCGGGGTTCCCCTTAAAATCCATACCAGACCTGAAGGGTCTGGTATGGAATTTAGGGGGAACCCCATGTCATTTTTTAAAAAAAGTACCATGTAGATGGGAAGTAGTGGTAAAAAGGTAGCGGTGAAGCTGCAAGCACACATATACAGATACGGACTGTTCCTTAAAAGTCATGCAGATGAAGATGTTATTCAGAGTGACTCTTTATCAACTATTCTCTATGAAAATCTACTTACATCTTCCCTGATTGAAGAAATCATTTGAGGATGATTTCTTAACTATCATCAATTGATCATAGTATTCCTGCAAGATCCACTTAAAAGATGATAATGTAACAGAAAGAGCATCTCAGAGGAAGTCTTTCTCCTATCCCAGTTTTTGTTGTTGAATAAAGCAAGTGAAAAAGCACTAAGGACTGTGACTTGTAAATCTATGGGTTGCGAGGGTTGGGTGGTAGATGTGAATTACAAATATAACATTTAATCAGCCGCTCCTTCGGGAGTATGCGCTACATATGCTTTTCAGAAATGCAAACTAACAGCATACCTGCAGACAATAAGTCAAGCCTGTAGGACCAGATTTGCACCGTTTAACAGAAAGGTTTCAGCACAGCACACCTGCTATCAGCATAGCAGTATTGCAGACACAAACCACAACCTTTCAGAGATGAAAGCTTAACAACATACTTGCAGCAGTAACTGAATATTATTGGTTTGTGCACCAGGTGGTGCCTTACCATCTGCATGCTTCAAGTCCAAACAGAAAGTCCAAAGAATGTCCATCCATGGCGTCACGATAAAGGAGCAATCCCTAGAGACCAGATACCTGCACCCCTCTCCAGGATCCTTGTGGGGTGAGGTCTCCCCCATATAGGCGTTCATGTCAGCCATTACAGCGGGGAGCTTTGTCACAGGAGAGGCTCAAACCTGTGCGGCTTGGTCAGAAGTGTCTGACAGGTGACGGAAAAATTAAAAATCCTGCTCTTTCAGCAGCAGCATAACTGGCTGTTAGCAGTGAGGAAAAAAAGAGAATACTGGAGGTAGGGAGGAGACCTGATCTTATAGTATAACCAGTCCTGTGATAGGGCAGGGGGAGGAGCCTACCAGACGTATATGCTGTCATGCTGTGTCAGGAAAGTAAATTTCTTTTGGGGGATTGTCATTCAAGCATCACGGTGATGGTTAATCATCTGGAGTAATTAATTTTAATTTACCCTGAACATTTCTCTTTTGGAGCGGATTTTCCTTCATCTTTCTCACATTTTGGCTGCCTATTTTTGTCAAAAGTGGACTGTGTATCAAGTTTGAAAGACTTTCAGAATATATAAGCGCTATTATTGTTTAAATATTTATTTTGACACAATTTTGTTACATTTTTTTTTATTATAGTAGCAGCTTGGTTGATATTGTATCTTCACCGTGAGCACTGAGGGAGAGATATCTATAGTTGTTTGATTATTTCTCAATTTTTGTCAAAGTAAAAATCATCATTTTTTTGCTAGAAAATTACTTAAAGCTCACAAACATTTTATATGTTTTTTTTTTAGTCGAGACCTTAAAGAGGAGTTCCACCCAGGGGGGCCGTCAAAAAAAAAAAAATTAAAAGTCAGCAGCTGCAAATACTGCAGCTGCTGACTTTTAATTGGACACTTACCTGTCCTTGGGTCCAGCGATGCGGGGGATCGAAGCCCCGCTCGTCCCCCCCCTTCGCTCGTCGGCGCCGGCATTTCAACTGTGGGCGCCGGGCTGTGGCTTCACAGCCTGGCACCCACTGCGCATGCGTGAGCGGCGCCGCGCGCCGTGATTGGCCGCTTAATCACCTGGGACCTGTATTGGGTCCCAGATGATTGACAGGAGGGAGGGAGCAGAGCGGAGCCCTTCCTGTGCCTGGGGGGAAGTGATGTCACCAGCCCAGGCAAAGGAACAGGCAGACTACGAGGGACCACCTAGCAACAGGCATTTAGAGGTAAGTGAAAAAAAAAAAATATCCAAATTTTTTTTGTTTTTTTTTTTTAGAATTTTTACAGGTATTTTTGTTTTTTTGGGTGGAACCCGACTTTAACCACTTCAGCCCCGGAAGGATTTACCCCCTTCCTGGCCAGAGCACTTTTTACAATTTGGCACTGCGTCGCTTTAACTGCTAATTGCGCAGTCATGCAATGCTGTACCCAAACAAAATTTGCGTCCTTTTCTTCCCACAAATAGAGCTTTCTTTTGATGGTAGTTGATCACCTCTGCCGTTTTTATTTTTTGCGCTATAAACGGAAAAAGACCGAAAATTTTGAAAAAAAATTATATTTTCTACTTTTTGTTATAAAAAAAATCCAATAAACTCAATTTTAGTCATACATTTAGGCCAAAATGTATTCGGCCACATGTCTTTGGTAAAAAAAATGTCAATAAGCGTATATTTATTGGTTTGCGCAAAAGTTATAGCGTCTACAAACTAGGGTACATTTTCTGGAATTTACACAGCTTTTAGTTTATGACTGCCTATGTCATTTCTTGAGGTGCTAAAATGGCAGGGCAGTACAACCCCCCCCCAAATGACCCCATTTTGGAAAGTAGACACCCCAAGGAAATTGCTGAGAGGCATGTTGAACCCATTGAATATTTATTGTTTTTGTCCCAAGTGATTGAATAATGACAACAACAAAAAATAAATTAAAAAAAAAAAAAAATTTACAAAAAGTTGTCACTAAATGATATATTGCTCACACAGGCCATGGGCATATGTGGAATTGCACCCCAAAATACATTTAGCTGCTTCTCCTGAGTATGGGGATACCACATGTGTGGGACTTTTTGGGAGCCTAGCCGCGTACGGGGCCCCGAAAACCAAGCACTGCCTTCAGGATTTCTAAGGGCATAAATTTTTGATTTCACTCCTCACTACCTATCACATTTTTGAAGGCCATAAAATGCCCAGATGGCACAACCCCCCCCAAATGACCCCATTTTGGAAAGTAGACACCCCAAGCTATTTGCTGAGAGGCATGTTGAGTCCATGGAATATTTTATATTTTGACACAAGTTGCGGGAAAGTGACAATTTTTTTTTTTTTTGCACAAAGTTGTCACTAAATGATATATTGCTCAAACATGCCATGGGCATATGTGGAATTGCACCCCAAAATACATTCTGCTGCTTCTCCTGAGTACAGGGATATCACATGTGTGGGACTTTTTTGGGAGCCTAGCCGCGTACGGGGCCCCGAAAACCAAGCACCGCCTTCAGGATTTCTAAGGGCATAAATTTTTTATTTCACTCCTCACTACCTATCACAGTTTTGAAGGCCATAAAATGCCAAGATGGCACACCCCCCCCCCCAAATGACCCCATTTTGGAAAGTAGACACCCCAAGCTATTTGCTGAGAGGCATGTTGAGTCCATGGAATATTTTATTTTTTGACACAAGTTGCGGGAAGTGACAAATTTTTTTTTTTTGCACAAAGTTGTCACTAAATGATATATTGCTCACACAGGCCATGGGCATATGTGGCATTGCACCCCAAAATACATTCTGCTGATTCTCCTGAGTATGGGGACACCACATGTGAGGGACTTTTTGGGAGCCTAGCCACGTACGGGGCCCCGAAAACCCAGCACCGCCTTCAGGATTTCTAAGGGTGTAAAGTTGTGATTTCACTCCTCACTACCTATCACATTTTTGAAGGCCATAAAATGCCCAGATGGCACAAAACCCCCCCAAATGCCCTCTTTTGGAAAGTAGACACCCCATGCTATTTGCTGAGAGGCATATTGAGTCCATGGAATATTTTATATTATGACACAAGTTGCGGGAAAGCGACAATTTTTTTTTTTTGCACAAAGTTGTCACTAAATGATATGTTACTCAAACATGCCATGGGCATATGTGGAATTACACCCCAAAATACATTCTGCTGCTTCTCCTGAGTATGGGGATACCACATGAGTGGCACTTTTTGGGAGCCTAGCTTCATACGGGGCCCCGAAATCCAATCACCGCCTTCAGGATTTCTAAGGGTGTAAATTTTTGATTTCACTCCTCACTACCCATCACAGTTTCGAAGGCCATAAAATGCCAAGATAGCACAAAACCCCCCAAAATAACCCCATTTTGGAAAGTAGACACCCCAAGCTATTTGCTGAGAGGCATGGTGAGTATTTTGCAGCTCTCATTTCTTTTGAAAATGAAAAAAAGACAAGAAAAACATTTTTTTTTTCTTTTTTCAATTTTCAAAAGTTTGTGACAAAAAGTGAGGTCTGAAAAATACTTGGGGGGGTTTGTGCCATCTGGGCATTCCATGGCCTCCGAAACTGTGATAGGCAGTGAAGAGTGAAATCAAAAATTTACGCCCTTAGAAAGCCTGAAGGCGGTGCTTGGTTTTCGGGGTCCCGTACGCGGCTAGGCTCCCAAAAAGTCTCACACATGTGGTATCCCCGTACTCAGGAGAAGCAACAGAATGTATTTTATGGTGTCATTTTCCCGCAACTTGTGTCACAATATAAAATATTCCATGGACTTGACATGACTCTCAGCAAATAGCTTGGGGTGTCTACTTTCCAAAATGGGGTCATTTGGGGGGGGGTTTGAACTGTCCTGGCATTTTATGCACAACATTTAGAAGCTTATGTCACACATCACCCACTCTTCTAACCACTTGAAGACAAAGCCCTTTCTGACACTTTTTGTTTACATGAAAAATTTTTTTTTTTTTGCAAGAAAATTACTTTGAACCCCTAAACATTATATATTTTTTTAAAGCAAATGCCCTACAGATTAAAATGGTGGGTGTTTCATTTTTTTTTTTTCACACAGTATTTGCGCAGCAATTTTTCAAACGCATTTTTTTGGGAAAAAACACACTTTTTAAAATTTTAATGCACTAAAACACACTATATTGCCCAAATGTTTGATGAAATAAAAAAGATGATTGAGTACATGGATACCAAACATGACATGCTTTAAAATTGCGCACAAACGTGCAGTGGCGACAAACTAAATACATTTTTAAAAGCCTTTAAAAGCCTTTACAGGTTACCACTTTAGATTTACAGAGGAGGTCTACTGCTAAAATTACTGCCCTCGATCTGACCTTCGCGGTGATACCTCACATGCATGGTGCAATTGCTGTTTACATTTGACGATTTGACGCCAGACCGACGCTTGCGTTTGCCTTTGTGCGAGAGCAGGGGGGGACAGGGGTGCTTTTTTTTTTTTTTCTTTATTATTTTTTTGCTTTTTTATCTTATTTTTAAACTGTTCCTTTCATTTTTATTTTTTTTAATCATTTTTATTGTTATCTCAGGGAATGTAAATATCCCCTATGATAGCAATAGGTAGTGACAGGTACTCTTTTTTGAAAAAATTGGGGTCTATTAGACCCTAGATCTCTCCTCTGCCCTCAAAGCATCTGACCACACCAAGATCGGTGTGATAAAATGCTTTCCCAATTTCCCAATGGCGCTGTTTACATCCGGCGAAATCTAAGTCATGAAATGCTCGTAGCTTCTGGTTTCTTAGGCCATAGAGATGTTTGGAGCCATTCTGGTCTCTGATCAGCTCTATGGTCAGCTGGCTGAATCACCGACTGCATTCTCAGGTTCCCTGTTGGGACAGGAGAGCCAGAGAAAAACATGGAAGACGGAGGGGGGCATTCCATCCCACTGCTTGTAAAAGCAGTCTAGAGGCTAATTAGCCACTAGGATTGCTTTTACATGAAAGCCGACCGCTGGCTGAAAAGAATGATACCAAGATGATACCTAAACCTGCGGGCATCATTCTAGTATAACCACTCAAAGTCCAGCAACATACCAGTACGTTGCTGGTCCTTGTTGGGCATACATTGTAAACTTTTTTTTCATGCAGCCTGTGGGCTGAACGAAAAAAAGATATTGATCGGTGGGTATGCCCACCATTAGAATACCTCCCTTCATCCACCCACTTCTAATGATGGGCATACATGCACCGTATATATATGCCGAAGCATGGGGGCATCCTCCCGCAAAAGTTAGGAGCAAATCGCTCCTCCGCCCTCTGCTGCCCCCACGCTTCGGCATATATGCTGACGTATGTAACTGTGGTGGTGAAATCACCTCCAACAGCGCTGGAGTCACGGCTTTATGTATCGTGGGAGCAAACGCTGTTGCTGTCAAGATAAATAAATCCCGCTGCAACTGAATGGCGTACCTGCTAAGCAAATGATGGTTAACAAAAAAACAAAGTAACATTACAGTATAATGCCCCGTACACACGGTCGGATTTTCCGATGGAAAATGTCCGATCGGAGCGTGTTGTCGGAAATTCCGACTGTGTGTGGGCTCCATCGGACATTTTCCATCGGATTTTCCGACACACAAAGTTGGAGAGCAGGAGATAAAATTTTCCGACAACAAAATCCGTTGTCGGAAATTCCGATCGTGTGTACACAAATCTGACGGACAAAGTGCCACGCATGCTCAGAATAAATAAAGAGATGAAAGCTATTGGCCACTGCCCCGTTTATAGTCCCGACGTACGTGTTTTACGTCACCGCGTTTAGAACGATCGGATTTTCCGACAACTTTGTGTGACCGTGTGTATGCAAGACAAGTTTGAGCCAACATCCGTCGGAAAAAATCCTAGGATTTTGTTGTCGGAATGTCTGAACAAAGTCCGACCGTGTGTACGGGGCATAACAGTAATACTTACCATACCTGCAAAGCAAATACAAAAAAAAACATAGTAAAAAATAAAAACATTTAACGCAACCTGTGCCTACCTAAAATATATATATGCCGAAGCATGGGGGCATCCTCCCGCAAAAGGCAGGAGCAAATCTCTCCTCCATCGACTGCTGCCCCCACGCTTCGGCATATATGCTGAAGTATGTAACTGTGGTGGTGAAATCACCTCCGACAGCGCTGGAGTCACGGCTTTATGTATCGTGGGAGCAAACGCTGTTGCTGTCAAGATAAATAAATCCGCGCTGCAACTGAATGGCGTACCTGCTAAGCAAATGATGGTTAACAAAAAAACAAAGTAACATTACAGTATAACAGTAATACTTACCATACCTGCAAAGCAAAATCCAAAAAAAACAAAAAAGTGGTTAACAATAAAAAAACAAAGTATAAAAAAATTGCATACCTATAAAGCAAACATGATAAAAAACATAACAATAAAACATTGCAGTATAGAATGCAGAACAATAGAGAGAGAATAGAGAGAGAACAATAAAACAACAACTATTTTTGTTTTTTTTATTTTATATATTTTTTTGTGTTTTTTTCTTTTTTTTTACTTTTTTTTGTTTTTTTTGTTTTTTTTTACACTTTTTTTTGTAACTTTAACTTTTTTAACTGGTACCAGGTTTGGGTCTCTCAAAATGTGACAGCATCTTGGGAGACCCTGTGAAAGTGTGTCCTAGTCTGTGCAGTGCTGTACCCTACGCTAATACTCAACTAGTGTATGGTAGCATTCAAAACATTCACCAATGCAAAGACCAGGATTGCCAGGACAGAGGGGACAATAATACCCGTTGTCACGCCTAAATCCGCGCTTGCTGCAGACACGACATCTTTTTTGGGGGGTTCGTTGGGTAGGGATACTCGGGAGGGCATAAAGAAAATGCCTCTCATGTAGCCGGCTTACTGCATTTGTTTGGGGATGGTGAGTTGGAGCACCGTCTGGATACAGAAGGGCTCTGACGATCTCTTCCTGGAATTTAAGGAAGGATCCAGTCTGTCCTGAAGCTCTGTATAGCACATGAGCGTTCAGCAAAGCCAATTGAAATAAATAAACAGACACTTTTTTGTACCAGCGTCTGGCCTTACAGGCAATTAGGTACGGCGCCAACAACTGGTCGTTGAGGTCCACCCCTCCCATATTAAGGTTATATTCGTGGACACAGAGGGGTTTCTCCACAACACCAGTCGGCGTAGGAATTTGGACCGTCGTGTCTGCATGAAGGGAGGTGAGAACGAAAACATTCTTCTTATCCCTCCACTTCATAGCGAGCAAATTATTACACTGAATGCAGGCTCTCTCCCCCAGCCTAAGACGGGAATCTACAAGCCTCTGGGGAAAGCCCGGCGATTAGGTCGCACGGTGCCACGTGCTCCAATCTGATAATCAAAAAGGTGGCTAAAAAAATGGCACGCTCGTGTAATAATTGTCAACATACAAGTGGTACCCCTTTCCGAATAAGGGTGACACCAAGTCCCACACTATCTTGCCAGTGCTTCCTATGTAGTCAGGGCAGTTTGTCGGCTCTACGTGACTATCTTTGCCCTCGTAAACCATAAAACTACATGTATAGCCTGTGGCCCTGTCACAGAGCTTATACATCTTGACCCCGTATCTGGCACGCTTGCTGGGAAGGTACTGTTTGAATGACAAGTGGCCAGAAAATTTAATCAGGGACTCATCAACACAGACAACTTGATGGGGAGTAAACAAGTCTGCAAAACGCTGGTTGAAGTGGTTTACGAGGGGCCGAATGCTGTAGAGCCGATTGTATTCAGGGTCTCCACGAGGACGACAGAGTTCATTGTCGTTGAAGTGCATGAACCGCAAAATCTGCTCGTATCGTGCCCTGGCCATGGAAACAGAGAACAAGGGCGAATGGTAAATTGGGTCAGTGGACCAATATGACCGCAACTCACTCTTTTTATTCAAGCCCATGAGGAGGGAAAGGCCCAGAAAGATCTTAAATTCAGAAACCGTAATTGGTCTCCAATCTCTGGCAAGGGAGGACTGGAGATTAGTGGCGATGTGTTGACCAACGTACAAATTGCTTTGGTCCACAATAGATCTATAGAGATCTTCGGTGAAAAACAGCAAATAAAAATCCAGTGGCATAAAGTCAACTGTTTCCACCTGAATTCCGGGTTGGCCAGTGAATGGGGGAAGTACGGGTGCTGCAGAAGTGCTGGGTACCCAATTCGGATTGGCGAATGCAGCAGGAAGGGCACTATGGGCACGACGGGCCTGTGTTTGTCTTCTTGGTGGCAGCGGGACACTACTAGTGCTTGCCACCTCACCAGCTTGAACTGCACTTATGGGACTCGCCACGTCACCACGTGATACTGCAGTGCTGGATGTACGACCAGGGTGTACTAGGCCGCTGGTGCTTGCCAGTTCACCAGAAGGAATAGCGGCTCTAGTACTTCTCTGCTCCATACGAGAGCCCTGCGGTTCTTGCACTTCAAGGACAAAAGAAGTTCGGGGTCTGGTACGCCTGACCTTAGCAGGGACCACAACTCCGTCGTCAGAGCTATCTGTCATGGAGCCGCTGTCGTCTACAGGATCGTATTCTGAGCCTGAATCTGACAGATGAGTGACTTCCTCTTCACTATCTGTCATGCTCAGAAACGTGTAGGCCTTTTCACTAGTGTACCTTCGATTTGCCATTTTGGGCTCTAAATTTAGGGGTACACTAGTGAGACTCACAGGCAAAAAAGCTCCTGACTGTTAGCGACTGATTCAAAACGCTACCAAAAAACTGTTAGCGATCGCAGGGATCAGGCCTGACTCTGCAAACGCTGCAGTTATGTGTGTTTAGTGTTTTGTGACAGTTATCGATCAATACTGCACTTGGGTGGGCTGGGCTGGGCCGAGGAGCAAAACGCAGGTCCTAGCAGGTATCTGGGCTGATCCCGCTAACACTGCGTTTTTGGGAACCCTAAACTGCTGGGGAGTATAGATCTGATCGGATCAGATATCGATCCGTTCAGATACTATAGCACTAAGGGAGGTGTATGCTGCGTGCGTGGGTTTTAGCGGTACTGACGCTAACCTGACGCTGCCTGGGGCGAGGCAGACCTTATCTGACCCTAAAAACGTAACTTATATCACCGCCAGGCAATTAGGGGGTTAAACCTTTATAAGGTAATAAACGGCGAGTGCCCTAAAACTATAATAAACTATAATAAACTATAAAAAAATAAACTAACTAACCAGCGTCACCCGTAACACTTATACGGTGATCGCTAGTGAAAGGGTTAACTAGGGGGCAATCAGGGGGTTAAAACCTTTAGTAGGTAGTATATGGGGGTCCCTGTCGCTATGAAACACTGACAGCGAACCTATATACTTACCTCCCTAACTAGCGTCACCTGTGTCACTAATACAGCGATCAGAAAAACGATCGCTTAGCGACACTGGTGACGGGGGGTGATCACGGGGTTAACCTTTATTAGGGGGGGTTAGGGGGGGTACCCTGGACCTAAAGGGGGTACCCTAGACCTAAAGGGGGCTAACCTAACTGCCCTAACACTTATAACTGTCACAAACTGACACCAATGCAAAAAAAAAAAAAAACTGCTATTGGTGTCAGTGTGACAGGGGGGTGATCGGGGGGTGATCGGGGGGTGAAGGGGGGTGAAAAGTGTGCCTGCGTGTTCTACTGAACGTGTAGTGTTGGTGCAACTTACTTGGATGTCTTCTCTCCTCGGCGCCGGATCGAAAAGACCGGCTCGAGGAGGGATGACATCACTTCCTCTCCCTCTGTTTACATTACAGAGGGAGAGGAAGCATTTGATTCACTGGGAGCGATCGGGAGGGGGTGGCCATCAATGGATGGCCTCCCCCTCACCTCTCATCGCCTGTGAACAAGAGCCGACCGCCTATGGCACCGGGGGGGGGTCCGATCGGACCCCACGCCCGCGGGAAGGCATCACGTATCAGGTACGTGATTTTGCCTGCCCGTGCCATTTTGTTCACATATATATGCGTTAGGCGGTCGGCAAGTGGTTAAGGAATAAAATGGTGGTCATTGCAACTTTTTGTGTCACACTGTATTTGTGCAGCAATTTTTCAAATGCTACCTCCCTGTCTACCCCTCTGCCCCCTTGTACATTCTGCTGCCCCCTGTCCATCCTGCTACCTCCCTGTCTACCCCTCTGCCCCCTTGTACATTCTGCTGCCCCCTGTCCCTCCCGCTGCCCCTTTGTCCATTTGGCTGGCCCCCTGTTCATTCTGCTGCCCCCTTGCTCATTTTGCTGCCCCCTGTTCATTCTGCTGCTCCTTGTCTACTCCTCTGTCCATCCTGCTGCCACTTTAAACACCCAAAAGTGTCCAAGGTACTTTTACAATGTACAGGTGATACTCGAAAAATTAGAATATTGTGAAAAACTTCATTTATTTCACTAATGAAACTTAAAAGGTGAAACTAATATAAGAGATAAACTCATTACATCAAAGCAAGATAGTTCGAGCTGTGATTTGTCATAATTGTGATGATTATGGCTTACAGCTCATGAAAACCCCAAATCCACAATCTGAGAAAATTAGAATATTACATGCAATCAATAAAACAAGGATTGTACATAGAACAATATTAGACCCCTGAAAAGTATAAGCATGCATATGTACTCAGTACTTGGTTTGGGCCCCTTTTACAGCAATTCCTGCCTGGCATGGAAGCCTTTGGCACTGCTGAGGTGTTATGGAAGACCATGATGCTTCAATAGCGGCCTTCAGCTCTTCTACATTGTTCAGTCTCTCATCTTTCCCTTGGCAATGCCCCATAGATTCTCTATGGGGTTCAGGTCAGGTGAGTTTGCTGGCCAATCAAGCACAGTAATCCAACAGTCATTAAACCAGGTTTTGGTGCATTTGGCAGTGTGGGCAGGTGCCAAGTCCTGCTGGAAAATGAAGTCAGCATCCCCATAGAGCTCGTCTGTGGAAGGAAGCATGAAGTGCTCCAAATTTCCCTGGTAGATGGCCCTGGACTGAATGAAGCACAGTGGACCAACACCAGCAGATGACACGGCTCCCCAAATCAACACAGACTGTGGAAACTCCACAGTGGACTTCAAGCATCTTGCAGTGTGTGCCTCTCCATTCTTCCTCCATACTCTGGCTCCTTGGTTTCCAAATGAGATGCAAAATTTGCTCTCATCAGAAAAGAGGACTTTGGACCACTGAGCAACAGACCAGGTCTGTTTTTCTTTAGCCCAGGTAAGACGCTTCTGACATTGTTTGTTGTTCAGGAGTGGCTTGACGAGAGGAATACGAAATTTGAAGCCCATGTCCAGGATCCGTCTTTGTGTGGTGGCTCTTGATGCACTGACTCCAGCCTCAGTCCACTCCTTGTGAAAGTCCCCAACACTTTTAAATGGCCTTTTCCTGATAATCCTCTCCAGGCTGAGGCTGTGGTTTCTTCCACACTTTTCCCTTCCACATAACTTTCTATTAATGTGCTTTGATACAGTACTTTGGGAACATCCAACTTCTTTTGCAATTACCTTTTGAGGCTTTCCCTCCTTATGGAGGGTGTCAATGATGATTTTCTGCACAACTGTCAGGTCAGCAGTCTTTCCCATGATTGTGATTCCTACTGAACCCGACTGAGAGACCATTTAAAGGCTCAGGAACCCTTTGCAGGTGTTATGGGTTAATTTGCTGATTAGAGTGGGACACTTTGAGCCTAGAATATTGCACCTTTTCACAATATTCTAATTTTCTGAGATTGTGGATTTGGGGTTTTCATGAGCTGTAAGCCATAATCATCACAATTATGACAAATCACGGCTTGAACCAACTTGCTTTGCATGTAATGAGTCTATCTCATATATTAGTTTCACTTTTTAAGTTGCATTAGTGAAATAAATGATATTTACACAATATTCTAATTTTTCGAGTATCACCCGTATACTACAAAAATAAAAATAAACATTGCTGTGCACCAGAAAAGTGTTTGGGTTTGGCTTGAAGAAAGGGTGGCAACCCTACATTAAAGGTCCTCCTTATGGAGAGATCTGGGGTCTATCTCTCCTCTAGGCTGGAAAGACTGGTGTGGAGCTGAACTCACGGTGGAGCTGCTGATTTGTTGCGGGCTGTTTCCGTTACCTTTTTTACCTGTGATTTGACCGACACTGGGTCTAGGGTCCCGTTGAGCTTACTATCAGACAATGTAAGCACCAGTCACTTGAGTACTTTTCCAATGCTTTAATGGAATATAACTGGAAGAAGTAGCAGGAAAGAGGTAGAAGAAGAGTTGCAGGGAAGTTCAATACCTTTTCTTGGTGTAACATTGAGTAATTGGAATCTTAGGGATGAATATACTTTCCTTTCAGGGTTAAATCTTTGCCCACCCGGATAGGTCTCTCTCACCAACCTAGCAGTCAGTACGCAGCACGAACAAAAAGTCTCTGCCACAGACTTGAGTGAAATAAAACCCATACGATCCTCTGCCACAGGATGTAGTGGTTTTCGATAAACAGCAAACACAGTACTAGAACCTTTAAGCCGACCCGGCAGTACTTGTGCAGTAGGGTAGTTTAGGATACGTCCTCCAATCGAGTCACCAGGCCCTTCTTAAGACCAGCCTTGCATGGTCCCTTCCAAGATGAGTCCTCCCCTGGATCTTCCCGATTGTCTGGCTTCTTCCCGCAGGACAGACAGCACAGGACCATCCCAAGGACAGCAGGCCCCAGACAGGCTTCTGGGTCCACCTGCACAGCTGCAGCTCCGTAACTCTCCAGGCTGGAGGGCTACGAGAAAACACTCACTGACACATACCTCTAGGCCAGGAGGGCCACGAGGCAAAAAGACTTCTCTAAATATGGCGTCTGTCCCATAAATACCCTCTCCCAGAATGCAACTCAGAGGACCACCTCCGCCGAGTTATCTCCGGGACAGAAGAGCACTCATACACTTCAGCTTGTTGCCTTTCCAATACTGACCCATGGTGACAACGACACCCACAGGCACAGTGTGAAACTACACGCAACACAGCCAAACTGGAACAGAGGATAAATCTGACAATAAACTGAATCTGAACTATGTACAGAACCTATGACCCACTAAATTTACCTATAAGCGGTAGATTGAAAAATCTACCAGTGCTACATACTCCCTCCACTACAATAGACGTTTTCCTCAATGTCTGTCAAAATATAACTCTCAAGCCTGAGAGTAGGTATTTGAAATTAGAACTTGGATGAGAAAGAAGAAAAGACAGTATAGAAATGTCACAGTTTTAACATTTAGACAATGACATATTCACATCAGCAAAATAAATCACATTAGACATGTCACAAAACCCCACTATCTATCTAGCTGAAAAGCCTAACAGCTTGATAGGAGATCTAGTTGTTGCTGAAAGAAACAAAGTTAGACACACACAAAATATGTACAGTAGCATCACTAAGAATAAAGGAGCAAAGCCTCATTCCACAAAAGAATGACACTCTCTTCCCACATATTTTCCTCTAATAACCTGAAGTAACTTGAAAAGTCCATCCCTATCTCGGGGCATATCATATTTATCTTTTTTCAGTAAAAGAAACTTTGGTTATCACAGAAGTCTTTTGATATAAAAGCGCTGAGGTGAACAAAATCTCTTGACCACGGAGATCTCTAAACACTAACACTATCTAGCTATATACCCCAAAGTTCTGTTTTCTTTTTAAAAGAATAGAAGACAACAGTCTCTTTGCATAATCACCAACAAAATCGGGGGTCTGGTAATGTCAGTTTCTTCCCTAGTTTATCCACAGTAGTGATAAAGTACACAATGTCATATTTTCCAGGTCTGCAAATGACCACCTTGTCAGCATAGATGTGCCGACCATAGTTCCAATGCAGCAAACATCCATTGAAGCGTTCATCCATGGCAACAGAATACCCAGCTTTCCGGAAAGGTTTTGGTACTGACAAATAGTCCCAAACAGCTTCATGGTACCACTGTTCCCGGTTGGCCTCAATTTCCTACATAATTTCCTGAGTAACATAGGGAAATTCCAGACCATATTCTGTGGTAACTCGTTTGGTGAACACTCTCTGCAGATGGGCAAGTCTAGGCAAAGTTCTATTTTTCCCCAAACCAGGAAGCACACAAGAATTCGGTGACTTACGCACTATAGATCTGACAGGTGTCTGCTCAAACTTAAGCAAACTAGCAACTTTAGACAATGTCTCTTTGGTAGTACTGTGCGGCTCCACACAAGGTGATGTCTTCCCAGAATTCAGGGCTGTCCATTCTGAGAAAGTTAGGGCAGAAGCAACATCTTCACCCTGGGCCCACAATAGTTCCTGTGACATTGTCTCAAACAAATCATCATCACCGGAGAATCTGACATAGAATCTATCTCCGAGTCTCTCAACTCTTCTGCTGGCAAATATTTACAAAGAGTCCCAGATATGTTCCCCTTTGATCTCTCACCCGTTCCTGACGTGGATTTCTCCGGATCCATATATTCCTCCGACTCCGGTTCGGGTAGTCTCTGGGGTAGGCCTCGACCATGGCCGCAGGAAGCCTTCACATATCCCACCTTCCTTTGGACAGGTGCAATGGGGATAGGTGTGGTAGAAGTAGAAATGAAGGTGATGTCCGCTGATGAAGCAGTAACAGCGACATCTCCCTCGGAAACACTCTCGGTAGCAGACGAGGTCACGGCCTGTTGCTCTCCAACAGCAATGGTAACAGCTTCCACTGTGCTGGTACCTGTAGCCCAGTCCACACAATAAGCACGGGGCGACATTGTAGGTTTTTCCACTGTGAACAAATATTCTCCGCACTGCAAACATCAAACAAATGGACGGAGATGTATGGCCAGTCCTTCACACTTGTGGCAAAGCATGCCCAGCCCTTCGATATCTCCAACTATGTATAGTACGAACCTCCCCTGCAGCTTCGAACGAATGCCGGTATCTGTAAGCAGGGTTCCGGTCAGCATAGCACCCGCAGCGGTACTCGTAGGGAACATCTTGGATCCCATAGTTGACGGTACCAATGGGAAAGAAGACATGGCTGCACATTGATCCTCTCAATACGATCACGAGGCCTCTCTTCTCCTTTGGCGCCAAGACACACATACCCACGTCCCACACGGCAACAAGTAGATGTGGCTCCTCCCACTTGTTCCTCTGATCACGTAGCTCCCATGCTTTTACTTCTCACCCGCAGCCTACGCAGTCAGAAATAAAGTCCTGCAATTTAACCCCTTATTTTCCTGGAAAAAATGACAAAGTCCAGAAGCCTCTTCTAGCATAAACTCTCTGTGAAATACTTCTCAGGGCTGCTTAGGGTAACGGCAAACAATCCCGGACGACCCCCCACATGTAGCAATAACTCACGGTAGAGCTGCTGATTTGTTGCGGGCTGTTTCCGTTACCTTTTTTATCTGTGATTTCACCAACACTGGGTCTAGGGTCCCGTTGAGCTTACTATCAGACAATGTAGGCACCAGTCACTTGAGTACTTTTCCAATGTTTAATGGGATATAACTGGAAGAAGTAGCAGGCAAGAGGTAGAAGAAGAGTTGCAGGGAAGTTCAAATACCTTTTCTTGGTATAGCACTGAGTAATTGGAATCTTAGGAATGAATATACTTTCCTTTCAAGGTTAAATCTTTGCCCGCCCGGATAGGTCCCTCTCACCAACCTAGCAGCTGGTACGCAGCACGAACAAAAAGTCTCTGCCACAGACTTGAATGAAATAAAACCCACACGATCCTCTGCCACAGGATGTAGTGGTTTTCAATGAACAGCAAACACAGTACCAGAATCTTTAAGCCGACCCGGCAGTACTTGTGCGGTAGGGTAGTTTAGGATACGTCCTCCAATCGAGTCACCAGGCCCTTCTTAAGACCAGCCTTGCATGGTCCCTTCCAAGATGGGTCCTCCCCTGGATCTTCCCGATTATGGTGTGGGGGTTGTTTTTCAGTGATTGGACTTGGCTCCTTATACCATACCAAGACATTTTGGACAATTTCATGGACAATTTCATCAACTTTGTGGGAACAGTTTGGAGATGGTCCCTTCCTGTTCCAACATGACTGCACACCAGTGCAAAAAGCAAGGTCCATAAAGACATGGATGAGCGAGTTTGGGGTGGAGAAACTTGACTTGCCTGCACAGAGTCCTGACCTCAACCCAATAGAACACCTTTGAGATGAATTAGAGTGGAGACTGCGAGCCAAGCCTTCTCGTCCAACATCAGTGCCTGACCTCACAAATGTGCTTCTGGAAGAATGGTCAAACATTCCCATAGACACACTCCTAAACCTTGTGGACGGCCTTCCCAGAAGAGTTGAAGCTGTTATAGCTGCAAAGGGTGGGCCAACTCAATATTGAATGCTACGGACTAAGACGGGGATGTCATTAAAGTTCATATGTGTGTAAAGGAAGGTGTCCCAATACTTTTGGTAATATAGTGTATATATATATAAGTGCTGGAGCTCATGTCATTAATAAGACAACACAGATATCTTCTAGATTTTTGTCATTGTTTCTGTGTGCTGTAATGTCTGTTTCTGATGTGTTTAACCCCTTCAATACCAGACACTTCACCCCCTTCCTGTCCAGGCCAATTTTCAGTTTTCAGCTCTCTCACAATTACTCAGACACATTTCTCTTTGTTTCTGTTATAAAATTCTGTAAATAAATAATCTTTCTTCATATATTTAGGCCAAAATGTATTCTGTTCCATTTCTTTGATGAAAATACCCCAAATCGGTGTATATTATTTGTGTGAAAGTTATAGAGTCTACAGACTATGAGATATATTGTATATGTGAAAATCGATCAATCCTGATGTAGTGACGGCTGATCTCATTTCGTGAGGCCCTAAAATGCACTGATTGAAACTCTGACCCCAATGTTTTTATTGTTTTTCCTGCAGACAGTGAAAACTGCATGAAATGTCCTGATGAAGAATGGCCAAATGAGAAGAAGGATCGGTGTGTTCCAAGACTGGTGGAATTTCTCTCCTACACTGATACCATTGTTGCAGTATTTTCAGCTGTCTCCATATCCTGTTGTCTTCTGACTGGTTTAATATTGGGGATATTTATAGATAACCAGGACACCCCCATTGTTAAAGCTAATAACCAGAACCTGAGCTATCTTCTCCTGGTCTCCATCATGCTGAGCTTCCTCTGTGTCTTCTTGTTCCTTGGCCATCCAGTAGATGTGACCTGCATGCTCCGTGTCACCTCTTTTGGTGTCATCTTCTCAGTTGCCGTCTCTTCTCTTCTTGCCAAAAGTATCATGGTGTGTATTGCTTTTAAAGCCACCAAACCTGGGAGTCCCTGGAGGAAATGGATGGGAGCCAAATTACCCACTTTTATCATTTGTGTCTTATCACTGGTTCAAGTCATAATCTGTGTCACTTGGTTGTCTATTTCTCCTCCCTTCCAGGATCGGGACACTCACTCTTATTGGGGGAAGGTCATCATTCAGTGTAATGAGGGTTCAGTAATTGGCTTCTACTCTGTCCTGGGATATATGGGGCTTCTGGCAGCTGTGAGTTTTATTATCGCTTTTTTAGCCAGGACATTACCAGACAGTTTTAATGAAGCCAAGTACATCACCTTCAGCATGCTGGTGTTCTGCAGTGTCTGGATTGCCATGATCCCGGCCTATCTGAGCACCAGAGGGAAATACATGGTGGCTGTGGAGGTTTTTGCTATAATAGCCTCAAGTTCTGGACTTCTTGGTTGTATATTTTTCCCAAAATGTTACAAAATTCTGTTCAGACCTGACCTGAATACAAAAACATTTATCCACTAATAAGTATGGAGCAACGCTGGGTTACCAGTAGTTATAGCATTATCTCTATTATTGTTAATTGTAGTATTTTGCTAATGTATTGAGGATGAACATTATTAAATCTGAACATTTCATACTTACCTCTTAGGTGGACGGTGGATTTAATTTTTGTTCTGCACACTGCTGGTATCAGACATGTTGGGTTTGTTGGAATCCTCGTCTCCTGCGGGTTGTAGTGGTTCCTCCCACCAGCCGTTATATCATTAGAGAATAGTGTGGTCACTTAGTGAGGAGGAACCACAGTGACCAAAACACCCTAAAGTGTCAGATACCCGAGATACCCATCACCAATCACTCTTCAAGAGAGGGAAGATGTCACCCACCGCCTTCCAGAAAGATCAATAATGATGCCAATGTAGTTGTGGAATCAAATATCTATGTACATGTATCTGTCTATATTAATAAATATATTTTGATTGGTGAATTCTAAAATGATTATTAATATTAGTTGAAGTTGATGAGAGCACGTTCTCAGTAATTTCACATTTTAAGTGATAGGTTGTCTTCATTTTAACTACTTGCCGACTGCGGCACACACATATACGTCGGCAGAATGGCACAGGCAGGCAAATGGACGTACCTGTACGTCCCTTTGAATCTTTCCGCCTATCGGGCGCAGAAGCGCAAACTTGATGTTCGCCAGTGGCCTGCGATTGCGTTGAGGAGCGGCAGAACGAGGAGATATAAACAAGGCATTTCCCTGTTCTGCCTAGCAACATGACAGAGATCTACTGCTCCCTGTCATCTGTAATGAGCCCATCCCCCCCACAGTTAGAATCACTCCCTAGGACACACTTAAGTCCTTGATCGCCCCCTAGTGTTTAACCCCTTCCCTGCCAGTGACATTTATACAGTAATCAGTGGCTATTTGTAGCTCTGATTGCTGTATAAATGACAATGGTTCCAAAATAGTGTCAAAAGTGTCCGATGTGTCCGCCATAATAGGTAATGGGTTTACATCTACTTGTGTTACAATGGCTTTAATTGTATGTTACATAAAAGTAAAGTTGGTCATACACTGTGCAGCCAGAATCCTCCATTCACACAAATGAGTTGGATGAAGAAATCTGCATGTAGGTCCCCCCAGCCTGCTAACGGGTATTTAAGGAGGAAAAAGAAAATGGGACTAAATGTGCCACAAAGAGGTCAAATACATGTACAAAGGTCAAATAGAAATGTAAACTTTTTTTGTACAAATAAAAAGACAATTAAAATGCAATCACCTCCAGTGTATAACATGTACATGAAGTATCTATCTGATATTTATGTTGGCGTTGCTTCCTCGGCATCCACGCCTTTTGTACATACACACAACATCGTTATTCTACAAAAAAGAGATTACAAAATGGAAGTATACAGGCGCAGCTCATAAAATTAGAATATCATCAAAAAGTTCATTTATTTCAATAATTCAATTCAAAAAGTGAAACTCATATATTATATATATAGATGTGTTACACACAGAGCGATGTATTTCAAGTATTTCTTTCTTTAACCGCTTCAGCCCCGGAAGATTTTACCCCCTTACTGACCAGAGCACTTTTTGCGTCGATTTAACTGACAACTGCGCGGTCGGGCGACGTTGCACCCAAACAAAAATGTCCTTTTTTTCCCACAAATAGAGCTTTCTTTTGGTGTTATTTGATCACCTCTGCAGTTTTTATTTTTTGCGCTATAAACAAAAATAGAGCGACAATTTTGAAAAAAAAATGCAATATTTTTTACTTTTTGCTATAATAAATATCCCCCAAAAATATATAAAAAAACAATTTTTTTCCTCAGTTTAGGCCTATATGTATTCTTTTACATATTTTTGGTAAAAAAAATCGCAATAAGCGTATATTGATTGGTTTTTGCAAAAGTTATAGCTTCTACAAAATAGGGGATAGTTTTATGGCATTTTTATTTTCATTTTTTTAAATTAGTAATGGCGGCGCTCTGCGATTTTCATCATGACTGCGACATTATGGCGGACAGATCGGACACTTTTGACTCTATTTTGGGACCATTGTCATTTATACAGCGATCAGTGCTATAAAAATGCATTGATTACTGTGTAAATGACACTGGCAGGGAAGGGGTTAACCACTAGGGGGCGATGAAGGGGTTAAGTGTGTCCTAGGGAGTGATTCTAACTGTGAGGGGGCTGGGCTTCAACACACAGGACAGTGATCACTGCTCTTGATGACAGGGAGCTGTGATCTCTGTCCTGTCACTAGGCAGAACGGGGAAATTCTTTGTTTTCAAAAGCATCTCCCCGTTCTTCCTCTCTGTGACACAATCGCGGGGACCCGGCGGACATCGAGTCCGTGGGACCCGCGGTCACGGTTTACGGAGACCCCGGCGGTGCGCACGCACTCGCGACACAGCTTTTTAAAGGGGGCGTATCTGTACACCCTTTTGCCTGCCAGTGCCTTTCTGCCAACGTCAATGGGCGTGCGCTGGTCGGCAAGCGGTTAAAGTTTAATGATTATGGCTTACTACGAGTGACACCCTCAGTATCTCAGAAAATTTGAATATTACGTAAGATCAATAAAAAAAAGGATTTTTAATAGAAATGTTGTCTTAGTGAGAAGTCTGTCCTTGTACAGTATAGTATGCACTTAATACTTGGTCGGGGCTCCTTTTGCATGAATGGCGGCATCAATGCGGCGTGGCATCAAGGTGATCAGCCTGTGGCACTGCTGAGGTGTTATGGAAGCACAGGTTGCTTTGATAGCGGCCTTCAGCTTGTCTCCATTGTTAGGTCTGGTGTCTCTCATCTTCCTCTTGACAATACCCCACAGATTCTCTATGGGGTTTAGGTCAGGTGAGTTTGCTGGCCAATCAAGCACAGTGATACCATGATCATGTGACCAGGTATTGGTAGTTTTGGCAGTGTGGGAGGTGCCAAGCCCTGCTGGAAAATGAAATCAGCATCTCCAAAAAAGCTGGTCAGCAGAGGGAAGCATGAAGTGCTCTAGAATTTCCTAGAAGAGGGCTGCGCTGACTTTGGATTTGATAAAACACAGAGGACCAACACCAGCAGATGACACGGCTCCTCAAATCATCACTGACTGTGGGAACTTCACACTGGACCTCATGAAACTTGGATTCTGTGCCTCTCCACTCTTCCTCCAGACTTTGGGCAGTGGCATCACTATGGGGGTGCGGGGGGTGCGGTCCGCATCAGGGTGACACCCGCCAGAGGGGTGACACCAAGTGTTACATTGAGAGGGGCACCATGGCTCCTTCCCTTCTGGGATCTCTGCTGTATATCCTCAGCTCCCCGGGATGTGCGGGGGAGGAAGGGGGAGGAGAGAGTGAGGCGGAGACACAGACAGCTGAGTCCCGGATCCACTGATTCACTGCACAGGGGCTCATTACTAAGGGTACCTGTCCCGCATGCGCTTCAGGAACTGGTGCAGCAATCGCTCGCTATATTATTGTGACAGATGCCTGCCTGCAGGGGGGCAAAGCAGGTAACACACTTAGCAGCCGACGGAGCCATGGAGCAGGAGAGCAGGGACATCTGTGTGGACAGAGCCAGACCTATATGAGGTCTGTCAATGTAAGGGATTTACACTACAGGGATTCAATTAGAAGGATTACGGGGGGGGGTCCACTGTTACATTGGAGTGATTACACTGGGGAGGATTTACACTTTTACACTGGGGGGATTACATTGGAGGTGATTACACTGGGGGATGATTACATTGGGGATGATTACATGGGGGGAGTTCAATAGGGGATTATGTTGGGGGATTACACTATAGGGGATTACATTTGGGGGGTTCCACTTTTACACTGGGAGGATTACATTGGGGGGTCCATTTTTACACTGGGGGGATTACATTGGGGTGTTCCACTTTTACACTGGGGGATTACACTGGGGGGGATTACATTGGGGGGATTTACATAGGGGAGTGCAATAGGGGATTATGCTGGGGGATTACACTATATGGGATTACATTTGGGGGGTTCCACTTTTACACTGGGGGGATTACATTGGGGGGTCCACTTTTACACTGGGGGGATTACATTGGGGGGTCCACTTTTACACTGGGGGGATTACATTGGGGGTCCACTTTTACACCGGGGGATTACATTGGGGGTCCACTTTTACACTGGGTGAATTACATTGGGGGTTCCACTTTTACACCGGGGGATTACATTGGGGGGTCCACTTTTACACCGGGGGATTACCTTGGGGGGTCCGCTTTTACACTGGGTGAATTACATTGGGGGGGTCCACTTTTAAACTGGGGGATTACATTGGGGGGTTACACTTTTACACTGGGGGTATTACATTGGGAGCATTTACATGGGGGGAATACAATAGGGGATTATGCTGGGGAATTTACATAGGACAGGATTACATTGAGGGGGAGTGCTTTGGTGCAGTACACTATGGGGATTTACACAGGGGAGTACAATGGGGGGATTATGCTGGGGGTGATTACATTGGGGGTGATTACATGGGGGGAGTACAATAAGGGATTATGCTGGGGATTACACTATAGGGGATTACATTTAGGGGGTTCCACTTTTACACTGGGGGGATTACATTGGGGGGTCCACTTTTACACTGGGGGGGATTACATTTAGGGGGTTCCACTTTTACACTGGGGGGATTACATTGGGGGGGTTCCACTTTTACATGGGGGATTACACTTTTACACTAGGGGGATTACATTGGGGGGGTCCACTTTTACACTGGGGGTATTACATTGGGGGTCCACTTTTACATTGGGGGTTCCACTTTTACACTGGGGGATTACATTGGGGGGTCCACTTTTACACTGGGGGTATTACATTGGTGGGTCCACTTTTACATTGGGGGATTACACTTTTACACTGGGGGGATTACATTGGGGGATTACACATTTACACTGGGGGTATTACATTGGGAGGATTTACATGGGGGAATATAATAGGGGATTATGTTTGGGAATTTACATAGGACAGGATTACATTGAGGGGAATGCAGTACACTATGGGGATTTACACGGGGGAGTACAATGGGGTGATTACACTATGAGGGATTAAACTGGGAGAGTACACCGGGGGATTTACACAGGGGGAAATGCACATAGTTACATAGTAAGGTTGAATAAAAACACCAGTCCATCCAGTTCAATCAGAGTGAGTGTGGGTGCGTGTCTACAATTGTTCCTAACCCTGTACATCGCACACTCACATCAGTCCCTACCCTCAATCCAAGGTCCCCATTCATATACTAGGGCCAATTTTGGACAGAAGCCAATTAACCTACCAGCATGTCTTTGGAGTGTGGAAGGAAACCGGAGTACCCGGAGGAAACCCACGCAGGCACAGAGAGAACATGCAAACTCCAGGCAGGTAGTGTCATGGTTGGGATTTCGAACCAGTGACCCTTTTTACTGCTAGGCGAGAGTGCTACCCACTACACCACTGTGCCACCCAAACACTGCAGGGATTTTTCACTGGAGGGATAACACTATTACACTGGGAGGATTTACCCCGGGAGGGTTACAGTGCACTAGCCTGCCCAGCGCCCAGCAGCGCACTGTGGCAGGCTAGACAGGAGAAAGTGTCTACTGCTGTGTCCTGATCCTGCTGTCACTCTTCACCAGCAGGGCAGAGATCTGTGGATGGCTGGGGGGGAGCCACACCGCGCCAATGCACTAGCCTGTTTTACCGCACCAGGTGACACCAACCCTAGTGACGCCACTGACTCTGGGACCTTGATTTCCAAATGAAATTCAAAATTTTCCTCAGTGTGTGAACCGCAGCAATGCCACAGGCTGATTGCCTTCATGTCAAGCCGCATTGATGCCGTAATTCATGCAACAGGAGCCCCTCTACCCCTTGTTCAGGTGTCCACTCAAAAATGTGGTATTTCCCTTCATTTTACACCAGAGAAAATGGTGACCAAGACAAACAAAGAGGGTGAATGTTACCAGCATGGACACAGACAGCAAGAAAAACTTCACAAGGTGTAGGTGGGAGGTGATGGATCTGAAATGGATTTGGTTCCTCAAGGTGAAAATACATTCATAGTGTGGAAAACAATGACTCTGGTTGAGCACCTCTGTAACACAAAGGGAACAATGGAAGGTGCAAAGAAAATAGGAAAGTCACACCAAGAGTCCAAGTATGTTTTTTATTTTTATCACGGTATTCCAAAAGTTACAAATTGACAACCATGTTTCAAGGGTTATAAGGATCCCCTCTCATTAGGCCTTGGATTGCTGGTCTAGTTGAGTAGTTGAGAACTGTACAAAAAATTAATCCCTAACAGAGGGTCTAACCCTTCCCCACACTGTTGATAAAATTAAGGTTAAAATCACTAGAATTAGACCCCTGTCTTGTTTCATTTCACAAAAGTTGTTATAAAATATCCCCGGTATTTTCATGTGCATGTCACGAGTCTTAAACCCTTTAAGGTTTTACACATTTTACATTTTTGCACATTTTACTTTGATTTATTAATTTACTGAGCAATTTAATGAGCCTGTTTTGAATCTGCTTTGTTCTAATGCCATAAATTAAGGGGTTAATTACGGGAGGCAGAAGGAGTTAAACATTTCCAAAAAAGATATCAATGTTCGGGGCTGAGTCACTTGGATACTGGAGCACCACAGAAAGGCCAATGAGGGGGATGTAGTAGATAAGGACGGCATATATATGGGCGGCACAGGTACTGATGGCCTTCAGACTGACCTTGGCCAGCAGACACAATGCCATCTTATGATCAGCAGGTGAGAAATGGAGATAAACAGGGAGTCCATGCCCATGGTATAGAGGATGATAAAGAGGCCATAGGTGATGTTGACCTTTATATCAACGCAGGACAACTTCATGGCTTCTTGGTGGAGGCAGTAAGAATGTGTCATTTCTCTGAAACAATGGAAGCCTTTTGATAAGCAATGGGAAAGGGGTTAGCCCAGATGCCCCTCTTACTAATATGATCAAGGAGAACTTTGTGATATTTTGGTTAGTTGTCTTGTGTCTTGTTGGTTAGATGAAAACTGTCATTACCATGGATGGAGCATAGTCCATAGGAGAGACAAGGTCGCCATGGACCTGGTTGGAAAAAAATTAACTTAGCCACTTCAATACCGGGCCTATTCTGGCACTTCTCTCCTTCATGTAAAAATCATCATTGTTTTGCTAGAAAATTACTCAGAACCCCCAAACATTATATATTTTTTTTAGCAGACACCCTAGGGAGTAAAATGGCGGTCATTGCAATTTTTTATCTCACACGGTATTTGCGCAATAATTTTTCAAACGCCTTTTTTTTGGAAAAAAAAAAGGTTTAAGGAATTAAAAAATAACAAAACAGTAAAGTTAGCCCAATTTTTTTGTATAATGTGAAAGATGGTGTTACGCCGAGTAAATAGATACCTAACATGTCACTTTTTAAAATTGCGCACAATCATGGAATGGCACCAAACTTCATTACTTAAAAATCTCCATAGAGGACGCTTTAAAATTTTTTACAGGTTACCAGTTCAGAGTTACAGAGGAGGTCAAGTGCTAAAATTGTTGCACATGCTCTAACGCACGTGGAGATACCCCACATGTGTGGTTTGAGCGGCGTTTACATATGGGGGCGGGACTTACATGTGTGTTCGCTTCTGAGCGTGAGCTACCGGGGACAGGGGCGTTTTAAATTTTTTTTTTTTTTTTTTTTTGTTTTATTTTACTTAATTTTTTTATTTTTACACTTTTTTCAAATTTTTTCTTATTACTTTTATTCCTATTACAAGGAATGTAAACATCCCTTGTAATAGGAATCTATGTGACAGGTCCTCTTTATGGAGAGATGTGGGGTCAATGAGACCCCACATCTCTCCTCCAGGCTGGAAAAAAAAATTCACCGATCTCATGCTGACAGCCACGATTGCGGCTTCGTTTATTTCCGGGTACCCGGGCGTGATGTCGTAACGTCGCGTCCGGGCCTCCGATGGTCATTAAGATGACTGGTGACCATCTGGTCACCAGAAATCTCTATCGTCCTCATCCGGCGCTGGCCGATTCTTTCTTCGGGCCCCCCATGGCACGGGAGAGGCCTGAGATGGTGGCGGGAAGGGGGGACGTCACCTTCCATCGCCTATAAGAACGATAAAGCGGCAGAACTGCTTCTTATCGTGCACAGAATCGCCAGCTGCAAAGAATGATATCTGAATGATGCATCTAGATGCAGGCATCATTCAGATATCACCCCACAAAGTAGAGGACATCATTTTACTATGGCCGGGTATTGAAATGGTTAGAAAAAACTTTGACGTCAATTCCAGTGACATGGTTAAATTGGTGCCAAATATAAATATACAAAAGTACCTAAACTAAACACATGAAATGAATATAAATAAAAATAAATATAAAAAAAATGAAAAAAAAAGTGAATATAAATAATAAAAGTAAAATTAAAAATGAAAATAAAAATAAGAAAGAATAAAAAATAAAAATAAAATGAAAATAAAAATAAAAATGAAAATAGGAAAAAATAAATAAATAAATAAAAATGGAAAACAAAATGAAACTAAAAATAAAAATAAATAAAATAATAAATAAAATAAATTGGATTTTCATTTGGAATTTTTTGTTGATTTCACTTATATTGTGTGTTGCGAGCGCTGTATTTTTTTATCCACATTTATTCAAGTGATTAGCACCTTGTCTACAGCAGCTGCATTTCATTATCACTTAGTTGTTTCCATCAGTTTCCGAGTTTATATTTAGTAATATATTTTCACATTTTTCTTTCTTGTTTGATTGCACTCAGCAGCTATGGATATATGTAATTTTGTCACTAGTAGAGTTATTGATGCAGATGAATTTTTTTCTTGCACTAATGTCACTTCAGATCTTAATCATGATTTTAAGGTTCTAAAAAATGCTTTAGACAAATAAATTAGAACCTGGAGGGATGTGTTCACTCTGACCAAATATGTTAAAGATGGTATCACCCCCAGGAGATTAAGGTGGGATGAAGCTCCCGATGACGGCATGACTGGTAAGGAATTAGATGACACCAGGGTTGTCCTTTTTCAGTCTTGCTAAAAAGAAATTATTAGAACTGTTAATTTCACGGAAAGAAAAGAAACTAAACTAAAGAATATAGAGGCTAATATTAATGCGGTCAAAGCTAAATTAGCGCCTTTAGAGGGCTCAGCTGAGTTTAACCACTTCAGCCCCGGAAGGATTTACCCCCTTCCTGACCAGAGGACTTTTTACAATTTTGGCACTGCGTCGCTTTAACTGCTAATTGCGCGGTCATGCAATGCTGTACCCAAACGAAATTTGCGTCCTTTAATTCCCACAAATAGAGCTTTCTTTTGATGTTATTTGATCACCTCTGCGGTGTTATAAAAAAAATCCAATAAACTCAATTTTAGTCATACATTTAGGCCAAAATGTATTTGGCCACATGTCTTTGGTAAAAAAAATGTCAATAAGCGTATATTTATTGGTTTGCGCAAAAGTTATAGCGTCTACAAACTAGGGTACATTTTCTGGAATTTACACAGCTTTTAGTTTATGACTGCCTATGTCATTTCTTGAGGTGCTAAAATGGCAGGGCAGTACAACCCCCCCCAAATGACCCCATTTTGGAAAGTAGACACCCCAAGGAAATTGCTAAGAGGCATGGTGAGCCCATCGAATATTAATTTTTTTGTCCCAAGTGATTGAATAATGACAAAAAAATAAAATTTACAAAAAGTTGTCACTAAATGATATATTGCTCACACAGGCCATGGGCATATGTGGAATTGCACCCCAAAATACATTCAGCTGCTTCTCCTGAGTACGGGGATACCACATGTGTGAGACTTTTTGGGAGCCTAGCCGCATACGGGGCCCCCGAAAACCAATCACCGCCTTCAGGATTTCTAAGGGTGTAAATTTTTGATTGGGGTGTAATTTCACATATTCCCATGACATGTTTGAGCAATATATCATTTAGTGACAACTTTGTGCTAAAAAAAAAAAATTTGTCTTTTTCCCGCAACTTGTGTCACAATATAAAATATTCCATGGACTCGACATGACTCTCAGCAAATAGCTTGGGGTGTCTACTTTCCAAAATGGGGTCATTTGGGGGGGTTTTGAACTGTCCTGGCATTTTATGCACAACATTTAGAAGCTTATGTCACACATCACCCACTCTTCTAACCACTTGAAGACAAAGCCCTTTCTGACACTTTTTGTTTACATGAAAAAATTATTTTTTTTTGCAAGAAAATTACTTTGAACCCCCAAACATTATATATTTTTTTAAAGCAAATGCCCTACAGATTAAAATGGTGGGTGTTTCATTTTTTTTTCACACAGTATTTGCGCAGCGATTTTTCAAACACATTTTTTGGGGAAAAAACACACTTGTTTAAATTTTAATGCACTAAAACACACTATATTGCCCAAATGTTTGATGAAATAAAAAAGATGATCTTAGGCCGAGTACATGGATACCAAACATGACATGCTTTAAAATTGCGCACAAACGTGCAGTGGCAACAAAATAAATACTTTTTTAAAAGCCTTTAAAAGCCTTTACAGGTTACCACTTTAGATTTACAGAGGGGGTCTACTGCTAAAATTACTGCCCTCGATCTGACCTTCGTGGTGATACCTCACATGCATAGTAAAATTGCTGCTTACATTTGATGCCAGACCGACGCTTGCGTTCGCCTTAGCACGAGAGCAGGGGGGACAGGGGTGCTTTTTTTTTTTTTTTTTTCCTTTATTATTTTTTTGCTTTTTTTATCTTATTTTTAAACTGTTCCTTTCATTTTTTTTCAATCATTTTTATTGTTATCTCAGGGAATGTAAATATCCCCTATGATAGCAATAGGTAGTGACAGGTACTCTTTTTTTCTTTTTTGAAAAAATTGGGGTCTATTAGACCCTAGATCTCTCCTCTGCCCTCAAAGCATCTGACCACACCAAGATCGGTGAAAATCTAAGCGAAATCTAAGTCATAAAATGCTCATAGCTTCCGGTTTCTTAGGCCATAGAGATGTTTGGAGCCACTCTGGTCTCTGATCAGCTCTATGGTCAGCTGGCTGAATCACCGGCTGCATTCTCAGGTTCCCCGTTGAGACAGGAGAGCCAGAGAAAAACACGGAAGACCGTGGGGGGCGTTCCCTCCCACTGCTTGTAAAAGCAGTCTAGAGCCTAATTAGCCACTAGGATTGCTTTTAAATGAAAGCCGACCGCTGGCTGAAAAGAATGATACCAAGATGATACCTAAACCTGCAGGCATCATTCTGGTATAACCACTCAAAGTCGTGAATTGCGTACCTGAAGACAAAAAAATGGTTAACAATAAAACACAGTAAACGGTAAAATATAAAAAATTGCATACCTGATAAGCAAACATGATAAAACATAATAACAATAAAATATTGCAGAATAGAATACAGTAAAAAAGAGCAGAACAATAGAGAGAGAATAGAGAGAGAGAGAGAACAATAAAACGACAACTATTTTTTTATTTTATATATTTTTTTGTGTTTTTTTTTTTTTTTTTACACTTTTTTTTGTAACTGTAACTTTTATAACTGTGACCGGTTCCAGGTTCGGGTCTCCCAAAATGCGATGGCATCTTGGGAGACCCTGTGAAAGTGTGCCTAGTCTGTGCAATGCTGTACCCTACACTAATACTCAACTAGTGAATGGTAGCGTTCAAAACATTCACCAATGCAAAGACCAGGATTGTCAGGACAGGAGGGACAATAATAGCGGGTGTCACGCCTATATCCGCGCTTGCTGCAGACACGACATCTTTTTTGGGGGGTTCGTTGGGTAGGGGTACTCGGGAGGACATAAAAATGCCTCTCATGCAGCCGACTGCATTTGGTTGGGGATGTGAATGGGGGAAGTACGGGCGCTGCAGAAGCGGTGGGTTCCCAATTAGGATTGGCGAATACAGCAGGAAGGGCATTATGGGCACGACGGGCCTGTGTTTGTCTTCTTCTTGGTGGCAGCGGGACACTACTTGTGCTTGCCACCTCACCAGCTTGAACTGCATTTATGGGACTCGCCACGTCACCAAGTGTTACTGCAGTGCTGGTTTGACTACGACCGGGGTGTACTAGGCCGCTGATGCTTGCCACTTCACCAAAACGCTACCAAAAAAACCTGTTAGCGATCGCAGGGATCAGGCCTGACTCTGCAAACGCTGCAGTTATGCGTTCAGCGTTTTGTAAGTGTCAGTGATCGATCGATACTGCACTTGGGTGGGCTGGGCTGGGCCGGGCGGAGGGGCAAAACGCAGGTGCTAGCAGGTATCTGGGCTGATCCCGCTAACACTGCCTTTTTGGGAACCCTAAACTGCTGGGGACACTAGTATAGATGTAATCAGATCAGATATTGATCCGTTCAGATACTATACAACTAAGGGAGGTGTACGGTGCGTGCGTGGGTGTTAGCGGTACTGGCGCTAACCTGACGCTGCTTGGGGCTGGCGCTTGCCAGTTCACTAAAATGCTACCAAAAAAACTGTTAGCGATCGCAGGGATCACGCCTGACTCTGCGAAAGCTGCAGTTATGCGTTTAGTGTTTTGTAAGTGACAGTGATCGATCGATACTGCACTTGGGTGGGCTGGGCCGGGCTGGGCCGGGCGGAGGGGAAAAACGCAGGTGCTAGCAGGTATCTGGGCTGATCCCGCTTACACTGCATTTTTGGGAACCCTAAACTGCTGGGGACGCTAGTATAGATCTGATCGGATCAGATATTGATGCGTTCAGATACTATACCACTAAGGGAGGTGTATGCTGCGTGCGTGGGTGTTAGCGGTACTGGCGCTAATCTGATGCTGCCTGGGGTGACGCATATCACCGCCGGGCGATCAGGGGGCTAAACTTTTATTAGGTAATAAACGGCGGGTGCCCTGACACTATAAAAAAATAAACAAACTAACCAGCGTCACCCGTAACAGTTATACGGTGATCAGTGGTGAAAGGGTTAACTAGGGGGCAATCAAGGGGTTAAAACATTTATTAGGTAGTATATGGGGGTCCCTGATGCTATAAAACACTGACGGCGAACCTAAATATTTACCTCCCTAACCAGCGTCACCAGTGACACTAATACAGCGATCAGAAAAATGATCGCTTAGTGACACTGGCGACGGGGGGTGATCAATGGGTTAAAACTTTATTAGGGGGGGTTAGGGGGGTACCCTAGACCTAAAGGGGGCTAATACTAACTGCCCTACCACACTAACTGTCACAAACTGACACCATGCAGTAATCAGAAAAAAAAAAAAACTGCTTGGTGTAAGTGTGACAGGGGGGGGGTTGTTGGGGGGTGATCGGGGGGGATCGGGGGTGTTTGTGTGCCTGGCATGTTCTACTGTGTGTGTGTGTGTTGTGCACTCACAGTGAAGTCTTCTCTCCTCGGCGCCGGAACGGAAAATACCGAGCCGAGGAGAGATGACATATTTTCCTTTGCTGCTGTCTAGCATACAGCAGCAGAGGAACAACCTGATTGGCTGGGAGCGATCGCGAGAGGGGGCCACGAATGGATGGTCTCCCCCTCACCTCTCATCACTCCCAAACACAAGCCGACCGCCTCGGGCCATTCTGCCGCAGTATATCTGCGTGAGGCGGTTGGCAAGTGGTTAAAGAAAAAATGAAATATCTACAGGATTGTGTCAGTAAAATTGACAAAGACACCCAGAAGAAAAAGATGAAAAAATTTGTGAGAGATACTAATGATTACAAAGAGAACCATCAATTGTCCACTAAAACCTATTTTAAGGAAGTGGACAGAAATGGCTACATTCCGCTGGGAAGCTGTCACCACCCCCGATGGCTTAGCACAATTCCTAAAAGCCAATTCCTGAGGGTTAGGCGGAATTGTGCCAGAATCGAGGATTTCGACCTACAGGCTAAGGTTTTGTTTGACCATTTTTTGGAAAAAGGATACTCCCCTTGTGAGTTAAATAAGACTTTGGCAGTTGTAAGAGGCACTGATAGAGACAATCTGTTTAAGAAAAAAGTGGTGGAAGATAGAGACTTTGACATCCCATTTATGACAGGTTTCACCCGTCAGTACAAACAGGTGGAAAAAATAATTTGTAAATATTGGGACCTTCTGTTGAAGGATAATGATCTCGCTAAGGTGCTACCAAACAAACCACAGTTTATCTACACCAAACCCCCCACTTTACGTTTGAGAAAACATGTACCTTTTTGGACCAGGTGGGTTTTTTAGTTGTGGGAGGTGTGTGATGTGCAAAACATCCAAACATAGGGTAAGGGAAACTATGGATTTCACTTCACACGCCTCAGGCGAGTCTTTTAAAATCAACAAGTTCATCACGTGTGGTACGACCCATGTCACTTACATCTTTTCCTGCCCCTGTGATCTTCAGTACATAGGAAGGACCACTAGGGCATTGGGAGTCAGACTACGTGAACATGTTAACAGAATTAATCTACAGGATTTTGTCAGTAAAATTGACAAAGGCACCCAGAAGAAAAAGATGAAAAAATATGTGAGAGATACGAACGATTACAAAGCCGATAAGGTGTACAAGTGGCAGGATGCTGTATTGACTGAATAGGTTACAGCCTTGGATGATCAAGATACCATTCCTGCCACACCTTACATCTCATCCAACACTAATGGTCCCACCCCACAGTTATCCCAACAGGGCCCAAATTATGGGAGATCCCAGGCTGATACCAATACCTATGGAGTTCCTATACACAATAGGAATGAACTCTTGCAACAGGTTGATTGCTATGCTTCTCATGGTTATCACCAACAGGATTATGACTATAGTCGTGCTTACCATCAGCAGGACTATGGCAATAACCGTGGATGGAACAGTCCAGGTTGGGCCCCACCACGATCCAGGGGAGGCCCACCTCTGAGAGCACAAAGAGGACACCCTGGTTCCAATTATAGGGGGGAATTTCAGAAAAGGGGATATGGTGGTCCCCCCGTGGAGGGGGAGGGGATTCAATCATCCCAGAGGGAGGGGGAGAGGCCAATATCCTCAGGTGAATGGGGGAGAGGAATGGAAACCTTGATACCCCGTGGCACCCCCCAGACCATATGTGGAGGCTCCAGGCTTGGCAAACGAAAAGGCTGCAGAAGAGGCAAAAGAAAAAGAAAACGAAAAACTTTATGCAGGGTATTTTTAATTTAAGCAATGTTACTTTCACTCCGGATGAGTTGAAAGTTTTAGAATTGGGCCTTAAATATATTCCCGATAGGGATTTGAATAAATTTGATATTTCTATTGATTTTCAAAAATTCATGAAGAAACATTTTAGTAAAATTACACCTCAATCAGGACAAGAAATTTCCGAATATCATCATACGAATTTAAGGAACAGATCGGTCTTCAATCCTAGAAATCCCAAAAGTAATTTTTCTGAGGTTTTTAAATCCTTGGTCCAACGCGACTTAGAAGGTTTATTCATTAAACCTAGTAGGTGTAAAACTGATATTGAAAGGGGTATTAAATCTTTAGAAAAAAATAAGCAGATCGTTATTAAAAGTGCTGACAAAGGGGGGTTTAGTTATCCTTACAAATCTGACTATTTAATGTAACTTAACAGACTTGTCCATAATGCTGATACATATGAAAAATTGGGGGTAATCCTACCAATAAATTCAAAGCCAACCTGAGACGGCTGGTTAAAAGTGCCCAAGTTGAAAGTATTGTTAATAAAAAGGAAGCTAGATATCTGGTGCCCGATACCAGAATTGGCGAATACTTGGACAGTTTCTTGCAGCCGTTGGCTCAGAGTTGTCCTGCATATCCTCAAGATAGTAGGAACCTCATGGAATTGTTACAACAAGTAGAGGTTAATGAAGGTGACATACTGGCCAGCATTGATGTCAATTCTCTATATACCAATATCCAACAGAAACATTCTGTTGAAGCTGTGGTATGGGCCCCAAATAGTACGAAGATGAAAAACAAACAAAAAGATTTTGTGGTTCATGCTTTAGATTTGGCCATGAGTCATAACTGTTTCTGGCATGACAAGCAGTTTTATAGGCAAAAGAGAGGGGTAGCAATGGGGGCTATGTACACCCCCTCAGTCGCAAACTTGTTCATGAGTTACTGGGAAAAAGATGCCATCTTTAGTAGTAATTTCCCTCATGCCGCGTACACACGGGCAGACTTTTCGACCGGACTGGTCCGACAGACTTTCCGACGGACTTTTGACGGACGTCCGACGGACTTTTTAACGAACGGACTTGCCAACACACGATCACACCAAAATCCAACTGATTCGTACGTGATGAAGTACACCGGACTAAAATAAGGAAGTTGTTAGCCAGTAGCCAATAGCTGCCCTAGCGTTGGTTTTTGTCCGTTGGACTAGCATACAGACAAGCGGATTTCTGGGTCCGGCCGAGTTACGACATAAAGATTTGAAGCATGTTCCAAATCTAAAGTCCGACAGATTTTTGACTGGAAAAGTCCACTGAAGGTCCGATGAAGCCCACACATGATCGGATTGTCAGTCGGACTCGGTCCGTCGGACCAGTCCGGTCGAAAAGTCCGCTCGTGTGTACGCTGCATTAGCTTAAGTTTTACAAGCTTTATATTGATGACATCATTATTGTTTGGGCAGGATCAAATGAGTCATTTTTACATTTTTTGTCAAAAATTGGTGAGAATAGATTTGGTATCTCCTTCTTGTCAGCTTCTGACAATCAAAGCATACATTTTTTGGATTTAGTCATCTTCAAAGAGAACCATCAACTGTCCACTAAAACCTATTTTAGGGAGGTGGACAGAAATGGCTACATTCCGCTAGGAAGCTGTCACCACCCCCGATGGCTTAGCACAATTCCTAAAAGCCAATTCCTGAGGGTTAGGCAGAATTGTGCCAGAATCGAGGATTTCGACCTACAAAATCATTTTTTGGAAAAAGGATACTCCCCTTGTGAGTTAAATAAGACTTTGGCAGTTGTGTCACTGATAGAGACAATCTGTTTAAGAAAAAAGTGGTGGACGATAGAGATAATATAATAATATAATATAAGATAATATAATATAATAATTTGTAAATATTGGGACCTTCTGTTGAAGGATAATGATCTCACTAAGGTGCTACCAAACAAACCACAGTTTATCTACACCAAACCCCCCACTTTACGTTTGAGATTAGCACCCAACGTTGTTGATCCGCCTAGGAAAACATGTACCTTTTTAGAGCGGGTGTTTTTTTTTAGTTGTGGGAGGTGTGTGATGTGTAAAACATCCAAACATAGGGTAAGGAAAACTATGGATTTCACTTCACACGCCTCAGGCGAGTCTTTTAAAATCAACAAGTTCATCACGTGTGGTACGACCCATGTCACTTACCTCTTTTCCTGCCCCTGTGGTCTTCAGTACGTAGGCAGGACCACTAGAGCATTGGGAGTGCGACTACGTGAGCATGTTAACAGAATTAAAAAGGGTTTTAAACATCATAGTTTATCAAATCATTTTAAATTGGTCCACGGTAAGGACCCAAGTGGGCTTACCTTCTGTGGTATTGACAGAATTAAAGGGCATTGGAGAGGTGGTAATCTTAAAAGAGCCATTTCTCGCAATGAGACTCAGTGGATGCATCGTTTAAGAGCTATAAGCCCTCAGGGGTTGAACATCGAACTAGACCTGAACTGTTTCTTGTCTAATTTTTAGTATGGGAGGTCTAGTGCTGTTGTCCTGTTAGGGGTTGTTTTTAGTTTTATTATTTACTTTATCGTTTAGTGCTGTTGTCCTCTTAGGGATTGTTTTTAGTTTTATTATTTACTTTATCGTTCTTCTTTTTTTCATTTTTTGGTATTCATTTATTTCTATTTTATTTTTTTTTATATTTTTTATTTTATTTTTATCATTATTATTATTCTTACTTTTATTTTTATTTTCATTTTGTTTTTTATTTTTATGTATTTTTTTTTCCTATTTTCATTGTCATTTTTATTTTTATTTTCATTTTTATTTATATTTCTATTATTTATATTCACTTTTTTTCTTTTTTTTTCTTTTTTTCTTTTTATATTTATTTTTATTTCTATTCATTTCATGTGTTTAGTTTAGGTATTTTTGTGTATTTATATTTGGCACCAATTTTACCATGTCACTGGAATTGATGTCAAAGTTTTTTCTAAGTTATTTTTTTTCCAACCAGGTCCATGGTGACCTTGTCTCTCCTATGGACTATGCTCCATCCATGGTAGTGACAGTTTTCATCTAACCAACAAGATGGCCGCATCCATGGTAGTGACAGTTTTCATCTAACCAACAAGATGGGCGTAATGTAATTCTGATTGGTTTTCAGTAGGGGAGTTTCTAACCAAAAAGATGGCCACATCCATGGTAGTGACAGTTGTTATCTAACCAACAAGATGGCCGCAATACCATTCTGATTGGTTTTCCGCAGGACAGTTTCTCTCTCTCTGCCAGTATTTAAGGATGGCTCTATCAGCAGGAAATGAGGTCCTTGATGACGCCCTGAGGGAAGGCGAAATGCATTGACATAATTTCCTGGTTTGACGTCACTTCCAGTCTGTGGAGCACATGCTATGAACGGCTGCTTCCTGTATCTACAGCTCTATATCCATGCCTGTTTTTAACCGTCTTTTTGTAAGTACCGATCCCTATGCGCATTTGATCAAGTTTTATAACAGTACTTCACTATTAGTCCATCCTCTTTTAATTTCTGGGTGCCTGTGTATCCTGTTAAGAAACCTCCTATTGGAATCTATCATCTGATGTTTACACCGATCCGCCATCTGATGTTTTGACACCAATCCACATGTGTGGGATACCATTTACATGCCTGAAGTGACCCCTGGACTGCAAAGGTGGGGGTCATCCTGTTCTGGTGTGTGGGGATGCAAAAGGGGGTGTCGCTGTACGCCTGCAAGTTTGTGAAGCATTTTTTGCACCTACTTCATTGTGGACTAACAGTTCAGTTGCATTTATTTGGATTTCCATTTGGATTTTTTTGTTGATTTAACTTATATTGTGTGTTGCGAGCGCTGTATTTTTTTTATCCACATTTACCCAAGTGATTAGCACCTTGTCTACATCAGCTGCATTTCATTATCACTTAGTTGTTTCCATCAGCGTGAGTTTATATTTAGTAATATATTTTCACAGTTGATTGGGGGGGCCATTATAGGGGCACCCCTTTCAGAGGGAAATGAAGCCCCCTAAATGATTGTTCATGAAAGCACAAGCATGATTCACTCAGACAATAAACTCTTTCTCTGACAATTTTTTTCTATTTAACTGGAGTGCCAAAAAATAATAAAACTGGAACTGATATCGGTGACCTGTCCATTACTGGATGCACCACTAGAAACCCCAATCTGCCAGCAAAACGAATAAAGTTGCAATTACATTCTTATTAAAGTGTATGTAATCCAAAATTGTTTTTGTAGTCTAGTTGGTGTAGGCGAGGGTTAAATTCTTGCTGCCTGTGTTCCATTGGGGAGATTTCACTTCCTGATCCAGAGACACAACAGGAAGTGAGGGAAATCCTCCCTTGGACATTTGTTACCAAACCATTTGTCCCCAGTGGGGGTTTTCCCTCTACCCCTTGTTCAGGTGTCCACTCAAAAATGTGGTATTTCCCTTTATTTTCTGCACCAGAGAAAATGGTGACCAAGACAAACAGAGAGGTTAAATGTTCCCAGCATGGACACAGACAGCAAGAAAAACTTCACAAGGTGTAGGTGGGAGGTGATGCATCTGAAATTTGGTTTCTGTAAAAGTCCAGGGCGCCAACCCGCACTTGCGCAGAAAACTTGATGGATAAGTGCAGGAAATTGCCCAGGACGTGCACAGGAAGAGACCTCAACCTGATGGAAAAAGGCGGGAAAATCCCCAGGAGGCGCACGGGAAGTGACCTCAACCTGATGGAAAAAGGCGGGAAAATCCCCAGGAGGCGCACTGGAAGTGACCTCAACCTGATGGAAAAAGGCGGGAAAAAACCCAGGAGGCGCACGGGAAGTGACCTCAACCTGATGGAAAAAGGCGGGAAAATACCCAGGAGGCGCACAGGAAGTGACCTCAAATTTCCCTATATAAGCCCAGCCCAGACACTGCCAAATTGCTGGATTATATCCAGTCCCTCTTGTTCCTGTGCTAGTGCGTGATCTGTCTGAACCTGTTGTGACCTGGAAACCTATTTGACTACTCTTGATTTCTGCTTGACTTTGACCTTGGATTTGTACCTTAACCTATAAAATCTACTTCTTTGCCCCTTTTGTACTCAGCTGCCAGATTGGAACCGATCCCGGCTTGGATCTCAAACATTCTTCTTCGGATTAACCCTTCTACGCTTCATTGCCCAACTGGACTTGACCTCGGCTCAGATCTCGGACTAAGGCTTGCACGGTGTTCCACACCCCTGGCACCCCTGCCACTCGGTGTCCACCAAGTCTCTGTCTCCATCTCCAGAGGCTTTAAGGACTCAAGGTGCAAGGGAGGCCTCCCCACTACTTCGGTCTCACGTTAGGTACGTGGCCCTCGTGACAGTTCCCCAAGGTGAAAATACATTCGTACTGTGGAGAACAATGACTCTGGTTGAGCAGCTCTGTAACACAAAGGGTTCTTAAGGGAACGATGCAAGGTGCAAAGAGAATAGGAGAGTCACACCAAGAGTCCAAGTATCTTTTTATTTTTATCATGAAAAATTACAAATTGACAACAATGTTTCAAGGGTTATAAGGTTCCCCTCTCATCAGGCCTTGAATTGCTGGTCTAGTTGAGTAGTTGAGAACTTTACAAAAAATGAATCCCTAACAGAGGGTCTAACCCTTCCCCACGCTGTTGATAAAATTAAGGTTAAAATCACTAGAATTAGACCTCTGTCTTGTTTCATTTCACAAAAGTTGTTATAAAATATCCACGGTATTTTCATGTCACAAGTCTTAAACCTTTTAAGGTTTTACACATTTTACATTTTTGCACATTTTACTTTGACTTATTAATTTACTGAGCAATTTAATAAGCCTATTTCGAATCTGCTTTGTTCTAATGCCATAAATTAAGGGGTTAATTACGGGAGGCAGAAGGAGGTAAACGTTTCCAAAAAAGATATGAATGTTTGGGGCTGAGTCACTTGGATACCGATGCACCACAGAAAGGCCAATGAGGGGGATGTAGTAGATAAGGACGGCACATATATGGGCGGCACAGGTACTGATGGCCTTCAGACTGGCCTTGGCCAGCAGACACAATGCCGTCTTTATGATCAGCAGGTAAGAAATGGAGATAAACAGGGAGTCCATGCCCATGGTATAGAGGATGATAAAGAGGCCATAGATGATGTTGACCTTTATGTCAACGCAGGACAACTTCATGGCTTCTTGGTGGAGGCAGTAAGAATGTGTCAGCAAATTTCTCTGAAACAAGGGAAGCCTCTTGATAAGCAATGGGAAAGGGGTTAGCCCAGCTGCTCCTCTTACTAATATGATCAAGGAGAACTTTGTGATGTTTTGGTTAGTTAAAATGGAAGAATATCGAAGTGGGTGGCAAATGGCCACATATCGGTCTACAGCCATGGCCATCAGTATCCCAGAATCCAGGGTGGATAGGAAAGGGATGAAGAACATTTGAGTCAGACACATGTTGAAGGTGATCTGCCGCTGGTTCAACCAGAAGATCCCCATCATCTGAGGCATGACTGTGGTGGCTATTAAGATATCCACAATGGCTAGCAGAAAGAGGAAGATGTACATGGGTCCATGAAGCTCTTGGTCCACTCTAATGGTATAGAGAATAGTAGAATTCCCCAGGACAGCCATGACATACATTACTGCAATGAGAAAACCAAGCCAGAAATTATAGTTATCCAAGTTTGGTATACCACTGAGGGTGAATTCATTGATATTGCTGCATGGTGTATGGTTAGCCTCCGCCATGTCTTTTAGATGGTCATCAAGGCTGCATCTTGTCCTGTAACAGGAGTGGAACACGTTAGTCACATGATAGGACATTTCTGACCTTACCATTCTTCTTCGAGAAGATGTTTGACTTGGGATTAAACAAATACATTGTAATGACCACAAAGCCGTCCATTATTAATGCACTGAAGGCCAACCCAGTTTACAAAAATTGATTATAAGGAAATAAATTGGCCAGCAGTTATTAAAACAAAAAGCAGCTTTTGCTGTAATACTCACCTCCTTTCCAGCAATATCCCCCACACTGTTCCAAGATCTAGTGCTGCTGTTCTTCCTGGTTAAAGTGATTGTAAAGTCTCGTCTTGAAAATAAAAAAAAATAATAAAAATGTTCTACTTACCTGCTCTGTGCAGTTGGTGTTGCACAAAGCAGCCTGGATCTTCCTCTTCTAAAGTTCCTCTTTGCTGCTACTGGCCCCTCCCTCCTATCGAGTGCCCCCACAGTCAGCAGCTTCCTATGGGGGTACTTCCCCTGATTGCCTCACTGACTTTGATCGACAGCCGTGGGAGCCAATGGCGCTGCTGCTGTGTCTCAGCCAATCAGGAGGAGTGTCCCGGATGGCTTAAACATTCGTGGACATTGCTGGAGAGAGATGGGTGCTGGGGTGGTTGCTTCACACAAAAGGTTTTTTATCTTAATGTATAGAATGCTGGGTCTCCTCCCTGGAACCAAAGCCACATGCCAAGCAAGAGACAGCTCTCCTGACTGGCCTTACCAGACATGATTAGCAGCCTACAAGTACATATATGACTCAGTAGACTCAGTTAGTAGAAGACCTGAGGTACTCAGTTAAGACCCGGGACACTCAGTGCAAGAATTAGGCCACTTAGTAGAAGACCTGTGGCACTCAGCACAAGGCCCGGGACAGTCATTACAAGTCGTGGGTACTCAGTACAAGACCTGAGGCACTCAGAAGAACTGAGCCACTCAGTACAAGACCCGGGGTACCAATACAAGACCCTGGCTACTTAATACAAGACCCGGGGCACTCAGTACAAACTGATAGAACACCTTTGAGATGAATTAGAGCGGAGACTGCGATCCAGGCCTTCTCGTCCACATCGGTGCCTGACCTCACAAATGCTGTTCTGAAAGAATGGTGAAACCTTCCCATAGACACCCTCCTAAACCTTCTGGACAGCCTTCCCAGAAGAGTTGAAGCTGTTGTAGCTGCAAAGGGTGGGTCAACTCAATATTGAACCCTTCGGACTAAGACTGGGATGCCATTAAAGTTCATGTGTGTGTAAAGGCAGGCAATACTTTTGGTAATATAGTGTATTTTATGAATGGTCTGGAGTTGTGAGCAGTGTGTCCAGGGCCCTGTCATGGGACCAATTCTGTAACCTCTTGCCGGTCAGCCGCTGTCATTATACTGCGGCAGGTCGGCTCTCCTGCACAAACCGACATACCTGTATGTCGGTCTGTGCAAGGAGGATAGCGGGCGCGCGCCCACTTTCCACGCACCGCGGGAGCGTGCCTGTGGGTCCTGCGGAATCAATGTCTGCCGGCGACCCGCAATTGCGGTGTACACAGGCAGAACGGGGAACTGCCTATATAAACAAGGAGATTCCCGTTCTGCCTAATGATATGTCAGAGATCTTCTGTTCCCAGTGATCGACAACAGTGATCTCTGTGTTGTCCCAGTGAGACCATCCCCCCTACAGTTAGAACACACTCAGGGAACACACTTAACCCCTTGATCGCCCCCTAGTGTTAACCCCTTCCCTGCAAGTGACATTTTTACATTGATCACATTTTCACATTGACTGGTCCCCAAAAAGTTTTTTGTAGACGTGATAACTTTTGCTCAAACCAATCAATATACGCCTATTGGTATTTTTTTTACCAAAAATATGTAGAAGAATAAATATTGACTTGAACTGATAAATAATTTTTTAAATTTTTTTTGCATATGTATTATAGCAGAAAGTAAAAAAAAAAAAAATCAAAATTGTCGCTCTCTTTTTGTTTATAGCACAAAAAATAAAAACCGCAGAGGTGGTGAAATACCACCAAAAGAAAGCTCTATTTGTGGGAAAAAAAGGACGTCAATTTAGTTTGGGTACAACGTCACACGACTGTGCAATTTTCAGTTAAAGCGACGCAGTGCTGTATCACAAAAAAATAGGTCTTGTCATTAAGGGGGCAAATCCCTCTGGGGCTGAAGTGGTTAACTTGTTGATAAATGATACAGAGGTTGGAATAAATAGTGCAGTCTCAGTGTTTGCTGATTATAGAAAGCTAATAACCTAACAACAGGATATAGAAACTTTACAAGAAGACCCCAATAAATTAAAGGGGTAATCTATACGGTAAATAAGGTTGAACTCCTTCCTGCCGAGCGTACGTATATACGCGGCCTCAGCTTTTAGGGGTTATACCGGGATTATATGCAGCTGCAAACATCACCCCAGAACCGTTTTTTAGAGCGGGCGGTCGGCTCTTCAGGGATAATAACTAATGTGGCTAAAAGCCGCTCGGCTGTTATCCCGGAGGAGCGAGAGGGGACGTCCCCCCCTTCCGTCGCCTTCTGCCGCTCTTCCCGGGCCTCCCATCCCACTGGGAGACCCGAGACACGATCTGGCACTTCCGGGAATGAAGCCGGAAATGGCTTTGATCCAGTCTCCTTTGTGTAGATACAGAAGCGACGTCACATCCGGTATACTCGGCCTGCCAATTCTGACAGTATTCAGAATTGCCGTTTTTGGTGATCTGGATACTTTTATGTGCAAAAGAGGGATTTGGGTTCTTTTAGACCCCCAGATCCCTCCATAAAGAGTACCTGTCATCACCTATTACTGCCATAATGGATGTTTACATTCCTTGTGACAGCAATAAAAGTGATCTTTTTTTTTTTTAAGTGACAATGTAAAAAAATAAAAATAAATAAGAAAAAAATTTAAATTTTAAAGCGCCTCCCCCTGGCCCTGCTAGCTCACGCAGGAAAGAAAACGCACACATAAGTCATGCCCGCATATGTAAAAGGTGTTCAAACCACACATGCGGGGTATCGCCACGATCGTTAGAGCGAGAGAAATAATTCTAGCTCTAGACCTCCTCTGTAACTCTAATCTGATAGCCGTTATTTTTTGTTTAAAGCGCCGCCTATGGAGATTTTTAGGTACCGTAGTTTGTCGCCATTCCACGAGTGTACGCAATTTCAAAGCATGACATGTTAGGTATCTATTTGCTCGGCATAACATCATCTTTCACATTATACAAAAAAATTGGTCTAACACGATGAATAAATCGGGACTTTCCCTACTGGAGCTAAACGGAAGCCTGTGAAACAGCGAAGAAGCATTGTGCCAACATGAACATCCGAGCTATGGGACACTCTCCTCAGGTATAAGGCTCTGTTTGTGTCTCTCCTTGCTGGACTCAGCTGGTATCAGACCTGAATCCCATGTTCAAGGTATAACACTGGAGAGGGAGGTGGTACAAGACTTGGCTTGAAAGGGTGAGTGAGGTAGGGCTTAGATCTGGGAGCGGTTTCCATAACTGTGTTCTTTGAATGACCCACCTTACACAGCCATAATGTACATGTGTGCAGCTATGATAGCATGTTTAAGTTAACTGCTAGGCAAGCCACAGTTTTTGATGTTGCACTATTAGAAGTTGGGAGCTGTTTGGAACTTATAGAAGTGTAAGACACAAATGGTACAAACATACATATAGTTTACATTAGGGTTGTCCCAATACCACTTTTTTAGGACCGAGTACAAGTACCGATACTTTTTTTCAAGTACTCGCCGATACCGATTACTGATACTTTCTTTTTAATGTCATGTGACAGTGTTTTTTTTTTTTTTCTTTTTTTTTTAGGGGGGGAGGGGGTGAACGGTGTCTGTGTTTTTTTTTTTATTTTTTACAATAATATTTTTTTTTATTCTTTATTGCAATATGTGTTTTTTTTGTTTTTTTTTTTTTAAATCAGCCCTGTTGGGGGGCTTTGGTGAGATATCAGGGGTCTTAATAGACCCCTGATATCTCCCCCTTGAGACAGAGAAAGAGACCGAGGATAGAGATTCTCCAGTCCCTTTCTCTGCAGCCTCAGCTGCACTGAGAATGAATGGAGAGAAGACAGTGGCTTCTCTCCATTCATAAACTGAGACATCGTAATCACAGGAGATTACAATGTTTCAGTTATGTGAATGGACAGAGTCAGCTGACTCTGTCCATTCACACAGCGGAGAGGGACAGCAGAACGGAGGGGACAGAGGAAGAGAGAGGGACAGAGGAACGGAGGGGGACAGAGGAATGGAGGGATGGAGGATGAGGTGACAGTCAGCGGTGATCGTGTGTGAGGGAGTTACAAGCACCGATCACCGCTGTATGTCACTAAGCAGCTGAAAGCCGCTGGGGGAGAAGCTTGTAACTCCCTCACGCGCCGATCACTGCTGACTGTACAGGTATCGGCGGAAGCATCGGGAGCATTTGCCCGAGTACAAGTACTTGGGCAAATGCTCGGTATCGGTGCCGATACCGATACTAGTATCGGTATCGGGACAACCCTAGTTTACATAATAATAATATATGTCATATTCTTCCAGAACCGAATTTGGTGCCTTCGTTTTAATTTGTGTTTTGACCGTCATAAGATAGAAGTAGACAAATATCACATTACTAAGGGATGCAGAGGGGTAGCCAGCGAACTCCTTACTGGCTATTTCTCTCCACTACCCTAATTAGGCCAGCGCTCGATTGCTGGACTAGCTCCAGAGAGCATCTTAGCACTAGTGTGCTACCTGCATAGAAACAATTTCTGTATTAGACTAGTGTTCTCTAGTCTCTAATTCTTCTTTCTCCTCCTATACTGTTCTACGTTTCTATATCTTTGAGCTTCTACCTTCCCTTACCTCTACCCCCCCACCTTCCCTCTTCCCTGGTTCAGTTTTTTCTTACACACGGGAGACATGGAGTCAGTGAATGTCTTCTCTTTGAACGCTAATGGTCTGAACGGGCCGGAAAAACGCCGCATGTTACTACAAGACCTAAAACGCCATAAGACAGACCTAGCCCTAATTCAGGAAACACATTTCAAAGATGGTGGTCTCCCTGACTTCCCGGTGGTGTATCACGCCACAAATGGATCTACTAAAACTCGTGGAGTATCCATATTAACCTCCAACAGAGTACCCTGGAAATGTGCGGATACAAGGTTTGATCCAGGGGGGAGGTATCTGTTCCTCAGGGGGGAGACTGGGGGTGTCACGGTGACCCTTGCAAACATTTACGCACCAAACACCCAACAAGACAATTTTCTGGTTAAAGTGTTAGAAGACCTGACGACATTTGCAAGAGGCCATCTAATAGTGGGGGGGATTTGAATATCCCGCTTATCCCCTCTGAGGATACCTCATCGGGGACCTCCTCTATCACTCCTAGGACTAGGAAAAGGATTTCTAAAGCATTACATAGGGCACAGCTGATTGATGTATGGAGGCTCCTACATCCGAACGAACGTGACTACACCTTTTACTCTAACCCCTATAAACAATATTCCATGATCGACTACTTTCTGATACCTCATGCCCAATTGCATGCCCTTAGAGACTCCAAGATAGGTTCTATTACATGGTCGGACCACGCTCCAGTCCTCCTGACGTACGCCCTGACTGACAACACTACGGACAGACCAAAGACCTGGAGACTAAATGAAAGCCTCCTACAGGACGAAGAGGTGCTTAAAGATATAACAAGAGAACTAGACTTGTACTTCAAATACAACAATACCCCTGATAGCGACCCTGGTATTGTTTGGGAGGCCCATAAGGCGGTGATCCGCGGCATCCTAGTCAAGCATGGGGCACGCATCAAACGAGACCGTTCAGAACAACTGACAGTTCTCCTACAGGACCTACACTTAGCGGAGGCAAGACACAAAGATGCCCAAACATCTAAGGGAGAGGCGTAACTATTGCTCCTACGCAACAAAATCACAGATCTAATGCAATTTAGAGCGAAAGCTGCAATGCAAATATGTAGAAGGGTGTCTTATGAGTCAGGGAACAAATGTGGGAAACTACTGGCCAAATCACTCCGGGAACAACACCTTGCAAATTATATCCCCCACATAATGTTGTCTTCTGGACAGAAGATGACTCTCCCACAGCAGATAGCCATGGAATTCAAAGACTTTTATTCGTCCCTATATGATTTACAGCGGACACCCACATCACAACCCCACATAGAGGATTATTTGTGTAAATCTGGAATGCCCAAATTACCTGCTGAAGCCAGTGAGTTAATGGATGAACACATCTCTATGGAGGAAATTCAAAGTGCAATTAAAGCCATGAAGCTAGGGAAGGCACCGGGACCGGATGGCTTTACAGCTCTATACTATAAATCCTTACTACCGTCCCTGGGAACCCACATACACAAATTCTTTAACTCACTGGATTCTAGTACACATATCCCCAGAGACACACTGCTAGCACATATTGCAGTAATTCCAAAAGAGGGGAAAGATGCGGGGATGTGCGGTAGCTACAGGCCAATCTCGCTACTAAACTTGGATCAAGTTGGGTTTATCCCAACCAGAGAGGCCAGGGATAATATGATCAAAGTCCTAAACATCCTACATGTAGTTAACCAACATAAGACACCTTGCATCTTTTTGAGCACAGACGCGGAGAAGGCCTTCGACAGGGTGGATTGGCGTTACATGACCTCGGTCCTAAAACATATAGGTCTTGGAGGCAGGATGCTGACTTGGATAGAATCACTATACTCCAATCCCTCGGCGCGTGTTCGTGCTAATGGGATTCTGTCAGCTCCCTTTGCGATCCGGAACAGAACCCGCCAGGGATGTCCCCTGTCTCCGCTTCTGTTCGCCCTGTCGTTGGAACCTTTTCTGCGGACTGTGCGTGCTCATCCAGACATTACGGGTCTAAATATGGGAGAGACTCAGCAGAAAATCGCAGCGTATGCAGATGACATGCTGTTTACTCTCACCAACCCAGTAATCTCCCTGCCCAACCTTCTCCAAGAATTTGAATCTTATGGTAATATATCTAACCTGAAGATCAATTTTAGTAAATCGGAGGCAATTGGGGTGGGGGTGCCCCCACGCCATTTATAAGCCCTACAAAATAACTTTAAATTTAAGTGGACCACCACAGCTCTAAAATATCTTGGCACATACATCCCCCCGAAATTATCCCAAACATTTGGCCTAAACTTCCCTCCGCATCTAAATACAGTCAGATCCCTTCTCTCCACTTGGAACACAGGTCTACACTCCTGGTTTGGTAGATGTAACATCCTAAAGATGTCCATTCTACCAAAATTCCTGTACCTGTTACAGGCGTTACCGGTCCATATACCCTCGCATTATTTCACCCAAGCTAGCGCCCTTTTCTTTAATTTTATTTGGGCACATAAGAGGCCCAGACTCAATAAACGACTACTCACCCTACCTAAAACATATGGAGGTCTTGCAGTACCGGACCTCCACAGGTATCATCAAGCAACCCACTTGACCAGACTTATTGATTGGAACCGCCATCAAACCACGAAGCGGAGATCTATACAACAGACCGTACAAAAGTTCACAGAACGCCCCGTATCAGCTGACCCAGCCATCTTTCTGCTTCACGCAACCACAATGTCCAGAAAGGCATACAAAAAATCCTTGACCCGTCATCTTCTAGATGCGGCAAAGGCTTGTATTCCACTTCTATGGGAAACTACCAGGACCCCAAGTATGGGCATGTGGCTTAGGAAAGTGGAGGAAGTTAGAAAAATGGAGGATCTTATCCTCACAGCATGCAATCAAAAAGAGATGTATGATAAGACCTGGACAAGATGGATGTTATATATATTTTCGGATGAGGGACGTGACCTTCTATCGGACCCAGGAAATACAGCAGATGGCTAACCAGAGGTAACAGTCACAGGACATACTAGATCGCCGACTCCGTGTACCCCTCTTCCCTCCCCCACCTGCCCCACCTCCCTACCTCCCTTTCCCTCTGTTCTTGCTTTTCTTTTCATTCTCTCTGCCTCTCACTTAATTCTTCTCTATAACTCTACTGTCTTGATACTCTATCTTGAAAAAAGGAAAATGGCAGGGAAAAAAAGGGCTTCCTAACCAGATATGAGTAATAAAACAGAGTGGTATTCTTTCACATGCCTACAGCTCCTTTGTTTTTGCTTTATTGATCTATGAAAGACTCTGTATTGGACGTCACTATTATTGTTCTGTTATTTGCATAGATGCTTGAGGCTGCGCCCTCGATGCACGTTTATGTCCAAAATGTATTATTTGGCCCTTGGCCTTCCTGCATCTGAATAAACTTTTATTTGAAAAAAAAAAAAAAAATTGGTCTAACGTTACTGTTCAGTTTTTTTAATTCACGAAAGTGTGTTTTTTTCACAAAAAATAGTGTTTGAAAGACCGCTGCGCAAATGCAGTGTGACATAAAATTTTGCAACGATCGCATTTTTATTCTCTAGATTCTCTGCTAAAAATTTTATATATATATATATATATATATATATATATAAAATGTTTGGGGGTTCTAAGTAATTTTCTAGCAAAAAATACGGATTTTAACTAAGCAACAAATGTCAGAAATAGGCTTAGCCATGAAAGGGTTAATGTTGAAAAATGTAAAGTAATGCACTTGGAGGCTAAAAATATGAATGCGAGTTTCACTCTAGGGGGAGAACGTCTGGGGGCATCCAGGATGGAAAAGGATCTGGGGGTCCTATCATATCACAGGCTCAGGAATAGCATGCAATGCCAAGCTGCAGAAAGTAAGTCCAGCAGAATATTATAAAGGGGATTTACTCCAGAGATAAATCTATAATTCTACCACTTTATAAGACTCTGGTCCAGACGCTTCTTCTGTATGATATCCAGTTCTGGTCACCAGTCCTCATGAAGGATGTGCTTGAACTGCAGGGCATCCAGAGAAGGGCAACAAACCTAAACTGAGGAGGTATCAGTTATCTCTTAGTATTAGCACAGTCTATCCTCTGTACATGTCTCTTATCTCTTATCTGTGTCAGTTATCTCCTCTCACCTGTCAGTTATCTTCTCTCACCTGTGTCAGTTATCTCCCCTCACCTGTGTCAATTATCTCCTCTCACCTGTGTCAGTTATCGTTTCTCACCTGTGTCAGTTATCTCCTTTCACCTGTGTCAGTTAGCTCCTCTCACCTGTGTCAGTTATCTCCCCTCACCTGTGTCAGTTATCTCCCCTCACCTGTGTCAGTTATCTCCTCTCACCTGTGTCAGTTATCTCCCCTCACCTGTGTCAGTTATCTCCTCTCACCTGTGTCAGTTATCTCCCCTCACCTGTGTCAGTTATCTCCCCTCACCTGTGTCAGTTATCTCCCCTCACCTGTGTCAGTTATCTCCTCTCACCTGTGTCAGTTATCTCCCCTCACCTGTGTCAGTTATCTCCTCTCACCTGTGTCAGTTATCTCCCCTCACCTGTGTCAGTTATCTCCCCTCACCTGTGTCAGTTATCTCCCCTCACCTGTGTCAGTTATCTCCTCTCACCTGTGTCAGTTATCTCCTCTCACCTGTGTCAGTTATCTCCCCTCACCTGTGTTAGTTATCTCCCCTCACCTGTGTCAGTTATCTCCTCTCACCTGTGTCAGTTATCTCCTCTCACCTGTGTCAGTTATCTCCCCTCACCTGTGTCAGTTATCTCCCCTCACCTGTGTCAGTTATCTCCCCTCACCTGTGTCAGTTATCTCCCCTCACCTGTGTCAGTTATCTCCCCTCACCTGTGTCAGTTATCTCCCCTCACCTGTGTCAGTTATCTCCTCTCACCTGTGTCAGTTATCTTCTCTCACCTGTGTCAGTTATCTCCTCTCACCTGTGTGAGCAGTATCAGTGCAGTCTCTCCATTCTCTTGCAGGTCTGCGATCTCCTCATTGACGGAACATTTATAGGGAATGTTGGGATCCCAGAAGAGCTCCTCCTGTTGTTGTCACCTGTGTGGAGATCAGGGAACTCTCGACTCTCTTGCTCATTATTAAGCTCTGATGTCCCCAGGACCTGAACAAACTCTTAGAGGACCTAAAGTCTAATAGTAAACATGTCCAGTCCCAGAAGTATCCACACAACACAGACAAAGAAGACTCACAAATCAACTAAAATAAAAACTTACACTGCAAAGACAGACATAGAACATTGGTTCTCCAGTACATGCGACCTATAGTTGCCTTAGGCTTCTAGATGCATCCTGGGAGATTGATGTCTTTGTTCCATAACAACAAGAAAGGGGAGGGGGCAATGAGTCACATGGAACCTGACCAATCTCAGACCCCAACACAGTATAGTGGTTGGTTGAGAGACAAAAATGAAAGGAGGCGTAAGATCTGTTATTGTGTACTTGTGTGTCATCTAAGATGGGATTGAATTATGCAAAAAGAGTGAGACTCCTGAGGACAGGAAGTGATACATATCCAAGGTTCCTACAAAATGAGTAGAATGAAGTAATACAATGGTGAAATCGCTTTCTTCTTCATAAAGTAGGGTAGGCTTGGCTTAAAGTTGTGGTTAACATGCGAGTTATAAGTGGCCTTAGCTTTAACCCCTGACATCCCCAAAGAACCACACATAATATTCAGTACATACAAAAGACCATCAGAGGCTAAGGAAATGTTACATACCTGGTTGGAGATCAGGAACTGGGGTCATGTCACGTGAGAGTGTTAAAGATCATGGTCATCAATACGTCCACTGCAAAATGCTAGGCTCCAAGGGCTGCATGGAAGACACCAAAGGATCACATTGCTGACTGCTAGGTTCCAAGGAACCCATGAAAAACAACAATGGGCCCCGTGTAAAACCATTAGCCTTAGGTTGGGCAGCAGGAATGTATGTTGAGAAGCATAGAAGTCTGATATCAGGAGGACAAAAAGTTAATGAATTTTACTAAAAGAGATATTTATTATGGTATACATGGCTTAATTTTTTGTATTCTAACTGATAGTATGAATGTGGGATTCAAAGGTGATCACCTGGACCTGATCTGTGCTTAGTACAATTGCAACAATGTATATAAATATATATACAAGTTATGTAACTTCAACAATTGAACTCCTGGGAATTGGAACAAAGTCCAAGAAGTGGCAACAATGATATGAGTCCTTCAATTCAGAAGGCTTCCTAAATGTGTAGAGAGGAGTGATCTTCTGATATAAAACAAAGGAAACCCAGAGAACACAAATCATAGTGTAATATCTTCATTAATGGAAATAAAAACTCAATATTATGGCACTCACATAAAGTGTATAGGCAGAATGTCTAGAGAAGAGTGTATCACCAATGCTGGAGCTCCCATCTCAATCCTGCTTGTTCCCAATGCCTGAAGCCAAGAGTGGCCAAGTCAGAACAGATTGCCAATCCTAAATCTGCCCCAGGATGAAGGCTCTCACAGATTAGAGTTCGGGAGTTGACCAGGCAGTGCGGTTTCTGCATAGATTTGCAAAAGTGTGCATTAAATTCAAATTGTTGGAATAGCTCATTTTTTGATTTTCTGCTTACTAGATGGTAAGTGTGTATTACACAGACCTGTATCTGAGGTCTGTGTTAGGATTGGAGGCTTGGGGGAGGGGGACAAGAGGATTTGTGCTGGGGTGATTTTGCAGGAAGAGGATTTGTATTAGAAGGGGGGAGTTGTGCTAGAGGGGGAAGAAGACTTTGTGCTAGAAGGGGAAGAGGATTTATACTAGAAGTGGGGACTGGGCAGTAGATAATTTGTGCTGGAGGAGGAGATAGAAGAGGATTTGTATAGGGATGGGGGAAGAGGATTTATGCTGAGAGGGGGCAAGATGATTTGTACTGAGATGGGGAAGAAAATCTGTGATTGGAGGAGAAAGAGAATTTGTGCTGGGAGGGGGGAAGAGAATTTGTGCTGCAAAGAGGGAAGATGATTTGTGTTGGAAAGAGGGTAGAGGATTTGTACTAGGATGGGGGAAGAGATAGATTTTGTGCTGGGAGGGGGGTAAAGGATTAGTACTGGGATGGGGAAGTGGTTTGTGCTGGGAGGGGCGAGGAGGATTTGCGCTAAGAGGGGGAAGAGGATTTGTGTTAGGAGAAGGGTAGAGGATTTGTACTGGGATGGGGGAAGAGGTTTTGTGCTGGGAGGGGGGAGAAGATTTGTACTGGGATGGGGAAGGGGGTTTGTGCCAGAAGGGGGGGAAGAGGATTTGTACTGGGAGTGAGGGAAGAGGATTTGTACTGGGAAGAGTGAATGTAGATTAGTGCTGGATTTTTTCAGGGGGGGGTTCTGAAAGAGTAAAGTGGGGGAGAGTATTTATTGCCACTGTTAACAGCTTGGCCACAGTCATCATTCGCCATGGCGTTCTATATTTTTTATTTTCTGCGTCACTGTCCTTGAGGTGCTCAGAGGTGTCCCGGGTCTTTTAGATTCCTAGCAACGCCCCTGCACTGTACTATAAAGAAGAAGTTAGGAATTCATTGGAGCGGTTGCCACTTTTGTTTGGTCAGATCATTCTGCCTATACTCTCTCTGTACAAAACATCCTCTATGTGAGGGCAATACATATTTCCATGAATGAGCCTATTGCACCCTGCTGTCTTTTGTGTTATATGTGTTAATGTACCCCTGGAAGTCTATTGAGGAAACAACGCAAAAAGAAAATGATTACATTGCCCAGTGTCACTGCTCTATTGGATAGAAACAATCAGGTTTACTGGAAGCCAGACATTTCTCCGAGAAAGAATATTCTGTACATACAAAAAAGAATTGGACCTCTGTATCACTACTGGGATCCAAAAAAGTGGCTACTTCGAGCAACAATGAGTCAACACCAGGGTATGTATATTTAAAAAGGTATAATAAATTTATTGTTTTAATTAAAACACTGCTTCAACACGCATAAAATGCATCCACATGCAGGGCATCAGCTCTTGCACATAATGTGCGCCACCGGGTGCTACAATAGAGCACTACCTAAGTGGGCAATGTTGGTAGTAAATACACTGCAAACAACAGGAAAATTCACAAAAACCTGAACAAACAAAAAGACAAATAACACACAGGGGACACATACATAACGTAACCACAACACAGACAGTCCAGACGCCGGCTAAACCACTCACAGTGAAGATGGGCACTGTTACCACAGGTAAACTCCGTAACTACCCAATGAATGGGCAGGAGATACGGGGAGCAATTCCCATATGTATGTTTATGCTGAGATGTGCCCAGTATCACTGTGAGGGCTCCCCATGGGATGACCTATAATATCGATGGAAATGCTGGACTGGGGCTAAATGAACATGTGTTATTCAGGTAATTGGTGTTGTCCTCCAGGTATAATTGGGTTCAAAAAGTTATTCCCAACTGGGAAAATCAAGCGCTCACCAAAGTCCCTCACAAAGTATGGTATGCTGCAAATAATGGCTATAATAGCCTCTTAATCCACCAGAACGTCTATTGGTCACATAAAACAGTCCAATCCCATAGCTAAAACTTCTGTCAGATCATCAAGTGTATAGTAGACGTATTCACAGGGCATATGAGGCCCTTAAATGCTGGCATAAGTGGTAGCAGCAGGCGTAGGCTGACAGGTATCTACAGGTAGACTGATAGGTGAAGGATGGATAGGGTATATAGAGGCAAGATGTACATTACCGCCTGGCCGGTCAGCATACGTGGATCACCATCTTCGTTTCACCCCACATTGATATTATCCATGTACTAGCATATAATGATGCTGTATTCGATCATTGCCTTGTGGTCATGGAAGGCATGGGACTTGTGAGGTTACTCCGCCGTGGCTCCAGCGTGGCGATGCAGCAATGGGGCCGGTAAAGATGCTCCTCTATTCTGTTTCCCCAGCGCTCGTCTCCTTCACCGTGATGATACCCAATGGGGAGATGGACGTGTCATCTGGCCGGCGTCACGTGACCGCTGTGACGTCAACGCGTTTCGCTTGACCAATCAGCGTAGCTTCATCTGGACTAGGCGTGGTTAGGAGCTGTCATTCTTTTATGTGTATCTCCATTCCGGTCGCTCCACCCAAGCTGTCATAAGCTTAGTAAGTCCAGGCCGTGCCTTCGCCTCCTGATTGGAATGATTCACATGCATATAAATGTAAACATAAACACTTCACTTCCATCTACACTTCTTGTGCCTTTCCTGGGGGGATATTGTTCATATATATATGTTTTAATGATTCAAAGTTCTTTATCCCATTTTTGCCATCATCTATTCCAAGTAGGTATAGTCAATGGTGATTAATGTTAACGGAGATCACTGTTCTGACAATCTTTTTAGCAAAGTTTGTGCTTGTTTCTTACCAAGCACATGGGACTATTACTGAGGGTATTTCAGTTATACCTATTCTCATATTTGAAATGGCAAGTTCTTCGATTCACAGGAAGGACGGGACTCACACGAAAGGTACCAACAAAAACATGACACAAAATTGCAAAAATCAATTCAGATATACTCCAGTATTCTCATTGTGAGCAGGTAGATTGGAGCAGACAGACCAAGATGTAATTATTGACCTGCAATTATTGTCGATCTTATAATGGGAAAAAGCAACAAGGTCAATCGGACCCATTTGTCAGGATGATAGGCCAGTATGTTTATTATAGTATATATGCATTCTATTCAGGATCAGACCCCTGACCCAAAACAGAGGGTACACACATACAACTTATAATACGATTAATAAGTATGCCCAGAAAAGTTGCGCATAGAGCCAACTTTATTAAAAGATCTTATGGTTAATACATACTGGGTGAATCATCTACAAAAAAATAGGGCCTAAAACCCCACATTTATTTTTGGACATGTGTGTTTTGATCCCCTTGATAAAGTATGTCTCTCATGAGGCCCTCGACCATCCCACTCAGAGGAGACTAGTATGACATGCATACTCACGCATTATTAGGGTTCCAGAAAGGCCTGTAAGTTTAGTTCGGTGTTTAGTCCCCGAGGAGCGAGGGACCCCAACCAATAAATCCACCTCTTCTCCTTCTGTAGAAGGATGCGGTTGAAGTCCCCCCTCCTCGGGGACAATTTAAGTGCATAAATGCCTTTTACCTTTAGGCCATCTGGTCTGCCCCCATGGTATAAAGCAAAGTGCTTTACCAATGGTTTTTCTTGAGTCTTTGTTGGGTCTCTTTCTTTCTCACCTTTGATCTCTCGTAAATGCTCACCTATCCGAGTCCTAATAGACCTCTTGGTTTTACCAATGTAGATCTTTGGACAGGGACAGGTGAGCATATAGATCACTTTACTAGTTAGGCAATTAATTAGATCCCGTATTTCAAAAGACTGCTGTCCCGATACATCATGGAACACTGCAGTCCTATCCACATAGGGACATACCTGACACCCATTACATGGATACATGCCTTTACTTCTAGGGTAGCTCGAGAGGCAGTTTAAGTTGGGTTCCTTTACATATTCCGATCTTATCAACATGTCACCCAAATTCCTGGTTCTTTTGGCCACCAAAGTGGGTGACGCTCCTACAAGCTCCCTAATTCCTGGACCGTTCTGAAGTATTCCCCAATGTTTGTTGAGGATGCTTCGTACGGACTCCCACTGTGCTCCACATGGGGTAATTAGTCTTACAGGGCCTGGGTCCTTGTTTTTCCTCTCCTTTGGTGTAGTTTTCAGGGTTAACAGACTTTCCCTGCTTCTACATGCCGCCTTGGTCCTAGCTTTACGGATTTGCCCATGTGAATACCCCCGTTCCCTGAACCTCTTATATAGGTCCATGTTCTCTTTTTTAAGATCGTTCTTTCGGGTACAGTTCCTCTTGATTCTTAAAAATTGGCCAACTGGAATACCATTCTTAAGCCACGGGGGATGGTGACTATCGGCCCTTAACAACGTATTCGCCGATGTTTACTTCCGAAAGGTACTGGTGCAAATTTTTCCATTTTCAATGGAGATCAGAAGATCTAGGAAGGGGATCTGTTTCTCATCAGTGATGTATGTCAGGCGAATATTCCGATCATTTCTGTTCAAACATCAATGAAGGCATACACCTCTTCCTTTGTGCCCTTCCATATGACCAGTGCATCATCAATGTACCTCAGCCATGTATGCACATGTTCTGAGTACATTGGTGATTGGAAAACCTCCTCCTCTTCCCATAATCCCAAATGGAGGCATGCATATGCAGGCGCCCATGCTGCTCCCATAGAGGTGCCCCTGATCTGCTGGTAAAAATGGGAGGAGAACTGGAAGAAATTGTTCTTGAGGGCGAATTCTAGGAGTTTTAATAGGAATTCATTCTGAGGCTGAAATTCTGGAAATTCTGACTCAAGGAAAGTTTTCACTGCTTGGAGTCCACACTGATGTGGGATAGAGGTGTATAGAGACTCAACGTCTATCCCCACAAGCAAACATCCCTCAATGTCCCCCAGTTCAGCTAGTTTAGACAGCACGTGACGAGTATCTTGCACGTACGATCTAAGGTTTGTAACCATCTCTTTGAGAAGCAAGTCCAAATAAATCCCCACTTTCTCTAAGGGTCCCTTGATAGCCGAGACAATCGGCCTGCCCGGCGGTTTTTCGAGACATTTATGTACTTTAGGAATAAAATAGAAAGTGGGGATATTAAACTCTCTCACAAATAGATAGTCAAACTCTCGTTGGTTCAATACAGCCTCTTCCTTGGCCTCCAAAAGGATGCCATTTAGTTTTTGTACCACATTGGGAAACGGGTCATGATCTAATCTCTTGTATGTCAAGGAGTCCCCCAATAATCGCTTTGCCTCTGTCTCATAGAGTCTGTCGTCCATTAAGACGACATTCCCCCCTTTATCACTCTTTTTGAATATTATATTCTTAGCATTTTTTAGTTCAGTGAGTGCAAGTCTCTCTTCTTTTGTTAGATTGTCCTTTCCTCTCTGGGTCCAGTCGATTTTTTTCAAATCGTCTTGGACCATTTCCAGAAAGAGGTAAAGCCATCTGTTCTTGCTTAGGGAGGGCATTTTGGTTGAACGTATCGTCAGGTCTGCTATTCGTCTCGTTGGGCAACTAGGGGCAGTTGGATTCTCATTTTCTTCTAATAACGCATTTAACATATCAATGGCCTGTTGGTCCTCCGCATTTAGTTGGGTATCTACGGGAGCTATAGCCTCCTTATTTTGATACAAGGACCTATAAAAAACCTTTCTTAAGAATAGGGCCACGTCTTTGTAAACTGTAAATTCATCCATACCTGTCGAAGGTGAAAATGACATGCCTTTTTGGAGGAGATCAATATGACTTGGGGAGAGAGGGAAAGCAGAGAGGTTGATAACCTTCATGTCTACTTCTGAAGGTTCCGAGGGCCCGTCTATCTCCTCTGACTGCGTGTACGTGATCCTCTCTGCGTTGTTTTGGTTTGTTCCTTGTTCCTGTTGTTTTCCTTCAGATTTTGTTGGCTTCTTTGGGGGAGGGAGAGGTTTCCTAAGACAACCTCCCCCTCCTGTTCCAAAAAAGTCACGCTTTTAGCGGTCCACTCCCCGTTCCCTTCCTCCCCTTGTTTTTCCTGTCTTCCCCTTGAGTGGGACCTATATCCCCTTCTTCTTGACCCACTTCTTCCTCTCCTTATTGTGAAGTCAAAAACCTCATCCATCTCAAAGTCTGCTAAGTCTCTCCTAAACTTGGATTGTTTGGTTGTCTTAAGGTTAAGCTGTATTCTCTCTATCTCCTTCTTAAGGGTGTCATTCTGCCTGGTAAACTCCTCCAGACTCTTTAGGGGGTCTAGGTCCTGAGCACTTATATCTATTTTCTTTTTTAATTCCTCCAGTTGTATCTTTTCTTCTTCCACAATGAGACCCATCACTGCCAACCCATGGTTTATGCATAGTTCCTTCCATTTAGGAAGGAACCTCTCATTGTGAAGGTGTTCAGCTGGAACTGTATGGTCTCTTAGCCCTCGTGGGATAATTTTATGATCTATATAGGTTTCTAAAAACGATATGTCCCACTTCCTATTTAGATGTTTTACAAGTAATTTCTTATGTTCTCTGAACTTATTTCTTATGTCCTCCTCCGCACTGGTGGACTGTGGCAAATCCTTCCGAAAGGCAATTCTAATCTCCTGATCTATTTCATCTCCCAAAACAAACGCCATGATGGGTGAGTGTAAGTTAGCTAAATATGCATCTAATTAAACCAATATTGATAGTGTGAAGCTTAAAGTTTTGCAGTAGGAACTGGTTTAAGAAAGGACCTTGAAAAGTCCGACCAAGCATATATAACCAAAAAAGAAGAAAATAAAACCAGGTCCTACTGTACACATAGCCTGGTGATAGGGAAAATAATTTTATATATAATGAACCCTTTATACACTGACCAAAGTTTGGTAATGTTGCTATAGCCAAACAGACCAATACATACAAAAAAGAATTGGACCTCTGTATCACTACTGGGATCCAAAAAAGTGGCTACTTCGAGCAACAATGAGTCAACACCAGGGTATGTATATTTAAAAAGGTATAATATATTTATTGTTTTAATTAAAACACTGCTTCAACACGCATAAAATGCATCCACATGCAGGGCATCAGCTCTTGCACATAATGTGCGCCACCGGGTGCTACAATAGAGCACTACCTAAGTGGGCACTGTTGGTAGTGAAAAGTAAGAATATTCTGTAGCTGACCTAATGTTTGTAATGGAGGTGGGCTTCACTAAGGGAAAGACCAATGTTTGTCTGTACTAGACGTGGGACCTCACCAGGAAAAGACCAATGTGTGCGTTCTAGAGGTGGGACCTCACTGACTGGGGAAAGACCAATGTGTTATTTTTCTGGATGGGTAAAGATCAATGTGTGTGAGCTGAAGGTGGCACTTTGCTGGGTAAAGACCAATGTGTGTGAGCTGGAGATGGGACCTCACTGGGTAAAGACCAATGTGTGTGAGCTGGAGATGGGACCTCACTGGGTAAAGATAAATGTGTGTGAGCTGGAGAAGGGACCTTACTGGGGAAGGGCCAATGTGTGTTCTGGAGGTAGGATGTCACTGTGGAAAGACCAATGTGTGTGTGCGCGCTGGTGGTGGTACCTAACTTAGGAAAGACTAATTTGGCTAAAGTGGTACCTAACTGAGGAAACACTAATTTGGCCAATTTGGCTAAAGTTAGCTGGTGCTCAATAAATATTAAGCTGCATATTTGACTCTCCCCTCCCTGTGTTCCAGAAGACTCCATAAGGTAGAATACTCAAACCTTAAGCCTGTGAAATCCAGAGCAGCTTAAAAAAATCAACCACTGCTCCATTGACTACAAGGGAGTCACACCAAAGAAAAAACAAAATGTAATAGTAGCCTATGCAGAAGGGTGCTACATATAAACTAGCAAAAGGTTGCCCACTTTTCGAACAGGCTGAATATAGCAGGGTGCAGCACTGCTGCAGTGGTGGAGAGCACAGAATGCAGAGTTGTACAGTGGTGTGAGTGCTGAGGCTGCCTTGATGCTGTGGAAGCAAGAGCAGAGGCTGGGCTTGGTGCAACAAAAAGTAAAGTAGGGGCATGTGGGAGAAGTGGTGAGATCAATTCCCCCTGTCCCTGATCCCCCTTGTTATCTTTGCAGGGACATGCAGAGAGTAGAAGAGGTAGAGCCTGGAGTTTCTGGACTCTACTCTCACTTCCTTCTCCCTCTGGTGATGTCTCTTCCTTCCAAGTGCAGTCTGTAGGGGTGAGTCAATCCTCTGGCCTCTGGGGGCACTGTGCACATTGTGTGTGTTGCTGGGAGAGCAGAAGTACACACTTATAGTTACACAGATAGTTACATAGTAGATAAGGTTGAAAAAAGACACAAGTTCATCAAGTCCAACCTATGTGTGTGATTATGTGTCAGTATTACATTGTATATCCCTGTATGTTGCGGTCATTCAGGTGATTATCTAATAGTTTCTTGAAGCTATCAATGCTCCCCGCTGAGACCACCGCCTGTGGAAGGGAATTCCACATCCTTGCCACTCTTACAGTAAAGAACCCTCTACGTAGTTTAAGGTTAAACCTCTTTTTTTCTAATTGTAATGAGTGGCCACGAGTCTTATTAAACTCTCTTCTGCGAAAAAGTTTTATCCCTATTGTGGGGTCACCAGTACAGTATTTGTAAATTGAAATCATATCCCCTCTCAAGCATCTCTTCTCCAGAGAGAATAAGTTCAGTGCTCACAACCTTTCCTCATAACTAAGATCCTCCAGACCCTTTATTAGCTTTGTTGCCCGTCTTTGTTCTCGCTCCATTTCCAGTACATCCTTCCTGAGGACTGGTGCCCAGAACTGGACAGCATACTCCAGGTGCGGCTGGACCAGAGCCTTGTAGAGTGGGAGAATTATCGTTTTATCTCTGGAGTTGATCCCCCTTTTAATACATGCCAATATTCTGTTTGCTTTGTTAGCAGCAGCTTGGCATTGCATGCCATTGCTGAGCCTATCATCTACTAGGACCCCCAGGTCCTTTTCCATCCTAGGTTCCCCCAGAGGTTCTCCCCCCAGTGTATAGATTGCATTCATATTTTTGCCACCCAAATGCATTATTTTACATTTTTCTACATTGAACCTCATTTGCCATGTAGTTGCCCACCCCATTAATTTGTTCGGGTCTTTTTGCAAGGTTTCCACATCCTGCGGAGAAGTTATTGCCCTGCTTAGCTTAATATCATCTGCAAATACAGAGATTGAACTGTTTATCCCATCCTCCAGGTCGTTTATGAACAAATTAAATAGGATCGGTCCCAGCACAGAACCCTGGGGGACCCCACTACCCACCCCTGACCATTCCGAGTACTCCCCATTTATCACCACCCTCTGAACTCGCCCTTGTAGCCAGTTTTCAATCCATGTACTCACCCTATGGTCCATGCCAACGGACCTTATTTTGTACAGTAAACGTTTATGGGGAACTGTGTCAAATGCTTTTGCAAAATCCAGATACACCACGTCTACGGGCCTTCCTTTATCTAGATGGCAACTCACCTCCTCATAGAAGGTTAATAGATTGGTTTGGCAAGAACGATTCTTCATGAATCCATGCTGATTACTGCTAATGATACCGTTCTTATTACTAAAATCTTGTATATAGTCCCTTATCATCCCCTCCAAGAGTTTACATACTATTGATGTTGGGCTAACTGGTCTGTAATTCCCAGGGATGTATTTTGGGCCCTTATTAAATATTGGTGCTACATTGGCTTTTCTCCAATCAGCTGGTACCATTCCAGTCAGTAGACTATCTGTAAAAATTAGGAACAACGGTCTGGCAATCACTTGACTGAGTTCCCTAAGTACCCTCGGATGCAAGCCATCTGGTCCCGGTGATTTATTAATGTTAAGTTTCTAAAGTCTAATTTTAATTCTGTCCTCTGTTAACCATGGAGGTGCTTCCTGTGTTGTGTCATGAGGATAAACACTGCAGTTTTGGTTACTGAAGCCCCCCGATTCACTCGTGAAGACTGAGGAGAAGAATAAATTCAATACCTTCGCCATCTCCCCATCCTTTGTAACCAGATGTCCTTCCACATTCTTTATGGGGCCAATATGGTCTGTCCTCCCTTTTTTACTATTTACATACTTAAAGAATTTCTTGGGATTTTTTTTGCTCTCCTCCGCTATGTGTCTTTCATGTTCTATCTTAGCTGTCCTAATTGCACCCTTACATTTCTTGTTGCAGTCTTTATAAAGTCTGAATGCTGAGGATGATCCCTCATCCTTGTATTTTTTGAAGGCCTTCTCCTTTGCTTTTATATGCATTTTTACATTGGCGTTAAGTCATCCAGGATTTTTGTTCGCTCTTTTAAATTTATTACCCAATGGGATACATTGGCTAATGCCCTTATTTAATATGCTCTTAAAGCAAACCCATCTCTCCTCCTTATTCTTTGTTCCTAATATTTTATCCCAATTTATGTCTTTTAGCAAGGTTTGTAGTTTAGGGAAGTTGACTCTTTTGAAATTCAGTGTCTTTGTATTCCCTTTATGTTTCCTATTTGTGTGATTTATACTGAAACTAATTGACCTGTGATCGCTTTTACCTAAATTGCCCCGTATTTCCACATCCGTGATCAGGTCTGTATTGTTGGTAATCAGTAGATCCAGTAATGTTTTATTTCTACTTGGTGCGTCTACCATCTGACCCATAAAATTGTCCTGCAAGACATTAAAGGGGTTGTAAAGGTAAAAATTTTTTCACCTTAATGCATTCTATGCATTAAGGTGAAAAAACTTCTGACAATACCGCCGCCCCCAGCCCCCCCGTTTTACTTACCTGACGCCTCGAAAGTCAGCTTTGCGTTCCCGACAGCTATTCCTCCGCTCACCCTGGCCGCTGATTGGCTACAGTGGATGGATTGGAAGCAGCGCAGCCATTGGCTCGCGCTGCTGTCAATCACATCCAATGACGCGGCGCGCTGGGGGGCGGGGGCGAGTGATACAGTGAGCGGCTATAGCCGCCGACTGTATCACGGGAGCATGCCCGCAAGCACTAACCACCATGCGAGGGAGCTCGCATTAAGGTGGTTAATGCTTGCGGGGAGGAGCTGAAACAGCCGCCGAGGGACCCCAGAAGACCAGGTTCGGGGCCACTCTGTGCAGAACGAGCTGCACAGTGAAGGTAAGTATAACATGTTTGTTATTTAAAAAAAAAAAAAATTTACCTTTACAACCCCTTTAAGGAACTGGCGAGCCTTAAATGAATGCGCGGTTCCCTCTGCCCAGTCTATGTCTGGATAATTAAAATCCCCCATTATGATAACACTTCCCATCCTTGCTGCTAATCCAATTTGTGTTAGGAGATCCGTCTCCACTTCCCCACTCAGGTTAGGAGGCCTATAGCATACTCCCAGTATTATTTTCCCCTTAGCTTCATCCCTTTGGAGCTCTACCAATAAGGATTCCACCTCCTCTCTAGCTCCCTCAGTGATGTCATCTCTCACATTCACTTGTACATTATTCTTGATATATAGGCATACCCCTCCCCCTTTTTTACCCTCTCTATCCTTGCGGTAAAGGGTATACCCTTGAATGTTTGCCAGCCAATCATGAGAGCTGTTGAACCAGGTCTCTGAAATTCCCACAAAATCCAAATCCTCCTTGTACAACAGTATCTCTAGTTCACCCATCTTGTCCGCCATGCTCCTGGCATTGGTGAACATGCCACATAGTTTAGACCGGTCGCATATTGTCCTCGTATTGGGTGTTTCGAAATTGCAACTAGGACTTGCTACTATACTCACCTTGTGTTTTTGTGCTTTGGTTAACCTACCACTAATGCCCCCAATACTACCCTCTGGAATATCTTCCGCACTGGCTATCTCTGTCTCTGGACCCTCCCCCCCATCGCCTAGTTTAAAAACCCCTCTAACTTTTTGGCCATCTTCATCCCCAGCAGATCTGCACCCTCCTCATTTAGGTGCAGTCAGTCCCTTCTATAGTACCGGTTACCGACTGAGAAGTCGGCCCAGTCCTCCAGGAACCCAAACCCCTCCTTACTACACCAGCTCTTCAGCCACTTGTTTACTTCCCTAATCTCCCTCTGCCTTTCTGGTGTGGCTCGATGTACCAGTAGTATTCCTGAGAATACTACCTTGGAGGTCCTTTTCCTCAATTTAGCTCCTAAGTCCCTAAAATCGTTCTTTAGGACACTCCATCTGCCTCTGACTTTGTCATTGGTGCCAACGTGCCCCATGACAGCCGGGTCTTCCCCAGCCCCTCCCAGTAATCTGTCCACAAGATCCGTGATGTGCCGAACCCGAGCGCCCGGTAGACAACACTGTTCGGCGCTTCAGGTCTTGGTTACAGATTGCCCTCTCTGTCCTTCTAAGAATTGAGTCCCCTACCACCAGAATCTTTCTTTCCTTTCCCTTTGCTGCCCCCCCACTCTCACTGGAGGAGTTCTTCCCCCGGCAGCTAGGAGAGTCCCTCAGCTCCAGCAGTGCTGGTCCCTGACTGCTTTCACCAATGTCACTCAATGGAGCATACTTATTGGGATGCTCCAGTCCTGGATCGGCCTCCCTGGCACTTCCCCCTCTACCCCTCCTGACTGTCACCCATCTACTCTTTGCTAGTGCCTGCACCTCTTTGTCTCCACCCGCCTCTGTGCTGGCCCCTGCTGGCACCTGCCGTGTACGTTCCTGGCTCTCCTTTAGTATGGAGGGACTTCTCAGTGCTGACAGTTGCTTCCCCAGATTCAGAACCTGGGCTTCCAGGGAAACAATGTGCTTACATTTTGCACAGCAGTATTCGCCCTCGATCGGATGATCAAGGAACACATACATACAGCAAGATGTACAAAGAGTCGCCTCTCCACACCCGCCGGGCATCGTACCTATTAAATTTAGTGAGGATTTGGGGATCTTACCCTGTCCAAATTACCTAACAGCTAGTTTCCTGGCACTAATACTCAAAACAATACACAGGTACACAACAAGACAATACACAGGTACACAACAAGACAATACCCAGGTACTCACAGACCTACGTGCAATCGCAGAACAGTCGCAGACCTACGTGCACTCGCAATACTCAAGTATACAATACACAATACACAAGTACTAACGATCCACACACACTACTCAGAAAACACTCAGGTACTCACACTACACAGGTAGTATGACCCCTGTTATAACCTCCTGTTTTAAACTCTGGTTTTTAACTCACCACTTATACCAGTTCCACTTGGACTAAGTTCCACGGCCTCACACTGAGCAGGCTCAGAATGAGTCCTACACACAGTTATATAGGCACCTGTGAGCAATTAACCACCCCCTTAATTAATAGCCTGAAGGAACCAGAGAAAAAAAAAAAGACACCTGCCTCCTCCATTACTATGGAACTCTTCCACTAGAAGTTCAACATCCATATATACTCTCTATTACCAAAAGTATTGGGACACTTGCCTTTACACACACATGAACTTTAATGGCCTCCCAGTCTTAGTCCATAGGGTTCAATATTGAGTTGAACCAACCCTTGCAGTTTCAACTCTTCTGGGAAGGCTGTCCACGAGGTTTAGGAGTGTGTCTATGGGAATATTTGACCATTCTTCCAAAAGTGCATTTGTGAGGTCAGGCACTGATGTTGGATGAGAAGGCCTGGCTCGCAGTCTCTGCTCTAATTCATCCCAAAGGTGTTCTATCGGGTTGGGGTCAGGACTCTGTGCAGGCCAGTCAAGTTCTTCCACCCCAAACTTGCTCATACATGTCTTTATGGACTTTGCTTTGTGCACTCGTCCAAATCATTTGGTGGAGGGGGATTATGGTGTGGCTTTGGCCTGTTGGGTTAAAATTGAAAAATAATGAAGAGGGTAACAAATAGCCACATACCGGTCTACAGCCACTGTAACCAGTATGGCAGAATCCAGGGCAGACATGAAATGGAAGAACATCTTGGTTAGGCACATAGGGAAGGAGATCTATAGGTAACTGCTATCAAACTAGAAGATTACCAGTATTCGAGGTATGACTGTGTTGGGTAATAAGAGATCTACAACTGAAAGCACGGAAAGGAAGATGCACATGGGTTCATGAAGTTCTTGGCTCACCATGATGATTATAAAGAATGGTGGTGTTACCCATGACAGCCACTGTATACTTTAAAATGAGAAGAAAACCAAGCCAGAAAGTCATCCACATTCGGTATACCGCTGAGAGTGAACTCTTTAATACTGCTACATGTTAGGTTGTCTGTCACCATGATGAACTGAGCGCCATGATGTCCAGTCACAGAATCCACATCTCCTAAAAACAGGAAAGGCAAACGTTAGCCAGATCATGTCATCTTTCCTTCTATTTTAGTATTTTTTAATCTAAAAGGACAACCTCTTTATCGTTAGGTTTTATTACCAGTGTTTTTCGCTCTATCTCTGTGGAATAACTTTGATTTTTCAGACACTTTCCACAACGATGCAAAATGAAACTTGACAATAAAGAGGAAAGAGCTGGGAAAAAATATAAAAACTAATGCGGCCACCACAACTAAGGACAGCTAAGCTGAAATGTACAACATTTCATTCTTGCCCTTAAAGTGTTTGTTACCCCAACTCTTTATATTGCTGATATGTGGCTGCTGTACCATGTATTTGTATGAGAGTCTCCCTGATCTATTTGTATCGCTTCCTTTATGTGAAATCCCTGGTGTTCCAGTCAGTCCCTTTGCTTTCCTATTAAAAACTGACCACATTAAGCAGGAGAACACACCATGGTCAGTTCTCTAGCTATGCTGGTAACTTAATGTACCCTCCTCCAGTGATCAGACGTTTCCTAACACACCCTCACAGCACACTTTCACTAATAAGCTCCCCCAGCTCTTATGCAGCTGAGAACAGAGGGAATGTGATCATTGATAAAAAGCGAAAAAAGGTATTTATAATGTTTTTTTATATTTATACAAAAATGTTTAGCCTTTCATTTCTATTTTAAACTGAATGGGTTGTCTTACAAGGTGATCGTTTACAATCGCTTTAAATAAGCTTTGAGGTGTGTACAGACATGGGGGGATCTTTATTGATGATCTTCATTCTGTGGCCTCTCCAGGGATCACAGGCTGAACCTTTAAAATGGTCAAAGCATTGCTGGTCTACTTGCCCCTTTAGGAGGTCTGACATCATCTCACACAAGGTGAATTGTATCTTCATGGAGAACTCTGATCTCCTGTCCTGTATATCGGGACCCCCATAATCCAGGGTGCAGCCAGGTCACAAAGGTCACAAACAAGGGGTCCTTCATCCATGTGTGATTTCATTCTGAGGACAGAAAGGAGGAACCTGTGAGAAGATATATAGATAGATCTCTAGATTTATATTATATTGTTAAATAGTTCTGACATATTCTGCAGAGCAGTACAGAGAACACTGAGCCAGTCACATCAGTCTCTCCATAGGGTGGTGCATTTTTGCAAGGTGCTGCTGGCTCACTCTGTTGTGGTCTCAGCTGGGAGAAACATCAAGCCTGGGCCTGTGTCTTCACTCTTCTCCCACAACCACCATGTGGGATCTCTAGATTTATATTATATTGTTAAATAGTTCTGACATATTCTGCAGAGCAGTACAGAGAACACTGAGCCAGTCACACCAGTCTCTCCATAGGGTGGTGCATTTTTGCAAGGTGCTGCTGGCTCACTCTGTTGTGGTCTCAGCTGGGAGAAACATCAAGCCTGGGCCTGTGTCTTCACTCTTCTCCCACAACCACCATGTGGGATCTCTAGATTTATATTATATTGTTAAATAGTTCTGACATATTCTGCAGAGCAGTACAGAGAACACTGAGCCAGTCACATCAGTCTCTCCATAGGGTGGTGCATTTTTGCAAGGTGCTGCTGGCTCACTCTGTTGTGGTCTCAGCTGGGAGAAACATCAAGCCTGGGCCTGTGTCTTCACTCTTCACCCACAACCACCATGAGCCGGGCTGGGGAAGACGAATGTGGATTCTCTCCAAAGTCACTGAGGCCTACACCATGTGCTCAAGCTGCAATGGATCCTGGGCTTGTCCCTATGCAAGGGGAGTCCTTACCAGCCTTCCAGGACAGAGACTTCAGAGACTTCACAGTATTACTAAATAGGAACAGAAACTTGCTGTCCTGAAAGTAGATTTCAGGAAAAATGAATCTCTGCATTGCAAGACCAGGAGCAGTAAGGATGAAGACTCCAAGCTGAAGACTCTGGAGGAGGCATTGAAAAAGCAGGAGAAGCTTTTCGCCTCTCTGAAGCAAAGCAGTGGTGTGTTCAAGGAAAAGTATGAGAATGAGGAAAGATTCCAACAGATGAAGGAAAGTGCCTGTGCCAGTAGCAGCCAGTAGGTGGATGTCACAGCAATGGAGACAGTATGGATGGGGGGTAAGGAAGTGGCTTCACATGGTGGCCCCAGTAACACCCCTGTCTCAGGATCTGTCCTGTCTGAGTCAGTATCTGCCCCCCTCCCTCCCCAGCAGCCTGAGCCATCTCAGGAGGAGGTTGAGGAAAATGGCAGATTGCTGAAAGCAATTGCGAAAATTGAATCTCTTTTGTGTGGGAGGAAGTTTCAATTTTCCACCAACTCATCAAATGAAGATGAGGAGGATGTCGTCTCTCAGCCTGTATGGGAGAAAGTTGTGGAAAAGTTTTTGTTTGTTAAGTTTGCTCAAGATGGCGGCAGTGCTACAATGTCTGCAAATGGAGGACATGCTGGAAGTGTTTCAGTTCAGTAAAATACTGGTGAAGGAGTCCTTGTTAAGAATCTCTCTCAGTGTGTGGAAGCCTTTCCTGTGATTGCTGCTGCAAAGAAAGAGATTGCATCTGCTGACAGATCCTTGCAATCGGCAAGGAATGCAGGAGTAGATGGCGGGAAGTTTCTGATGTCTATGAGAACAAGGAGCAGGAGTCCTACATGGACACTAAGACTGCAGAGCAGGAGTTCCGCATAGACACTAACACTGAGGAGCAGGAGCGCTGCATTGACACTAATGCTCTGTACACACGGTCGGAATTTCCGACGGAAAATGTGCGATCGGAGCTTGCTGTCAGAAATTCCGACCATGTGTGGGCTCCATCTGACTTTTTCCATTGGAATTTCCGACACACAAAGTTTGAGAGCTGGCTATAAAATTTTCCGACAACAAAATCCGATCGTTCAAATTCCAATTGTGTGTACACAAATCCGATGCACAAAGTGCTACGCATGCTCAGAATAAATTAAGAGACGAAAGCTATTGAATACTGCCCCCTTTATAGTCCCGACGTACATGTTTTACGTCACCGCGTTCAGAACGATCAGATTTTCCGACAACTTTGTGCGACCGTGTGTATGCAAGACAAGTTTGAGCCAACATCCATTAGAAAAAAACGATGGATTTTGTTGTCAGAATGTCCGATCAATGTCCGATCGTGTGTACAGGGCATAAGGCTGCAGAGCAGGAGTACCGCATAGATGCTTAGACAGCTGGTGTTTTTTCTAAACAGTAGACTTTACCTTTTAACGGGACTGCTGCTACTTCTGGAAGTATGGTGAGTGGGACTGCTGTGCTGGAGCGGAGGAGGGAGGATCAGGTGGTTGGTAATTTGCCAAGCCTGATTTCAGAAGTTCCTTTACAGCCAGTAAATATGCCTAACCATGAATTCTGTGTCATATGTGCATGAGTAGGAACTATGCTAGGGCTGTGTCAGGACAAGTTCATGATGCTGCTGGATAGGAGCCATTTGTGGTACTTTCACCTAACGCACCTTCTTCCATTAAATGCAGGAATGTGGTACAGCTCAGGTGGGAAGGAGAAGGTATTCCACCTATCAGGATGGTGGTTGTGGATAGGATCAAGTGGTGGGTAATTTACCAAACCATATTTCAGAGGTTCTTATGCAGCCAGTTAATATTCCTATACAGCCAGTTAATGTGTCATCTATCCCAGTTAGGAATTATGCTAAGGCTGTGTCGGGACAAAGTTATGCTGCTGGTGATGGAAGGGAGCCAGTTGTGCGATTTTCACCTAACGCACCTTCTTCCATTAAACGCAGGAATGTGGTACAGCTCAGGTGGGAAGGAGAAGGTATTCCACCTATCAGGATGGTGGTTGTGGATAGGATCCTAGCCATGGGATTTGAGGTGGAGGATATATATGCTCTCATCAGTCCAGCAGGTTCCCATGAATATGATTTGTCATTTGTGCGTCCAGAATCACTGGATCTGTTTTGGGAACGATATGAGCATGTATATAGGGGCCAGCTGGACTGGAAGGGGCTTGTCCCCAAAGTAATCTCACGACAGCCCTTGATAAAGAATGTGACTATTCTGACTAGGAATGAGTCTCTACCCCCCGAGGATTTATGGGTCTGGTAAGGAGGTTTGGTGAAACTTTGTGCCCCCTAAAAAAGATTGTGAATGGTAGAGGAATTTGGACAGGTGGGTGGTCGGTGTCAATGAGGTTGAGAGTGTGTCCGAATGTGGTCCAGTATTTTCCCTCCTTTGCCTTTATTGGGAGGGATAGGCTTACCACCTTCTACCCTGGCCAACCTAAGTTGTGTCATAAATTCAGAGCTAAAGAACACTTCCCCCTTTCCCATCCAGAGCAGAAGTACTCTTTGTGTCATGAACTGGGGCATCTGGCGAGAGACTGTAAGATCATTTGATTTAACTTACAGTATGTGATGAGATTGGTCACCCTTATTGCCAGCCAGTGCCCTGAGGCTATTCAATTTAAATCCTTAACCACTGAGGGCTACAAATAAGTGATAGGGTCATATAACGGCCAGGAAAAATGGTATCATTGTATTATGGATTCTCATCGTGGATTACAAACATAGATTCCAATTATGGCACTGATCTCTATAGCAAGTAGAGCATTCTCTTCCAAAATATCACTAGGTTTATGTACAGCCCTATGGAATAATTGTATTATTATTTTGCATGTTGTATTATATTGTATTATAAATGTGATCACAAGGAGAGAAGAATTTGAATTTTCTCAGACAGACACACATAGAAAGGAACAAATCCTCCAGGTGAAGGCCCCAGCTGCTCTATGTGACTCTTAAGGGATCTTCTTGTATAGGTTAATTATAATGAAATGATCTGACATCGATGTCACTCTCCTGTCCACTGTCCCCAGAGGATCACACAAGCTTTATAATCACAGACAGCATCCAGTAACCTAGAATAACTAAAGATGTGACAACCTGTGTCCTCTGACCGTCATTACACACTGAGGTGAGAAACGATTCCTCTCCTTGTTTCCTACAGACTGGGATACTGTAGTGTAGACTTAGTGTTGGGAAGGATAAAGACCGGTTCAGTTTCGTTTTTTTACTGTGCCATGTCTAATGAGAGAAATCCCCCTCTTAGTTGTCACCAGAACAGTTGTCCCCACTGGAGGATTTCCTCTCTATTCCTTAAAATTTAGAAGATAGGGAATGGCGCTGTTGTGAAAAGTGTATCAATACAATAATAAGTATGAAGTGGCAGGTGCTATATCAGTGTACACAATTAATAGAGGTATATCAGTGCAATAATTACTCTAATCGAGAATGTAAAAGTGACCAGTGCTATTTCTGTGAAAAAAAATGTAAACAATGTGCGTATGATGAAAAATCAATCACTATACCCAAACACATAAGTGACAGGTGCTCAACCTGTGCTAAAAATGGTGAAGATGTCTCAGTACAATAAATTCTCTTATCATAGATATAAAGTGACAAGTGCTAATACTGTGCAAAAAATAATATACATATAATAGGAACTCAGTCACTGTACCCAAAAATGTAAGTGGGAGGGCCCACAAAACATATACAAAGAAACCAAAGTGACGTGTACTTATAGTTCTCGTGTAAATTAATCTTTTTAATTGAGGGTGCAAAGATATATTGAGTATGTATAAATAATGTGCAATGCAAAATTAATGTGCAATACAAACTCAATGCACACTTAAAGGACAGCAATAGTATAATTGCATAGGCCTGCTGTATATTAATTTAAACACGTATATGATGTGTTAATCTGGTAAAAAAAAGTCCATAGAAGTGACATAATATTCCATCAGATATGTTTGGAATCCTCTTTATATCATGGGATACAGGTGAAGAAAATGCAGGGATATAGCAGTAATCCCCCTATGTGATCACACTCACCGGAGCGCCCTACCCCTGCAGGGGTGCGAGCGTAAAGTCTTGATCTTAAGATGTCTGTGCTTTTCCAGCTTCCAGCAGTATGCTCAGGGTCATCCACCCACAGGGAAGGAAAAAAAAAACTCCACTGGCTCGCGTTTTAATGAAGTTCCCGGCCAGGCATCCACATGACGTGTTTCATAGAATAAAAATAAGGGTAGTCCACATAGCGTAACTCCATTTAATTATTTTATTACAAAAAACATATATGTATCCAAGGAATAGACTTGGGCACCTCAGATGACATCCGTATGACGAAATGCGTAAGGCGGGACTATCTTGACACGTACAACGTCATATCTGGGTACTGTGGTTCCGGATATTCGACCGATGGAACGCAAGCGGCGTCTCTAGATATCGCTGCTTCCCCGCGGCGCTTGGAGAGTACGAGAGCATGTGAGCTCCCTCTCCTAACTTTTAATTGTCTAATTCTTTAACTTTTTACCAATTTGCAAAGTCTATTCCTTGGATACATTTATATTTTTTGTAATAAAATAATTAAACGGAGTTACGCTATGTGGACTACCCTTATTTTTATTCTATGAAACACATCATGTGGATGCCTGGCCGGGAACTTCATTAAAACGCGAGCCAGTGGAGTTTTTTTCTTCCTTCCCTGTGGGTGGATGACCCTGAGCGTACTGCTGGAAGCTGGAAAAGCACAGACATCTTAGGATCAACACTTTACGCTCGCACCCCTGCAGGGGTAGGGCGCTCCGGTGAGTGTGATCACATAGGGGGATTACTGCTATATCCCTGCATTTTCTTCACCTGTATCCCATGATATAAAGAGGATTCCAAACATATCTGATGGAATATTATGTCACTTCTATGGACTTTTTTTAACAGATTAACACATCATATACATGTTTAAATTAATATACAGCAGGCCTATGAAATTATACTATTGCTGTCCTTTAAGTGCGCATTGATTTTGTATTGCACATTAATTTTGCATTGCACATTATTTATACATACTCAATATATCTTTGCACCCTCATTTAAAAAGATTAATTTACACGAGAACTAGAAGTACACGGCACTTTGGTTTCTTTGTGTATGTTTTGTGGGCCCTCCCACTTACATTTTTGGGTACAGTGACTGAGTTCCCATTATATGTATATTATTTTTTTGCACAGTATTAGCACTTGTCACTTTATATCTATGATAAGAGAATTTATTGTGCTGAGACATCTTTACCATTTTTAGACAGGTTGAGCACCTGTCACTTATGTGTTTGGGTATAGTGATTGATTTTTCATCATACGCAGATTGTTTACATTTTTTTGCACAGAAATAGCACTGGTCACTTTTACATTCTCGATTAGAGTAATTATTGCACTGATATACCTCTATTACTTGTTTATACTGATATAGCACCTGCCACTTCATACTTATTATTGTATTGATACACTTTTCACAACAGCGCCATTCCCTATCTTCTAAATTTTAATTTTAATTTTGGTATAACTTAAGTGTTTACTGTCTATAGGGGGGCAGCAGTTTTTAATATCCTGTAGTGCGGATCTTTTTTGGAATAATAATCCCCTCTATTCCTGTTCTTTTGACAACTTTACAATTTTAGGTTTCCTAGCAATTTCTGTCCCAGCGACAAACATGTTTGAAGGCATGGTGTAGAATAATATTTTAGGAGGGCACATTTATTCAGGGTGAGGTCTTGGTGGGATTACATTTTATACCTCACTCTGTCCTTCTTTTGAGACTTCTGGTATCATCTGTTTGCCAGGGAAGCAGCAATTGGGCCTAAATCTGTGTCATAGTCAGGCTCGGTGACCAGGAGCTATAGCAGTAGAGCGGCTCCCCCCGACCAGCTGAATGAGTACAGAAGCAGGTGAATCGGCTCACCAAAGTTGCAGAGACTAAATACTAACCGGTCTTAAACTAACTGGTCTTGACCAGAGCTCCTGATGGTGGGGATGGGTTTTGCTGCTTGGGTTGCTTCTCTCAAGATCGCCCCACGAGGAGGTGAACAAGCTGGGGTCCAGTAGCAGATATAGCAGGTATGGCTCTAGCAGAGGCCTAATCAGTATACAAGCCAAAGGTCAGTAACAAGTGAATGCAGGCTGGGATAAAGCATAAGAATAGTTGAGGAACAAGCCAAAGGTCAAAAACAAGTGGTATTGAAAATACTGAGGGCAGTAGAAGTGACAGGAGAGAGATATTGGCTGAAAGCGCACAATTATCTGGCAAACAGGAAGTGCAAAGACATGGCAAAAATTGGAAGTTCATGGAAGGAGCAAAGAGTTCAAGGTTCAAGAAAAACAACAGACAAGGCAAGATTGTTCTAAGAGATCAGACAGGAAGCTGTCCAGTATCAACAAGAAGAGCTACTGCCAGACACAGCCGAGGTTGCAGGTTCAGACCCAGGTCCTGACAATCTATGTGTAGTGAGGGGAGAGAGTGAAGGTGTCCAGGAATGATGAGGGGGACCTGTAGTAAAGTGACCAGATCAGAGCAAGACAGAGGTGACTGTAAAAAAATCTCACAGGGGAAACACCAAGTGCATTACCAAACGTTTATTTTTGTAAAGGAAAAACAGCCAAATGAATACTCACAAAGAAGAAAATATATAGATGTTGTATTACACCAAATCACAATATACATATCATAAAATACAGTAAGCCTCAAAAGAGGAAATAGAATGTATTCCATCTCTAACTCCCTTTTATCCCCTGAGTCTGGACAAATCTAGTGGAGGTCACCATGGGAGAGGGTAGAGGAAGAGGCAGATTCCTGAAGCCAAGTCTCAGTAGCAGCAAGTAGGCTAGAGCAGTTGAATATAAAATGGTCATGCACAGTGAGCTTTTTACAGACAGATCAGGCATTCCAGAGGGTACATTGGAGATGTGTGTGGGGGGGGAGTTGGTTCTTAGACATAGAGAGTGAATTGCAGATGGTGCCAGAGGAAGAACATGCTGAATGTAGAGGAATGAAAGTTGGATAGCAGAGGGCCAGAACTAGGGAAATATTCCCAGTAGTGAGGGAGATAATAACTGGACTGCTGGTAATTGTGGTACTTCTGGGACTATGGTGAGTGGGACTGCTGTGTTGGAAGGGAGGAGGGAGGATCGAGTGGTGGGTGAATTGCCAAACCAGATTTCAGAGGTTCCTATGCAGCCAGTTAATATTCCTATGCAGTCAGTAAATGTGTCATCTGTCTCATTTATGAACTATGCTAAGGCTGTGTCGAGACAATAATGCTGCTGGTCGAAGGGAGCCAGTTGTGCGACTTTCAGCTAACGCACCTTCCATTAAATGCAGGAATGTGGTACAGCTCAGATGGGAAGAAGGAGGTATTCCACCTATCAGGAGGGTGGTTGTGGATAGGATCCTAGCCATGGGATTTAAGGCGGAGGATATTTATGCTCTTATCAGTCCGGCTGGTTCCTTTGAATAGGATTTGTTATTTGTGCATCCAGAATCATTGGATCTGTTTTGGGAGCGGTTTGAGCATGTATATAGGGGCCAGCAGAACTGGAAGGGGCTTGTCCCTAAGGTAATCTCATTACAGCCCTTGATAAAGAATGTGACTATCCTGACTAGGAATGAGTCTATACCCCCGAGGATTTATGGGTGTGGATGAGGAGGTTTGGTTTGGTGAAACGTTGTGTCCGCTAAAAAAAATTGTGGATGATAGAGGAATCTGGACGGGTGGGTGGTCAGTGTCAATGAGGTTGCGAGTGTGTGGTAATGTGGTCCAGCATTTGCCCTCCTCTGACTTTATTGGTAGAGATAGGATTACCGTCTTCCACCCTGGTCAACCTAAGGTGTGCCATAAATGAGGAGTCAAGGGACATTTCTCCTCTAATGCCGCATACACACGAGCGGACCTTACAGCAGACTTTGTCCGGCGTACTTTTCGATGGACTTTACGATGGACTTTCCGAATGAACGGACTTGCCTACACACAATCAACCAAAGTCCGACGGATTCGTACGTGATGACGTACGACCGGACTAAAACAAGGAAGTTCATAGCCAGTAGCCAATAGCTGCCCTAGCATCGTTTTTTGTCCGTCAGACTAGCATACAGACGAGCGGACTTTTTGACCGGATTCGAGTCCGTCGGACAGATTTGAAACATGTTTCAAATCTAAGTCCGTCAAACTTTTGAGAAAACAAAGTCCGCTGGAGTCCACACACGATCGAATTGTCCGACGAAATCTGGTACGCCTGACCAAGTATGCCGTAAAGTCCGATCGTGTGTACGCGGCATAACTGTCCAGAACAGAGGTGTTCTTTGTGCCAGGTACTGGGGCATCTGGAAAGGGACTGTAACATAATTAAATGTAACCTATGTGAAAAGGTTGGTCACCCTTATAGCCAGTGCTCTGAGGCTTTGCACAATAAGCTTGAGTTAGTGAAGGAATTCTTCCGTCTGGATAGAAAAGAGTCCGGGTTGGCAGAGGTTGTACCAGGGGATCCTAGTGTCTCTGTCCCATCAGAATCTGTGTCTATGAGGCCGTCTTTGGTGTCAGTGTCCCCCCAGTCTATGGTCTCCCAGTCAGTGTCAGAAAGTGTGGTTGTCAAGTCTGTGTTTGCACCTATTGTTTCTCCTAGTGTAGTAAAGGCAGTGGAGGGTGCTGGACCAGTGTGTATGGTTGTGCCAATACCTCCTCCTTGGCGTGGCAGAAGTGCTGCAGTTCGAGGTCAGCAGACACCGAGGGGTGGATTGAGAGATGGATTGGATGATGGGGGAGACGGAGGAGGGAAGGGGAAGGGAATGAAAGTGGCTGGTGCAGAATGCAAGGTGAATGATGTGGAAGTCAGGGTGAAAGATGTGGAAGTTGGGGTGAATGATGTGGGGGGAGGGGTTAATGGGGGGGGTTGGCTGAGGATGTTCTTGGCAGCAGGGGGTTTTGCCATCAGGATTGTTGAATGAGGAAATGGAATGGTTGGAGGCTAAAAGGAAAAAGGGTAAGAGGCAGAGAAAGAGGAAGGATGTCAAAGCTCCTGAACCTAGGAGGGTGGAGGTGGCAAATGACTTTTGAGGTGTTTTCTGAGGTGGAGGGTGGAAGTTCTTCTGGTGATGAGTCTATGGAGGAGAAATCACAAGGGACATTCAAGCGTGTAGGGTCTCCAGGTAGGGAGGGGGGGGGTAAGTGAGCTAAGAAACGTATACCTCAATCATCCTGATGGCGGTTCCCACTCCACTGAAGGTGGCGACCATGTTGACAGCATAAAATCAGTAAGTGCTCCTAGCATGGCCTTATTTTTGCTCAGCAGGTTTGATGCTGATATTTTCTTTTTGCAAGAGACCTGCTTGTCTAGTTTGACTGATATTCATCTGGTGAAGAAGGAGTGGAGGCGCGGCCCGTCTTTCTGGTCTCTTGAGCCCGAGCCCTACACTGGAGTTGCGGTACTTTTTTCCAGCATGGTTACCTGTCTGCGGATTATTGAGGTAGAAATGGGGAGATGCATGGTCTTAGATGTCTCCATGGGGGGGGCAGGACCTGCAAAAAATCAACATCTATAGGCCCCAGACAAAGTGGGACAGGAAATGCCTCTTCATGAAGATCAAGCCTTTTCTTTTTACAGCTTCGGTGGTGATTTCAACACCGTCACCAAGGCTTTTTCTTGAACAAAATAGCTAGAGAGGCAGGTCTGGTTGATGTGCGCATTCATTGCTGCCCAGACGACACAGGATTCACTTTTCAGCAAGGTAGTAGTCAGAGTAGAATAGATAGGTTTTTTTAAAGGGGAACTATGCCTTCTTAGCATCAGTGTGTCAGGAGTAGGGATGAGCCGAACACCTCCCGGTTCGGTTCGCACCAGAACCTGCGAACAGACTGAAAATTTGCACGAGCGTTAGAACCCCATTGAAGTCTATGGGACTTGAAAGTTTAAAATCAAAAGTGCTAATTTTAAAGGCTAATTTGCATGGTATTGTCCTAAAAAGGGTTTGGGGACCCGGGCCCTGCCCCAGGGGACATGTATCAATGCAAAACAAAGTTTTAAAAACGACTGTTTTTTTGGGAGCAGTGATTTTAATGATGCTTAAAGTGAAAAAAAAGTGAAATATTCCTTTAAATATCATACCTGGGGGGTGTCTATAGTATGCCTGTAAAGTGGTGCATGTTTCCCGTGCTTAGAACAGTCCCTGCACAAAATGACATTTTTAACCACTTAAGGACTAGCCTCGTTTTGGATTTTAGGTGTTTACATGTTTAAAACAGGTTTTTTTGCTAGAAAATAACTTAAAACCCCCAAACATTATATATTGTTTTTTTTTCTAACACCCTAGAGAATAAAAGGGCAGTCAATGCAATACTTTTTTTGCACCGTATTTGCGCAGCGGTCTTTTTTTTTGAAAAAAATTCACTTTTTTGAATAAAAAAATAAGACAACAGTAAAGTTAGCCCATTTTTTTTTTTATATTGTGAAATATAATGTTATGCCAAGTAAATTTATATCCAACGTGTCACGCTTCAAAATTGCACCTGCTCGTGGAATGGCGTCAAACTTTTACCCTTAAAAATCTCCATAGGTGACATTTAAAAAAATCTACAGGTTGCATGTTTTGCATTACAGAGGAGGGCTAGAATTATTGCTCTCGCTCTACCGGTCGCGGCGATACCTCACATGTGTTGTTTGACCACCGTTTTCATATGCGGGCGCTACTTACGTATGCGTTCACTTCTGTGTGCGAGCTTGTCGGGATAGGGCGCTTTAGAAATAAACGTTTTTTTTTCTTATTTATTTTACTTTATTTTAATTATTTTTTCACAGTTTAAAAAAAAAAAATGGGATCACTTTTATTCCTATTACAAGGAATGTAAACATCCCTTGTAATAGAAAAAAGCATGACAGGTCCTCTTAAATATGAGATCTGGGGTCAAAAAGTCCTCAGATCTCATATTTGGACTTAAATGCAAGAAAAAAAAAAAGTTGTTTAAAAAAATATGCCTTCAAGACAAATGGGCGGAGCTGATGTTATGACATCGCTTCCGCCCTACTAAGGTATGGAGACGGGTGGGGGCCATCTTAGCCTCACTCGTCTCCATACCCAGGAAGTGACAGGTCCCGATCGCCTCCGCCGCTACCGACGGCTCCGGTAAGCGGCGGAAGGGCGCAGGAGAGCGGCGGGAGGGGGGTGGCACCTCTCCCGCCGCCGATAACGGTGATCTCGCGGCGAATCCGCCACGGAGACCACCATTATCGGAAACACGACCGTCTCCTGTAAAGATGGATACCTCAGTTTTGGCAGCAGCTGCTACGTTACCGAGATATCCACCTTCAAAGTGCCGATGTATATGTACAGGGGCCGGTCGGTAAGTGGTTTTTAAAGGAATAAAAGTCATTTAAAACTGCTTACGGCTTTAATGTAATGTCGGGTCCAGGTAATATGGATGAAAATGAGTGAGACAAACGGCATGGGTACCCCCAGTCCATTACCAGGCCCTTTGGGTCTTGTATGGATATTAAGGGGAACCCCGCACCCAAATTTATAAAAGGAAAGGCGTGGGGCCCCCAGGCCCTATATACTCTGAACAGCAGTATACAGGTGGTGCAAACAAGACAGGGACTGTAGGTTTGTTGTTAAGTAGAATCTGTTTGTAATTTTGAACGGGTACATTTTTAAAGTGTAGCTTCAGCCAAAAAATCTATTTTTAAGCTTTTTGGAAAACATAGGGAAGGGTTATCACCCCTGTGACATTTGTTTTGCTGTCTGTGCTCCTCTTCAGAAGATTTCACCTCACTTTCTGTCACAATGACAAATGTTTTTAGAAAATTTGGGGTTTTTAGTGAAGCAAGGATTGTGATAAAGCATCAGTGGAAATGAGCAACGTTTTTCCCATATTAACTCTTACAGGAGAGAATTTCCCTTCCTAGGGGTAGATTTCATCTCACTTCCTGTTGTCTCCTTCCGTTTGCAAGTAGGAGTCGTTTGTAAGTTGGATGTTTGAAAGTAGGGGCCTGCCCTATATACTCAGCAGAAATTTGGGTCTTAGGTGTTGGTGTTGCCACAACACTGTAAGCCCTCACAGGGCCCTGCTGTGAAATATTAGATCAAGAATTGTAATTACATGTCCCTGTTGAACAGGGGCTGAAAAATTGCGCCTTGGGCACTGGTGCTGGTGCCACAACACTGCAACCCCTCACAGATACTCTAGTTGGAGGGCAGGAACGAGCCCTGCTGCAAAGAATTGCATCAAAAATTGTAATTACACGCCCCTGTTAAACAGGGGCTGAAAAATTGGGCCTTAGCCACTGGTGGCGGCGCCCATAAACAAAAATATTCTTATACGCCGTCAGCATGATCATTGAGGAGGAAGAGGATAGTCACTCAGCATCAGCATAGGCAGTCTTGAAGGGATCTGACATTTCTAAAAAAATTTATTCGGTTACATCAGCATCAGGTGCTTGGTAGCTGGTGGTGATCCAAGACTGATTCATTTTTATGATGGTCAGTCGATTGACCGAGTCGGTGAACAGGTGCACCCTGTGATTGGTTACAAAGCCTCCAGCAGCACTGAATGTGCGTTCCGAAAGAACGCTGGATGCAGGACAGGCCAGTAGCTCAATTGCATACTGTGCAAGCTCTGGCCAGTGATCCATCCTCAAGACCCAGTAACCCATAGGATTTTCGGTGGGAAAGGTGTCCAAGTCTTGCCCCTAGGTAGGGATGAGCTGAACACCCCCCGATTTGGTTCGCACCAGAACTTGTGAACAGACCAAAACTTCGCACGAATGTCAGAACCACATTGAAGTCTATGGGACTCGAAATTTCAAAATCAGAAGTGCTCATTTTAAAGGCTAATTTGCATGGTATTGTCCTAAAAAGGGTTTGGGGACCCAGGTCCTGCCGCAGGGGACATGTATCAATGCAAAAAAAAGTTTTAAAAACGGCAGTTTTTTCGGGAGCAGTGATTTTAATAATGCTTAAAGTGAAACAATAAAAGTGTAATATTCCTTTAAATTTCGTACCTGGGGGGTGTCTATAGTATACCTGTAAAGGGGCGCATGTTTCCCGTGTTTAGAACAGTCTGACAGCAAAATGACATTTCAAAGGAAAAAAAGTCATTTAAAACTACTCGCGGCTATTAATGAATTGCCGGTCCGACAATATACATAAAAGTTCATTGATAAAAACTGCATGGGATTTCCCCGAAAAACATATACATAACGGGAGACCCCCTCCGACGTCACGGGGAATGCCACAGGGAAGTGCCCGTCAAGTCCCCGTGCGTCAGAGGGGGGCGGGGTCACCGGGTGGCCCCGCCCTCCTTTATTTAAGAACCGTCAGAAGACGAGAAGCGTCACACAGCGGGAGCCTCCCATCATGGATGCGGAGCGGCCCGAGAAGAAGAAGAAGGGAAGAAGACACTGCGGAGAAAGATGCCGGACGAGAACACCGGAGCAAGAAGCAGAGGATCGGAGGAAGAAGAAGATGGAGGAAGAAACCAAAGGAAGATAGAAGAAAGAAGATAGAAGAAAGAAGATGCAAAAAAGAAGACTTTAAATAAAGGAATTGTCAAAAGCTGTCTCTTGTAATTTTTAACATTTTTGACAGTTTTTTTGTGAAATGGTAGGGTACTTTTGTACCCCCTTACCATTTCACACAGGGGGGCCGGGATCTGTGGGTCCCCTTGTTAAAGGGGGCTTCCAGAATCCGATAATCCCCCCCGCCCGCAGACCCCCACAACCACTGGCCAAGGGTTGTGGGGATGAGGCCCTTGTCCTCATCAACATGGGGACAAGTTGCTTTGGGGGGGCTACCCCAAAGCACCCTCCCAATGTTGAGGGCATGTAGCCTGGTACGGATCAGGAGGGGGGGCGCTCTCTCGTCCCCCCCTCTTTTCCTGCGGCCTGCCAGGTTGCGTGCTCGGATAAGGGTCTGGTATGGATTTTGAGGGGGACCCCTACGTCATTTTTTTTTTAAATTTTGGCACGGGGTTCCCCTTAATATCCATACCAGACCTGAAGGGCCTGGTATGCAATTTAGGGGGACCCCCACGCCAGATTTTTTTAAATTTTGGTTCGGGGTTCCCTTGTGGGGAAATCCCATGCAGTTTTTATCAATTAACTTTTATGTGTATTGTCGGACAGGCAATTCATTAATAGCCACAAGTAGTTTTAAATGATTTTTTTTGTTTTGAAATGTCATTTTGCTGTCAGAATGTTCTAAACATGGGAAACATGCGCCCCTTTACAGGCATACTATAGACACCCCCCAGCTACGAAATTTAAAGCAATATTACACTTTTATTGTTTCACTTTAAGCATTATGAAAATCACTGCTCCCAAAAAAACGGCCGTTTTTAAAACTTTTTTTTGCATTAATACATGTCCCCTGGGGCAGGACCCAGGTCCCCAAACACTTTTTATGACAATACCATGCATATAAGCCTTTAAAATTAGCACTTTTGATTTCTCCCATAGACTTTTAAAGGGTGTTCCGCGACTTTCGAATTTGCCGCGAACACCCCAAATTGTTTACTGTTCGGCGAACTGGCGAACAGCCGATGTTCGAGTCAAACATGAGTTTGACTCGAATTCGAAGCTCATCCCTACCCCTAGGTATTCCTGCACCATGTAAAACAGACGCTGGCGATGGTTGCTGGAACCGATCATACCTTGGGGCTGCGGACTAAAAAATTGTCTGAACGCATCGGTCAGACGGCCACCTTCTCCACCGCTCCTTCTTTGACTGACCAAAGCCTTGACAACACGTTGTCCAGGAACAGGAGTTTGTAACCTAACAGTCTCTGGGAATGCGTTGCACAGACCTTTCTGCAAGGCCTCCCGAAGATGTTTCATCCTCTGCGATGGCAAGATAAGGTCTGCAATCTTACTCTTGTAACATGGATCAAGGAGGGTTGCCAGCCAGTAACGATCCCTCTCCTTGATACCACGAACACGAGGTTTGCTGAGGCAATCGGTCCGGAGTCCTCTGGGTCACTAAGGACGACATGATCCGCAGCCACCTCCTCCCAGCCACGTACAAGTCCATGGGTTTCTTGGGACTGTAAATGATCCCTTAAAGACTGCTGCTGATGCTGAGTGCCAGGCTCCACCTCCATGCTGACACAATCCTCCTCCTCCTCATCCTCCTCCTCCTCTTCCTGAGTGATCGGCGGGCACGCAGGAACACTGTCTGGATAAAGGGGGCCTTGAAAGCTAAGGAAGTCCTCCTCTTCCTGCCTCTGTTCTGCCTCAAGTGCCCTGTCCTTTATTCCATGCAGCGTGTGCTCCAACAGGTGGACAAGGGGGACAGTGTCACTGATGCATGCACTGTCACTGCTCACTATCCTCGTGGCCTCCTCAAATGGTGACAGGACAGTGCATGCATCCCTGATCATGGCCCACTGGTGTGGGGAAAAAAAACAAGCTCCCCTGACCCTGTCCTGGTGCCATAGTCACACAGGTACTCATTGATGGCCCTCTGCTGCATGTGAAGCCGCTGCAGCATGGCCAACATTGAGTTCCACCTGGTGGGCATGTCAGAGATTAGACAGTTCTTAGGCAGGTTAAATTCCTTTTGGAGGTCTGCCATCTGAGCACTGGCATTATATGACCGACAGAAATGCACACAGACTTTCCTGGCCTGCCTCAGGACATCCTGTAAGCCCGGGTACCTGCCCAAGAAATGCTGCACCACCAAGATAAAGACATGAGCTAAACAGGGCACATGGGTCAGTTGTCCCTGTCGGAGGGCAGAGAGGAGGTTGGTGCCATTGTCGCAAACCACCATTCCTGGCTTAAGTTGGCATAGCGTCAACCACCTCTGAAACTGCCCCTGCAGAGCTGACATAATCTCTGCCCCAGTGTGGCTCCTGTCCCCCAAACACACCAGCTCAAGCACTGCATGGCATCTTTTGGCCTGTGTACTTGCGTAGCCCCTTGAACGCCTACGGAGCACCGCTGGTTCAGAGGACAAAGCACAGGAAGAGGCTATGGAGGAAGAAGAAGAGGAGGGGGTGGAGGAGAGAGGTGTGTCAGAATCATCAGTAGTGGCATTTTGGAGGCGTCGTGGCGGAACAACCTCCAACGCTACTGCACCTTGTCCTGCATCCTTCCCAGCTGCCAGCAGAGTCACCCAATGTGGCGTGAAACTTAGGTAACCCTGACCATGCCTGCTGGACCATGAGTCAGCAGTAATATGCACCTTACCGCTGACCGCCCTGTCCAGCGAGGCCAAGACATTGTCTTCCACATGCCGGTAGAGAGCCAGAATAGCCTTCCGTGAGAAAAAGTGGCGTTTGGGAACCTGCCACTGAGGAACCGCACATTCCACAAACTCACGGAAGGGGACAGAGTCTACCAACTGAAAAGGTAGCAGTTGAAGTGCTAGCAATTTTGCCAAGCTAGCATTCAGCCGCTGGGCATGTGGATAGCTGGGAGCGAACTTCTTTCTGCGGTGCAGCAGCTGGGGCAAGGAAATTCACCTGGTACAATCTGACGTCGGTGTACCGATAGCAGATTGCCTGCAAGTACTTGGCTGTGACACACCTAATTCTACACCTTCATTCCTCTCAGTGCAGGTCTGAGAGAGGACTGAAGGTATAGTGGGGTTGGGGATCCAAGCTGATGAGGAGCAAGGAGAGGTTCTCTTTGTTCTTTGGTGTGGGTCTTTTAGGTACGCTTGCCAACGAACTGCATGGCAGGTCAACATATGTCTGGTCAAGCATGTGGTGCCCAAGCGGGAGATGTTTTGGCCACGCGAGATACAATTGAGACATATGTTGCAAATAGCAGCTGTGGGATCTGATGTACTCATCTCAAAAAAGGCCCACACCAAAGAACTTTTGGAATAACGCGCAGAGACAGCAGCGCCCTGCACATGCGGAGCTCTGCGGTGTGATGCAGTCAGTGTGCTGCTCTTAGGCTGGCCCCTGGAGGGCATCCTGCCTCGTTGGTGATGTGCCTTCTCTTCCTCCCCCTCTCTCCTATCAGGCACCCACATGGAGTCAGTGACCTCATCATCCCCTCCCTCCTCATCACTGGAAAAAACCTGGCAGTATGCTATAGCAGGGGGAACATGACTGCCAGATTGCTGTCCTTCTTGGGCACCCCCTCTGTCTGGGCTCACGTTACTGCCTTCCTCTAGCTGAGTACCATCATCGGAGCCTTCAAAACGCTGGGCATCCTCCTGGAGCATGTACCCAACACTGTGGTCAAACAGTTTGAAGGACTCCTCAAGAGGACATGGTGGGGCTAGGGAAGGAGTCACTGATGCCATTGAGCCGAGGGAAGAGGCCGCATCGGCAGCTGCTTTGCCAGACCAAGTACCCTGAGCCCGGGTGAGAGAGGATGAGGAGGATGAGGACGGCTTGGTCATCCACTTGACCAAGTCTTCCGCATGTTGCGGCTCAACACGGCCAGCTGCTGAAAAAAAGGCCAGGCGTGTCCCACGGCCACATGCTGATGAGGTACCCCATTTCCACGACCAGCACTGTTGCCTCTAGACGCAGAGCCTGCTTGCCCTCTTTTATTGGCTTGTGACTGTCAGTCTCTCCTTGTTGGCCTTCCAGACATACTATTGGCCTGCAGTGAGATGTAGCTGCACAAAACTGGGATGTATATATATATATATATATATATATATATATACATATATACAGATTATACTGCAGCTAGCAGAATCAACTGCCTGCCTGTAGTATTATTAGTATGAGAACACCTGCATTTGTCTTCAGGTAGCTATACTGTAGGTGCAACAGTGCAGGGTACACAGTACAGTAACTGGAAATACGTCAAGAGCCTACACAAGCACCTGGCTGCAGGTAGCTATACTGTAGGTGCAACTGTGCGGGATACACAGTACAGTAACTGGAAATACTTCAAAGAGCCTACACAAGCACCTGGCTGCAGGTAGCTATACTGTAGGTGCAACTGTGCAGGGTACACAGTACAGTAACTGGAAATACATCAAGAGTCTACACAAGCACCTGGCTGCAGGTAGCTATACTGTAGGTGCAACTGTGCAGGGTACACAGTACAGTAACTGGAAATACTTCAAGAGCCTACACAAGCACCTGGCTGCAGGTAGCTATACTGTAGGTGCAACTGTGCAGGGTACACAGTACAGTAACTGGAAATACTTCAAGAGCTTACACAAGCACCTGTCTGCAGGTAACCATACTGTAGGTGCAACTGTGCAGGGTACACAGTACAGTAACTGGAAATACTTCAAGAGCCTACACAAGCACCTGTCTGCAGGTAACCATACTGTAGATGCAACTGTGCAGGGTACACAGTACAGTAACTGGAAATACTCCAAGAGCCTACACAAGCACCTGGCTGCAAGTATCCATACTGTAGGTGCAACTGTGCGGGGTACACAGTACAGTAACTGGAAATACGTCAATAGCCTACATAAGCACCTGGCTGCAGGTAGCTATACTGTAGGTGCAACTGTGTGGGGTACACAGTACAGTAACTGGAAATACTTCAAAGAGCCTACACAAGCACCTGGATGCAGGTAGCTATACTGTAGGCGCAACTATGCAGAGTACACAGTACAGTAACTGGAAATACTTCAAGAGCTTACACAAGCACCTGTCTGCAGGTAACCATGCTGTAGGTGCAACTGTTCAGGGTACACAGTACAGTAACTGGAAATACTTCAAGAGCCTACACAAGCACCTGGCTGCAGGTAGCTATACTGTAGGTGCAACTGTGCAGGGTACACAGTACAGTAACTGGAAATACGTCAATAGCCTACATAAGCACCTGGCTGCAGGTAGCTATACTGTAGGTGCAACTGTGTGGGGCACACAGTACAGTAACTGGAAATATTTCAAAGAGCCTACACAAGCACCTGGCTGCAGGTAGCTATACTGTAGGTGCAACTGTGCAGGGTACACAGTACAGTAACTGGAAATAATTCATAGAGCCTACACAAGCACCTGGCTGCAGGTAGCTATACTGTAGGTGCAACTGTTCAGGGTACACAGTACAGTAACTGGAAATACTTCAAGAGCCTACACAAGCACCTGGCTGCAGGTAGCTATACTGTAGGTGCAACTGTTCAGGGTACACAGAACAGTAACTGGAAATACCTCAAGAGCCTACACAAGCACCTGGCTGCAGGTAGCTATACTGTACGTGCAACTGTGCAGGGTACACAGTACAGTAACTGGAAATGCTTCAAGAGCCTACACAAGCACCTGGCTGCAGGTAGCTATACTGTAGGTGCAACTGTGCAGGGTACAGAGTACAGTTACTGGAATTACTTTAAAGAGCCCAAACAAACACCTGGCTGCAGGTAGCTATACTGTAGGTGCAACTGTGCGGGGTACACAGTACAGTAACTGGAAATACTTCAAGAGCCTACACAAGCACCTGGCTGCAGGTAGCTATACTGTAGGTGCAACTGTTCAGGGTACACAGTACAGTAACTGGAAATACTTCAAAGAGCCTACACAAGCACCTGACTGCAGGTAGCTATACTGTAGGTGCAACTGTGCAGGGTACACAGTACAGTAACTGGAAATAATTCATAGAGCCTACACAAGCACCTGGCTGCAGGTAGATATACTGTAGGTGCAACTGTTCAGGGTACACAGTACAGTAACTGGAAATACTTCAAAGAGCCTACACAAGCACCTGGCTGCAGGTAGCTATACTGTAGGTGCAACTGTGCAGGGTACACAGTACAGTAACTGGAAATAATTCATAGAGCCTACACAAGCACCTGGCTGCAGGTAGCTATACTGTAGGTGCAACTGTTCAGGGTACACAGTACAGTAACTGGAAATACTTCAAGAGCCTACACAAGCACCTGGCTGCAGGTAGCTATACTGTAGGTGCAACTGTGCAGGGTACACAGTACAGTAACTGGAAATAATTCATAGAGCCTACACAAGCACCTGGCTGCAGGTAGCTATTCTGTAGGTGCAACTGTTCAGGGTACACAGTACAGTAACTTTAAATACATCAAGAGCCTACACAAGCACCTGGCTGCGGGTAGCTATACTGTAGGTGCAACTGTGCGGGGTACACAGTACAGTAACTGGAAATACTTCAAGAGCCCACACGAGCACCTGGCTGCAGGTAGCTATACTGTAGGTGCAACTGTGCAGGGTACACAGTACAGTAACTGGAAATACTTCAAAGAGCCTACACAAGCACCTGGCTGCAGGTAGCTATACTGTAGGTGCAACTGTGCAGGGTACACAGTACAGTAACTTGGAAATACTTCAACGAGCCTACACAAGCACTTGGCTGCAGGTAGCTATACTGTAGGTGCAACTGTGCAGGGTACACAGTACAGTAACTGGAAATACATCAAGAGCCTACACAAGCACCTGGCTGCGGGTAGCTATACTGTAGTTGCAACTGTGCAGGGTACACAGTACAGTAACTGGAAATAATTCATAGAGCCTACACAAGCACCTGGCTGCAGGTAGCTATACTGTAGTTGCAACTGTGCAGGGTACACAGTACAGTAACTGGAAATACTGTAAAAACACCTGCCTGCTTGTCAGTATATTAGGAAGAGAAGAACAGGATCTAGCTAAACTAAATACAGTGTGTGTGTGTATATATATATATATATATATATATATATATATATATACAACACCTAGGATGCATATATATATATATATAGACACAATACACTGTAAGTGCAGCTAACTGACTCGACCTGCCTACTCTATCTAACTTAAATCAAATGACACTATCTCTCTCTATCTCTCTCTCAACGCTGGAACACACTACACAGGGCCGACATGCAGGCGCCCTTATATAGTGTAGGGCATGTACTAAACCCCCTGAGCCATAATTGGCCAAAGCCTCCTTGGCTTTGGCCAATTACGGCTCTCTGTACACATAGCGCTGTGATTGGCCAAGCATGCGGGTCATAGTGCATGCTTGGCCAATCATCAGCCAGCAATGCACTGCGATGCCGCAGTGAATTATGGGCCGTGACGCGCCACTCGAATTTGGCGTGAACGGCCCATATCGTCGTAATTCGGCAAAAGACCGAACACATGATGGTGGAGTCGAACATGCGTTTGACTCGAACACGAAGCTCATCCCTAATCGGGAGGTGGAGTTTTCCGATCACTGTATTCTGTCTGTGACTCTGAATAGCCCCAATACACCATGCAGTCCTTGAATAATAATAATAACAACATCAAGCTTACTTCAGACTGGCATAAAGAGGAAATAAACTTTTTGGATGTCACCATTTATAGAGTGAACGGTAAACTAGAAACAAAAGTTTATTTCAAAAAAACCGATAGGAACAGTTATTTGCCCATTTCAAGTGGTCATCATCCTCTTATGGCTCCGTAATATTCCGAAGGGTCAGATTATGAGAGTAAGAAGAAATTGCTCTGAAGATGCACAGTTCTTAGCTCAATCTAATGTCCTCACAGATAGGTTTGAAGCCAGAGGTTATGTTATGACCTGTTAATATTGAAGAAAGTGGTTGAAGAAGTGGCAACAATACCCAGATCCACATGCTTACAAGAAATATGCCCAGCAGGATCTGAGATACCACAAATTCAAACATATCAGAATAAAGAATGGGGTTTTATTTCCCAATTCCATGTTCAATACAAGGAATTGGAGGAAATCTTTAAAAGACACTGGCACATACTTTTGATGGATAAGAAACTCACTTCAGCACTACCTCCTGTACCCCAATTTATCTATAGGAAAACAACAAGTTTTGGGGACAGAATAGTAAAAAAAGTGATCGATCTCCCTAAGCGTCCTCTGACATTTTGGGACCGTAATGGCTTCTTTGCATGCAGGAAATGCAAAGCCTGCGGAGAGGTCTCGAGACCCCTTAGAGGTGTCGATAATTTTCATTCTCCAGTGAATAATCCCAGTTTTGAAATTAAACAGTTTATCACATGCAACAGTACCTTTTGTAGTTTACTCATTTAAATGTCCATGCGGTCTAATCTATATAGGCCGCACCAAAAGACTACTGCGGGTGAGAATAGCTGAACACATACATAACATAAAAATAGGCTATAAGGATCACAACGTCTCACTGCATTTTAAACTAAAACATAATAGGGATCCGACAGGATTAGAATTTTGGGGGGAAGAACACCTTGAACCCTATTGGAGAGGCATAAATCGCCTCCGGGAGTTATCCAAATGTGAAACTCGGTGGATTTACTCTGTGGATGTGATTTCGCCCAAAGGTCTCAATATAGAACTCGACATTAATTGCTTCATCAGCTACACTTAGGTACATTTGGGGTATATAATTCCTGTGTTATATGATATTCAATATATACATTTTAACACTCTCTATCGCTTTCCAATTTATTTAATGTACTTTTAATTGATCATTGATTTTTATTGTTTTTCTTAGCACTGATCATTTTATTAAGGACAGTTTTTAATTTCAATTAAATTTTTTTTTTTGGCCTGGTTTTTTAGTACGGCCATAAATGTATTTACTATGTCCAATCTATTGTATATAATTAAGATATACCATTTTTGTATAGTCTTTAGTTAGTAGCATGCAGTGTATTTTTTGTCTGGTTTAGATGTAATTCACTTTTTTGGCCAGATAGGATTTTGTATATCTAAAAGATCGCTATGCATTGTTTTTAGACACTGTGTCATTATGCTGTAAGAGTATTCGGCATGATGAATTAATGCTATGTAATGCTGTTGTGGACGATTGTACTATATTGGAGAAAATATGTTTATGGTAATTTTAAGAATGCCTATGGCGCTCTCGTGGATGTTCCGGGAGTTGTGCTGCGAAGCAATTAATCGCAGCACACAACAGCCCTGAACATTTTAGGCATTTGCTGTTTTTTATGAATGGGTCTCCTTCCACACAAAAGACCGGTATGGATGTGTTCAGTGCAGGCTGGGGGGGGACGGACCGAGGTTGGCTGATTCTCCCATTGCTGACAGTACTAAGCATGGGGGCGGGAACCTGTAACCTTCCCTGAGCCTGGGGCTCTGCTGATTGGTAGCTGCGCCCAATGCACACATAAATACCGGCTTCCTTTCTGGTGTGGCACGCCCTCAGAAGAAGTCCGGGATAGGAAGAAACGTCAGGGACGTGACACACCGGAAGTGACGCATGCGCTCCATCGACCGAGGAATCAGGAAGCGCACAGCTGTAACCACACTCAGTGAGCGCTCCTGTCATCCCTGTCAGATTAAAGGACGCAACAGGCACAGTGCACTTAATTTTCTTTGCTCTTATTTCATGATCATCTGGTACGCATGTTTTTAAAGGGAAATGTTTAAATGTTTTAATAAAAGTGTTTAGCGGTATCACACTATGTGGACATTTATTTCTCCCACATATTGCATTGGAACTACCGAGAATTAGACTGACATCTGGTAGTCGTTTGGAAAGTGGTGCAGACCAACTAATACTGATCAAGGCTCATATTGGTTAAATCTCTGGTGAGTGAGTTTTTCATTGGGGATCCCAGCACGTGGTGTATAGCTTGGTGAATGGACTAACTACCCTCACAAAACACGAGATTATTGACTTGGGGGATTTTTTATCATCTTGTTATCATCTGTTTCCCGTCTTTGCACTTTATGAACGTGATTGAAAAAAGGATCCTTATTATTGGGGGTCATACAGCGCTGCTGCAATACTGAAGGAATGCTATTGATTTAACTGACTCACTATTGCCTATATACTGATTAAAACTTACCTGATCCCTGTATTTCTGTATGTCAGCTTTGTCTGTGTTTTGCCAGTGTCTCTCTATGCGAGAATCTACAGCTGTTTCTTCCAACTGTTATGGAGGAACAAACTGAATCTCGTTAAGAGGTCTGTAACCTACCTTCCCAGGTAGATGGGTGGCCTAGGTATGGCCAACCCGGTGTTTTTTTTTTCTCTGATGTTTTTGAAACATAATTTTGCTAACATGCTGGCAGAGGAACCGCCAGGGCGGGTTGGCATTTTTCAGTCCTAGTTTAGGCCTTTTCTGTGAAGCTGGGAGAATGGTGGGCCAGTGAAAATCCCGAGGGTCCGACATGGTGAGCTCACGGCTTATGTTGCCCCGTGCCTGAAAATGCTTCAGCAGTGGCGAGTGACGGCGGAGGAAATTAAGTCTCTTCCTAGGAAGGACCTGGAGAGGAGGGTTGTTGGTTCTGCCTTTAGTGACCCACTGGCCTTGAGGGATTGTCCAGGTCCTGTTATGAGGGAGGGTCTGCGTTTGCTCAATCTTGAGAGAATCCCTTTAAAGTTTCGGCCTGGTGCTCATTTCATGGCAGACTCTATGTAAAGGACAACCTGAAGCATCGCTCTGCGGAGAACAGTGATTGTCCAAGAGTGGAATGTGGTGGGGTGGAGGAGACAATGGACCACTTCTTGCTTCGATGCCCCTTCAATATAGGAGTCTACAAGCGGGTGGGTGGGGCTCTGGGTATCCCTTTCTTTTCCCGCTTGAGTTATGTGGAGTGGTCGTACAGGGCCTTTGAGACACATTGGGATTTTGATTTTGGGACAATTTTTTCTAGTTAGCTTAGTAGTCCGTTTCTTCACATGGAATGCACAGTGTCAGGTTTCCATTCGGAAAAAAGTCCTTCCTGTCGAGGTGGTAGTGCACAACATTCATGGTGAGGTTGGGAAGATTTGGGGTCTTGAGAAGGAAAGGTGGCGCCCGGGGGCCTGGACAAAGCCATGGAGGAATGTCAGGTCTCCATATCTGCTATTTGTCAGTCTCTGGGTGTGCGGCTTTCTTTCTGTCCTTTCACGTCCCCTAGTTTTCTATACAGTATAAGACTGTATTTTTGGAAAAAGGCTGCATGCATGGGTTAAATGTGTAATGGTTTCTTAGCCTGAGGGTGTTTTAGGTGGAGGTTATGACTTTGTTTAGGTTGGTAAATTTAGTTTTCTTTATGTTTTTGCTATGCTGATGTAAGCTATTGTTGTTTATATATATTTTTATTTATTTTGTATATATGTTCTTATTATGTTTGTAAGATTTTTAATAAACAAAAATGTACACTCTATCGTCCCCTCACAGTCACACACAGTCACATGCTATTATTTTCTTATTATTAATATTATATATTTACCGTATATACTCGAGTATAAGCCGACCCGAATATAAGCCGAGGTACCTAATTTTACCACAAAAAACTGGGAAAACTTATTTACTCGAGTATAAACCTAGAGTGAGAAATGCATAGCTACTGTAAGGGGAAAAGAGGGTCAACAATGCCCATTTGCAGCCTCACTGTGCCCATTTGCATGCCTCACTGTGCCCATTTGCAGCCATAGATCCCCCTGAACTTCAAACTCGGTAGTTAAGGGTTCCTAGACGCCCCCTAGCTGCAGCCAAACCTTGGGGTCTCTGGACCCAAAGGGTCCCGAAATGACATTGCTGCAGATGGACACAGTTGACCGATTTTGGGGCCCCGTATCTCGGAGCCACTTGGTGCTAGGAACCCCAACTTTGGTGTGCCAACCCAGTGGAACTAGCACTACAAAATATACAAAGCTGGGGTTCCTAGCACCAAGTAGCCTTGAGATACGGGGCCCCGAAGTTGGTTTGGAAAATGTCGAGCACTTTTCTGCAGCAAAGAATGACATTTTCCGAACCGACTTTGGGGCCTCATATCTCGGGGCTACTTGGTGCTAGGAACCCCAGCTTTGGATATGTTGTAGTGCTAGTTCCACTGGGTTTTCACACCACATTTGGGGTTCCTAGCTTCAAGTAGCCCCGAGATAAGGGGCCCCAAATTCAGTTCGGAAAATGTCATTCTCTGCTGCAGAAAAGTGCTTGACTCGAGTATAAGCCGAGGGGGGCATTTTCAGCACTTATACTCGAGTGTTTATACGGTATATAACTCTGACATATTCCATAGTGCTGTACAGAGATCACTGAACCATTTACGTTAGTCCCAGGCTTGGACTGTGGAAAGAGAGGACATCACTCCCAGGAAGCCCACATAAATAGGGTAACATACAAATCCCAAGGATTCTATTTTCTTGAAGACATTAATGGAGACAGCTTAACCTATGATGATTTTATGGATATTAGAGGTGCCAGCATTAGAAAAAATTGCCTGCTATTAATATTTAAATTAAAGGGAATCATTTAGGAAGAAACAGAAAGTTGAACAACTGAGATGATACATTTATTTCAGTTCTATAATATTCCTAATATTTGTGGAATTTCTTTTTCGCATATTCTGTGTACTGTGAGTAGTTTTATCTCGGTAAAGAGAAATCGTTAATGTGTTTCCTGATGTTGTCACACTGAGTAACATTAAGAGGATATCTTGGAGTCATGACATCTTTTGGTAATAATCTGAGCTCCTCTTATTTTATTCTGATTGGAATTCCTGGGTTGGAAGATGTCCAGGTCTGGATTTCATTGCCGATCTTCTCCATGTACCTGATAACCATGTTGGCCAATATTAGTGTCCTGCTTACCATTAAAACTAAGGAGAGCCTCCACCAGCCCATGTACGTCTTTCTTTCCATGTTATTGTTAACAGACCTTATCCAGTCCAGTGCTGCCATTCCCAAGATGCTCCTGGTCTTCTGGTTCAACCTCCGAGAGATCTCCTTTGAAGGTTGCCTGGTTCAGATGTTCTCCATTCATTCCTTCTCTATCATGGGGTCCTCTATCCTCTTGGCTATGGCTTTTGATCGCTATGCTGCCATATGCCAGCCACTGAGATATTCCACCATCTTAACCAACACATTGATCACAAAAATTGGAGTTGCAGTGGTCATGAGAGGAACTCTTCTGATATTTCCACATCCTTTCCTGGTCAGAAGGTTGCCATTTTGCAACAGCCATGTGATTGAACATACTTATTGTGAACACATTGCTGTGGCTAAACTGGCCTGTGCAGACATTGGAATTAATGTTGTGTACGGGTTAGTAGTTGCTCTGCTTGTAGTTGGAGTGGATATAATGGGTGTTACAGTGTCATATTTAATTATTTTATCTACTATCTTCAATCTCCCATCCCGAGAGGCCAGACACAAAGTCGGGAGTACATGTGTCAGCCATGTTTGTGTCATACTTTTGGCTTACATCCCGGCACTTTTCTCCTTTGTCACTCAAAGGTTTGGGGGGCACACAGCTTCTTCCTCCCAAGTTATCATATCTAGCCTATACCTAATTGTTCCTCCAATGCTGAACCCAATAATATATGGAATAAAAACCAAAGAGATCAAGAGAAACGCTTTGAAATTATTTTGTTCACCAAAGTTCAGATTTCAGTAATTTTGGACATATTTTGCTGGGCTTACTGGACCTGCACTGCAAAGAACAGTCACAAGCAGATAAATATGGCAACCTTTCATTGGCTGAGCAAAGTCAGAACAATGAAAAAGTATTTCTGATTAGTTGCTAATGGTATAAGTAATTAAACATTTTAGGGAGGTATGTTAATGACTGTGATGTTGCTACTATGATCTATACCTTATCAATAGACTCAAGTATGCGGTTATATGGCCTCTGATTTCCAAACTGAAAAAAGCCTCACATTCTGATGACATGTTTACCATTCTCTATGAAGAACCCTTAATCCAAGAAAAGGAAATATGCCTTTTGGATTTGTTTTAAGAAGTAAAATGGGTGGCCTCTAATGCCGCATACACACGAGTAGACTTTACGGCAGACTTTGCCCGGCGGACTTTTGGACGTACTTTACGACGGACTTTCTGAATGAACTGATTTGCCTACACACAATCCACCAAAGTCCGTCGAATTCGTACGTGATGACGTACGACCGGACTAAAACAAGGAAGTTCATAGCCAGTAGCCAATAGCTGCCCTAGCGTGGCTTTTTGTCCGTCTAACTAGCATACAGACGGCGGACTTTTCGACCGGACTCTATTTCAACGGATTCATTTAAAACATGTTTCAAATCTAAGTCCGTCCAACTTTTGAGAAAACAAAGTCTGCTGGAGCCCACACACGATCGAATTGTCCGACCAAATCCCGTCCGCTGGGCAAAGTCTGCCGTAAAGTCCGCTCGTGTGTACGCGGCATTAGGGTAATATCAGTAAATGTAAAATTTAAAACAACATTTGTACCATTATTCAAGAATTAGTGGAATAGAAGTTTGGGAGCCTAGTCCCCAAAACAGGGCTCACTGTACCGAGATAGTTAATTTGCCCCCTTGCTTCTGAGCCCTGTTTTGGGGCTAGGCTTCCAAACTTCTATTCTATTGTTTTAAGAAGTGTTCAAGATCTGTCATTTGTATTGTATGATTTATTTTTACATTACTCACTTTACTCTTCTGTGTGGACAATCAAACTCTTTAATAACCTGTTACAGTATGTGATCGCGTGTGGACTTGGAGAGCCGCTCAAAGCTGGAGGATAACAGGTGTCCCTACCGATATTTAGGGAGTGGGATCAGGCACTAATTTTTTTTTTTTTTAAAGATATTTTTATTGATTTTTTTTAATACAAACCAGTTGTACAAAAGAAAAAGCACAACAACAGTCACCAAATAAATCACTGTTAAACATTGGTATACCTTGTCAAGTATATTGTCTACATATGAGGGGGGGAGAAAAAGACCAAACAGCTGGTTGGTGGTAATTCGATCTAAGATTGATTACATAGTCTATGTATAACCAGTTATTAACGAATATGAGTTATAGTAGTTCACATATATATGGTGTTCATTCTGGCACGGCACGTGAATGGCATAGATCAAGCACACACTATATAGAGAGGGTCATGGGGCTAGCCAGCAACCTGTCCCATATTTTGTGAAACATTTTTTTCCGTTTCCTAAGTTCAAAGATAAGTTTATATAACGGTATGACATCATTAATTAGTTTTAGCCATAGGGATTTCAAAGGTGTTTGTATACCTTTCCAGGATAGTAGTATAGACTTTCTAACATAAAAATAAAGGATACGTAATAGTCTCTTAGCCTGTTTTGGTATCTGTAAATCACCAAAGACCCCCAGTAAGCCATTCTTCGGGTGAATAATATTGGGGAATCCTAGGGCCGAGGAAATGAAAGAACCCACCTCTTTCCAAAAGTCCTGAACCACCGGACAAGTCCAGAAGCAATGTAGGAAATCAGCATCTCCCCCACAGCCCCTAAAACATTCAGCATTGGGTTTCAACCCCATCTTACACAGCCTAGCCGGGGTAAGATGAGATTGGTGAAAAATCTTAATCTGTATGACCCGGTCTTTAGATGAGATAACAGTATTTTTGTATGTGTCACTAAATTCAGTCCAGTCTTCCTCCGTAAGTGAAATGTCCATGTCTGCCCATTTATTCTGCATTTTGCTGAATCTGGGGTTAAAATCTGTCATTAGGGCAGCATAGTAAGCAGAGACAAGTTTATTAGGATCAGGTTGTCTCAGCAGTCTCTCCAATGGGGGCAAGGCTATGGGGTCATTTAGGGAGCCAAACTGAGCTCGGATAGCATGTCTAAGCTGGTAATAGTGGAACAGGTAGGAGCTTGGTAAATCAAAATCAAGTCTCAGTTGTTGAAAAGTTTTAAAGCCCTGGTCGTTGTATAGATGGCATAAATACTTTACCCCTTTGGAGTACCAATGTTTAGCACCGGGTAAGGAGTTAAGTTCCTGTAAAGTGGGGTTAAACCACAGAGGATTGTTCGGGGATGCCGACCAAGTATGTCGAGAAATTTTTTTGACTATGTGTTGGAAGATTGAAAGTGTAGTTGCCAGCATGGAGGTACCTGGTCTATTTGGGACTTTGCCCCTATAGATGATATTATGGAGAGTTTCCATGGAAGTCGCGATGGCACCTTCAGTAGTAGTACATGCATTTGACAGGGCTGAATGTAACCAGTCATGTATATGCACCAGTTGAGACGCTAAATAATAAAGATAGAAATTTGGAAATGCCAGGCCGGCCATGCAAGACGGCAGCCTTAGTGTCTCGAGTGCCACCCTGGGGGAACCCCCCTTCCACAGGAACATCACACATATTGTGTCAATACGTTTAAAAATAGATTTAGGGATTGCACATGGGGAATTAGCCATAACATATAGCAATTTCGGGAGATAAACCATTTTGAGGAAATTTGCTCTTCCCATAAGGTCAAGGGGCAGATCCATCCATTGTTTAGTTTGCTCCTGTAAGCGATTTAATATGGGATCTAAATTATTAGTGATATAAGTGGATAGGGGCCATTGTACTAGGACCCCAAGATATCGAAAGGAGGACACCACCTGTAATTTAGAATCTGGGGAATCGCCGCTGTATCCAAAGGGAAAAGACTTGATTTATCCCAATTCACCCGGAAACCGGAGAAATCTCCGAATATGTTAATTTCAGCTAGCAAAGACTGGAGTGACCCGCCAGTATCCGCCAGGTACACCAATGTGTGGTCTGCATAGAGCGAAATTCGCTCTTCTATAGTGGCAATAGGAAGTCCTTTAATAGATGAAGATGAGCGAATACATGCTGCTAAGGGCTCCATGGCTAGGGCGAATAGAAGTGGGGACAGCGGGCAACCTTGTCTTGTACCTCTTGTAATGGGGAATGTCTCTGTAACCGAGGAGTTAACTCGAACCTTGGCCTGGGGGTAGGTATAAAGGAGTCTTATCTATGCCACTACACGCGGGCCAAAACCATACAACTGCAACACCCGAAAAAGATACGGCCATTCCACACTGTCAAATGCTTTGCAAGTATCTAAGGATACTATGGCCCGCGTTGGGGGGCAATCATGTGGGTATTGCAAATTGTGAAATAATCTACGAATATTCATTCTAGTGGATCTTCCTGGTATGAAGCCCCCCTGGTCACTGTTAACCAGAGTGGTGACCACTTTATTTAAACGATTTGCAAGCACTTTAGCCAGTATCTTAACGTCCACATTAATAAGGGATATTGGTCGGTATGATTCACATTTAAGTGGATCCTTCCTAGGTTTCAGCAGAAGTATGATCAAGGCCTCACGCATAATGGGGGCAGAACCCCAGCGTCTAAAGCTTTATTATATGTACGCAGTAAACGTGGGCATAGTAATTCCCTGAACTGTGTATACCATTCAGTGGGGTAACCATCCAACCCGGGGGTTTTATGGGCTGGCATTTGTGAGATGGCTGCAGCATCTCTTCCACCGATATGGGTGCCTCCAACTCATCCCTCCTCTCAGAAGACAGGGAGGGGAGGGATACGTCAGCGAGGTATGCATCCAGCTGGGTTTCAGAGTACTCAGCCCTGGATGTATAAAGGTCCTTGTAAAAGTTAAGAAAAGCCTCCATAATATCTCCAGGAACATCACTAATTTGGCCCTGTATGGTCTGAATACGTGGAATGGATACGGGAGGTCGGTCTGGTCGCGTGAGATATGCCAGGAGACACTCAGCTTTGTTACCGTGTTCAAATGCTTTCTGTGTAGTGTGTAATAATCTTTTTTGTGTAAGATCTAGTAAATGAATCTCATATTCTCTACGCCTCTGTAACCATACCTCTCTCTTATCAGTGGACGGGTCAGTGGCATAGCTAGACTCTGCCTGCACCATAGCGGTCTCTAGTTCTGCAGTAAGCTGTTGGTTATTTTTCCTCGAAACCCCGGTGATGGACATAAAAGTACCCCTCAGCGTGGCCTTAAAGGCTTCCCATTCTGCAGAGGGGTCTGCCGTTCCCACATTGTCTCTCCAGTATTCCACAATACCCCTCCTGCAGGTCACTTGCACCATCTCATCCTCCAGCCAATAAGAATTTAGTCGCCAAATGGTCTAACCTGAGCCTGGAAGGATGTCTAGGTCCTCAGAGAGAGGAGCGTGATCTGAAACCCCTCTGGGCAAATATGTAACCGCAGAGACAAGGGGGAGAGTGTCTGTAGGGGCGAAGGCCATATCGATCCTAGACATGGTGTGAAAGGAGTCTGAATGACATAAAAATTGTTTATCATCTGGGTGTTTCCACCGCCAAAGTTCTGTAAGATCATGAACCTGTACCCAATCTAGAAGAAAGGATCTACCCCCACCTCCCAAACAGTCCATGGCTGGATCTAGTACTGCATTAAAATCTCCTATGTAGAGTAAAGGTCCTGGGGGTCTATTCAGCAAATAGAGTGACAGTTTAGATAGCATTTCCACCGAAAATGGGGGAGGAATGTAAATGTTTACCAGAGTGAGTGTCACAGTATAAAGTTGTAAGGAGAGTATAACAAATCTCCCATTTGGGTCTGTCTTAATTTGTATAATTTCAGCTGGAAGGGATTTGGCTAATAAAATAGAAACCCCCCTAGAGTAATTTGTATGGGTTGCATGGTAACATTGAGCCAGCCATGGACGCCTGAGGGCCCTCACCCTATCATCAGTCAAGTGAGTCTCCTGGAGACAAATGATGTGGGGACTGTGTTTTTTGAGGACTGAAAATACCAGAGACCTTTTTTGAGGTGCATTCATGCCTCTAGTGTTCAATGACACTATTTTCAGTGACCTGGGCATTTATAGCAGATTCTATACCATAAGCACATATATATGTAAATACTTTCATCTTCAATACCTCACATGCCGTGCCAGTCCACCCCCACTCAATCATATCCATATTGCATTGTAAATAACTTTTACAGAAATATACACCATCAATCATTAAGGCAGAGAATCCCACTAAGCTGCTCTGAGCAGCGATTAAAAAAGAAAAAATTTTTTTTGAAAAAAAGAAAAAACAGAAAAAGAAAAAAAAAGGGGAAAAAAATGAACCCAAACAGAACATTTCCTAAGAACCCATTCCCCCCACCCCGCTCGGCCTTCCCCAACTCAGCAAGCCTCGGATCCCTGAACCTGTTGAAATCCCTCCTACCCCTTAAGCAAAAAAAAGGGAACATTCTCGAGGGATGAACTATTCCGTGGCCATGCCACTAACTGGTGAGGGGGTACTGTGGAGTCCGGTGTGGCTCCTAACCGAAAAAAAAGGGGAAAGAATTGTGTGTGTCCCGGTTCAGGATGTTCATCTCTGTGGAAAAACAGTAGGCCATTCAAGGAAAAAAATAAAAATTATATAGAAGGAGAAAAATCAAATGTTATCTTGGGACTTATAGTGCAAGTATTAAAGGTAGACAACCATCCCGTATGGGTTAGGCACGTTGTGGATAAGGGATCATGGTGCTGCTACAAGACGGAAAGCATCAGGTAGTCAATGGACTTGCTGTCTGTTATTTCTTCTTCTGTCAGCGGGTCCATAGCGATCATTCAGCCAGGCCATGGCTTCTTTAGGACTGGTGTAGAATTGAGCTTTACCATCATGGATGATACGGAGCTTGGCAGGAAAAAGCATGGCGTATTTCAGTCCTTCTCCACGTAACCGATTCTTCACTGCTGAGAAGGAGATACACTGGCGTTGAATTTCAGCCAAAAAGTCGGGATAAATTGAGATATTATTGCCGTTGTATTTAAGCGGACCTCTTTCTCTTGCAATGCGCAGGATAGCCACCTTGTCTTGGAAGTTGAGGATGCGTGCTATTAGGGAACGTGGAGGTGCCCCTTCCGGGGGAGGACGTGGAGGGGTACGGTGTGCCCTTTCAATCACATAGGAGAACGAGGGTGCATCAGTGCCAAAAATGTCCCTTAACCATGAGTAAAGGAATTTTTCAGGGTGTGTGCCCTCTGCGCGCTCAGGAAATCCTACAAAGCGAAGGTTGTTCCGTCTGGAACGATTTTCCAAATCATCAACTTTAGCGCGGAGGGCCGCCATTTCCCCAGTATGATCACGCACTTTAACAGAAAGGGGATGTACATTATCTTCTATAGAACTAATGCGTTCTTCCATGTCCCCGGCCCTGTCACGAAGGTTTTGGACATCTTGTTTCAGGAGAGAAAAGTCCATCCTTATAGAGGCTATCTGGGACGTAAGTGAGGCTTTGAAATCTTGTATTGCTAGCATAATGGAGGCTAAGGTTGGTTCAGCAGAGGGAGAAGCTTCCTCTGGGTTATTATCAGCAGAATGTTGAGAGTCCTGTGCTGAGTAGGGGTTAAGGAGTTGCTGGGGGTCTATTTGTGACTGAAAAATAGCTGGAGTAGAAACACTCACCCCACTAGCAGAGCTCCGATCAGCAGGAGGGCATGTCTGCAGCGTGTCTGTCTGAGGAGTCTGTGTCCCGGCGCCATCTTGCCTCCGAAAGCCCGCCAGCCGGTCCGACGTGGATGTGGCCCAAGCCGGACCGTATTTCACCATATTTGCCAGCCTGTTGGGTGCTCACAGCCATGGGGAGCAGTTAGAGACCTTCGGTGAAAGGATAGGACACAGGATGCCTGTAGGATGGCAGTTAGAAGCCGGAGCGGTGTGTCTATGCGTCCGCTCGCTCCACCATCAAGCCACGCCCCCTCATCAGGCACTAATTTAGAAGCGTAGACATAAGTGGGGTAAGACGCCGGTAGGCGGGGTGAAACATGTCAGGGGGCGTGGCCGGAGCAGTACTGGCTGAAGCCATACACAGTTGTATCCACATCTGAAGCACTGGGTCGGTTTTGAGGTGTGTCTTATCCCACAACCTGTTACAGTAGCAAAGCACTCTGAAGAGAATGGAGAGAAGAGATGTCTGTGAAGGTTCATCTCTATCCAGGTCATGGTACATCTAGAAGGAGTTCCATCACATTCAACTGGACTTTTTCTTCAATGTTGAAGACATTCTGTATCTTCTCCAATCCTCTTTTTTAGTCCCAGTCAGTGTCAGGAACATCCCTCACTGATTTATATCCACACAATATCCACACATATAGTAGACCTTCATCCAATCACCATGAGATGGGTCAAGGCAGATGTTGATTGTCCGAGAACAGGGGGAAGGTGAGAAAGTTGTGGAACCATCCTTCTAGATACATCATCCCATCCATGGTGTCATGAAGTCTGATAATTCTTTGATTCACATGGTTGAAGGTGTGAATTGTTGTATATTTGCTGGGGTAGAGATGTTAAAAAAGCAAAGTACTGGGATGACAGATTGTTGGCAAAGGTCCCCACTCCTGTGTGAAGAATGCACTAAAGAATGTATTAAAAACCCAAACATTTAAGTCTTTCTAGCGAAACCATCACCATCTTCATCATCATTTCAGGTTCAAATCCCACTTTGATCAAGCCATGTTTGGTGTAATTGTTGTCACTGGAACTGTAAATGAAGAGAACGCTTTCTTAGAGTGTTGTTAGAACCGGTCAGAAGGTCTCATCCTTTTGCACTCAGTCAAAAAATATATGAAAAATTTAGGTTAGAAATATACAGAGATACCAATAGTTATACAGTATATACAGGGAAACAATATCAAACGGAACCATCTGAAATATTATGAATGGTTCTCCCACCTTAAGTCCATTTCACAAAATAAAGTGCATTATGACAAACTGTTATTACTTATTACTATAATATTTCTATTGCAATTAAATAAGATGAATCACATAAAGAATCTTTGAATTAAAAAAGCTCATGCTGGCATCTGGTCAGGGGATGCAAAACATTTGTTGGTTGTATAGTGAAAAATTATAGAAAAATTGGTTGAATTTTGGGAAAATGTGCCTGAATATACCTCCAAATCCTCTGCATAGAAAACAACCTTGTCTTCTCTATCCTGTCTTGTCTGATTGTTGAATGGATGCGGCCAGGGGTCCCACCAAAATGCAAACAACAACAGGGAAACCCCTGCCTTGAGCCAGAAGATATGGAGGTCCCATTAACCTGTACACTGGCCCTTGGGGCTGAGTAAAGGATTTGCACCCATCAAATAAAATTGTCTGCCAATCTGAAAATGCTCAACAATTCTTATAAATACGGCCATTCGACACTGCCAGTTGAAAAAAAAAAAATCTTTGTGGCAGTGGATCGAGAAGGAAAATATCCCGACTGGTTGGTATGTATCAGAGTCCTCACAACCTTACTCAGCCTATTGGCCAAAAATCTAGCTGGAATTTTTACATTTTTGCAGTTGAGAAGGGAAATAGAGTGGTCAGGATCCAGAATGAGGGGATCCTTACCACCCTTGGGCAGCACTATTATGATGGGTTCATTTATTGAGTTAGGGAGTGTGGCTAACTTGAATGCTTCGCGTAGCAGAATGTGATCATACAACTTAACTATTTCTATTAACTAGTCATCTGCACCAGGGTACCTCCAAATATTTAAAAAAATATAGCCCTTAAAAGAAAATAAGATAATTTAGTGCAGGAACCATCAAGTATCGGATGTTTTCTGATATCACTCTGCTCTTCTTGCAGACACCCACCATGTGATACGTGATGGGGTTGGACAAGGGAGGGGGGGTGGCACACCAAAGTGCGTGGAAGTGGTAAGTAGACATGTGCGCCATCAATAAATTCATTTAGTTTCGTTCCGTTCCGTTTCGAATTAGAATTAATTCGTATTTCGTAATTCGTGTCTGAAATTTCGTATGAAATACGAATTTTCGGTAGGTTCGTTAACTTTTCGTAACAATTGCGAATGTTCGTTATGATGAAATTATCAATATGAGGGGCTCCCACCATCCCTGTGCTGACTTCCTGGGTTTTTAACTTTTAGGTTTGAGAACTTTTCATAACAATTACGAATGTTCGTTATGAATTTGGATCCAAAATTCGTAAACGAAATTTCGTATTTCGTACAGAATTCGGAAGCATAGCAATTCATATTTCATATCCTACCGAATGTACGAATTTACGGAAATTCGTACGAATTTTCGATTCGTACGAAACTAATCGCACATGTCTAGTGGTAAGTCCACTATGAAGCTGCCTGGAATAAGTCCACTAGAAAGCTTACAATGGGATAAAGAGGCATAAACAGAATCCTACTATACCAGCCATGGCTCACTTTAATGGACTATGCTGTCACAACTTAAAGTGGAAGTAAACCCTCCTATCGTTTTCAGCCAAGGAAGCTGCCATCTTGGCCTACAACTGCCATGATGCTGTACATGTGATCCATTATGACACCAGCCATTGGATGGTTTGACAGTTTGGTTGAGAGCACAACCAATGGGAGTGTTACATTTCCGGCACGTGCCAGAAAGGTAACTGTTTTATGGATGGGTTTACTTCCGCTTTATATTCATTGCAGTGAAAGGTTTAAACATTGACAATGTGATTCAGCACAGGGGCTTATGGCTTCTTTTGTGATGGTAAATGACAGCTCTCTGATGCTGACATCTATTTGTAAACAAGGAGGTTGGGGATTCCCTTCAGCTATACCAGACCCTCCATACAAAAAAACATGAATTTCCCTCTAAAAATACATATCAGACCCATATAATTGCTAAAGATCTGGTATGAATGTTAAAGGGGAATTGGGCCCCTCTCCAAATTTCATATCAGTCCCTTTGGGTCTGCTATAAATTTTAAGGGGGAACCCCATGGAAAATAACGTGAGTGCCCCCCAAATATTCATACCAGACCCTTATCCCTTATCCAAGTATGCAGCCCGACAGGCCAGGAAAGTGAGAGCTCCCCTCCTTCTGACCTATACTAAGTCACATACCCTCATTATAGGGGGTTAGCTCTACAAACAGGCACCTTGTTCACATGTTGTTGAGCACAAGGACCTCTTCTCCACAACCTTGATCGACGACTGTGGGGGTCTGTGGGCAGGGGGCTTATCAGAATCTAGAAGCCCCCTCTAACAATAAGGGGCTCCCAGAAACCTCCTTTCTATGTAAGCGAAAACTCTTACATACTTACTGTACAAATCCTTAAAAAAATGCCCCTAAATATACATCCATCATCCAGCATGTTGTCAGTGATGTAGACTCATATCAATCATTGTGCCAAACACCAGCAAAAGAAAAAAATACCACCAATACATGGAGACGTCTGATCCCATTGATGACTGAATGACGTCTCCTAGTACCCTGTTGCTAAACGTAGATTAAGGGGCAGGGTCTCCTGGGTGGCATTGAACAAATGTGGTCACGGCCATATTTGGTTAATATCATTGCCCAGTTATATTCTATCAGTAATGTCATGCTATCCCTGTGGGTGTCCTAGTCCTATTATACACAGAAAAAGCTGCAGGAGCACCGACATTTATAAAAGAAAAAACAATTTACAGGAAGTCTCACATTGGATGACTACACAGAAGAAATACACAAATCGCACCGAGATTCCAAGAGAAGACACATGATCGATGGATGAAGATGAGTGGAACCTGTCCTGTTAAACTTCTGTACGGTTTTGGCCACCATGCTGCAGCTCAGTTTCAGTGTCTTGGCAATCTTCTTATAGCCTAGGCCAGTGATGGCGAACCTTGGCACTCCAGATGTTTTGGAAATACATTTCCCATGGTGCTCAACTACACTGCAGACTGCATGAGCATCATGGGAAATGTAGTTCCAAAACGTCTGGGGTGCCAAGGTTCACCATCACTGGCGTAGACCATCTTTATGTAGAGCAACAATTCTATTTTTCAGATCCTCAGAGAGTTCTTTGCCATGAGGTGCCATGTTGAACTTCCAGTGACCAGTATGAGAGAGTGAGAGTGAGAACACCAAATTTAACACACCTGCTCCCCATTCACACCTGAGACCTTGTAACACTATAGAGTCACATGACACCAGGGAGGGAAAATGGCTAATTGGGCCCAATTTGGACATTTTCACTTAGGGGTGTACTCATTTTTGTTGCCAGCGGTTTAGACATTAATGGCTGTGTATTGAGTTATTTTGAGGGCACACCAAATTTACACTGTTATACAAGCTGTACACTAACTACTTTACATTGTAGCAAAGTGTCATTTCTTCAGTGTTGTCCCATGAAAAGATAGAAGAAAAGATTTACAAAAATGTGAGGGGTGTACTTACTTTTGTGAGATACTCTACCTGGACAGACAACTGGTCGCAGGAGAGTGTCCAGAAAGTGGTGATTAATTACACTATATTACAAAAGTATTGGGATGCCTGCCTTTACACACACATGAACTTTAATGGCATCCCAGTCTTAGTCCGTAGGGTTCAATATCATAGAGTTGACCCACCGTTTGCAGCTATAACAGCTTCAACTCTTCTGGGAAGGCTCACTTTTGTGAGATACTGTATATGGTGCAGACCTCTGAGAATGTATTTTTTTTTTATTATAGATATAAATCACAGTTAACCACTTGCCGACCGGCTCACGCTGATATACGTCGGCAGAAGGGCACGTACAGGCAGATTAACGTACCTGTACATTGCCCTTTAAGAAGCGGCTTGAGCGCACGCGACGCGACCTCCGTGAGTGTGATTGCGGGTCCCGCGGACTCAATGTCCGCGGGGATACCCGCGATCGTCTCACAGAGAGGAAGAGCGGGGAAATGCTGATGTAAACAAGCATCTCCCCGTGCTGCCTAATGACAGTGTCACTGATCACAGCTCCTTGTGATTGGGAGCGGTGATAAGTGTCGTGTCACACATAGCCACGCACCACCACGTTTAAAATCACTCCCTAGTGATCGCCGCCATTACTAGTAAAAAAAAAATAATAATAAAAATGCCATAAAACTATACCCTATTTTGCAGACGCTATAACTTTTGCACAAACCAATCAATAAACGCTTATTGAGATTTTTTTTACCAAAAATATGTAGAAGAATACATATCGGCCTAAACTGAGGAGAAAAATGTTTTTTTATATATTTTTGGGGATATTTATTATAGAAAAAAAGTAAAAAATAATGCATTTCTTTTCAAAATTGTCGCTTTTTTTTTTTTATAGCGCAAAAAATAAAAACCGCAGAGGTGATCAAATACCACCAAAAGAAAGCTCTATTTGTGGGGAAAAAAAGGACGTCAATTTCGTTAGGGAGCTACGAAGCACGACCGCACAATTGTCAGTTAAAATGACGCAGTGCCGAATCGCAAAAAGTGCTCTGGTCTTTGGGCAGCCAAATGGTCCGGGGCTTAAGTGGTTAACGTACACAATGTATACAAAAAATATGGGGTTTTTTTTTTAGGTTTTCAGATGAATAGGCAATGCCATGGCCCCAATCAGTGGGGAAAAGATCGATAATTGGGTTAGAAATGCTGGCAGAAAATCCTTGTGGGTTCAGAACTTGGAATGACATGTTTCTGTCATACAGTCCAGATCTGTTATAGTACAATATATAATAATATATAATATATATAATTTCATCGGAAATAACCCATGGGTTCAGGAGAGTTTCTTTGCTCAAGCTAGGCTTGCTACCTTTGTATCAGTACAATCCATCACTCTGCCATACCACAGTCTGAAATTCAGGACCCATTTTGGAGCCACACCCGTCCATAAACACTTACCACAACAGCCCTGAAGAAGGGGGAGGCGATTCCCCCGAAGCGGGTTGGCTCGATCTGTATGTTTTTAGACTTTCAATAAACTATTGTATTCTCTCACCCCATTATTTCGGACACCGGGCACTCCTCCTCATCCAAGTATTGCTCAAGCCAGGGACTCCATTTCTCATTAAAGTCTGAGATTTTGTTTTGGTTGATATTTTATAATTTCTCTGCTTTAATATTAATGGTTTGGGTCTTCTTAACACTCTTTGGGCCCCCTGAGAAAATGTCTACGGGAATGGCAGAAATCCTCCGTATTCTATAAACTCTTGAAATCATATATCCATGAATGTGACCTCCATGAACTTCTCTTACTTGTTCCCTTTTGCTTTGTTGAATATCCCATTGAAGGTGTTTTTTATATATTGGTTCTATAAGTGCAAACATTGCCTGTTGATAACTCCAGAAAACCTGTGGCTTAGCCACAAGGCAGCCGGGTACCGGGACTCGTATTCCACTGTGGTCGCAGGAGAAGCGCGCTACGCACCCCAGGCTGGATGATATATACGTACGTGATCCAGCCTACTCTTGCCGCCCACCCATAGTAAAAGTGGTTAATTCCACTTTTGCTGGAGTATATTGTACAGATGCTCTACTAGACAGGCAGGTTTAGGGCATCCCCAAACATTTTATTTAAAGGTTTTGTGTATTTTTAATATTTCCCTTTAAGATGCATCCAAAGATCAGCTCCCCAATGGGAGTTTTTTTTTGTTTTATTTTTCGCATTGGCACATGTCCCCCATGGAAGTGTCCCACTACCCATTCACAGATTTCCCGATGGGTTCGGCAAACATCCAGAGAGCTTGGTTTGCTCATCCCTACTCTCCGGTATCTTCCTGGCTATAGAAGCTGAACTTGCAGTCCTATAGTTTTTGGGTGAAGACTTTGATTCCTTTTTAACCACTTGCCGACCAGCCGCTGACGATTGACGGCAGCAGAATGGCACTCCTGCGCAAATTGCCGTAGCTATACAGCGGGTGCTTTAAGGAGTATAGGGGGCACGCGCATGCGCTCGCCGCATGATGTAGGTGCCAACCCATGATTGCTCCTGAGAACGACAGAACGGAAATCTGTCAATGTAACAAACAGATCTCCATTCTGTTAGGGGTGAGGAGACTGATCCTAAATATTAAAGGCCTGTGAATTCAACTTTTATAGTCGGAAAGTTACCTGATAGTAAGGGAGTCCTGCTTAGGAACAATGATCGGTCTCCTCCCCCAGGCAGTCCCATCCACCCACAGTTAGAAACACTCCCTAGGACACACATTTAATGCCTTGATCGCCCCCTAGTGTTAACCCCTTCCCTGCCAGTGACATTTATACAGTAATTAGTGGCTATTTTTAGCTCTGATTGCTGTTTAATCACTTAAGCGCCGGACCATTTGGCTGGCCAAAGACCAGAGCACTTTTTGCGATTCGGCAATTCGTCGCTTTAACTGACAATTGCGCGGCCGTGCGGCGTTGCTCCGAAACAAAATTGACATCCTTTTTTCCCCACAAATAGAGATTTCTTTTAGTGGTATTTGATTACCTCTGCGGTTTTTATTTTTTGCGCTATAAACAAAAAAAAGCATCAATTTTGAAAAAAACACATTATTTTTTACTTTTTGTTATAATAAATATCCCCAAAAATATATAATTTTTTTTCCTTAGTTTAGGCTGATACGTATTCTTCTACATATTTTTGGTAAAAAAAAATCACAATAAGCATTTATTGATTGGTTTGCGCAAAAGTTATAGCGTCTACAAAACAGGGGATCGTTTTATGACATTTTTATTAATTATTTTTTTTTTTACTAGTAATGGCGGCGATCATTTTTATCGTGAATGCGACATTATGGCGGACAGATCGGACACTTTTGGCGCTATTTTGGGACCATTCACATTTATACAGGGATCAGTGCGATCAAAAATGCATTGATTACTGTGTAAATGTGACTGACAGTAAAGGAGTTAACCAGGAGGGGGCACTGCAGGGGTTAAGTGTGTCCTAGGGAGTGATTCTAACTGTGGGGGGAGGGGGCTACGTATGACACAACATTGATCACCACACCCGATTACAGGGAGCGGTGATCAGTGTCGGTGTCTTTAGGCAGAACGGGGAAATGCTTGTTTACATCAGCATTTACCCATTCTTCCTCTTCGTGAGACGATCGAGGGTATCCCTGCGGACATCGAGTCCGCCTGGACCCCGATCACACTTACGGAGGCCGTGGGGGGCTGGCGCGCGCGCTCGCAAGCCGTCTCTTAAGGGGTAATGTACAGGTACGTTAGTATGCCTGTACTTGCCCTTCTGCCGCAGTATATCTGCGTGAAGCGGTCGGCAAGCGGTTAAATGTCAATGGTCCCAAAATAGTGTCAAAAGTGTCCGACCTGTCCGCTGCAATGCCGCAGTTCCGATAAAAATCGCTGATCACTGCCATTACTTGTAAAAAAAAAATAATAACAATGCCATAAATCTATCCCCTATTTTGTATATAACTTTTGCGCAAACCAACGCTTATTGCGATTTTTTTTTTTACCAAAAATATGTAGAAGAATACATATCGGTCTAAACTGTGGAAGAATTTTGTTTTTTATATATTTTTTGGATATATTTATTATTATGATCAAATACCACCAAAAGAAAGCTCTATTTGTGGGGAAAAAAGGACGTCGATTTTGTTTGGGTACAACATTGCACGACTGCGCAATTGTCAGTGAAAGCGACGCAGTGCCAAAATGCAAAAAATGGCCTGGTCATAGACACCCTATTGGCCTTGCACCAATCCTTTTGTACCAAGCTGCTCATTCATAAAAGAGTCTCCAAACTTAGAAATAATGCCTTGCTATATAATAGAGCTCAATTCTTTAAGGACCACCAATGTGGTCAGTGGGGAAGGACTCCCTTACTATCAGGGAACTTCCTGACAATAAAAGTTGAATTTAGAGGCCTTTAATCTTTAGCAGAAGGACTCCAGGACTCCAGGATTAAACCTTGCTGATGAAAAATTACAACTACCATTCTCCGGATCTCCTTGGTCCTGGCCCCATAGATTGTGGGTGGGATGAGAATATAGAGGCTGGCGAGCGTAATGTGAACGTGGAGAGGGATGTTGTGAGCGAATCTGTGAGTAAAGCCAAAAGTATGTAAATATTCCTTAAAATGATGGAGACATTTTAGACAATCGTGCTCTTCCAACCTTGTGGTAAATGTTTTGGTGAAGACCCTTTTCTGTTCCACCATGACTATGCCCCCCCTGTGTACAAAGCAAGCTCCATAAAGGCATGGTGTGACCAATTTCGTGCGGAAGAGCTTAAGAGTCCTTCACAGAGCCCTGACCTCAATCTTACTGATCACCATTGGGATGAATCCGAGCGCCAATGGTGAGCCAGGTCTTCTCATCCAACATCTGACCTCACAAATGTTCTTTTGGTTTAATGGATGCAAAATCTCATAGACACACTCCAAAATTTTGTGAGAAGCCTTCATAGATGAGTGGCGTCAGCTCCATAATGACATGGTTTGACCAGTTTGATATGGAGAAACTCAAGTGTCCTGCCCTATTGAACACGATTGGGATGAATTGTCTATTTGTGAGCCAGGTCTTCTCATCCAACATCCATGCCTGACCTCAGAAATGGACACACATTCCCACAGACACCCTTCAAAACGTTGTGGAAAGTCTTCCCAGAAGAGTGGAAGATGTTATACCTACAAAGCTGGCAATTCCTTATTAATGACCATGGTTTTTGAATAGGACTTTCAACAACTTCATATGGATGTGATGGTCAGGGGAACACAAACTTTTTGAAAAACCATTTTACATAAGACTGCTGTGCTGTTTAGTGTACTTGCTTTTACCCATCCAACATCCCTATCAATCTGTTTGTAAGATTCACTCATTACCATACACAAAAAAAAAAAGATCCCAATGTCAGTGGTGAAAATGATATAATTATAACTTTTTAATTTCTGTTTTGTTGGCATTTCTGTATCTGATGTTTATTCCCAACACACAAATCTCAGACGATCCAATTATAATGATGTCGGGGGAGGTGGCGGTCTGTTGGGTTTTGTAGACGGCGCCGTCCTCGGGAAAGCAGACCGGTGATAATTCTCAGTCGGTATTAATATGAGGCTGGGTTCACACTGCTGCGGTGGCAGACATTGCATGTGATTCGCAGCGCACTGCTGTTCACATCACATGCGATGTCTGTGCTGTGCGATATCAGCCATACAGATAGTATGGCTGATATCGCACCGCATTCGGTCCAAACTCGCACAGGACCCTTTTTTTTGTTCGGACCAAAATCGGATCGCATGGGTGTTCACACCTATGCGATCCGAAAATGTCCGAATTGTCAGTTCGCATTGCGATATGCGGGCTGAACTGGGGGTGTCATTAACATTGTATGACACTCCCCAGCAGTTCGCATATGGCAGTGTGAACTGCCGTGCGAGTTGGTGCGATGCGGGAACCCGCAGTAAATTCGCTGCGTTCCCGCACCGCAGCAGTGTGAACCCAGCCTAAGTCAACTGCAGCTCTGTATGAAGAGAGAACACTGGACAGGAGAGATGAGATCTGATCATTCATTATATTGGAAGGATAAAAGAGAGAATTCCATGGAGTGTCTTTATTGTACGTATTAAAGGACCTCAGGACATAAAATCCGGTAATACAATAAGAGAAGATGTTTTTATGAATGATCTGATACAAACTGTTAGATTGTGTGTGACACCGGTGTGATCTCCACATATGTTACAATCCCTTCTTATCATCTAAATATTCGAATGTGTTAATTATAAGATATTATTAAACAAGGCTTTCATTTATTTATATTGTCTTGTAAAAATTATTTTATTCTTTAAGCAATCTATAGATAAAAACTGTAACAAAAGTAAAACTCACTTGTTTCTACTCTGATCAGTGTTAGTTTAAAAAATAATTGTAATGTAGATAAAAAGTTAACATTTTATTTTATAGGTTGTCAATTGTGTGCGCTTTTTCAAATAGCGTTTTTATTTTGTTTTCAAACACATGTGCAATACATTGCAGTGAAAACAGTATGTGCAATAGCATTACATAACCTTAAATTAACGTATAATTTGCTGATGCTAAACGTCTATACTCATAGACAAAAGTATTACTAGGTGCCTTCAGTAGTCCAATATTTGTCGTCTGGTGTTTCATTTGTTAAAGCACGTTATTGGAGTATATGTTTCACCACTGCAAAACTGTGGTTATACATGCCAAAACTGTAAAAATCATGAAACTATACAGTAGTAGAAATTAAAGGTGGGTAGTGGGGGAGAGAGGAAGGAGAAGGAGGAGGAGAAGGAGAGGAGAGGGGGAATGAAATTTAGAAAGGGAAAAAAAAAGAAGGGGGGAGGGGGGATATAGAAGTCGTTGAGATGGTAGTGTTACCTGGTCAAGGTGGGTCCTCCCGGAGGTGCCATGGCTCCCAGACCCTGTTATGTGCCTCCAGTCTGTCTTGTATTCTGGCTGTCATTTTTTCCATCACTTCCATGTCCTTAATTCTGGCATAAAGATCCTCAGCAGTTGGTGGGGTGGAGCGTTTCCAATATAAAGCTATGAGGCATCTTGCTGCCGTTAGGACATGACGCACCAATTTCTTGTATGGGGTGGAGAGTTTGAGTGGTGATAGACCTAATAAAAAGAATTTCGGGGATGCCTGGACCTGTGTGTCCAAAAGGCGATCTAGTAATCTCTGAACTGTGGACCAGTAAGGAGCCAGCAGCGGGCAACTCCAATATATATGTAGGAAGGTGCCCTTTGCTTCTTGGCAGCGCCAGCATTTATCGGAGGTATTCGGGAAGATAGTATGGAGCACCTCTGGGGTCATGTACCACAGTAGGAGAATTTTATAGGAGTTTTCCTTATACAATGAGCATATTGAGCTCTTTGCTGCTTGGGACCAAATGATCTGCCACTGTGTCAAGGGGATGTCCTCACCTAGGATCCTTTCCCATTTAGTCATATAGGAATGTTTGCCCTGTCCATCCTGGGAGAATGTATTTAGAATCTTATATATGCCTGATATGAGCCCTCTCTGGGCGTTGCCTGCCAGAATCATAGTTTCGAATGGGGAGGGAGGTGAGAATTGTAGGTTGGGTGTTATAGTAAGTGCATAATGTCTAATTTGTAAATACCCATAAAACGCCTGTCTAGGGAGTTCATGTTTTTTTTGTAGATCAGTAAATGGCAAAAGTTTCCGTGTTCTAGGATCCACCAGGTTTCCAAAATGGAATAAATTCCGGGAGGTCCAGGGGTGTGACATTTGATAGGTAAGGCTATCCGGCACTTTGGGGTTACAGACAAAAGAGGTCAGGAGCGATCTCTCTGATGATAGTCCATGAGTGGGAGCCAGTTTACGCCATACCCTCCGCAGGAGGGACATGGGACCTAGCATACGTTCAGGGGCCACATCCGCGTTCGCACTCCATAATAGGTTATTTGGATGTGTGGGAGCTAGCCATAACTTTTCAATTTCTGTCCATTTATTGTAGGACTTGAGGGTGAACCACGATGCTACTGCGCGTAATTGGGCTGCATAGTAGTATTTAATAATATTGCGGAAAGCCAGTCCCCCTTCATTGCGCGATGCCATCAGCACTGATCTCGGTATCCTGTGTCTTTTATAATTCCAGACAAATTGTAGGAGTTCAGACTGGAGTTTTTTCAATTGGTGGAGCGGAATTGGTATGGGTAGTGTTTGAAAAAGATAAAGGAGTTTTGGAAGGATGGTCATTTTAAGTGAGGCTATTCGACCTAGTAAAGAAATATGGTGTTTTTTCCATTGGAGCAATGAGGATCTAATTGAGCGGAATAATGGGGGGAAGTTCTCCTGGTACAGGGTGTTAAATTTGGGGGTGATGTACGTCCCCAGATACTTCAGGGATGTTGTTTTCCATGTAAACGGGAAGTTGGATTTTAAAAGTGTGACCTCGGTGGCCGGGATATTAATTGGGAGTGCTTCTGATTTTGATTCGTTAATTTTATATCCTGAAAGGGCTCTGAAGCGGTTTAGCTCTGTATGGAGGATCGGAAGGGTAGTATGAGGTTGAGTTAGTGTGAGTATAATATCATCGGCGAAGAGGGAGATCTTAAATTCTCTACCTCTGACTGAAATTCCCTTAATATCTGGATTGTTCCTGATGGATGCTGCTAGGGGTTCTACACAGAGTGCAAATAGAAGAGGCGAGAGTGGGCATCCCTGTCTAGTCCCGTTCGCCACAGAAAATGTTGGAGAAAGTGCAAAGGGGGTTCTAACTTGGGATGAGGGATCAGTGTATAGGTGTTTGATTGCCCGCAGGAAAGGTCCCCGAAATCCCATAAATTGTAAGGTTGCAAATAGAAAAGGCCATCCCAACCGATCAAATGCTTTTTCCGCGTCCAGGCTTAGCAGCAAGGACGCCTGGCCTTCCTTGTTCGCCACCTCCACCAGATCTATAACCTTTCTGGTGTTATCACCCGCTTGTCTAAGCGGGACAAATCCCACCTGGTCTTTATGGACCAGGGAGGGGAGGATCTGATTGAGGCGGTTAGAGAGGAGTTTGGTAAAGATTTTTAGGTCAGAGTTCAATAACGCAATGGGTCTGTAACTGGCGCATATGGAGGGGTCTTTATCCGGTTTAGGTATAAGCATAATAAAGGAACGTTGCATGTCTGGAGGTATGGGGGTGTCTTGTAGGAAGGCTTGAAATAATCTACGCATATGTGGGAGTAAAGTGGGGAGGAATGTTTTGTAGTATTCATATGGGAATCCGTCTGGACCTGGGGCTTTATGTGAAGGCAAACTTTTAACAGTCATTTCTATTTCCTCGTCTGTGATCTGTGCATTCAATGACAGCAAGTCAGTTGACGTCAATTGGGGGATTCTGCTGGCTTCCAGATACTGTCGCAATTTGTGGGATAAGTCCTGTGAGGGGGGGTTACTGGGTATGTCTGGGTTATTATATAGGTTTTTGTAAAAGTCTGCAAAAACATGGGCAATCTCCGTGGGGTGGGATACCATTTGTCCCAATTTATTTTTAATTTGATGTGGTGTTTGCATATGGGATCTGTCTCGTAGTTTGTTGGCTAAAAGGGAATGCGCCTTATTTCCTTTATCATAGAATATTTGTTTCAATCTAATCAGTGCCCTTTTCCACTTGGCCTAGTGCGAGTTCTTTAAGGGTAGAGCGGAGACTAATTATTTTCCGGAGAAGGGGTATTGTGGGGGTATCTTGGAATTTACATTCCAACACCCTGAGATCCCTTTCCGCGTTTAATTTCGCTGCTAGTTTATCTTTCTTCATTGCGGAGGACAGTGCCATACATTTACCGCGTAGGACCGCCTTATGGGCTTCCCATAGTGTTGATAATGAAATCTCTGAGGAGGCATTTTCTATAAAGTAGTGTTTAAGAGTGGATTGTAGCTCCAGTTGAGAGGGCAGGTGTTGGAGGAGAAATGTGTTAAGTCTCCAGTTATAGGATCTGCGGTTAGGGGTGTCTAAGTTCAGCCTAAGTAAGATGGGGGCATGGTCTGACCATGAGATGGGGAATATTTGAGCTGCTTGTGTTAGTTTGAGCGTAAGATTGTTGACGAAGAAGTAATCTATTCTAGAGTGAATGCGGTGGGGGGCGGAATAGAATGTATACTGCCGATCGCCTGGGTGAAGGGCCCTCCACGCGTCAAAGAGCGCATATCGTCTAGAGATTTGTCGGAAAAGTCTAGAGTCTCTAAGGACTCCTGTGGGTGACGCCCGGGTGCCCACCACCCGACGGTCCGCAGTAGCTGATTGGACAAGATTGAAATCCCCCCCCACCACCAAAACCCCTGGGTTTGATTTAAAGATGCGGGAGTATACTTTGGAGAGAAAGTTGTATTGTTTGGTGTTCGGTGCGTATAGGGCGCATAACGTGATTGGTTGTGCGTGCCATGTACCCTGTAGGATAATGAAGTGGCCTTTAGGATCAGCATAGTGGTTTTCACACGTGAAGGGGGCTCCCTTTTTAATAAGTATAGCCACACCCGCTTTTTTTTGAGTGCTAGATGATAAATATATTTGAGGGAAATATCTGGAGGCGAACGCGAATGAGCCCTCTTTATTAAAATGTGTTTCCTGCACTAGTACAATATCAGCCCCCGACTGCCTGAACTCCCTCAGCGCCAGATGCCTTTTTTTGTTAGAATTTAGTCCATGGACATTTAATGATAGTATCTTTGCCATCTGTCTACGTGTGGGTGAGTGTGTGTGAGCTTACTTACCGAGGATGCACCAGGGTCTGTGGGCAAAAGCCAGGGGCCGGCTTTCTCCGGGAGGGGACCAGGACACCTCGCCTTCACTTTTGTATACACCTGAGAACGACTAAGGGGGAGAGAGAAGGAAAAGAGGTGAGGAAGGAGATTAGAGATTAAGACCAAGTGGTAACATGTTGCAAACATTATCTTCAGTGCTTTTCTGGCCAACAGGCCTTGACAGTCACGGATTCCCAGATGTCTCCCCCCCGCCAACCCAAGGGGATCAGCCAGGAGAAGGCACCAGGGAGCCCGCCTCTAATATAGTTATACAGTCAAACTTTATGATTCGCTAAACTATGAATCAAAATAGAACAGGGGGGGTGAGGGGCGATCGAGTAAGTGTCCACGCTCTCAAAGCTCGATCTAGGTAAGCCCTTGTAGTTAGCCATTCTATGGCGTAGGGGCAATTTAGGAGACTATAATCTAGAAATATAGTGGGCATTTAAGTCCCGAGTAGGTAGAACCAATGATCCTGAATAGTAGTGATCCAATCGGAAGTGCAGGTCTTCATGGTGCAGTGAAGCTTATCCGTTCTTGTGCTTGGCAGATTTGCGTGATGCTTCCGGGTTTCTGGGCCGATTGGAGGTGGGGACCTTCTGCCAAACTGTAGGTGGTATTGGAGGGGTGGCTACTAGGTCCCAATCTGGGAGTTGTGGAGGTTGAATGTCCAGGATGTTACAGAATGTGCGGAGGTCCTCCGGATATCTCAGGATAGCAGTTGTGCCTTGGTGCTTCGCAGTGAGAGTGAAAGGGAAGCCCCACCGGTAGGGGATTGTCTTGGTCTGCAGTAATTGCAGCAACGGTTGAAGGAGTCTGCGTTTTTGCAGAGTGATCCAGGAGAGATCAGGGTATAGTTGTAACTGAGTCCCTTCAAAGATAATTTTGCGTGCCAGGCGTGCTTGTTTCATGATTCCCTCCTTGAGGGGGTAAGAGGTGATTCTGCAAATAACATCTCTTGGCTTGGATGCTGCTCCTTTAGGTCGCAGGGCTCGGTGTGCTCTGTCCATCTCTATATGTTTTGTTGGGGGTTCGCCGAGAAGGTTGTTGAAGATGGTTTGTAGGGTGGTTTGCAAGTCCTCGCTACCTTCCGATTCTGGGATACCTCTCACCCGAATGTTGTTGCGGCGCCCCCTGTTGTCCAAATCCTCCACGTGCCTCTGCATGTCTCTGAGGAGTGATCTATGTTCCGCTCCCTGGAGTTGTGATCTGTGAACTGCCAATTTTGTTTCCTGGATCTCTTCTTCCGCCATTTCTACTCTGTCTGCCAAGTGTTTAAGGCCTGTTTGGAGGGCTTGAATTTCTGTGCGGCATGTGGTTTTCACATCTTCTATTAGTTGTCTAAAGTCCTCCTTAGTGGGCATGGCCTGAAGATATGTGTGCCATTGAGGTGGCATATGTGGGGGTTGCATAGGTCCAAATTGCTGGCACGGTGGGGATGGAGCTGGAGGCGGGGAGCGTGGACTAAGTGAGCCTGCTTCAGATGGCACGGGGGGTCCAGACAGCGGGGGCTCCCACTGTTCAGACCACGGCAGGGCCTGTGTTAGTTGGGGGGGCCTCCTGAGATGGTTGTCTGATGATGTGCAGGGAGGGGTGCTGGCTTTCTGAGCGTATGAGGGGTTAAAGGCTTGTTGCTGCTTAGAGACACTGGGGTCTCTGGGTCTGGACAGTCTCTGTGCCTTTGGTGGGGGGGACGATGCGGTCATGGCCCAGGGACTATCACTGTCAGCCTCCAGGTCCTGGTGCCCCCGCATAGGAGGATGGGCCGGGGCAGGTAATGGTGGGTAGTCCTGTGAGAGGATTGAGGATGCTGGGGAGAGCGGAGCTGTTCCCTGCATGTAAGGGTCTGAAGCCGCTCTGAGAAGGCGGGGGAATGCTGCTGAGCACTGCGTGTAGTGCTGTGTGGTGGCCGGCAGCATGGAGGGCTGCGGCCCGCGTGTCTGCATAGACTGGGGATCGGGGGGGGACGACGGACTCACCGCTCCCTTGTGGTATGGTGGGATCTCTGGGCCTGTCTCCGTCAGCGGGGAGTCAGGCTGATGGTGCTGCTGAGTGGCGAGAGGCGGCTTGGGCTGTGGGGAGTTCCGTCGTCCGCGCGCCTGAGTATCCGGCGCCATCTTGTCTCCCCCGCCCTGAGACATGTCCGTCTGGAGGAAGAAGGTGCGGAGGTCCGTGGACGCTCCGGGAGGGGGTTGTGATGAGCCCCTTTGTTTGGAGGATCGGGTGGTCCTCGATTTGCCCATGTGGGTGCTGCGGATCGTCTCCCAATGTGCCTTTGATGCTGTGGGCTGAAGGAGCTGTGGGTTCAAGCGTCCATTAAGGTCGGCTTCCGGTCACGCCCCCCGTGTGCTCTTTTTAATTACAAAACTAAAACAAATATTGAACAAAACATTTGCAAATAAAAAAAAGAGTTAAAATTTGAATAAAACAGAAATAAAGAACAAAAAAAATCTCAGGAATGTAATTATAAGAGGGAAGGGTAATAAGAAGTTAATTAGTGCTGATTGGGGTGAATTAAAGGTTAATAATGGGTTAAACAGAAAAGCAATTATGTATTTTAGGACAAACAAGGCTTCCATTTAATTATATTGACTTGCAAAAATAATTTTATTTTTTAAGCAATCCATAGGCAAAAAAATTAACAAAAGTACAAAAAAAAAACCTCTTTACTACTACTGATCGGACACAGTATTTTTAGGACAGTTACAGTTTCTCTCATGTGGAATATCCTTTAACCAGTCAAGCTCCAGAAGATTTTACCCCCCTCAGAACCAGAGCATTTTTTTGCTATTCAGCGCTGCACTATTTTAATTGGAAATTGCGCAGTCATGCAACACTGTACACAAATGAAATTTATATAATTAATTATATAATTTTTTTTCACACAAATGGAGCATTTTTTGGTGGTATTTGATCCCCACTGGGTTTTAAATTTTTGCAATATAAACCAAAAAAAACGATAATTTAAAAAAAAAATAGTGATAATTCTTTTTTTTTTTTCCTACTTTCTCTCTCACAAAAAAAAAAATCCAATAAAAACTAATTTTGGCATAAATTTAGACCAAAATGCATTTTGCCACATGTTTTTGGTAAAAAAAACAAAACTCAATAATTGTATATTAATTTAAAATTTATAGAGTCTACAAACTATGATATTTATACTGTAAATTTAAAAATGTATCAATCCTGATATACTGACAGCCAATCTCATTTCTTGGGGCTTTAAAATGCCAGGATAGTACAAATACCCCCCCAAAATGACCCATTTTGGGGTTAATAGTCTGAGGCATTTAGTACAAGGCATGGCCTGTTTTTTCAAAGTGGTAATTCTTTGTCAAAAATTATTTGGAAATTAAGAAATCAAATCATTTTTTTTTCACAATATTTTGTGCAGTGTCATCATATGACTGATGTGGTGGTAATCAGGGACACTGACTGGTGACAGTATGTTTAAAAAAATAATATTGTTTTACTCAATTTTTATTAATTTTTTTTTGCATTTTTTACTATTTTTTTTATTTTAGTAACACTTTATTTTAGACCATAGTAACACTATACTACTCTGAGGGGGTAATAAGGGCTTCTTTTATGTTTTTATTACACGTTGCTGTTGTTGTTGAAGAGCATTGTACCAGCAAAGTTTTCAACTGTCATTAATGAGTTAAGTTCATGCCAGCTGTGATCACCAGTGATCCGTGCAGCTTATGCCGCGTACACACGAGCGGACTTTACGGCAGACTTTGCTCGGCGGACTTTACGCCGGACTTTATGACGGACTTTCCGAATGAACGGACTTGCCTACACACAATCCACCAAAGTCCGTCGAATTCGTACGTGATGACGTACGGCCGGACTAAAACAAGGAAGTTCATAGCCAGTAGCCAATAGCTGCCCTAGCGTGGCTTTTTGTCCGTCAAACTAGCATACAGACGAGCGGACTTTTCGACCGGACTCGAGTTCGACGGATAGATTTAAAACATGTTTCAAATCTAAGTCCGTCCAACTTTTGAGCAAAGTCCGCTGGAGCCCACACACGATCGAATTGTCCGACGAAATCCCGTCCGCTGGGCAAAGTCTGCCGTAAAGTCCGCTCGTGTGTACGTGGCTTTAGAGTCAGAGCCAGATGGACCTTCCCCCTCTATAACCCGGTGCTCCAGTGAGCGCTGGAGAAACAGACCGGGAATTGAGTGATCAGAGGTCATGTGATTGCTCAGTTCTCAGCCTTAGAGCTGATGTGGGACAGCTGAAAGCATCACACGGATGGAGGTAAGTATGTAGGGTTATTTTTTTCATCACACTTCTCCTTTATACAGGAGGATGCTCAGGAATTATTTTTATCAGATGTTTAAAGGAAAGAGTGACAGGAACATATAGGAAGAGAACCACAATAGACGGCACCACTCATGTAGACCGGTGGAATCCCCAGGTCCTCTCCATATACCTTACCAGTCTCATACTGGTTTGAGTTATCTGCTTGCAGTGTATCAAGAGTGGAAACTCTGCCAGTATTTTGGGGTTGCCAAATGCATAAGGAGACATATGACTGTTCACCACAAAGCTTGGTAGATGCAGCAAATTAATGATATTGGTTGGCAACAAAAGGCTCACAGTCTTCCTCCTTCTCACTCCTCCCTCTCCTTCTCTCCCCCAACTCCACAAGAATCTCCATCTGCTTCCACTTCAACACCTGCAACTCCTCAAGCAATAGGGTTGGAAGTCTGATATGGGGTTTACTAGGCCTACCTTACAGCATTTCAAGTGGGGAAGAGGGTTGCCAGTGGTCCACACACAGTAGTGTCAAGCATATCTCCAGCACATCTTTGTACAGGCTAGTGTCTATTCCCCAGCTGGTGGAACAGAAGAAACAATATTTACACAATTGCCCTCATGCCCAGCATCATAACGCCAGCTTGGCAAATTTGTTGGCTTTACAACTGCGGTTGTTCAAGATGTTGGAGTTTGTCTTCTTCCACTACATTGGGGTCTGTTCTGCACCCCAGTGACAGGTGCCCAGTCACCATTTTTTTCTCCAAAAAGCTGTCCCTGCTCTCCACCAACACGTGGAAGCGAATGGCTCCATGTTCCCGGACCACGCATTTAGCAGCAGAATCCACATGACCACAGATACGTGGTTCAGCAAGCATGGATGGGTACTGTATGTTATATATCTTTTATAAGCACACTGGGCAAATCCACTGGATTTCAAGGAAGGATGCAGGATGGGGCACATGGCTAGAGCTGGTGCTGCCACAAATTAAATAAACAGAAATGTTATTGTAACAAATTACTTTTATTGGCCTAAAGAACCCATAAAGTACAAAAAAATCATACAAATATTAAACAATATTCTTCACCATTTATATATGTATAGATCCGCGCTTAGGACAATCTAAGGGCTGCTGCCTATCTCTAATTAGTACCCCTAAGGGTCTAATTGCAAGAGTAAATAGATATTAAGGAGATAGAAGTGGCGCTGCCCTCTGTAATACTTAATAAATAATATAATCTATACCCCCAGTTCAGATGTCTATGACATATAGGGACTCCATCACTAAATGCCGTAAGCTGGTCACAAGATAGAGTATCCTTATGATATAAGAAAGCCAGAAAGAATTTTTTTGTAATAAAAATAAAATAAAATAAACCTATGATGCAAAAGGTATAAAATTAGTGCTAGATTTAGTGGTAGATTTTGTGAGAAATACTCTAGTGAAAAAAATATATAAATCTGGTTTAACGTGTATTGTTGTGCTGGCATAAGTGAAATCAAATACTACAATGTTCTTTACAATAATTGAAAAAGAAAATTAAAAAATATTGAAAAATACACCCCAAAGTTCAAAAGTTTTGGGACAAAATGGCGCCAGAAAATCAAAAATAATTTTAGTTTAAATAAGAAAACATCAGTGGATTACGAGTGTCTTTACAATATCTATTAAACCAATCTGAAATTATAAGTGAAATAATGCAATTGGGTAGTGAATAACCCCAAGGTTCAGAAGTATTGTGACAATGAGCGCCTTCTATAAGTAAAGTGTAGGAAACTAATTAAAGTGAAATATAGGGTAAACACTCCCTAAGCATAAAATACAATGCATGTAACAGTCCCAAACTTATCATGCACAAAATATAAATTACAGTGTCTTCTATTTCATAGATGGTGATGATTCATTTAAAAAATTAGTTTATATATGCATATGCTCCATAGAAAAAACTTTTTTAGCCAAATAGGAAAAATAAGTACAGTATATATATTATATATTTTTCACCCTTGCGGGCGTTGCATCAGTGACTTCTGTGCTTGTTATTCATGTAGTGACTTGAAGTGCTCTCCCCCCAGTGCTCCCCCACTCACCAGAATTGATCATCCCTACAGGGGTACCGAGCGATAGAGTGGGTGCCTTGGGGTGGTTGGTAGTCTCTCCTATTACACTGCTGTTACTCTAATTGATGCGATCCTTGCAAGTATTCCGGGGTAAGCTGTGTGCTCCAATATGACAAGGTTACTCCATACCTCCTTTGTCTGTTAAACCCCCCGGAATTCCAGAGACAAGAGAAACACAAGAAGGCTTCCTTCATGAAGTATGTCAAATATTTATTGCACAAGAGCTTAAAACAGTCCACTATAGCAGGTAATAATGGAAATATGGCAAGTCTTAATAGAAAAATAGTAAAACCGGCACCGCTGTATGCAAGGATGGGACCAGAAGCGAGCTGTAAGCGTGCATCCCACCTTGCGTTCCAGCCTCCACTTCCGGGTATGACGCGTGAGCGTGACTCCGCCTTACGCGTTTCGTCATAGGACGTTTTCAAAGACGGACGTTTTTTGTAGACGCTATAACTTTTGCGCAAACCAATCAATATATGCTTATTGCGATTTTTTTTTACCAAAAATATGTAGAAGAATATATATCGGCTGAAACTGAGGAAAAAAATTGTTTTTAAAAAAAATTGGGATATTTATTATAGCAAAAAGTAAAAAATATTGTGTTTTTTTCAAAATTGTTGCTCTTCTTTTGTTTATAGCGCAAAAAATAAAAACCGCAGAGGTGATCAAATACCACCAAAAGAAAGCTCTATTTGTGGGGAAAAAAGGACGTCAATTTTGTTTGGGTACAACGACCGCGCAATTGTTGTTTAAAGTGCGACAGCGCTGAAAACTAAAAATTGGTCTGGGAAGGAAGGGGGTGAAAATGCCCTGTATTGAACCGGTTAAAAAAAAACAAAAAAAACAATGTCCCTGATGTAGATCCATTGTCAATTAGGATGCCCACCGCACCCGAAAAAAAACCCCAAAAAACGCTCCGTCCACAACAAAGGTGGAACAATGACTGCCTGTCTGTCAAATCTTTAATAGATAAGGGGCGGGGCCACCCGGTGATGTAAAAAAAAGAGAAAATAATTGCGCAAAGAGAAAATGGTGAGCTGCCAACACTCCACAAGACACCAAGTGCAAAAAAATATAAAACAAATAAAAAAACGATTGCCACGAACATCACTCATGTTAGTGGCAATCGTTTTTACATACAAGCTTGTTTTTCTGGATTTCTGGTAAGTGTGCACCCCCTTTTTTTTATAATAAATTAGATTTTACAGATTTACACTATGTGCGGTCCTTTATTTTTCATGTCCAACGCGATGGATTACTACTATTGAGATCTTTTGCTGTCCACCATGGATTCCACAAGATGGACTATTTATGACTTATGATGACCTATTGTTATTGTTTTTCATCATTGCACTTTATGAGATTTATTTACCTAGGTGGTTCAATCATCCTTTTATTATTTTGTTTCACAAATTGCTGGTTACCGCTTGAATATTTGTGTCCTATTTATTTCATTTCACCTGGTGATGTCACCTGGTGGCACCGCCCCCTTGCAATGTCACTGACCCAGCATCCACAGGTCAGTGATGTCACAAGGGGGCGGTGTCACCAGGTGATGTCACTAGGTGGCCCCGCCCCTTACCTATTTAAGAACTGTCAGACGGAGGAGCAGGCAGTTGGCGGATAGCCTTTGTCGCGGGTGGAGCGTTTCTTTTTTCGAGTCCGGCGGTGCAGTGGGCCGTCTTGATTGATGATGGATCTACATCGGTGGGGCATTGTTTTTTATTTTTTAATAAAGGACTTGTCAAAAACTGGCTCCTGTTTTTTTTACACTTTTTTGGGGGGTGAATGGGTAGGGGTACTATGTACCCCATATTCATTCACATAGGGGAGGAGGTGGGATCTGGGGGCTCCTTTGTTAAAGCAGTTGAAGTAAGCTATTAATATAAGCCAACTGCAGCCCTTCATGAAGAGCAAAGACTGGACGGGTGAGATGAGATCTGATCATTTATTATTTTAGAAGGATAAAAGAGAGAATTCCTTGGAGTTTCTTTATTGTACGTATTAAAGGACTACAGGACATACAATTTGGTAATACAATGGGAAAAGTTGCTTTTAATTGGAAAAAATGGTAATTTCCATATAACACTGGATGGCTTTTGTTTTTTGCACCAATCACTGAGATCCAGTTTTCCCCATTCTAATGTTTGATGTGATCAGTAACTGAAGCTCCTCACCTGTATCTGTATGATTTTATCCATTTGTCTTCTTCCACCTGATCGGCTTTTTAAACTATTTCATCAATAAGCCAGTGTACATTCCTAATAGATAGCTGGGTGAGTGTAGTATTGTGTAATAAAGAGTTGGGTTTCTATGTACTTCACAATGCGTACATCTTTATAATGTAAAATATTCATATCTATTGATTATGATTGGAGCATGATGTTAATTTCTATTTCTGTATTTCTTTATCAAGCAACGATGACACATTTTATTTCTGTTTTAAGTCAAGTCTTCAGTTATCATTCCTAAAAATACAATTATACACAAAACACAATGAACAGTTCATTCTAAGGCCAGTTCATTTTTCCACCAAAAAACATAAAATGAGCTCCAAATCTTCTCCGAAAACTTCAGTACCAGAGAAATACATTCAAAGTATGGGACTCTTTCTATAAGATAATTATTATAATGTGGTGTAATGCTGCAAGAACATTTGGGGACCCCTCTCAGTGTCATGCTTCTCGCAGCAAAAATGGGATGAGATTTAGATTGAAAAATCATTCAACTTAAATTTCTCAAAATCGATTTCAATCCAAGAATTTTGATTCTGAGCCAGCCTATAATGCCCCTGCACACCCTGATTTGAAGCTCTCTGAGATAGACCATTAGCTTTAAAAAAGAACCCAAGTGTTCCGCACACTGGTCTTATGATGTCGGCAATGCCTGGTCTGTCCCCAACTCTATTATTGCATTAGTAGTTCTCAACAGCCAGTAGATTGGAAAAGAATTGGTAGAAAAGTAATGCACTTCATTTTCATTTTTCTTATACATATAAATACATATTTCTTAATGTTCATACGCCAGTTGTAATTATAAGTCTTCTATCACATCAGGTGACTAAACCCTCCAGTATATTAATTCTTCATAGAGAGCCGTGGTCTTCAGTGTAGAAGGTGATTAGCAGAGGAATGAGTGACATCAAAGTCAACGGCACATTCTATCCCACCTCATTCATCCTGGTTGGGATTCCTGGACTAGAAGGATCTTATAACTGGGTAGGTGGCATTGTTTGCCTATGTTATGTCCTGGCATTGCTGGGAAATATGATGCTCTTGGCTGTCATCTCAGCCTCTTCTGTCCTGCACAAGCCTATGTTTATTTTCCTTTCTCTGTTGGCCTCCAATGACGCTCTTCTATCAACATGCATAGTTCCAAAACTGCTGTCTGTTTTCTGGTTCCAGAAGAGACACATTAGTTTTGACTTATGTCTAATCCAGATGTTCTTCATCCATTCTTTCACCAGTTTAGAGTCAGGCCTTTTGGTTGGTATGGCATTTGACCGTTATATTGCCATCTGCCAACCACTCAGATATGGGTCCATAATGACCAACACCATCATTGTGAAACTGTTCATCGTCTTACTGCTCAGAGCAGCTGGTTTGATTAGTCCCTCATTTATTTTGATCAAGAAATTTCCTGCATTTAAAACCAATGTGCTAGCCCATTCTTACTGTGAACACATGGCGATTGTGAAACTTGCTGCTGCCGACGTCAGAATAAACAGTGCTTTGGGGTTGGCTGTGGCATTCATGATCCTAGGAGTAGATCTGCTGTTTATCCTGGTATCCTACTGTGCCATCTTCCACGCCGTCTTCAGTCTTCCATCCAAAGACGCCCGGCTGAAGACCTTTAATACCTGCATACCTCATATGTGCGTTTTTTTAAGTTTTCATGGTCTGGCTTTTTTTAACTTTCCTGTCCCACCGATATGGAGGTAAAAGGATTTCACCTTATGTTCATATAATTCTAGCTGATACGTACCTTCTAGTCCCACCCATGCTAAATCCAATTATTTATGGAGTGAAGACCAAACTTATTCGGGAGCAAGTCTGGAAAGCTTTATCTACATATCAAAGTCCTCATGTAAAGTGACTAGATCTGTATTGCCGATGTATGTTTGTCCCATGTTCTGTAGATTACGCAATTGCTAATAGAGGGACTAGAGCAGTCATCGACTCAAGAAAACGGCATACAAAGGGTGCTAACTGCTGTGAGGTCCTTCCTGGGCTCAACAAAAGCATTGACATGCTAAAAAAGAAAGGGAGGGGTCATCAACAAAAAGAGAGGAAAGGAAAGGTAGTGAAGTTGAGGAGTAAAATAGTGAAAGGGAGATGAGTGAAGCCATACAGTACCAGCAACCTCAGCCAAGTTGGAGAACATCAAAGCCCAGATTGGATCAGATATGTATCCCAGATACTCTATACTGCATTACCGTTTGCCGACCATATCACTTAGAAATATGTTGACAAGGCGGCCCTTCTGGGTACGTGATCCAGCACTTCTGGGTAGGTGACCCGGCCACGCTGTGATTAACACAGCAGATGTCGGTCATCCGGTGCCGGCTGATGGATCACCATCGGGACCCACCGATCGTCCGGAAAACACACAGGACAGGGCTCTGCCTATGTAAACAATGCAGAGCTCTGTCCTGTCAGTGGGGAAGTAATTGATTTTTTCCCCCAGCAAAGCAGAGAATACTATCCATCACTTCCCTTAGTAAAAGCACCACACACTGTACACATAAACACTGGCTAGGCACACATTTAACCCTTTGATCACCCTAGATGTTTAACCCCTTCCCAACCAGCGTCATTAGTCCAGTGGCAGTGCATATTATTAGCACTGATCACTGTATTAGTGTCACTTGTACGCGCAAAGTGTCAGTTAGTGTCAGAATATCTGCCGCAATATCGCAGTCCCGCTATAAGTCACCGATACTACCAGTATAAAAAATAAATATAAATTCCAGTATATATTCCATAGACATGTGCACTACCAAAAAATGTGTTAGTTTTCGTTTCACTAGTTTTTTGTTTTTTTTCGGGTCATTCCTTATGATCGCAATTAGTAAATTCATCCATTTGTACATTCGTAAATTCGTAAATTTGTAATTTCATAAATTTGTAAATTCGTACATTCGTAAATTTGTACATTCGTAAATTCGTACGTTCATAAATTCGTAAATTCATACGTTCATAAATTCGTAAATTCGTACATTTGTAAATTCGTACATTCGCACATTCATAAATTTGTACATTCGTAAATTCGTAAATTCGTACATTCGTAATTTTGTAATTTTGTAAATTCGTACATTCGTAAATTAGAAAATTTGGGAATTTGGAAATTCGAAATGCGAAAATCTGAAAGCCCTAAAATTAGAAAATCTGAAATAGTAACTAACTATTAAATTATAGGTATTGTAATTTCCTTTCAAATTTCCGAATTTACTAATCTACGAATTTACTGATGTAAACGAATGGACGAATTTACGAATGTGCAAATGTACGAATTTACAAATTTTCGAACATTTGAATTTACGAATTTTCGGGAAAATAACGGGTTATTTCCAAATTATTTGTCGAAATTCGTTAAAAAACTAATTCAGAACAAAACGAATTGCACATGTCTAATATTCCATAGAGTGTAGACTCTGTAACTTTTGCGCAAACCAATCAATATACACTTATTGGGATTTTTTTACCAAAAATATGTAGCAAAATACATATTGGCCCAAACTGATGAAGAAATGTGATTTTATAAATAATTTTTTTATTGACTGTTTTATAGCAGAAAGTAAGAAATAGTAAAAAATAGTAAAAAAAAACTAAATTGACGCTCTTTTTTTTGTTTACAGCGCAAAAAATAAAAAAGCAGTTGGTGACCAAATATCACCAAAAGAAAGCTCTATTTGTGGGAAAAAAAGGATGTCAATTGTATTTGGGTCAGTAGTAAGAAGAGCCGACAAAACCGTAATCCTTGAAGTGTCGTTTATTGGTACATCAGAGTGAAATAAAACAATAAATCTGACGCGTTTCAGCAATAGTCTTTGTTGTAGCCAGCTACGACTAAGGCTATTGCCGAAACGCGTCAGTTTATTGTTTTATTTCACTCTGATGTACCAATAAACGACACTTCAAGGATTACAGTTTTGCCGACTCTCCTTACTACTGTTGCATTGGTGTGTGTTGGGACACATCGAGCCTCGGCACCTGTGAGTGGACCTGGTGTATGGATTGAGTTGTCCCTCTAGAGAGCGCTGTTACCGTTCTTACTTTTACAATTGTATTTGTGTACAACGTCGCACGACCGTGCAATTGTCAGTTAAAGTGACGCAACGTATCGCACAAAATGGCCTGTTTATGAAGGGGGGTAAATCTTTCGGAGGTCAAGTGGTTATACTTATCCAAAAGTATCAAAGAGTGTTGTCACCAACTTTTCCACAACTTGAACTTCCTTGACACAAGTATAAAATTCATGCATAGTAGGGGGAGAGCACACTTGTCACTTGGCACTGATAAGGCTGTGAATTGTGGTAAGGATGTGGTAGAAGAGAGTTTTCAAGTTCTTTTCCATTCTTCTAAACTGGAGTCTAAGTAGGCTATGTTAATGGATCCAAACCAAGTGGTCAATCTGCACATTTGGATAGTAGAGTATTAACAGGAGGTGGTATAAGGATCTGTTGTCAGGCATTAGTAGCTGTGTGATAGAGTGCCAGACCTCTGGCCTACAATATCAGTGCATTTCTGTATAGATGGTGCAGATAGGACTTATGTGGGCCTGTGACCTCAACACTTTCCAATATTCTAATAAAAACTGACACCCCAAAGTCCTCTCCCATCTCCTCATATAATATTGCTTTCCAAATGGGGTAGCCCACGTAATATTTTAGAGACAACAGAAATCAGAGGTTTTCCAGATGGCCGACCCTACATACCCTTTTTAAAAGATGTAAGTTCATTCAATGTTAGGTCTTGGGTAAGGGGCATAGAGAAATGACAGATCTGCAAGTAACGAAGGGAGTTTGTGTCTGTTCTGAGTGTTGGAGAGCTGCAAAAGTATTCTGGTGTGGTAATGCATTGGATGCTCAAATCTGAAAGAAAGATTGTTCTTTCCAGGGCCATACCATCTCCAGTTAGAGACTATTGGGATCCTGGGGGTGCGCAGAAAGGACATCAGTAAGGATTCAACCACTTAAGCCCTGGACCATTTGGCTGGCCAAAGACCAGAGCACTTTTTGCGATTCGGCACTGCGTCGCTTTAACTGACAATTGCGCGGTCGTGCGACTTTGCTCCCAAACAAAATGAATGTCCTTGTTTTCCCACAAATAAAGCTTTCTTTTGGTGGTATTTGATCACCTCTGCGTTTTTTATTTTTTTCGCTATAAACAAAAATAGAGCGACAATTTTGAAAAAAATGCATTATTTTTTATTTTTGCTATAATAAATATCCCCCAAAAATATATAAAAAAACATCTTTTTTCCTCAGTTTAAGCCGATACGTATTCTTCTACATATTTTTGGTAAAAAAAATCACAATAAGCGTTTATTGATTGGTTTGCGCAAAAGTTATAGCGTCTACAAAATAGGGGTTAGTATTGATGGCATTTTTATTATTATTTTTTTTTTACTAGTAATGGTGGCGATCGGAGATTTTTATCGTGACTGCGACATTATGGCGGACACATGGGACAATTTTGACACATTTTTGGCACCATTGTCATTTTTACAGCTATCAGTGCTATAAAATTGCACTGATTACTATAAAAATGACACTGGCAGTGAAGGGGTTAACCACTAGCTGGCTAAGAAGGGGTTAAGTGTGTCCTAGGGAGTGATTCTAACTGTTAGGGGGCATGGCTATGAGTGACACGTCACTGATCACCGCTCCCGATCACAGAGAGCTATGATCAGTGACACTGTCACTAGGCAGAACGGGGAGATGCTTGTTTACATTAGCATCTCCCCATTCTCCAGCTCCGTGAGACGATCGCAAGTATCCCCGCGGACATCGAGTCTGTGGGACCTGTGACTCTACTCAAGGAGCTCTTGGCAGGGTCGCGCACCGCTGGCGGTGCACACGCGACCACACGGTGGCAAATTCAAAGGGACGTATGGGTACGCCCATTTGCGCAGCCGTGCCATTCTGCCAATGTATATGTACATGCGGCGGTCAGCAAGTGGTTAATAGATGTCTGGTGATATTTATCTTTAGTTTGCCTTCAGGTACATTTGGAGCTAAAAGATCAAGGATCATGTGGGACGAGCTCCAGTGCACCATGTTTGGGTCATTTGGGGCAAACCTTCATTTTTCAAGATCTGTCCAATAATTGTAGGAGCACAATGTGGACCAAGATGCTAAAGGGTTGATATACAAAAACTGGAGAGTTTGAAATCTCCAGAGATGCTAAGACGCCATGTGATGGTAGATGCTATTAAGAACAGAGAATGTCTGTGAAGATGACTGTGATATTGATAGATTTAAATAACAAAATGTTATGCTTACCTGCTCTGTGCAATGGTTGTGCACAGAGCAGCCCCAAACCTCCTCTTCTCGGGTTCCCTGACTGCACTCCTGGCCCCTCCCCCCTGCCGAGTGCCCCATATCAAGCAGCTTGCTATGGGTCACTTGTGTGTGCTCGCTCCCGAGCCGGCTCTATGTCTCCATTGACACACAGAGCACAGCTCGTCCACTCTCTTTCCTCACTGTCTGTGATTGACAGCAGCAGGAACCAATGGCTCCCGCTGCTGCCTCTCTGTCCAATGAGGAGGGAGAGATTTTAGAGAGCTGCTGCTCTTCTCGCTGTGCCACCCGAGATGCTGGACAGCTCACCCTCTGATCCCCCAATGTTACACTATAACTTGTTTCTGAGGAAATTGGACCTCATTGCTCCTCCCTGTCACCTGCTTACTCCGGATCAAACATCATTGGACCCCGAAAAGGTAAATATTATTTAAAAATAATAATAAAGATTTATTTATAAAGTGTATTTTTTAGCTGACTTTTCTTATCTGCATGCACAGTGACCTAGTTAGGACTTCCATGGACACCTAAAACCAGTTAACCGGGGAGAGGACAACCACCTACCTACCCTCAATAGGGCTAGATTTAGCTGGTACATAAGTCCCCAACCCCTTTCCTAGCCCCCCTCCTGAGAATAGGGGGGTGTCAAAGAGCCTGATACCCATCAATAATGGACATGTGTACCCGTAATTTGTAAGGGGGACCCCTGTTCTCTGGTTCTCTGGGGTTTCCCCTCTCAATGGTCTCTCCTATTATGGTATGAAAATAGTGAAAGGGCTGCACAATAGTGAATATGGATGATTTCGGATCAAAGATGGCACCATCCTTCTGGAGAGGAATGGAGGTGAAGGCATTGTCAGGGGGGGTCTTGTGAGAGGTAATAAGTACCTGGAAGGGTTACACTGACATATTACTGAGTATGCTGGAGTAAGAGACCACAGAAAAAGCTTTTTTTTTCCTTTGTAAATATAATTTTTACTAAACCACTTTGTTTACATGGTAGAGATGGGCCACTTCACAGGAAGGTTTAGGGGACCCCACAAGCAGGTTTTTTTAAGGAACAGTGCATTTTTAATATTACACTTGCACCAACCAACCAAATATGACCACCCACCTTATATTGAGTAGGTCCCCCTGTTGCCACCAAAACAACCCTGTCCCATGGAGGCATGGACTCCACAAGACCTCTGAAGGTAAGCTGTGGTATCTGGCACCAAGCCATCAGTAGCAGATCCTTTAACCACTTGCCGACCGTGCTATAGCTGAATGATGGCTACAGCGCAGCCGGCTAGTTCTGGGACAGCGTCACATGACAGCGTGCCAAGATCGCACCTGCCACACGCCCACTGTGGGGCGTGGGCGGCAAGCTCTGTGATCACAGTGTCTGGAGGACATTGCTGATCACATATTGGGGTAAAGAGCCAATCGAAGGCTTTTAACCACATAATCAGCTGTGTCCAATCACAGTTGATCACAGATGTAAACAGAAGCTGGTTATCGGCATTCCTTTTCCTCATGCTGACAGCGTGAGGAGAGGAGAAGAGAGCCAATAGCTGGTTCTCTAAAAGGGACATCTATACTGATAATCAAGGCACTGATTATTAGTGTCCTGATTATCAGTGCAGTCCCAACAGTGCCCATCAGTGCTGCCTACCAGTGCCAATCAGTGCCACCTACCAGTGCTCATCAGTGACACCAATCAGTGTCGCCTATCAGTGTCCATCAGTGCCACCTATTAGTGCCCATCAGTGCAGCCTCATCAGTCGCCATCAGTGCCTCCTCATCAGTGCTCACTAATGCCGCCTCATCAGTGCCCATCAGTGACACCTATCAGTGCTGCCTATCAGTGCATCCTATTAGTGCCCATTAGTGCCTCCTCATCAGTGCCCATCAGTGGCACCTATCAGTGATGCCTATTAGTGCCCATCAGTGCCACCTATCAGTGCCCATTAGTGCAGCCTCATCAGTGCCCATCAGTGACACCTCATCAATGCCCATCAGTGCAGCCTATCAGTACTGCCTATCAGTGCCCATCAGTGCAGCCTCATCAGTGCCCATCAGTGCCCATCAGTGCTGCCTCTTTAGTGCCCATCAGTGCAGCCTTTCAGTGCCTATCAGTGCCGCCTATCAGTGCCCATCAGTGCCACTTCATCAATGGCCATCAGTGCCGCCTCTTCAGTGCCCATCAGTGTAGCCTATCAGTGCCCATTAATGCCCATCTTTGATGCCTATCAGTACCGCATATCAGTGCCTATCAGTGCCACCTATTAGTGCCCATCAGTGCCTCCTCATCAGTGCCCATCAGTGCCTATCAGTGATGCCTATCAATGCCCACTGCCCATCAGTGCCACCTATTAGTGCCCATCAGTGCCTCCTCATCAGTGCCTCCTATCAGTGCCTCCTCATCAGTGCCGCCTATCAGTGCCCATCAGTGCCACCTATTAGTGCCCATCAGTGCAGCCTCATCAGTGCCCATCAGTGACGCCTCATTAATGCCCATCAGTGCAGCCTATCAGTGCTGCCTATCAGTGCCGCCTATCAGTGCCCATCAATGCCATCTATTAGTGCCCATTAGGGCAATTAGTGCAGCCTCATCAGTGCCCATCAGTACAGCCTATCAGTGCCTATCAGTGCCCATCATTGCCCATCAGTGCCACCTCCTCAGTGCCCATCAGTGTAGTCTATCAGTGCCCATCAATGCCCATCAGTGCAGCCTCATCAGTGCCCAGCAGTGCTGCCTAATAGTGCCCATCGATGCCCATCAGTGCCGCCTCATCAATACCCATCAGTGCTGCCTCCTCAGTGCCCATCAGTGCAGCCTCATCAATGCTCATAAGTGCCGCCTTACCAGTGCCCATCGGTGACGCCTATCAGTGCCCATTAATGCCCATCAGTGCTGCCTCATTAGTGCCCATCAGTGCTTCCTATCAGTGCTCATTAATGCCCATCAGTGCCACCTCATCAGTGCCCATCAATGCAGCCTCATCAGTGCCCATAAATGCTGCCTCATCAATACCCATCAGTGCCGCCTCCTCAGTGCCCATCAGTGAAGGAGAAAAATTACCTGTTTACAACATTTTATAACAAACTATGAAAAAGTTTTATTTTTCTAAATTTCTGGTCTTTATTCTTTATTTAGCAAAAAATAACACCCCCCCAGTGGTGATTAAATACCACCAATAGAAAGCTCTATTTGCGTAAAGAAAAAAAAAAAAAAAAAAAAAAATATATATATATATATCATATGTGTACAGTGTAGCATGACCGCACAATTGTCATTCAGAGTGCGACAGCGCTGAAAGCTGAAAATTGGCCTGGGCAGGAAGGGGGTGAAAGTGCCCAGTAGGAAGGTGGTTAAATCCTGTAAGATGGGAGGTGCAGCCTCCATGGATCAGACTTGTTTTTCCGGCACATTCCACAGATGCTCAATTGGATTGAGATCTGGAGAATTTGGGAGCCAAGTCAACACTTAATACTTAAATGGTATGGTATGTATAGCAGAATATCTGCGCTAACTCGGAAAAATACTGAAAAGATACTGCAACTAAAAAAGCCTGGATATTCAGCTGGTGGATATGTGTAACAGATAAAGTGCGTAACCAAAAATCAATTAATTAATTTGACAATAGAAAATTGGATAAAAAAACTCCCTGCATATATAAAAATGCAAACATGTGATATAACCCTATAATTAGGGTACAATATTGGAGTGTAGATTATAAACAATAACGTGCTTCAATCGGTGCAAATAAAGGTGACGGACATTCAGGAGATCAATCAGTTGTTCTGTTCATCAAAAAACAAATCAGTCAGCGCCTCTTACCGGAATTGTTGGATCTCTAATTATAGAGATGAAAAGGGCGCACACAGGGGGAATCACTCAGCCGAGGAAAGCACATCCACAGGCTCATCCAGTAACGGGATCCTCTCTCCTATAGCAGACTCTCCAATAATGAGATATTCCTCACAGATAAGGCAGAAAAACTTTCCCCAAGTAATCTCCAACCGTGGGGTATTTCATAAGATAATAAGAAGAGGCTTCATGGTGCAGTACTCCACTTTAAAAGATTTATTCAGAACCGTAGGCACTAACATCCAAAAAACGGTGTTCAGTACATTCAAAAAGGCCGCGGCTCAAGCCAGCCAGCTGATGCGTGGTGACGTCAAGACCTGTAGCTCCACCGGACGCGTTTCCCTATACATGGCATCGACTGGGAACAGATGCCTGGACATCACACACCACGCTCCTTAAACATGCACAGGCAGAGAGACACCAGAAGCGCCATTGTGGGCTTTATCCGTTAGTGTCATACATATGCATGGAACCTATTAGCACTAATTACCTTAAAAAATATATAAATTGGTTTACTTATATTCATACAAAATACCAGAAAACCATGAATACTGAATCAAACAATTATAAAAATTTGCATATATACAATTAATGATATTACATATTCCATAAAAACATTATCACATCCAATTAATCATGACTATGATGGAAACAATGGATACATACAAGAATTATAAAATATTAACAATACAAATATAAAAATATGTATAAAAACATTAATATTTCTAAGGATACTCATGAAACATAAGGAGACTCAACTTCCTCTATTCAGAATAACTGGTAGGAAAACCATTAGTGGAGGTTAAGGCGGACCTATAAAGATCTCTCCTGTCCACCCATCTCCAACCACCACCCCAATAAAATGAATAAAAAATGTGGAAATACATAAGAGATCCAATATATCAGCAACATACATCCAATAAAATTAATAAGGATGAGCCAGTAAGGAAGAAAGGTTGGGAAAAAAGAAGAAAGAAAAAAAGAAAGGAAAAAAAGGGGAAAAGATCAAAAAATAATCGAAAATTCATAATGAGAGGACACTACTGTATCTGTTATCTATATAACAATTAATATCCCATCCCACGTTGAGTCCCAGGGGACTATAGGATTGGATATGAAATATCCACCTGGTTTCTCTACGTGAAATGTGTCTTTTCAGGTTATTCCCTCTCCAATGGGGGATGAACCTTTCTATGGCTATGACCTGAAGTAAGGAAGGGTTTCTATTATGTTCCCGGCGAAAGTGCCTGGAAACACTATGGCCAATAAACCCTTAACCTTCATTGGCAAGGTGTTCCCCTATTCATACATTAAGTGCCCTTGTGGTCTGCCCAATGTACTGGAGGCCACATGGACACCTGAGGAGAATGTATTTATGGAACATTAAATATCATTAAATGTATATATGTACATTTTTATAATTGTTTGATTTAGTATTCAAGTCAAGTGAAGTCAAGTCAAGCCTTATTGTCATTCTACTACACGTAAGAACATACAGTAGAACGAAATGTCGTATCTCACAGGGCCACGGTGTTACATACAAATTAAACATAATTATAAATATACAAAGAATAAAAACACCAATAAAAAAACCTATACACATCTGGGAACTACATAATTGTACATATACTATATGTTTCCAAAAGTCTTTGTAGCAGCAAGTGTTTATAAAAGTGCATATTCAAGATTAAAAAGGAGGGGACGTGAGACGATCCTGGTCACAATTTATAGGTTGTAGAACAGGTTTCAAAGAGGATTGGAGTTGAGGGCTCTCACAGCCTGGGGGAAAAAACTGTTGAGCAGTCTGACAGTCCTGGTTTTGATACTCCGGTACCTTCTACCTGATGGCAAGAGCTGAAAGAGACTGTGGGAGGGATAGGTAGGATCCCTCACGATACTGGTAGCTTTGCTGGAGCATCGTGTATGGAAAATGTCCAGGATGGAGGGGAGAGAGACACCAATAATCTTTTTAGCCGTCTTCACTAGCCGCTGCAGGGTTTTGCGGTCAGCAGAACTGCAGTTCCCATACCAGACAATGATGCAGCTGGTCAGCACGCTTTCAATGGTTCCCCTATAGAATGTAGTAAGGATGGGTGGAGGGAGACTGGCTTTTTTAAGAAAATATAGGCGCTGTTGTGCCTTCTTGGTTAGTGACGTGATGTTGGTTGTCCAGGTAAGATCCTCTGAGATGTGCACTCCCAGGAATTTAATACTGCTTACTCTCTCCACAGTCAAGCTGTCGATGGTCAGTGGGGGGTGATCAACAGAATGTCTCCTGAAATCCATCCCAACCGCCTTTGTTTTGTTTACATTAAGGAACAGGTTGTTTGTACTACACCATTTAACCAGTCCAGTTCCACTTCCCCTCTGTAGAGCATCATTGTTGCTGATGAGATCCACCACAGTTGTGTCATCCGCAAACTTGATGATATGGTTGGAGCTGAACTTGGCAGTACAGTCATGGGTTAGCAGTGTGAAGAGCAGCGGGCTGAGCACACATCCCTGTGGGGCACCCGTGCTCAGTGTGGTAATGCTCGACGTGCTGCAGCCAACACGAACTGACTGAGGTCTTCTGGTTAAAAAGTCCAGGATCCATGGTTTTCTGGTATTTTGTATGAATTTAAGTAAACCAATTTATATATTTTTTAAGGTAATTAGTGCTAATAGGTTCCATGTATATGGATGACACTAATGGATAAAGCCTGCAATGGCACTTCCGGTGTCTCTCTGTCTGTGCATGTTTAAGGAGTGTGGTGTGTGACGTACTGACATAGCCTTCGTTCCCAGTCGATGCCTCGTATGGGGAAACGCGTCGGTTGGAGTTACGAGTCTTGACGTCACCACGCATCAGCTGGCTGGCTTAAGCTGCGGCTGTTTTGAATGTACTGAACACCGTTGTTTGGATGTTAATGCATAGGATTTTAAATAAATCTATTAAAGTGGAGTACTGCACCATGAAGCCTCTTCTTTTTATCTTATGAAGTACCCCACGGTTGGAGATTACTTGGAGAAAGTTTTTCTGCCTTATCTGTAAGGAATATCTCATTATTGGAGAGACCGCTATAGGAGAGAGGATCCCGTTACTGGATGAGCCTGGGGCTTTGTTTTACTCGGCTGAGTGATCCCCCCTGTGTGCGCCCTTTTCATCTCTATAATTTGAGATCCAATAATTCCGGTAAGAGGCACTGATTGATTTGTTTTTTGATGAACAGAGCAACTGATTGATCTCCTGAATGTCTGTCACCTTTATTTGCACTGATTGAAGCACTTTATGGACTATAATCTACACTCCAATATTGTACCCTAATTATATGGTTATATCACATGTTTGCATTTTTATATATGCAGGGAGTTTTTTTTATCCAATTTTTTTATTTTCAAATGAATTGGTTAATTTTTGGTTGCGCACTTTATCTGTTACACAACAGTTAAAACTGGTTATTGTGTTACTGAAGCCATTCTTGAACCATTTTTGCAGTGTGGCAGGGCACATTATCCTGCTGAAAAGTCAAACTGTCATCAGGGAATACCATTTCCATAAAGGGGTATACTTGGCCACCAACAATGTTTAGGTAGATGGTACGTGTCAGGTAGGGATGAGCCGAACACCCCCCCCCCCCCGGTTCGGTTTGCGGTAGAACATGAAAAAGTTCATTCGAACACGCGAACTCCGTTAAAGTCTATGGGACACTAACGTGAAAAATCAAAAGTGCTCTTTTTAAAGGCTTATATGCAAGTTATTGCCATAAAAAGTGTTTGGGGACCTGGGTCCTGCCCCAGGGGACATGGATCAATGCAAAACTTTTTTTTAAAAATGGCTGTTTTTTCGGGAACAGTGATTTTTTTAATGCTTAAAGTGAAACAATAAAAGTGAAATATTGCTTTAAATATCATGCCTGGGGGTGTCTATAGTAAGCCTGTAAAGTGGCGCATTTTTCCCGTGTTTAGAACAGTACCGCAGCAAAATGACATTTCTAAAGGAAAATTTGTCATCTAAAACTGATGGCGGCTGTAATGAATTGTCGGGTCTCGGCAAAATAGATAAAACTTGAAACTTTGCAAAAAAGATTAAAATTGAAAAAAAGAGCATGGGATCCCCCAGTCCATTACCAGGCCCTTTGGGTCTGGTATAGATATTAAGGGGAACCCCGGACCCAAATTTAAAAAGAAAATGGCGTGGGGGGGCCCAGGCACTAAATACTCTGAACAGAAGTATATATACTATACGGCCTGCCCTATATACTCTGCAGAAAATTGGGCCTTAGGTGTTGGTGGTGCCAGAACACTGTAACCCCTCACAGTTACTTTTGTTGGGACTCTTGTCCCCCGAATTACCCGACACTGTGGTCGAATAGTTCGGGGGACTCCTCTGTGCATGATGGTGGGCAACAGAAGGAGTGACTGTGCAAGCTATGTCACCTTCCACGCCAACAACACTACACAAGGCTGACGTGTAGGCAGCCTTATATAGTGTGGGGCATGGACTTAGTCCCCCTGAGCCATGATTGAACAAAGGCACCCTGCCTTTGGCCACTTATGGCTCTCTTAGCAGAGGGCACTCTTTGGCCAATCATCATACAGCAATGCACTGCGATCTCGCAGTGCATTATGGGGCGTTCCTCAGCGCTCAAATTTTCTGTGAACGCCTCACAATGTTCCTTCTTCGGCGAACGGGCGAACACCCGATGTTCGAGTCAAACTTATGTTCGACCCGAACATCGAGCTCATCCCTAGTGTCAGGTAAGGAACACATGAATGAGAGGAGCCAAGGTTTCCCAGTAGAACATTGCCCAAAGCGTCACACTGGGGGTTATTTTTGAAAGGCAAATACACTTTGCACTGAAAGTGCACTTGGAAGTGCAGTCGCTCTAAATCTAGGGGGTAGATCTGAAATGAGTGGAAGCTCTGCTGATTTTATCATCCAATCATGTACAAGCTAAATTGCTGTTTTTTTTTTTCCTTGTATGTCCCCCTGGGATCTACAGCAACTTTACTTCCAAGTGCACTTGCAGTGCAAAGTGGATTTTCCTTTAGTAAATAACCCCCACTGTCTCCACCAGCTTGTCTTCTTCCCATACTGCATCCTCATCTCTCCCCCAGGTAAGTGACCCACCCGGCCATCCTCAAGATGTAAAAGAAAACGTGATTCATCAGACCAGACCACATTCTTCCATTGCTCCGTGCTATAGTTCTGATTCTCACATGCCCATTGTAGGCGGTTTTGGCTGTGGACCTGGGCCAGTATGGGCACCCTGACCAGTCTGCGACTACACATCCCCCATACACAACAAACTGCAATCAACATTTCATCAGCTTTTAACACATCGACTTCGGGGACAACATGTTCACTTGGTGCATAATATATGCCACCCACTTTCAGAGGCCATTGTAATGAGATAATCAATGTTATTCACTCCACCTGTGGGAATGGTATGGGTGATTGGTGTATCTTACAGCATTATTAAAATCACTGCTCTCTGCAAAGCAATGTTTTTTTAAAATATTTTTTTGCTTTTGTGTCTTCTGGGGCAGTGTCAAGCCCCCATACACTTTTTACCAATCCCTTGGCTAAAAGCCCTAAAAAATGAGAATTTTGATTTTACAAATTTGTTTCCCATTGACTGCAATGGGGTTTAGATTCAGCATCTAAACTTTTGATATGTTCAACCAAACCCAGGTGTGTTCAGCTTATCCCTACTGGTGAAGGATTCTTTTAATACTACACCATTCAAAAGACATTGTAGATAATTGGGCTCTTCCAGCCTTGTGGTAACAGTTTAGTGAAGACTCTTTTCTATTCCACCATTACCCTGCTCCTGTGTACAAAGCCAGCTCCATAAAAACATGGTGTGACCAGTTTGGTGTGGAGGAACTCAAGTGTCCTGCACAGAGCCCTGACCTCAACCCTACTGATCCCCACTGAGATGAATTGGGACTAGAGCCAGGTCTTCTCATCCAATATCAGTACCTGACCTCATAAATCACATAAATTCCCACAAACACCCTTCAAGAGCCTGTGGAAAGTCTTCCCAGAAAAATATATACTGTATAGCCACAAAGAGGGGCAACTTCATATTAAGGGCCATGGGGGAACTCCATAATAATGGCCATGGTTTTTTGAATGAGATGTTCAGATCTATAAAGACATGGTGGGACCAGTTTGGTGTGGAGGAACTCGAGTGTCCTGCACAGAGCCCTGACCTCAACCCTACTGAACACCATTGGGATAAATTGGTACTATAATTGGTAATAACGAGCCAGGTCTTCTCATCCAACATTAGTACCTGACTTCATCAAATTCCCACAGACACCCTTCAAAATAAAGACACAAATTGGGCAACTGCATATTAATTGGGGGAAACTCCATATTAATAGCCAAGGAGGAGGGGTGGGCAACTCCATATTAATTGCCATGGGGGAAGGGCGGTACCTCCTTATAATGGCTATAGGGGAGGGAGGGGGTTACTCTATATCAATGGCCATGATTGGGGGAAACTGCATACTAATGGCTATGGAGAAAGAGGGGCAACTCTATATAAATGATGGCCCTGATGGGGCAGGGGAGGTGGGGGGGGGGGCAACTCCAAATAAATGGCCATGGTTTTGAAAAGGGATGTCCAATAAGCTCATATACTGTAGGTGTGATGGAATGGGGACACAGACTTTTGACTATTTTACAGATGGGATTTTTTTAATGCTTTGTTGGTATTTCTATATCTGATGTTTATTTCCAACACACAAATCTCACAAATCTCAGACGATCCAATTATAATGATGTCAGGGATGTGGCGGTCTGTTGGGTTGTAGACGGCGGCCGTCCTTGGGAAAGCAGACCGGTGATAATTCTCAGTCGGTATTAATATAAGACAACTGCAGCTCTGTATGAAGAGAGAACACTGAACGGGTGAGATGAGATCTGATCATTCATTATATTGGAAGGATAAAAGAAAGAATTCCATGGAGTGTCTTTATTTTACGTATTAAAGGACCTTCTCACAAAGTGCAAAAGTCGGTTTTATGAATGGACTGATTGGAAGAAATGATCATTTCCATATAATTCTGGGGGTGGAGGAGATGTTGAGGTCGGTCTGTGACATAACGCTGAGCTGTTCTCATTGTTAGATTGTCACACCAGTGTGCTCCTCACATATGTTCCAATCCCTTCTTATCATCTCATTCTGTAATGTGTAGATTATAAGATATTATACAATGTCACCACACATCATGAAAACAATGGACAGTCTGAAGATAAGTAATAAAGTATAAGATGACCCCCCCACACACACACATAGGTATTGCAGGATTTCACGGCCATAGGGAACACCAGGTAGAACCTCCCAGGGTCCTGAGAAGCAGAATGGGGTCATAGAGGATCTTTTATTTCTTCTATGGCCCAAAACCTCAGAGACAATTCCAAGGACAACATACAATCAGATGAACCAAGGCTTGTTATTAACCCCTTAGTGATTGAGGGCACACCAAATCCTAATGCCTGAACACAATTTTGCAACTCTGACACTAGTTAGTAAAATCGTACATATCATCGCATATACTTACTGTATACAGGTGGATCATACCGCATTTTTTTTCCAGGACAAATTGGATTTCTTTTTTTTTTTTTTTTTCAAAGAAAAACTGTCCCAAAACAGTAAAAAAGTATATATTTTTTAATTTACCTGTATATTCCTTGCTACTACCACAACCTAACACCAAAGAATAACCCAAAATAGATTCTCCTGCTCCCAAAGATCGCAGTGATACCACATATGTGTATGTTAGGTGATGTTTGTACCTCTAGTGGGGCCCAGAAACAGGAGTGCGCAGGGAAGGGCCCCTGACCCGGGCAGGTACCAGCTTCGGGCGTACAATCAAAGTGACTCACTTGTGTAATGAATCCGGTGTATGCCCGGGTCAGGGGCCCCTCCCCACTCCATTGTATAGCATGGAGTGAACTGATAACGGGAGGGAGATGCCGTGGGCACTACAGAGCTGCTGATCTCCCCCCTCCACTGCATAGAGAACTGACAGCCGGTGGTGCAGGGGGAGATGCCGTGGGCACCACAGAGATCAATGTGGAGGTGAGTGGCAATGAGATGACCTGTCTCTATTGGAAGTATTGTGTATGTTGGGAAAGTGTTTGTACAGAGATGTGCTGGGGGGTTGGAGATACACATCAAGTGGGTACAGATCAGGGGTGTGAGGGATTCAAAGATCACTTGCTGTGGTGTACAGTGGTGTGCTGGAGGAATACAGAGGATGCTGGAAGGTGCAGATGTGTGTGGGGGTACAGAGGTGTGCTGGGGGTGCAGAGGTGTGCTGGGGGGTGTAGAGGTGTATGGGGAGTGCAGAGGTGTGCTGGGGGTGCAGAGATGTGCTGGGGGGTGCAGGGATGTGCTGGGGGATGCAGAGGTGTGCTGGGGGTGCAGAGATGTGCTGGGGAGTGCAGAGAATTTCTGGGGGGTGCAGAGGTGTGCTGGGGGATGCAGAGGTGTGTGGGGAGTGCAGAGGTGTGCTTGGGGGTGCAGAGGTGTGTGGGGAGTGCAGAGGTGTGTGTGGGGAGTGCAGAGGTGTGTGGGGGGTGCAGAGGTGTGCTGGGGGGTGCAGAGGTGTGTGGGGAGTGCAGAGGTGTGCTGGGGGGTGCAGAGGTGTGTGGGGAGTGCAGAGGTGTGCTGGGGGGTGAAGAGGTGTGCTGGGGGATGCAGAGGTGTGCTGGGGGATGCAGAGGTGTGTGGGGAGTGCAGAGGTGTGCTGGGGGTGCAGAGGTGTGCTGGGGGTGCAGAGGTGTGTGGGGAGTGCAGAGGTGTGCTGGGAGTGCAGAGGTGTGCTGGGAGTGCAGAGGTGTGTGGGGAGTGCACAGGTGTGCTGGGGGGTGCAGAGGTGTGCTGGGGGGTGCAGAGGTGTGTGGGGAGTGCAGAGGTGTGTGTGGGGAGTGCAGAGGTGTGCTGGGGGGTGCAGAGGTGTGTGGGGAGTGCAGAGGTGTGTGTGGGGAGTGCAGAGGTGTGCTGGGGGGTGCAGAGGTGTGTGGGGAGTGCAGAGGTGTGCTGGGGGGTGAAGAGGTGTGTGGGGAGTGCAGAGGTGTGTGTGGGGAGTGCAGAGGTGTGCTGGGGGGTGCAGAGGTGTGTGGGGAGTGCAGAGGTGTGCTGGGGGGTGAAGAGGTGTGTGGGGGGTGCAGAGGTGTGCTGGGGGGGGGTGCAGAGGTGTGCTGGGAGTGCAGAGGTGTGTGGGGAGTGCAGAGGTGTGCTGGGGGATGCAGAGGTGTGCTGGGGGATGCAGAGGTGTGTGGGGAGTGCAGAGGTGTGCTGGGGGGTGCAGAGGTGTGTGGGGAGTGCAGAGGTGTGCTGGGGGTGCAGAGGTGTGCTGGGGGTGCAGAGGTGTGTGGGGAGTGCAGAGGTGTGCTGGGGGTGCAGAGGTGTGCTGGGGGTGCAGAGGTGTGTGGGGAGTGCAGAGGTGTGCTGGGGGGTGCAGAGGTGTGCTGGGAGTGCAGAGGTGTGTGGGGAGTGCAGAGGTGTGCTGGGGGTGCAGAGGTGTGCTGGGGGATGCAGAGGTGTGCTGGGGGATGCAGAGGTGTGTGGGGAGTGCAGAGGTGTGCTGGGGGGTGCAGAGGTGTGTGGGGAGTGCAGACGTGTGCTGGGGGTGCAGAGGTGTGTGGGGAGTGCAGAGGTGTGCTGGGGGTGCAGAGGTGTGCTGGGGGTGCAGAGGTGTGTGGGGAGTGCAGAGGTGTGCTGGGGGGTGCAGAGGTGTGCTGGGAGTGCAGAGGTGTGTGGGGAGTGCAGAGGTGTGCTGGGGGTGCAGAGGTGTGCTGGGAGTGCAGAGGTGTGTGGGGAGTGCAGAGGTATGCTGGGGGGTGCAGAGGTGTGCTGGGGTGTGCAGAGGTGTGTGGGGAGTGCAGAGGTGTGTGTGGGGAGTGCAGAGGTGTGCTGGGGGGTGCAGAGGTGTGTGGGGAGTGCAGAGGTGTGCTGGGGGGTGAAGAGGTGTGTGGGGAGTGCAGAGGTGTGTGTGGGGAGTGCAGAGGTGTGCTGGGGGGTGCAGAGGTGTGTGGGGAGTGCAGAGGTGTGCTGGGGGGTGAAGAGGTGTGTGGGGGGTGCAGAGGTGTGCTGGGGGGGGTGCAGAGGTGTGCTGGGAGTGCAGAGGTGTGTGGGGAGTGCAGAGGTGTGCTGGGGGATGCAGAGGTGTGCTGGGGGATGCAGAGGTGTGTGGGGAGTGCAAAGGTGTGCTGGGGGTGCAGAGGTGTGCTGGGGGTGCAGAGGTGTGCTGGGGGGTGCAGAGGTGTGTGGGGAGTGCAGAGGTGTGCTGGGGGTGCAGAGGTGTGCTGGGGGGTGCAGAGGTGTGCTGGGGGTGCAGAGGTGTGCTGGGGGGTGCAGAGGTGTGTGGGGAGTGCAGAGGTGTGTGGGGAGTGCAGAGGTGTGCTGGGGGGTGCAGAGGTGTGCTGGGAGTGCAGAGGTGTGTGGGGAGTGCAGAGGTGTGTGGGGAGTGCAGAGGTGTGCTGGGGGGTGCAGAGGTGTGTGGGGAGAGCAGAGGTGTGCTGGGGGGTGCAGAGGTGTGTGGGGAGTGCAGAGGTGCGCTGGGGGGTGCAGAGGTGTGCTGGGGGGTGTAGAGGTGTATGGGGAGTGCAGAGGTGTGCTGGGGGTGCAGAGATGTGCTGGGGAGTGCAGAGATGTGCTGGGGGATGCAGAGGTGTGCTGGGGGTGCAGAGATGTGCTGGGGAGTGCAGAGAATTTCTGGGGGGTGCAGAGGTGTGCTGGGGGATGCAGAGGTGTGTGGGGAGTGCAGAGGTGTGCTTGGGGGTGCAGAGGTGTGTGGGGAGTGCAGAGGTGTGTGTGGGGAGTGCAGAGGTGTGTGGGGGTGCAGAGGTGTGCTGGGGGGTGCAGGGGTGTGCTGGGGGGGTATGGAGGATGCTGGGAGGTGCAGAGCTGTGAGGGGGGTGCAAAGGTGTGCTGGGGGGGTGCAGAGGTGTGCTGGGGGTTGAAGAGGTGTGTGGGGGGTACAGAGGTGTGCTGGGGGGATGCAGAGGTGTGTGGGGAAGTGCAGAGGTGTGCTGGTGGGATGCAGAGGTGTGTGGGGGGTGCAGAGGTGTTATCCCTCCATCGTTATCCCTCCACCATTATCCCTCCATCGTTATCCCTCCATCGTTACCCCTTCACTATTATCCCTCCACCATTATCCCTCCAACGCTATCCCTCCAATGTTATTCCTCCACTGTTATCCCTCCACCATTATCTCTCCATCGTTATCCCTCAATCATTATCTCTCCACTGTTATCCCTCCATCGTTATCCTTCCAATGTCCATTGTGTCTGGTATAGAAAGTGAGGGGACATCCTATATTATAGATTTTTCTCCAGAATTGGAATTAAGGGGAAACCTTCCAATGGGGCACCTGTTTAGGAGGAGATTTCATCTCACTTTGGAGAGATTTAGTCTGATTTCCTGTCATGTCACCAGGAGGTCTGCCTTATCCCCACCCCCCACATTCATACCACAGCCACAATCACTGAGATCACATTTATTTTAGTCCCCAGCCTGGCTGTCACTTGACTTGAACTCAAGTGGATGGTGGATCCAACTGTCCCTCCTTTTGGAATCTAATCCCTCTGTCTCTGTTTTTTCCTTGGTTGTCCCTCTTTCTCCGCAGTTGTCCCTCTTTGATACTTAGTTGTCCCACTTTGATGCTTAGTTGTCCCTTTTTGGTGGGTGTGGCGGGGGTTCTTCCTTTGCCTATATAATGAATGATGTCCCTTTTTGTCATTTCAGAATGTTGGGAGGTCTATTGTGAGGGAGAGGGGAGTGTCATGTGTCCCCCCATATGTGGACATTCTGGACATTTTTTGTGGTTCCTGCAGCAGAAGAACTCAGAGAAGGGAAGAACAGGTTCATATTTTTCCACTTCTATCCATATTTAATTTGTAATTCTAGAGCTTCCTTCCTATTAGGCGACAAAACCCTCCAGTATACTAATCCCCCATAGAGATCTGTGGTCTTCAGTGTAGAAGATGATCAGCAAAGGAATCCAGAACATGAAAGTCAATGGCACATTCTATCCCACCTCATTCATCCTGGTTGGGATTCCTGGACTAGAAGGAGCTTATAAGTGGGTAGGTGCCGTTGTTTGCTTATGTTATGTCCTGGCATTGTTGGGAAATATGATGCTCCTAGCGGTCATCTCAGCGTCTTCTGGCCTCCACAAGCCTATGTTTATTTTCCTTTCTATGTTGGCCTCCAATGATGCTCTTCTGTCCACAAGCATTGCCCCACAAATGCTGTCTGTCTTCTGGTTCCAGAAGAGACACATTAGTTTTGAGTCATGTCTCCTCCAGATGTTCTTCCTCCATTCTTTCACCAGCTTGGAGTCAGGACTTTTGCTTGGTATGGCATTTGACCGTTATATCGCCATCTGTCAGCCGCTCAGGTATGGGTCCATAATGAACAATACCATCATCGTTAAACTGGTCATCTTCTTACTGCTCAGAGCGGTCACTTTGTTTTCTCCCTGCATAATTTTGATACAGAGATTTCCAGCATTTAGAACCAACATTGTGCCCCATTCATACTGTGTGCACATGGCGATTGTGAAACTTGCTGCTGCCGACATCAGAATAAACAGCGCTTTGGGGTTGACTGTGGCATTTGCAGTCTTGGGAGTAGATCTGCTGTTCATCCTGGTATCCTACTGTGCCATCTTCCACGCCGTCTTCAGCCTTCCATCCAAAGACGCCCGACTGAAAACCTTTAACACCTGCATACCTCATATGAGCGTTTTTCTAAGTTTTCATGGTCTGGCCCTCTTCACTTTCCTGTCCCACCGCTATGGCGGTAAAAGGATTGTACCTTATGTTCACATAGTTCTAGCAGATACGTACCTTCTAGTCCCACCCATGCTAAATCCAATTATTTATGGAGTGAAGACAAAACTGATTCGAGAGCAAGTCTGGAAAGCTTTGCATAAATGTCAAAGCACTCTCATGTAAAGTGACTGAATCTGTAGAACTGATGTATGTTTGTCCTGCTGGTTCCCAGTTCACCCAATAAATGGTAACTGGAAAATTTGAAATACAAACATTTACTTATTCAAATTCAGTGCTCAGCTTCACCTTATTCAGCCTCAATTCCCTTGTTGTGCCCACCACTACTATGTTTCCTACCCAACCAACCACCTGTCCTTCACATTTTATACAACAGATGATTAGAATCTTTCCTAGGTTATGTATGATGAAGGTGATGATCCTGCATGCCCACTACAGTTGAATCATTGCCTGCAGCCTTCCTATTACAATGATAGGTGGTGGGCAGGCAAAACATTTATGACAGACAGGTGGTTGGAAGGTAGGTAAGTAGGGACTACACTGTGTCTTGTCTGGATCCTGCCCACCACTACCATCTGTATTTAGCTACCTGGCATATTCCGTGTGCCATGCTAAAGGCCTCCTCTTGCCAACTGTAGGTACAGGCAGGGAAGTGGGCAGCATCCTTGACACCACTATAATAAGGTGTCCAACTCCCTCATCACATGCATAGTAGTGATCAAAGCAATTATTGTAAATATTAACTGCATTATACTGAAGATGAAATGTGTGAGCGAATGATGGACAGGTAGACCTGCCAGATCTCAGTAATAGGGATCTCAACTATGGCTTGGTAAACACCAAAGAGCACTGTGGTCACCTTTATATAAAAGTATATTCACAGAGGAGACAAAGCAAGGTCCAAGAGTATATGAGTGAAAAAATGACCAATTGTTTTTCTACAGTTACTCCTATAACCCCACAGCCTTGTAGTTGTATAGATTATCTGCCACTAGTTTTTATATATATATATATATATATATATATATATATATATATATATATATACACACACACACTGTATACATACACACACACAGATTTTTTTTACAGTGTAGGGCCCTTGTAAAGAAACTGTCCATAGAGTTATAAGAGATGATCTGGAAAAGCCAGTTGGGTGCTGGTAGTACATGTGGGCTTGATGCCTCTGATTCCCATTACACACCACAAGCGTCAGAGATGAGGTCAGGTTATTTATACCATCACCACAAATAAAATACACCACATTTAAGTATAAGGGAACTTGTCTTCTCTAAGACCTGGAGGATCTCTTGGTTGGGGCTTTGGGTTCAGGTCAACCATGAAACTGACTAGAACCCAAACGTCTTGCAGTTTCCAAAACTGACAAATGAAATGGCCAGATTTGGCCAGTTGGCCCGCCTGGCAACCCTCCAGCTGCTGCAAAGTCATACAATTAGTGGCAGAATTACTACTGTCATTAAATGAGAACTCCCCACCTGTTGGTTGCTAGGATGCTGGCCCTCAGGCTGCATGGCATCATTGGTTGCTAGGATAAAGGCAGATGCACATTGTCATAGGTTGCTAGGATGCAGATGGCCGACTGAACCCAAGTAACCAATGATGCTATGTGGCTCAGTCACTTGCAATATGGCCTTGAAAAAGGCCAGGAAATTTAAAAAAAAAAAAAGAATCAGTTCCCATAGACTTTAGTTAAGTTGGGAGCTATGTTCAAGCTTGTGGGTTTCAGGCTTCAGTAGTGGTAATAAAAATTACTCTTTCAAACCTGATAAGTTAGGCTGGGTTCACACCTATGCAAATTGGAATTTGCATAGCAGGAGAATGTGACCGGCTCCCTATGGAGCCGGTTCACATATCTCCGGGGCGGCTGTGGAGTGCACTGCACAGAAACGCTGTGCATCTTTGGCTTCGTTTTAGAGCCGAATTCAGGCAAAGATTTGTCCCTGAACCGGAGAATAGGGACGCACAGCATTCCTGTGCGATCCGCAGCCGGTTCCAGTGTTAACTCAAGCCTGAGTCTTAAGAGAGGGATCTGATTATATGATTACTTTAACTTACAAGAGAAATGTGGGCAAGGAATATCAGGGGCCAGTCTTTTGTCATTGCCCATTTCCTGGTGTTTATGTTGGAGATGACCAGCCTCTGCTCAGTTAATGTTGTGTGACTTCTCAGTCATTCTCCCTGGTTCCTTAGCATCAATAAAGCTTTCATGTGATCCCCTACTGTGATGTTGTCACTAAGGGAGGCCCAGCATAGGACTAGTACGTCCTCTTCTGTGGGCTCCAGGCTCCAACTTGGGGAATTATTAGGATACCAAATGCTGATATGGTGTGACCAATCCATGTAACTGCACAAATAAGACTGGACCCAAGGCAACTGCAATTAAAATCAGATTTATCAATAACATGGGAAGTGACAAAACCATCCAACACCATAAGCAGTATACAAGCAATAGTGAAACACACATGACAAGTTAAACCCAGTGAAAAACTATGAAACTAACAGCTAACTATAATAAACTATATACAAAGCAAGGGGAGGGGTTGGTAAGGCCGGATAAGGCAGTTGGGGCAAGAAACAGCGGGTGTGATGAATCAGATAGGGGAAGGCAGAGTGAGAACAAGAGGAACAAGCAGAGGCAGAAGGTGCAGGGGAATAAGTTCAAGGCAGCAGGGGTCAGGGTAGCAGGAACAGATGCAGGATCACGGGTTCATAGGCAGCAGGATCAGGATGTTTGGCACACAGAGCAGAATGCTGAGGAATTGTGGGAAGATGGAAGCGGGGCTAAACACCCTCCCAGAAGCCAGCATCAGGTGAGGCAAATTGCTGGTATCTGCTGGCTACTGGGAGACACCTGCTGGTAGACAAGGGGACTACACCCTTCAGAACCAGGAACAACAAAACAGCCAGCAGATGATCCAGTTTCTGACAGGGAGCCTGTGTCAGATTTGGACACCGAGCTCCCTCTAAATTTTGGCAGCCATTTTTGGGTTCAGGAGAGCTTTATATAATTTTTTTCTGTGTCAGAAAGGGCCCCAGGGTAGGACGTGTATATAGGGATAGGAACCCACCTAGTAGGGACAGCTCTGGAACAGACTCAGTCCACGAGTCGGGATTAGGAATGAGCCAAACACCCCCCTGGTTCAGTTCGCAGCAGAACATGCGAACAGACAAAAAAAATTGTGCGAATATGCAAACACCGTTGAAGTCTATGGGACACAAACGTGAAAAATCAAAAATGTTAATTTTAAAGGCTTATATGCAAGTTATTGTCATAAAAAGTGTTTGGGGACCCAGGTCCTTCCCCAGGGGACATGGATCAATGCAAAAAAAAGTTTTAAAAACGGCAGTTTTTTCGGGAGCAGTGATTTTAATAATGCTTAAAATGAAACAATAAAAGTGTAATATCCCTTTAAATTTCATACCCGGGGGTGTCTATAGTATGCCTGTAAAGCGGCGCATGTTTCCCGTGTTTAGAACAGTCTGACAGCAAAATGACATATCAAAGGAAAAAAAGTCATTTAAAACTACTCGCGGTTATTAATGAATTGCCGGTCCGACAATACACATAAAAGTTCATTGATAAAAACGGCATGGGAATTCCCCACAGGGGAACCCCGAACGAAAATTTAAAAAAAAATGGTGTGGGGGGTCCCCCTAAATTCCATACCAGGCCCTTCAGGTCTGGTATGGATATTAAAGGGAACCCCGGCCAAAATTTAAAAAAAAATGGCGTGGGGTCCCTCTCAAAATCTATACCAGACCCTTCAGGTCTGGTATGGATTTTAAGGGGAACCCCGTGCCAAAATAAAAAAAAAAAAATGGTGTGGGGTCCCCCCAAAAATCCATACCAGACCCTTATCCGAGCACGCAACCTGGCAGGGTGCAGGCAAAGAGGGGGGACGAGACAGCGCCCCCCCTCCTGAACCGTACCAGGCCACATTCCCTCAACATTGGGAGGGTGCTTTGGGGTAGCCCCCCAAAGCACCTTGTCTCCATGTTGATGGGGACAAGGGCCTCATGCTCACAACCCTTGCCCGGTGGTTGTGGGGGTCTGCGGGCGGGAGGCTTATCGGAATCTGGAAGCCCCCTTTAACAAGGGGACCCCCAGATCCTGCCCCCCTGTGTGAAACCTACCATTTCACTAAAAAACAGTCAAAAATGTTAAAAATGACAAGAGACAGTTTTTGACAATTCCTTTATTTAAATGCTTCTTCTTTCTTCTATCTTCTATCTTCTTTCTTCTTTCTTCTATCTTCTATCTTCTTTCTTCTATCTTTCTTCGGTTTCTTCCTCCATCTTCTTCTTCTTCTGGTTCTTCTGGTTCTTCCTCCGGTGTTCTCGTCCGGCATCTTCCTCCATGGCGTCTTCTTCCCTTCTTCTTCTCGGGCCGCTCCGCATCCATGATGGGAGGCTCCCGTTGTGTGATGCTTCTCGTCTTCTGACGGTTCTTAAATAACGGAGGGTGGGGCCACCCGGTGACCCGCCCCCCTCTGATACACGGGAAATGCCACAGGGAAGTCCCCATCAAGTCCCCGTGCGTCAGAGGGGGGCTTTTATGTGTATTGTCGGACTGGCAATTCATTGATAGCCGCGAGTAGTTTTAAATGACTTTTTTTCCTTTGAAATGTCATTTTGCTGTCAGATTGTTCTAAACGCGGAAACATGCGCCCCTTCAAAGGCATACTATAGACACCCCCCAGGTACAAAATTTAAAGGAATATTACACTTTTATTGTTTCACTTTAAGCATTATTAAAATCACTGCTCACGAAAAAACGTCAGTTTTTAAAACTTTTTTTTTGCATTGATGACAATACCATGTATATAAGCCCTTAAAATTAGCACTTTTGATTTCTCCCATAGACTTTTAAAGGGTGTTCCGCGGCTTTCGAATTTGCCGCGAACACCCCAAATTGTTCGCTGTTTGGCGAACTGGCTAACAGTCGATGTTCGAGTCGAACATGAGTTCGACTCGAACTCGAAGCTCATCCCTAATCACCAGTAACAAAGTAGATAAATATACCTGCCTACAAGTATTTTATACAAGTTGTAGCAAGGTCCCAGGCCTCCTTTAGTCTAATGAGAACCTCCAGAGCCTAGAGCTGCTGACATCCTTCCGAATAGAGTGGGTTGTGAGGCATAATGGGTGAAGCGTAAGGTAGATTCATGGGCACCAGACACTTCTTGAATGCAAAGAGATTTTATTTCTCCTGAACAGAACTGTGGGAGAGAGGGTTTAGGGCCAGGACACCCTTAGGTAGTTGCAATGTTAATTGGCAGACCGAGTCATCTACAGGTAGACAGCCATGCAGGGAAAGGCACCCAGCAAGACACCACATCTGCATGTGTAGAAATGCTGTCTCCTATGGCAACAGTCTTAGAACAGTTCCTAACACAAGTTGTAATGAACTCTTTACTTTCTCTACAGTCACTTCTTGTAGGTACTCAACCCACTGAGCTCCCAGTCTCTCCCTCACTAGACTAGATAATTCACTGCCACTGAATCCCTTGAGCTTCTCCAATCTCCACTTTAGTATCTTCCTCAAGCGTCATCCCTGCCTCTCTGCTGGGTCCCTAGCTTGGCACTTTAGATACCTCTCAAGAATCACCCCACTGGCTTGCTAGGTCCCTGGCTTGACACACAAGGCTGCTCTGTAAGCATCACCTCCACTGGTTGGGTCCCTGGCTTGACACTTGCTGAAGTTTCCCGATTCTTCACCGTCCCCGGTTGATGAGAATACTGCTCCGGTACTTGCTTCAGCTACTCACAGTGGTCCCTGGTAATAGGGTAGAAGGCCCCTTAGTGGCGACAGCTTCCCCTCTACCCCCAACCATGACAGGTTCTCCGGCAGAAGCGTCACTTCCTGTTGGACTGGAAGCCGCAATCCCAACCCTACACTGCTCTCTTGCTTCTGGATAGACCCTCAGACAGCCTGGCAGCCAGATATGCCCAGGATAGGCCCAATCTCCGGCCTAGCAACCGGGGAATACAACACACGTCCACCCAGACAGCCGTCCAGGTGGCACAGACCCCTAATCACCTGACTCCGCCCAAATATATAGGCTCTCCCAGCAGGCCTAGGGATCCAAGAAAACCCCTGTCCATTGGCTGAGATATCCTATATACTCCTAATCTGTCCTTTCTTTGCCCTTGTCTTATCTAATGTCACCAGATGCCTGCCCACCTAGCGGCAGAAGAGAGAAGGGCAGCAATTCTAGACTTAGCCAAGGTAACTACACCTGGCAGGTAAGTTTAGGAGCAACCCGGCCTAAACTTCAGGGTGCTACACAAAAAATACACAAATCATTAAAAAAAAAAAGAGGTCATTATTTTTACTGAAAAGCCCCCCAAAATACTGCAGTGAATACATGCACAATATCAGATCACTAGGACTGTCAGCTACATTTCCAAATGAATCCACAAAAGCCATTTCATTCATCAGAAATGTAATATTCCATTATTGTCATTTATTTCATAGGCCCCAAATATAAGTACTCAGTGTAATACGTCATTAGTTTGATGTTATACACTGGGGGGTATACCGGGGATAGCTGTCATGACCCCGGTATATTTTTACATAGTGGGCAATCCTCTTTCACATAAAAGTGGTCCCGCAGGCGGATTCGCCACCCCCCTCCCACCGCTTCCCGGTCGTTTTCCCCGCTTACCATAAGCCATCAGTACTGGTGAAAACGACCCGATCCTGTGGAGTGATGGGCAGGAAGTCGAGTGAGGACAAGATGGCCCCCTCTCTACTCTATGCCCCTGGAGGACCGGAGCGACGTCTGAAGCCTAACGGCTTTATAGGGCCAATTTTTTTATTAGCAAATATAAAATTACATTTTTTTTGTTTACATTCCTTGTGATAGGAATAAAAGTGTTTAAAAACATTTTTTTTAAGGGACAGTGTAAAAATAAAAAATATAAAAAGTTAAATAAATAAGAAAAAAAGAAAATGTAAAGCGTCCCCTCCCCCGTGCAGAAGCAAACGGATACGTAAGTCATGCCCACATATGTAAATGATGTTCAACCCACACATGTGAGGTATCACCGCGATCGTTATAGTGAAAGCAATCATTCCAGCACTAGACCTCCTCTGTAACTCCAAACAGGTAACCTGTAAAAAATTTTAAAGCGTTGCCTATAGAGATTTTTAAGCACCATAGTTTTTCGCCATTCCACGAGCGCGCGCAATTTTGAAGCGTGTCATGTTAGGTATCTATTTACTCGGCGTAACATTATCGTTCATATTATACAAAAATATTGGGCTAACTTTACTGTTTTGTTTTTTTTTTTTATTCATGAAAGTGTATTTTTTTCCCCAAAAAAATTGCGTTTGAAACACCGCTGCACAAATACCGTGTGACATAAAATATTGCAACAACCGCCATTTTATTCTCTAGGGTCTCTGCTAAAAAAAGATATAAAATATTTGGGTGTTCTAAGTAAGTTTCTAGCAAAAGATACTGATTGTTACTTGTAAACAACAAATGTCAGACAAAGGCCTGGTCCTTAACTGGTTAAGCACTTTGAATATGATAAATTTTCTATCGGACTCTCACCGACCTTTTCAAAACCAAGAATGAATATTAGAGCGTATTCATTGAAAATTGGAAAACGAACATTAGAGGTTCTTTTTTTCACTGAAACCTTTTCTAGGTTGCATTTTTAATGCAATCCAAACTATCTGTTTCAAAATCACACATCAATATTAAGGTCTATTTATTTTAACTGAAAAAGACCAGAAATCTGGTGATTACTATACAGGATCTGCACAGGTTTCCAATACTTTGATTTGGTCGCATTTTAAATAGGATTCAAAGCAGCTAATTTTATGATGAGAAATCCATATTGGAGAGTAATATTATTGCTGGAAAACCCCCCCATAATAGTGCAGTGATTACATACACAGGACCACGTGCTGACCAGGCCTTTCCTGACATTTATTGTTTACAACTTTAAATCTGTATTTTTTATAAACATTATATACAGGGGCCTCTCATGAAATCATCAAAAAGTAAATTTATTTCAGTAATTCAATTCAAAAAGTGAAACTCGTATGCAGATGAAATGAAGGCCGATATCAAAGCAACCTGGACTTCCATAACACCTCAGCAGTGCCACAGGCTGATCTCCTCCATGCCACGCCGCATTGATGCCGTAATTCATGCAAAAGGAGCCCCGACCAAGTATTGAGGGCATACTATACTGTACATGGACAGACTTCTCACTAAGACAACATTTCTGTATTAAAAATCCTTTTATTTTTTGTTTAATGGTCTTATGTAATATTCTAACTTTATAAGATACAAAATTTTGGGTTTTCAACTAGCTAGAAGCCATAATCATCAAAAAAAAAGGAATGCTTGATATATATCACTCTGTGTGTAACACATCTATATAAAATATATGAGTTTCACTTTTTGAGTTGAATTACTGAAATAAATGAACCTTTTGATGGTATTCAAATTTTATGAGATGCACCTGTATATATATATATTTTTGAAGAGACCCTAGAGAATAAAATGGCGATCCTTGCAATATTTTGTGTCACACTGTATTTGCACAGCAGTCTTTCAAACGCAATTTTTTGGGGAAAAAAAATGCACTTTAATGAAAAAAAAAACAAAAAAACAAAACACTAGTGTTATCCCAAATTATTTGTATAATGTGAAAGATGATGTAATGCCGAGAAAATAGATACCTAACATGTCATGCTTTTAAAATTGTGCGTGCTCATGGAATGGGGGCAAACTACGATACTTAAAATCTTCACAGGTGACGATTGAAAATGTTTTACAGGTTACCAGTTTAGAGTTACAAAAGGCGTCTAGTGCTAGAATTATTGATGTTGGTCTAACAATCACAGTGATACCTCATATGTGTGGTTTGAGCATCGTTTACATATGCAGGCATGACTTACGTATGCGTTTGCTTCTGGGGATTGGGCGCTTTTAAAAAAAAAATGTTTTTTTTTTTTTTTTTTTTTTTTACATTGTCCCTTTATTTTATTTTTTATCACTTTTATTCTTATTACAAGGAATGTAAATAGCCCTTGTAATAGAAATAAGCATGACTTTATTGATAGCCCTGGGGTCAAAAGACCTCAGATCTATCATTTAGCCTTAAAAGTAAAAACAAAAAAAAAGACACTTTGACTTAAAAAAAAAAAAAAAAAATTGTCTCTCTAAGCCTGAGAACTGGAAGTGACACTCAGGTCCTCCAAGGGCATAGAGCCGAGTGGGGGGGGGGGGGGGCTATCTTGCCCTCATTTGTCTTCCTGCCTACCCATCGCCAGCATTGGATCAGTTCCGGGCTTACCGACGGCTCCGACCCACAGCAGCCATTTTAAAATCAAGATTTTACCAGTGGAGTATATTTATTTGGTTGTAAAGTCCCCAAACAAATACTGTGACTAGGCAGCATGTTCAACTGGAACAACACAATTAAAAATCAAGAAATCAGCATTAGAGTTTATTTATTTCAACAAAACAAACGGAGCCGAATTGAAAAAATCCCCAATGTTCAAAAATGCAGATTTTGGCGTTTTGAATACTTTTAAGTATTAATAATCAAGATTAAAAATCAAGAAATCAGCATTATAGGGCGTACACACGGTCGGACTTTGTTCGGACATTCCGACAACAAAATCCTAGGATTTTTTCCGACAGATGTTGGCTCAAACTTGTCTTGCATACACACGGTCACACAAAGTTGTCGGAAAATCCGATCGTTCTGAACGCGGTGACGTAAAACACGTACGTCGGGACTATAAACGGGGCAGTGGCCAATAGCTTTCATCTCTTTATTTATTCTGAGCATGCGTGGCACTTTGTCCGTCGGATTTGTGTACACACGATCGGAATTTCCGACAACGGATTTTGTTGTCGGAAAATTTTATCTCCTGCTCTAAAACTTTGTGTGTCGGAAAATCTGATGGAAAATGTCCGATGGAGCCTACACACGGTCGGAATTTCCGACAACACGCTCCGATCGGACATTTTCCATCGGAAAATCCGACCGTGTGTACGGGGCATTAGAGTTTATTTATTTCTCAGAAAAAGCCCCAAAAACATTGCAATGAGCATGTATACAGCATCTCATCTGACAAAACCAAATTTTAAACAGGGCCTACAACAGCCATTCTGAAATCAAGGATTAATATTAGAGGGTATTTATTTCAGTGAAAAAAAAAGAAAAAAAAACCTAAAATATTAAAGTGGGTACTTGCACAGTGTTTAAATACTTTTTAAATGAATAAATGAATAAATCAACATTACAGTGTTTATATTTCTCAGAGAAAAAGCCTACAATACATTTTAGTGAATATGTGCAAATTATTTCATCCCTTTAACAAGGCGGCATTTTCAACAATATAAATGGCGGCCGTTACTTCTTTTTTTTTATAACTTGTATTTTATTGAAAATTTTCAGATACATCCAAAAAAAAGGGGAAAACATCAACATACAGTCTTCAGTTGCACGTCATACAGAGAAAGAACATACGCTTCCAATTGCGAGGGCAAACAGACGTGTACATCCAAATGAGGTACAGAGATATAAAAAAGGAAACATAGAAAAGGAAAATGAACAGCTAGTTGTACATTCAATACTTGAGTCTTTTCTACCAGAAGCAGGTGGACAGAGTTCTGGAGATAAGAGTGGGTACGAGTTGAGATGTGCAAAGCCATATAGGACTGAGGTGTCAAAGAAAATTAGGCATCTTCCCTGTTGTTATGGACAGTGAAGTAATTGCCAGACCATTGTTCCTAATTTTTACTGACAGTCTACTGACTGGAATGGTACCAGCTGATTAGAGAAAAGCCAATGTAGCACCAATATTTAAAAAGGGGCCCAAAATACATCCCTGGGAATTACAGACCAGTTAGCCTAACATCAATAGTATATAAACTCTTGGAGGGGATGATAAGGGACTATATACTAGATTTTAGTAATGAGAACGGTATCATTAGCAGTAATCAGCATGGATTCATGAAGAATCGTTCTTGCCAAACCAATCTATTAACCTTCTATGAGGAGGTAAGTTGCCATCTAGATAAAGGAAGGCCCGTAGATGTGGTGTATCTGGATTTTGCAAAAGCATTTGACACAGTTCCCCATAAATGTTTACTGTACAAAATAAGGTCCATTGGCATGGACCATAGGGTGAGTACATGGATTGAAAACTGGCTACAAGGGCGAGTTCAGAGGGTGGTGATAAATGGGGAGTACTCAGAATGGTCAGGGGTGGGTAGTGGGGTCCCCCAGGGTTCTGTGCTGGGACCAATCCTATTTAATTTGTTCATAAACGACCTGGAGGATGGGATAAACAGTTCAATCTCTGTATTTGCAGACTATACTAAGCTAAGCAGGGCAATAACTTCTCCGCAGGACGTGGAAACCTTGCAAGAAGATCTGAACAAATTAATGGGGTGGGCGATTACATGGCAAATGAGGTTCAATGTAGAAAAATGTAAAATAATGCATTTGGGTGGCAAAAATATGAAGGCAATCTATACACTGGGGGGAGAACCTCTGGGGGAATCTAGGATGGAAAAGGACCTGGGGGTCCTAGTAGATGATAGGCTCAGCAATGGCATGCAATGCCAAGCTGCTGCTAACAAAGCAAACAGAATATTGGCATTAAAAAGGGGATCAACTCCAGAGATAAGATGATAATTCTCCCGCTCTACAAGACTCTGGTCCGGCCGCACCTGGAGTATGCTGTCCAGTTCTGGGCACCAGTCCTCAGGAAGGATGTACTGAAAATGGAGCGAGTACAAAGAAGGGCAACAAAGCTAATAAAGGGTCTGGATGATCTTAGTTATGAGGAAAGGTTGCGAGCACTGAACTTATTCTCTCTGGAGAAGAGACGCTTGAGAGGGGATATGATTTCAATATATAAATACTGTACTGGTGACCCCACAATAGGGATAAAACTTTTTTGCGGAAGGTAGTTGAACAAGACACGTGGCCACTCATTAAAATTAGAAGAAAATATTTTTAACCTTAAGCTACGTAGAGGGTTCTTTACTGTAAGAGTGGCAAGGATGTGGAATTCCCTTCCACAGGCGGTGGTCTCAGCAGGGGGCATCGATAGTTTAAAAATAAATTAGATAAGCACCTGAACGACCGCAACATACAGGGATATACAATGTAATACTGACATATAATCACACACATAGGTTGGACTTGATGGAATTCTGTCTTTTTTCAACCTCACCTACTATGTAACTATGAAGCCAGGCCAGGACAAAGGTTAGGGATAAGAAACCAGTGCATTTAGATATTGGGGAGCTTCTGGAATCTTCTAGCCAAAGGGACCAAAGATAAAGGAATTAATTTATTGTGAGGTGGGCCTTAGTGAACATGTGTTCCATCAAGCAGTTTTCATTAAGGATGGTAATCACATATTGGAGACAGTGTTGCCAACCTACCAGATTGAAATTTACTGACACAACACCCAAAATTTACTGTCACAGCTCAGTTTTTACTGACATTTCCATAAGTTAAAAAATTTGTTTTAAGAGCAAATTTCAGTACAGTGAGGGGGGGAGGGGGGTATTTGACCCTCTGCTGATTTTGTACGTTTGCCCACTGACAAAGATCAGTCTATAATTTTAATGGTCGGTTTATTTTAACAGTGAGAGACAGAATAACAACAAAAATATCCAGAAAAACGCATTTGAAAAAAGATATTAATTGTTTTGCATCTTAATGAGTGAAAAAAGTATTTGACCCCTTTCACAAAACATGACTTAGTACTTTGTGGAGAAACCCTTGTTGGCAATCACAGAGGTCAGACGTTTCTTGTAGTTGAGAAACATGAACAAACCTATTGTGCAAACAGCGCTTGCCAATCTCCCAAAAAGTTAATTAGTAGGTAGTAAATAAATTGATGAAAGAAAGAAAGAAATAAACCTAAATAACTATATTATAACCCATGAAATTGTGAACGTGTAATTATAAATGAAAGAAGTCTCTATAACAGCGATGGCGAACCTTTTTGAGCCCGGGTGCCCAAACTGTGACACAAAACCAACTAATTTTTCTAAAGTGCCAACACAGCAATTAGTGACAGCCACAGATAATGGCCACAAGGGCCTCTCACCAATCCCAGTGACACAGCAACAACGCTTCCTCCAAACAGATGTCCTCTCACGCTCGGTTGCTCGTGGCCGCTCTGCCATTATCACAAGAACCGGAAGGGTCTCCCCCCACCTTCCGCTGCTCCGCCCAGGTTTCCGTCCCACCGGGAGACTCAAGCAACAATCCGGCACATTCGATCGGGTCTCCGATGTAGTAACCCCCCCGAGAGCGACATCACAACGTCACTTCCGGTTTACTCGGCTGCAAACGGAGCCGATTTGAAAAAATCTACAGTATTCAAAAATGCAGATTTTGGCGTTTTGAATACTTTTAGGTATTAAAAATCAAGATTGAAAATCAAGAAATCAGCATTAGAGTTTATTTATTTCTCAGAAAAAGCCCCAAAAACATTGCAATAAGCATGTATACAGCATCTCATTTGACAAAACCAAATTTTAAACAGGGCCTACAACAGCCATTTTGAAATCAAGGATTAATATTAGAGGGTATTTATTTCAGTGAAAAAAAGAAAAGAAAAAGAAAGCCAAAATATTAAAGTGAGTACTTGCACAGTGTTACACACATTACAGTGTTTATATTTCTCAGAATAAAAGCCTACAATACACCAATACACTTTAGTGAATATGTGCAAATTACTTAATCCCTTTAACAAGGCGGCATTTTCAACAGTATAAATGGCGGCCATTTTTTTTTTTTTTATAACTTGTATTTTATTGAAGATTTTCAGTTACATCCGAAAAAAAAGGGAAAACATCAACATACAGTCTTCAGTTGCACGTCATACAGAGAAAGAACATACGCTTCCAATTGCGAGGGCAAACAGACGTGTACATCCAAATGCGGTACAGAGATATAAAAAAGGAAACATAGAAAAGGAAAATGAACAGCTAGTTGTACATTTAATACTTGAGTCTTTTCTACCAGAAGCAGGTGGACAGAATTCTGGAGATAAGAGTGGGTACGAGTTGAGATGGGCAAAGCCATATAGGACTGAAGTGTCAAAGAAAATTAGACATCGTCCCCATTGTTACGGACTGTGAAGTAATTGCCAGACCATTGTTCCTAATTTTTACTGACAGTCTACTGACTGGAATGGTACCAGCTGATTGGAGAAAAGGCTGAGGCTCCAATATTTAAAAAGGGCCCAAAATACATCCCTGGGAATTACAGACCAGTTAGCCTAACATCAATATTATGTAAACTCTTGGAGGGGATGATAAGGGACTATATACAAGATTTTAGTAATGAGAACGGTATCATTATCAGTAATCAGCATGGATTCATGAAGAATCGTTCTTGCCAAACCAATCTATTAACCTTCTATGAGGAGGTGAGTTGCCATCTAGATAAAGGAAGGCCCGTAGACGTGGTGTATCTGGATTTTGCAAAAGCATTTGACACAGTTCCCCATAAACGTTTACTGTACAAAATAAGGTGTGTTGGCATGGACCATAGGGTGAGTACATGGATTGAAAACTGGCTACAAGGGCGTGTTCAGAGGGTGGTGATAAATGGGGAGTACTCGGAATGGTCAGGGGTGGGTAGTGGGGTTCCCCAGGGTTCTGTGCTGGGACCAATCCTGTTTAATTTGTTCATAAACGACCTGGAGGATGGGATAAACAGTTCAATCTCTGTATTTGCAGACGATACTAAGCTGCTAGGGCAATAACTTCTCCGCAGGATGTGGAAACCTTGCAAAAAGATCTGAACAAATTAATGGGTTGGCAAATGAGGTATAATGTAGAAAAATGTAAAATAATGCATTTGGGTGGCAAAAATATGAATGCAATCTATAGACTGGGGGGAGAACCTCTGGGGGAATCTAGGATGGAAAAGGACCTGGAGGTCCTAGTAGATGATAGGCTCAGCAATGGCAAGCTGCTGCTAACAAATCAAACAGAATATTGGCATGCATTAAAAAGGGGATCAACTCCAGAGATAAAACGATAATTCTCCCACTCTACAAGACTCTGGTCCGGCCGCACCTGGAGTATGCTGTCCAGTTCTGGGCACCAGTCCTCAGGAAGGATGTACTGGAAATGGAGCGAGTACAAAGAAGGGCAACAAATAATAATAAAGGGTCTGGAGGATCTTAGTTATGAGGAAAGGTTGCGAGCACTGAACTTATTCTCTCTGGAGAAGAGACGCTTGAGAGGGAATATGATTTCAATATACAAATACTGTACTGGTGACCCTACAATAGGGAGAAAACTTTTTCGCAGAAGGGAGTTTAATAAGATTCGTGGCCACTCATTAAAATTAGAAGAAAAGAGGTTTAACCTTAAACTACGTAGAGGGTTCTTTACTGTAAGAGCGGCAAGGATGTGGAATTCCCTTCCACAGGTGGTGGTCTCAGCAAGGAGCATCGATAGTTTCAAAAAACTATTAGATAAGCACCTGAACGACCGCAATATACAGGGATATACAATGTAATACTGACACATAATCACACACATAGATTGGACTTAATGGACTTGTGTCTTTTTTATAACCTCACCTAATATGTAACTATGAAGCCAGGCCAGGACAAAGGTTAGGAATAAGAAACCAGTCCATTTAGATATTGGGGAGCTTCTAGAATCTTCTAAGGGACAGTAGATAAAAGAATTCATTTATTGTGAGGTGGGCCTTAGTGAACATGTGTTCCATCAAGCAGTTTTCATTAAGGATGGTAATCACATATTGGAGACAGTGTTGCCAACCTACCAGATTGAAATTTACTGACACAAAACCCCAAATTTACTGGCAAGCTAAGTTTTTACTGGTATTTCCAAAAGTTACAAAATTTGTTTTAAGCGCAAATTTCAGTACAGTGAGGGGGGGGGGATATTTGACCCCCTGCTGATTTTGTATGTTTGCCCACTGACAAAGAAATGACCAGTCTATAATTTTAATGGTCAGTTTGAATGGTGAGAGACAGAACAACAAAAATATCCAGAAAAACGCATTTCAAAAAAGTTACGAATTGATTTGCATTTTAATGAGTAAAATAGTTATTTGACCCCTTCGCAAAACATGACTTAGTACTTTGTGGAGAAACCCTTGTTGGCAATCACAGAGGTCAGACGTTTCTTGTAGTTGAGAAACATGAACAAACCTATTGTGCAAACAGCGCTTGCCAATCTCCCAAAAAGTTATTTAGTAGGTAGTAAATACATTGATGAAAGAAAGAAAGAAATAAACCTAAATACCTATGTAACCCATGAAATTGTGAACGGGTAATTATAAATGAAAGAAGTCTCTATAACAGTGATGGTGAACCTTTTTGAGCCCGGGTGCCCAAACTGTGACACAAAACCAACAAATTTTTTTCTAAAGTGCCAACACAGCAATTAGTGACAGCCACAGATAATGGCCACAAGGGCCTCTCACCAATCCCAGTGACACAGCAACAATGCTTCCTCCAAACAGATGTCTTCTCACGCTTGGTTGCCCGTGGCAGCAATGACTCCTCTCTCTTCCTCTGGGTGGTGATGCTGGGCTGAACAGTAAAATGGACCCATAGTCGTTCAGGACTACATGTCCCATGGTGCACTTGTCTTGGCTCCTCATTGGTCCCTGGCTGCAGCCAATTGGGGGGGGCAGAAGGAATCAGAGCGGGCAGTGATCTCTGCAAGCGCCACTCTGTCCCTGTCCAGCGCTGCTTGACAGAAGAAGTGGTCGAGCGGAGGAAATACACTGACAGCCCGCACTCGCTTTTGCCCTTGTCACAGCGCCACTGCACTTCTCACTCCCGCAGTTTCGGCAGGCGGGGGGGAGGGAGGATTAGAGAGCGCCGGCAGTGTTGGCAGCGGTAGCTTCCCAGTATAGCTGATGTGCCCACAGAGAGGGCTCTGCGTGCCAGCTGTGGCAGGCAGGCCATAGGTTCACCATCACTGCTCTATAACGTGGCAATCATGTAAATAAAATTTTTTAAAAATATATAAAATAGTCCATACAATTTTGAAGAAAACAAAATCCCAAACAAGATCCTGGATGATCCAGATGCAAAAACTTCCTACATGGATCGTGTCAAAATGTAAAGTATGGATGTCCACTCACCAGATGATGCAGATCCTCCTACCTTATTACAGAGGGGGTCATAAAAGATTGTGGGGTCTTCCCGACCTCCTAGGGTCTTTAAATGAATTCTATTTTCATTTTATTTTCGGTTTAGTAAGTAGCTCAGGGACAGGATTCAGGGGGGCAAGAAATTACACACACACACATGAAATTGACTCTCACAGTGACACTGACAGCAGTGTGCAGAGTCACAATCACAGTCTCTCTCCATGGTGGTCCCTTCAGTCCACTCCAGTCCACTCCAGTCCAAACAGCACTGTCAGTCTCGCTCCTGGCTTGTCTTGCTCCCATCCCACAGACCTGCACAAGAGGCTCCCGCTGCTCTGCTCGGCTCCCTTGCACCATGACATCACGCGATACACTCTGGCACCAGACCTGACCCCCACCAGACCTGCCCCCACCAGCGCTGACTGAACACCCTGTAGCAAGCACTCGGATGGTCCTGGCCGAGCGTCACAGCCATATTTGTTTACTGGCAACCTTTTCCTGTCACTGGCATTTAATGGCAGGAGAAAGGTGTTGTTTCTTACTGGCTGCCAGTAAAAATACTGAGGGTTGTCAACACTGATTGGAGAGAAGGTGGGTTGACACTCTTGTGCTCTTGTGGTCCCGGCAGCAGGTTCACCACAGGATCTCTTTAATAGGTGGTGGGAGAGGTGCCCCCCTCCCCCCGGCACTTCCTGGTCGTTTCCCCCGCTTACCAGAGATGCCGGTAGTGCCAAAAATGATCCGATCCCCCTCAGTGATGGACAGAAAGTCTAGAGAGGGCGGGATGGCCCCAGTAGACTCTATGTCCTTGAAGAACCGGAGCGACGGCTGATGTCACTTCAGCCTCTTGACCTTAAAGAGCCTTTTTTTTGTATGTAAATGGTAAAAAATGGTAAATGGTAAAATCACTTAAAATCACTTTTTGCTTTTAAGTGTAAATGTGAGATCTGAGGTCTTTTTGACCCCAGATCTCACAATACAGAGGGCCTGTCATGCCTATTTCTATTACAAGGGATGTTTACATTCCTTGTAATAGGAATAAAGGTGATCAAAATTTTTTTTTTACAGGGACAGTGTTAAAATAAAAAATAAAAAGTAAAATAAATAAGAAAAAAAGAAAATTGCCCCACCCCTCCGAGCTTGCGTGCAGAAGCAAACGCATACATAATTTGCGCCCACATATGTAAACGGTGTTCAGACCACACATGTGAGGTATCACCGCGATCATTAGAGCAAGAGCAATAATTCTAGCACTAGACCTCCTTTGTAACTCCAAACAGGTAACCTGTAAACAATTTTAAAGTGTCGCCTATGGAGGTTTTTAAGAACCGTAGTTTGTCGCCATTCCACGAGCGTGTGCAATTTTGAAGCATGACATGTTAGATATCTATTTACTCGGCATAACATCATCTTTGACATTATACAAAAAATTGTGCTAACTTTACTGTTTTCTTTTTTTTATTCAAAAAAAGTTTTTTTTCTAAAAAAATAGCGTTTGTAAGACTGCTGTGCAAATACGGTGTGACATAAAATATTGCAATGCTCTCCATTTTATTCTCTAGGGTCTCTGCTAAAAAAATATATATATAATGTTTGGGGGTCCTAAGTAATTTTCTAGCAAAAAATACTAATTTAAACTTGTAAACAACAAATGTCAGGAAAAGGCCTGAATTAGGCCGGATTTTCAACAGGACCAACAGCAGCCATTTCAATATCAAAAATCAATATTAGAATGTATTTGTTTTTCTGAAAAAAGACCCTAAAATAGTAAAAGAGAGTTACATGCACAGTATTTAAATCCTTTGACTAGGTGACATTCAGCAGGACTCACAACACACATTTTGTAACCACTTCCAGACCGCCCACTATATACAGTATATACATCATTACTTTGACGTTATATACCGTGGTTATGGTAGCAGCTAGCTGCCATATTTCCAGTCTATTTTTAAACAGTGGGTGATCCGGCGTCCGATAAAAGTGGTTCCGGGGGCGATTCACCACAAAATCACTTTTATGGGCGGCAGGAGAAGTGCCCCCCGCCGGTTCCTGGTCATTTTCCCCGCTTTAGTCAGTAGCACCAAAAACGATCCGATCTCCTCAGTGATGGACAGGAAGTTCAGTGAGGGCAAGATGTCTCCCACTCAACTCTATGTCCTTGGGGGACCGGAGCGACGTCTCATGTCACTTCAGCCTCTGCGCCTTAAAGCTTGTTTTTTTAATGTAAGTGTAATATTACATTTTTATTTCTTTTGCTTTTAAATGTAAATGTGAGATCTGAGTTCTTTTTGACACCAGATCTCACAATAAAGATGGCCTGCCATGCTTATTTCTATTACAAGGAATGTTTACATTCCTTGTAATAGGAATAAAAGTGATGAAAAAAAATACAGGGACAGTGTAAAAATACAAAATAAAAAGTAATATAAAAAAGATTTTTTTTTTTAAAAAAAGTGCCTCGTCCCTCCGAGTTTATACGCAGAAGCGAATGCATAAACAAGATGCGCCCACATATGTAAACAATGTTTAAACCACACATGTGAGGTATCACCAAGATTGTTAGAGCGAGAGCAATAATTCTAGCACTAGACCTCCTCTGTAACTTCAAACAGGTAACCTGTAAAAAAAATGTAAAATGTAGCCTATGTAGATTTTTAAGTATTGTAGTTTGTCGCCATTCCACGAGCGTGTGCAATTTTCAAGCATGACATGTTAGGTATCAATTTACTCGGCATAACATCATCTTTCACATCATACAACAAAATTGGGCTACCTTTACAGTTTTCTTTTTTTTTTTTTTTTTTATATTCAAAAAAATGTATTTTTTTTACCCAAAAAATTCATTTTTTTTGAAGACCGCTGCGCAAATACGGTGTGACATAAAATATCGCAATGATCTCCATTTTATTTTCTAGGGTCTCTGCTAAAAGAAAATATATAATGTTTGGGGGTTCTAAATAATTTTCTAGCAAAAAAATACTAATTTAAACTTGTAAACAACAAATGTCAGGAAAAGGCCTGGTCTTTAAGTTTAATTAGGCCGGGTTTTTAACAGGACCAACAGCAGCCAATTCAATATCAAAAATCAATATTAGAATGTATTTGTTTTTCTGAAAAAAGACCCTAAAATATTAAAGTGAGTACATGCACAGTATTTAAATCCTTTGACTAGGTGACATTCCACGGGACTCACAACAGACATTTTATAAATCTACATTTATTTTGCTGAAAATCCCCCAAAATATTGTCATGGCCACATGCACAGTATTAAAATATTTTGAGTGGCTGGATTTAAAACAGAACCCGACCAACACCAGCAAATTTTACATCAAGAAGTCAACCCCCAGAGTATTGTTATATCAACCAACCCCCACCTCCCAAAATATTGTATTCAGCAAATGCACATTGATAAAATAATTAAACTAGACTGCGTTTTCAATAGGACACACAGCAGTCATGTCAAAATCAATAAATCAATAATAAATCTGAAAAGAACCCAATAGTAGTGAATATGTGCGCCGTATTTATACACTTTTACTGGGTCACATTGCAAACAGGACCGCGCTGGTCACACTAGACTAGTCATTAGTTATAGGAAGGACCGCGCTGGTCACACTAGACTAGTCATTAGTTATAGGAAGGACCGCGCTGGTCACACTGGACTAGTCATTAGTTATAGGAAGGACCGCGCTGGTCACACTGGACTAGTCATTAGTTATAGGAAGGACCGCGCTGGTCACACTGGACTAGTCATTAGTTATAGGAAGGACCGCGCTGGTCACACTGGACTAGTCATTAGTTATAGGAAGGACCACACTGGTCACACTAGACCAGGGTTTCTCAACTCCAGTCCTCAAGGCGCCCCAACAGGTCATGTTTTCAGGATTTCCATTATTTCGCACAGGTGATTTGATCAGTTTCACTGCCTTAGTAATTACCACAGCTGTTTTATCTGAGGGAAATCCTGAAAACATGACCTGTTGGGGCGCCTTGAGGACTGGAGTTGAGAAACACTGCACTAGACTAGTCATTAGTTATAAGAAGGACCACGCTGGTCACACTAGACTAGTCATTAGTTATAGGAAGGACCACGCTGGTCACACTAGACTAGTTATTAGTTATAGGAAGGACAACGCTGGTCACACTGGACTAGTCATTATTTATAGGAAGGACCACGCTGGTCACACTAGACTAGTCATTAGTTATAGGAAGAACCACGCTGGTCACACTGGACTAGTCATTAGTTATAGGAAGGACCACGCTGGTCACACTGGACTAGTCATTAGTTATAGGTAGGACCACGCTGGTCACACTGGACTAGTCATTAGTTATAGGAAGAACCACGCTGGTCACACTGGACTAGTCATTAGTTATAGGAAGAACATGCAACTTATTTACACAGTTTAACTCTTCTGTATTTCCATCATTTACAGGAAAATGGTCCCAAAAGATTGTTGTGCCTACATGCACAGTATTTCATTATTTGTAATATGGCCCATCTGAACAGGACCCCCATAATCTATTTATAATCTAATTATCAATATTAGAGGCACAAATATCGCTGTGTCCATATGTAGAATATGACATTATTTTCACCAGACTCCGAGTCACACATCACCCCCAATCTCCATTTTACATCTACAAATCAACATTACGGAACTATTTATTTGCATAAAAAATCCCAAAAAAGATTGTTATGTCTCCGTAGCCAGAATTCCATTATTTGTACTAATATGACCAGAACCCCCAACATTCTTTTCACAATCAACATATTGTCATTAGAGTTCCATTTATTGTCAGCTTTTTGTGCAGTAATAAATTATTTGTTCTACATTCAAAATTAAATCAGAATCCCAGACAGCCATTTAAAATGTAATTTCTTTACAGAACCCCCCTCCCCTCCCCCAAGCAGCTTATTAAAATCTAGAAATCAACATTAACCACTTAAGGACCGGGCCTATTTCTGACATTTGTTGTTTACAAGTTACAATCAGCATTTTTTTGCTAGAAAATTACTCAGAACCCCCAAACATATATATTTGTATATACCCCCAAAAATAATATATTTATATATATATATATATATATATATATATATATATATATATATATACATATATATACATATATATACATATAAATTATATATTTTTTTAGCAGAGACCCTAGAGAGTAAAATGGAGATCATTGCAATACTTTATGTCCCACCGTATTTGTGCAAACGCAATTTTTTTGGAAAAAATACACTTTTTTGAACTAAAAAATAAGTAAACAGTAATATTAGCCCAGTTTATTTATATAATGTGAAAGATAATGTGAAAGATGATGTTACACCGAGTAAATTAATACCTAACATGTCACGCTCTAAAATTGCGCGGAATGGCGACAAATAATGGTACTTAAAAATCTACATAGGGGACGTTTTCAAAAATTTTTTATAGGTTACCTGTTTAGAGTTTACAGAGGAGATCAGCATCCGCTCTGCTGTTATCACAAGAACCGGAAGGGTCTCCCCCCTCCCCCCATCTTCCGCTGCTCCGCCCAGGTTTCCGTCCCACCGGGAGACTCGAGCAACAAGATGGCACGTTCGATCGGGTCTCCGATGTAGTAACCCCCCCCCCGAGAGAGACATCACAACGTCACTTCCGGTTTACTCGGTTGCAAACGGAGCCGATTTGAAAAAATCCCCAGTGTTCAAAAATGCTGATTTTGGCGTTTTGAATACTTTTGAGTGCAGTGGAGGAATTTGGTGTCTTTTAGACCCCCGAACCCTCCATAAAGAGGACCTGTCACTGCCTATTACTGTCACAATGGATGTTTACATTCCTTGTGACAGCAATAAAAGTGATCCGATATTTTGTAACTTTTTTACAGGGACAGTGTAAAAAAAAAAAAAAATAAGAGAAAACTTTTTTTTAAAGCGCCCCGTCCCCACGTGCTCGCGCACCAAAGAAAATGTATATGTAAGTGGCGCCCCCAAATGTAAACAGTGTTTAAATCACACAAGTGAGGTATCACTGCGATCGTCAGAGCGAGAGCAATAATTCTAGTAAAAGACTTCCTCTGTAACTCTAAACTGGTAACCGTTATAATTTTTTAACATGTCGCCTATGGAGATTTAAGTACCGTAGTTTGTCACCATTCCACAAGTGTGCGCAAATTTAAACCGTAACAAGTTGGGTATGTTTGGGTTTCTAAGAAATTTTCTAGCAAAAAATACTGGCCCGGTCCTTAAGTGGTTAAAATGCATTTTTTTTCCAAATAAATTGCAATCGAAAGCCTGCTGCACAATTACAGTGTGACACAAAACATTGCAAGAATCGCCATTTTATTCTCTAGGGCCCCTGCTAAAAATATATACACAGGTGCATCTCATAAAACTAGGATATCATCAAAAGGTTAATTTTTTTCAGTAATTCAATTCAAAAAGTGAAACTCGTATATTTTACTTAGATGTGTTACACACAGAGTGATATATTTCAAGCATTCCTTTCTTTTAATTTTGATGATTATGGCTTACCCAAAATTCAGTATCTCAGAAAATTAGAATATTACATAAAAAATAGTTTTTTAAATACAGAAATCTTGTCTTAGTGAGAAGTCTGTCCATGTACAGTATAGTATGCACTCAATACTTGGTCGGGGCTCTTTTTGCATGAATTACGGCATCAATGCGGCGTGGCATGGAGGAGATCAGCCTGTGGCACTGCTGAGGTGTTATGGAAGCCCAGGTTGCTTTGATAGCGGCCTCCAGCTCATCTGCATTGTTGGGTCTGGTGTCTCTCATCTTCCTCTTGACAATATCCCACAGATGGACATCACGGACTGTGGAATATTTTTGCATTTCATTTGGAGATCAAGGTCCCCGAGTCTGGAGGAAGAGTGGAGAGGCACAGAATCCAAGTTTCATGAGGTCCAGTGTGAAGTTTCCACAGTCAGTGATGATTTGGGGAGAAGTGTCATCTGCTGGTGTTGGTCCTCCGTGTTTTATCAAGTCCAAAGTCAGCACAGCCCTCTACTGGGAAATTCTGGAGCACTTCATGCTTCCCTCTGCTGACCAGCTTCATGGAGATGCTGATTTCATTTTCAGAACTTGGCACCTCCCACACTGCCAAACTACCAATACCTGGTTTATTGATCATGGTATCACTGTGCTTGATTGGCCAGCAAACTTGCCTGACCTAAACCCCACAGAGAATCTGTGGGGTATTGTCAAGAGGAAGATGAGAGACACCAGACCCAACAATGGAGACAAGATGAAGGCCACTATCAAAGCAACCTGGGCTTCCATAACACCTCAGCAGTGCCACAGACTGATCACGTTTATTTCTGTATTAAAAATCCTTTTTGTTTATTGGTCTTTTCTGAGATACCAAATTTTGGGTTTTCAACTAGCAGTAAGCCATAATCATCAGAATTAAAAGAAAGAAATGCTTGAGTTTCACTTTTTGAATTGAATTACTGAAATAAATTAAACTTTTTTGAAGAGACCCTTCAAAAAATAAATTAATATTTTTGAAGAGACCCTAGAGAATAAAATGGCGATCCTTGCACTATTTTATGTCACACTGTATTTACACAGCAGTTAATAAATACTTAACATGTCACGCTTTAAATTGTGCGCGCTTGTGGAATGGCGACAAACTACGATACTTTAAAATCTCCACAGGTGACGTTTTAACATTTTTACAGGTTACCGGTTTAGAGTTACAGAAGAAGTCTAGTGCTAGAATTATTGCTCTCACTCTAACGATGGCGGTGATACCTCACATGTGTGGTCTGAACACCGTTTACATAGGCGGGCACGACTTACGTATGCGTTCGCTTCTGGGGAAGGGGGGCTTTACATTTTTTTCTTTCTTATTTATTTTACTTTTTATTTTTACACTGTCCCTTTATTTTATTTAATTTTTTGATCACTTTTATTATTATTACAAGTAATGTAAATAGCCCTTGTTATAGAAATAAGCATGACAGGCTCTCTTTATTGAGAGATAAACATTTAAAGAGGAAGTAAACCCAGATGGGTTTTACTTCCTCTTTTGCTCCTCGCAAGGTCTGCAAATGAAAGGAAAAAAAAATTGAAATAAATTTGGGGTGATCACCCAGGTCCCCTCCCCCCTTCCCCTCAGCCCCCCCTCTTTTCTAGTTTATTAAGAGCTCAAGAAGACCCCCAGATCTATCATTTACCCTTAAAAAAAAAAAAAAAAAAGACACTTTTACTAAAAAAATAAAATCATCTCTCTAAGTCTGAGAACCGGAAGTGACGCTCCGGTCCTCCAAGGGCATAGAGCCGAGTGGGGGGCTATCTTGCCATTCCATCGCCGGCATTGGATCAGTTCCCAGCTCACTGACGGCTCCGACCCACAGCAGCCATTTTAAAATCAAGATTTTACCATTGGAGTATATTTATTTTGCTGTAAAGTCCCCAAACAAATACTGTGACTAGGCAGCATGTTCAACCGGAACAACACCGGCCAATTAAAAATCAAGAAATCAGCATTAGAGTTTATTTATTTCTCAGAAAAAGCCCCAAAAACATTGCAATGAGCATGTATACAGCATCTCATCTGACAAAACCAAATTCTAAACAGGGCCTTCAACAGCCATTTTATAATCAAGGATTAATATTAGAGGGTATTTTTTTCAGTGAAAAAAAAAAGAAAAAGAAAACTAAAATATTAAAGTGAGTACTTGCACAGTGTTACACACATTACAGTGTTTATATTTCTCAGAATAAAAGCCTACAATAAATTTTAGTGAATACGTGCAAATTATTTCATCCCTTTAACAAGGCTGCATTTTCAACAGTATAAATGGCGGCCATTTCAGATGCAGAGATGTAAAAAAGGAAACATAGAAAAGGAAAATGAACAGCTAGTTGTAGGGATGGGGTTAACATTGGGGGCGATCAAAGGGTCAAATGTGTTTCCCGTGTGTGCTTTCTAACTGTGTGGGGGATGGTGACACTAGAGGAAGAGAGAGATTGGTGTTCCTGATTAGTAAGAGTCACTGATCTCTCTCTTCCTCTGTGACAGAATGACAGTCTGCCTTGTTTACATAGACTGCCGTTGTGTCATTCCTCCGAATGATCGCGAATCACAGCGGGAGCAGGTCGCCAATGGCGGGCGTTCAGGCCCCTAGACCAGGAAGTGCGAGCAATGTACAGGTAAGTTGTTTTGCACTGCCGGGCCGCCCTGCCGCAGTATAGACTTGATAATTTATTGACACAACACCCAAAATTTACTGGCACAGCAACGTTTTTACTGGCATTTTCAAAAAATTAGTTTTAAGTGGAAATTTCAGTTCTGTATTTTTAGGCTGCAAACAAGTACAATATGTAATATGATTTAATTTAGATATTAAGGCAAGAAAACACATTTCTTATTTATTATTCAAAAAAGTAAGTATCTCAGGGACAGGACTGAGGAGGGCAAGAAATTAGAATGGGCGGCACACACACACATGACATTGACTCTCGCAGTGTAACTGACAGCAGGATGAGGATGACACCTCACCAACACAACACGTCCCCTCCTGAGTCACACTCTCTCTCCATGGTGGTCCCTTCAGTCCACTCCAGTCCAAACAGCACTGTCAGTCCCGCTCTCAGCTTGTCTTGGTACCATCCCACAGACCCGCACAAGAGGCTCCAGCTGCTCCGCTCGGTTCCCTTGCACCATGACATCACGTGATACGCTCAGGCACCAGACCTGCCCAACACCAGACCTGCCCCCCACCAGACCTGCCCCCCCACCAGACCTGCCCCCCACCAGCGCTACCTGAACACCCTGTACAAGCACTCGGATGGTCTCGGCCGAGTGTCAGAGCCATATTTTTTACTGGCAACCTTTTCCTGTCACTGACATTTACTGACAAGAGAAAAGTGCAGTTTCTTACTGGCTGCCAGTAAAAATACTGACGGTTGGCAACACTGATTGGAGAGAAGGTGGGTTGACGCTCTTCCAATGATGGACAATGGAGAGTTGGGTAGCTATGAGGATATGGGATACTAGAGAATGCATTGCAGTAGGCCAGGCTTCCAGTTCCAACCCCGAGAGAGCTGTCTGCGGAGCTAAAAGAACCAGTGAGTGATTTGATAAGGGCAGCAATAGTTTTCCAAAAGGAATTCCCACCATACGTGAAGTAGAGTTCCATCATGTTTACCACATCTCCAGCATTTGGGCGAGAGGGTAGGATATATACAGTCCAGCCTGATAGGAATATAATACCGTGTGTGTATATATATGTGTATATACTGTGTGTGTATATGTATGTATATACTGTGCGTGTATATATGTATGTATATACTGTGTGTGTACTTGTATGTATATACTGTGTGTGTGTGTATATACTGTGTGTATATATGTATGTATATACTGTGTGTGTGTGTATATATGTATGTGTATACTGTGTGTGTGTGTGTATATATGTATGTATATACTGTGTGTGTGTATATACTGTGTGTGTGTGTATATGTATGTATATACTGTGTGTGTATATGTATGTATATACTGTGTGTGTCATAGGAAAAAAGCGGCGCTGTGTAATAATAGTGATCAACAAAATGATTGTATAAAATTGACTATAAAAAATTGAATCACATCTAAATAAATAGAGATGAAACAATTCATACAGTATACTATCACATAAACATTTGAATGCAATCACCAGTGATATGTGCAAAAACTATTAAAAAGTAAACATGAACAAAATAATATAAAATAAAAGAGTCCAGTCCACTCCGATGGGCTATTGGAAAAAAGCCCACTGACAGAACAATCTTCCAAGTGATGACTTTGGAATCCTCAAGATAGTGATAACGTGCAACTGCAACACCATGGGGGATGTGATGGGGTGCAACAGAGAGGTACCTGCACCCACAAAATTACTGCCGCTTACCAGCTCATTAAATCTCCTATTTAAGGAGATCGTGCGTGCCTGTGGCACTGGGGTTCGTATTCCTGGCATTCCCGTGGTTACAGCCGACGAGCAACACTTCCGGTGTGCCAGCTGACGTCACTTCCGCATTCACGCTTGTCAGGGGAAATCGTCGGTCGGGTGGCATCACTTCTCCCGGCACATTTTGACAGTGCTCCAGTGCATATCTGCCATATAGAAGGAACCCCCATGGGGAGAGCCTAAGGAGCCTTCCAAGTTTGAAAGACCCGAGGCTGGGGTTAAGAGCCACAGGCACGCACGATCTCCTTAAATAAGAGATTTAATGAGCTGGTAAGTGGCAGTAATTTTGTGGGTGGAGGTACCTCTCTGTTGCACCCCATCACATCCCCCATGGTGTTGCAGTTGCACGTTATCACTATCTTGAGGATTCCAAAGTCATCACTTGGAAGATTGTTCTGTCAGTGGGCTTTTTTCCAATAGCCCATCGGAGTGGACTTGACTCTTTTATTTTATTTTATTTTGTTCATGTTTACTTTTTAATATTTTTTGCACATATCACTGGTGATTGCATTCAAATGTTTATGTGATAGTATACTGTATGAATTGTTTCATCTCTATTTATTTAGATGTGATTCAATTTTTTATAGTCAATTTTATACAATCATTTTGTTGATCACTATTATTACACAGTACAGATTTTTTCCTATGATTTATATAGTGTGTGTGTCTCACATTTTAGTTGCAGCTTTTTTCACTTTATATATTGTATATTCCCTTATACATGTTTTATTGGGATAGCGCAGTAAAATATTTTTTTTTAATATACTGTGTGTGTGTATATACTGTGTGTGTATATACTGTGTGTGTGCGTATATGTATGTATATACTGTGTGTATATACTGTGTGTGTGCGTATATGTTTGTATATACTGTGTGTATATACTGTGTGTGTGTGTGTGTATATGTATGTATATACTGTGTGTGTGTATATACTGTGTGTATGTATATGTATGTATATACAGTGTGTGTGTATATATGTATGTATATACTGTGTGTGTATATGTATGTATATACTGTGTGTGTGTGTATATATGTATGTATATACTGTGTGTGTGTGTATATATGTATGTATATACTGTGTGTGTGTGTATATGTATGTATATACTGTGTGTGTGTATATATACTGTGTGTGTGTGTATATATGTATATACTGTGTGTGTATATGTATGTATATACTGTGTGTGTGTGTATATGTATGTATATACTGTGTGTATTATCTATATATATAGATAGATAGATAGATAGATAGATAGATAGATAGATAGATAGATAGATAGATAGATATATATATGTTATATACACACACACTTAGAGATATAACACAGGATTTATACTGTATATATCATTATTATACATAATGTCAGGAATTATGTGTATATAGATCATATAGATCTTTATTGCAATATGTATTTACTATATATGTTGTATATGAGGGGATAGATGGTGCACAACGCCCATTATTTATCTTTATAATTACACAGAAAATTTTCCCGCCATGTTTTCCCCTTTACAGCTACATGAGGTGACCTTGTCCTCTGTATCATGGCGGCCTCCTGCCGGAGCCTCAGTATGGAAGGTTTTGTACTCTAGTGTCCGAGAAATCTCTCCTATTACATACAATGCATGCGGTCATCGACAAAATGGCCGCCGGCCGGAGCCCGGATATGAGACAAATCGTCCTCTAGTATTTTAGGATGAAAACGCTGAGGATGCTGGGAGAGGAAGTAGTTTGTACAGAGACGTAACGAGGAGCAGATGTAGGAGAGAGATGGCGATCCGATTATCTGTATTCTATGAGGGAGGAGGCAGAAAATATACAGTGTGGAGGATAGAGGAGAGTGAGGGAGAGATAGTGCGACCTTCTATACCAGTCTACCATAGAGGATGGCGGAGATACAGAGCGGATAGAGGAGGATTACCATAGAGATCTATAGCAGGAGAGCTGAGATAGGAATCTTATAGATGGAGGAAGATTATTATATAGAGACAGTGCGATCTTCTATAGGGATCTATTATAGATGACAGAAGAGAATTATATATAGACAGTGCGATCTTCTATAAGAATCTTATAGATGATGGAGGAGGACTATTATATAAAGACAGTGCGATCTTCTATAGGGATCTATTATATAGAGACAGTGCAATCTTCTATAGGGATCTATTATAGATGACAGAGGAGAATTATATAGAGACAGTGCGATCTTCTATAGGGATCTATTCTAGATGACGGAGGAGAATTATATATAGACAGTGCGATCTTCTATAGGGATCTATTATATATAGACAGTGCGATCTTCTATAGGGATCTATTATAGATGACGGAGGAGAATTATATAGAGACAGTGCGATCTTCTATAGGGATCTATTCTAGATGACGGAGGAGAATTATATATAGACAGTGCGATCTTCTATAGGGATCTATTATATATAGACAGTGCGATCTTCTATAGGGATCTATTATATATAGACAGTGCAATCTTCTATAGGGATCTATTATAGATGACAGAGGAGAATTATATAGAGACAGTGCGATCTTCTATAGGGATCTATTCTAGATGACGGAGGAGAATTATATATAGACAGTGCGATCTTCTATAGGGATCTATTATATATAGACAGTGCGATCTTCTATAGGGATCTATTATAGATGACGGAGGAGAATTATATAGAGACAGTGCGATCTTCTATAGGGATCTATTCTAGATGACGGAGGAGAATTATATATAGACAGTGCGATCTTCTATAGGGATCTATTATATAGAGACAGTGCAATCTTCTATAGGGATCTATTATAGATGACAGAGGAGAATTATATAGAGACAGTGCGATCTTCTATAGGGATCTATTCTAGATGACGGAGGAGAATTATATATAGACAGTGCGATCTTCTATAGGGATCTATTATATATAGACAGTGCGATCTTCTATAGGGATCTATTATAGATGACGGAGGAGAATTATATAGAGACAGTGCGATCTTCTATAGGGATCTATTCTAGATGACGGAGGAGAATTATATATAGACAGTGCGATCTTCTATAGGGATCTATTATATATAGACAGTGCGATCTTCTATAGGGATCTATTATAGATGACGGAGGAGAATTATATAGAGACAGTGCGATCTTCTATAGGGATCTATTATAGATGACGGAGGAGAATTATATAGAGACAGTGCGATCTTCTATAGGGATCTATTCTAGATGACGGAGGAGAATTATATAGAGACAGTGCGATCTTCTATAGGGATCTATTATAGATGACAGAGGAGAATTATATATAGACAGTGCGATCTTCTATAGGGATCTATTCTAGATGACAGAGGAGAATTATATATAGACAGTGCGATCTTCTATAGGGATCTATTATAGATGACGGTGGAGAATTATATATAGACAGTGCGATCTTCTATAGGGATCTATTATAGATGACAGAGGAGAATTATATATAGACAGTGCGATCTTCTATAGGGATCTATTATAGATGACGGAGGAGAATTATATAGAGACAGTGCGATCTTCTATAAGGATCTATTATAGATGATGGAGGAGAATTATATATAGACAGTGCGATCTTCTATAGGGATCTATAATAGATGATGGAGGAGAATTATATATAGACAGTGCGATCTTCTATAGGGATCTATTATAGATGACAGAGGAGAATTATATATAGACAGTGCGATCTTCTATAGGGATCTATAATAGATGATGGAGGAGAATTATATATAGACAGTGCGATCTTCTATAGGGATCTATTATAGATGACAGAGGAGAATTATATATAGACAGTGCGATCTTCTATAGGAATCTATTATAGATGACGGAGGAGAATTATATAGAGACAGTGCGATCTTCTATAGGGATCTATTATAGATGACAGAGGAGAATTATATAGAGACAGTGCGATCTTCTATAGGAATCTATTTAGATATACTTTATTGTCATTGTATACATACAACAAAATTTTTTCGGATACTCTTTACAGCAGCAATAAAACATTTCTCAAGAAAACCACACATACATACTCCTAGCACATGCCTACATATCTATTTAAATATATTAAGATATAACATGTTATTTAAAAATAAATAAATAAAAGAATGTTAAAATTCTACATAAAATTCCTAAAACACTGTACCTGATGAGATTATGGACAATACGGCCCTAGGAAAAAACTATGCTTTAAGCGATTAGTGTGCGTTTTAAGTGTTCTATATCTTTTCTCTGATGGCAATGGGACAAACACATTGTAACCTGGGTGGGTTGGATCAATACTGATAGCTTTTGCCCGCTTTTTTAATCGGCTGCCATACGCTGTGTCCAAATTTGGTAGATCTGTTCCTATGATCCGCTGTGCTGTTTTCACCACACGAGACGGGCACTTCTTATCCTCCGCCCTGCAGCTGGCATACCACACTACAGCGCAGTGGAGAAGAATACTCTCAATGGTATAATGATAGAAATTGACCAGAAGCCTTGAGGGCAATCCAGCCTGATTCAGTCTCCGAAGGAAAAACAGTCTCTGCTGCGCTTTTTTCACTAGAAAAAAAGTATTTTGAGACAATGACAACTCCCTTGTAATATGTACTCCCAAAAATGTAATAGTGTCCACCCTTTCCACCTCCTCGCCACCTATATAAACCGGGCAATGATTGATCTTTCTTGATCTCCTATAATCCACTATTATTTCTTTAGTTTTTGCCGTATTGAGTATTAAATCATTTTCTCTACACCACTCAACCAAATGTTGAATTTCCTGCCTATAAGCTGTCTTATCATTATCTTGTATGAGTCCCACTAAAGTGGTGTCATCAGCAAACTTCACTATAGTGTTAGACACATGTATGGGAGTGCAGTCGTGCGTGAACAATGTAAACAAGGCCGGACTTAACACACATCCCTGTGGTACCCCTGTATTCAAAATAATAGTGTTAGACATCTGATCTCCTATTCTCACCATTTGTGGCCTGTTTGTTAGAAAATCCATAATCCATGAGCGCAGCAATGGACATAGGCCCAAAGCTTTTAACTTTTCCACTAATTTTTCAGGAACTACTGGATTAAATGCAGAGCTAAAATCAATGAATAACATCCTAACATATGTGTTTGGGTGCTCAAGATGTGTCAAGGCAGCATGCAATGCAATAGCAATTGCATCATCTGTGCATCTATTTGCACGATAGGCAAACTGATACTTATCCAGATCAACAGGAATCCTTGCCTTAAGATGTGATAATACGAGCCTCTCAAAACATTTCATGATGATAGGAGTTAGGGCAAGTGGGCGATAATCATTCAAGCATGATACCGCTGATTTTTTAGGTATTGGTAGTAGATTTAAAACAAGAAGGTACTGCAGCCTGCTTTAATGACAAATTAAAAATATCAGTAAAAACACCTGCTAACTGGTCTGCACATCCCCTCAGTATATGGCCTGACACCCCGTCTGGTCCTGCTGCCTTTCTGATGTCAATCTTCCTCAAATTTGATCTGACCTCATGTAATTATAATACCAATAAATGGTCGTCCTCCACTAGTTCTTTACTATGGGTTTCACATCTCATATTTTGGCCCTCAAAGCGAGCAAAAAATTGGTTTAAGGTGTCAGGGAGCACTGTACAAACCTGTGCATTCCTAGATTTAAAATCTACCATTGTTTTAATCCCTTTCCACATGCTACAAGAATTTTGACTTTCAAAATAAGATTCAATGCGCTGTTTATATCTACGCTTAGCCTCCTTAATGCCTTTAATCCATTCCGAGCTTTCCTATAAGCCATAGGGTCGCCCGATCTAAAGGCCACATCCCTTGCTCTAAGCTGAGCCCTTACTTTACCATCCAACCAAGGCTTTTGGTTTGGGAACACCTTAACAGTTTTTGTAACTAGGAACATCTCCATACAAAAGCGGATATAAGCTAGATGATGTTATTATAGATGATGGAGGAGGATTACCATAGACAGTGCGCCGATCTTCTATAAGAATCTATTATAGATGATGGAGGAGGATTATTATAGAGACAGTGCGATCTTCTATAGGAATCTATTATAGATAATGGAGGAGTATTACCATAGAGAGACAGTGCGACATTCTATAAGACTCTATGTACCTAATGACATGGTGTTGTGAACACGGCACATTGAATACAGTAAGGGTCCGAACACACCATACCAAAATCCCAAGTAAAGTTTAGTTTGACGAACGATCTCCCGATTTTCGGATCGGTGGTACGGTGCTTTCCACAGCCGATTCTGATTTTTTCATCCGACAAAAGCTGGATGTGCCGACTTTAAAATGTTTGTCTTACGTGAACTTAACGTCCAACTTTCATTTAATTTGTACAGTTTTTGTCTGAAAAAAATCGTAAGAGCGAGACTAGGCTATGGTGAGATTCTACACATTCCATGACTTGTGAAGTTGTATTCTGTGGTGTGAGAATTTCCGTATGTCAGTATTGCTCTTCACTTTCTACATGAGACGAGCATATAACAAAAAATGGTCAAACTGTCGTCGGAAAATCTGATGGTGTGTCCGAGGCTTTACCCCGGTGAAGATTGTGTGCAGAATAATGAAGGATAACAAAGACGGTGTGAATGAGCCCCAATGTGGAGATACCCGGGATAGACTTTTCATAGGTGGGCACTGTGACGAACGCGGGTGTCAGATCTCTGCCCTCCTCGCTAACTTGCGACGAAGGGCCGGCCAACCTCACACCACGCTGTCACTTGCGTAACAATGCCACTCTCAGCTGCGCCCAGCATGAAGATTTTCCAGCTTGTGGGACCACAATCTAGGTGCGAGCAGCCTGAGAGATTGTCACTGGGCTAATTACACAACCCTTTAACTGCCCCCCCCGTTTTAAAAGACAGAGCCAGGGGAGACTCGTAATTTTAGCAATACCAATTATAATTTACACAGGCAGGTCTGCTCAGAAGTCTTACTCTACAACAGTAGCGGCCTTCAAGAGGCAGGTTCGTTTATAGCTTACATTAAGAGCTTTAGAGACAAGGTTAACACTTTTCAACATAAGGGTTTATTATGAAAAGGTCAAAGTTGATGCAAATAAAACATTTACAGAAAAAAGATGTTTCAAAAGATAAGGACAATTTACAGCCACAAAGAAATAAGGTAGAATTGGGAAGGAAGAATACTTGCAATTAGTGTCTGAGGGTTGAGAGTTCGGTTCAGAGGGTCCAGAGTTCGATCGATGAGCTAGGTAATTGGTTCTCAACTTGTCAGATGTTCCTACTTGGATGGTAAAAGGAGAACTGACCATTGTCTTGGCATCTCCTCTTTTCTGTCAAATCAAAGGGGGTGTTGACAGCGACCAGTAACCTGGTCATCTTGTTTAGGGGTTGGTTGCTGGGAGATGTCTACACTTATGACCTTGTCCCGGGTAGACTTTGTGATAGATATTCGTATCTCTGCATCTCTACTGTTTATAGACTGCAAATATCCATATCATTGTTCAGCATGAGATTTCCTTAAAAACAAATCCTAACATGCCATATCTCCAGTGTATAGTCTACTTAGGAGGAATAAGGGGTACCAGTGGTTTCCCATATGACCTAACATAGGGGTGTCTGGACGTGAAACGTTACAAATTATCTGAGGAAACTAAATATGTCCATATTATGGCTGTGCTATTGCTAAGTCGGAAGTTATGAAACATGCTGAAATTTCATACTTATTCCACTGTTTTAAGCTTGATGTGTATTCAGACATTTTACAACCGGGGCCTGTTGGGTCTCTGAATGGAGAGGGTGACAGTTTTACAACAGGCCTGAACATCCTGCTAGTTCAACAGGCTGTTTTTACTGACCTAGCACTGACCTGGCTGCAAGTTGGCGGTGGTTACCCGAGTTTTCCTGCGGACGAACAGCACAGAAGAAGGGTTGCTGGCCGGATTCTGCTCAGGGCACTGTGTCCTGAGATGTCCGGCTCTCCCACAGTTGTAGCATTTGTGGTTGTCAGTCAGGAAGGCCTTGGCTCCAGGAACTGCAGGTTCCGGCCGCTGAGGAACTTGGTTGGTAGGCAGAGGAGGGGTTGCCATGTGTGATTTCCCTCCTTTCCCAGCCATTCGGAGGAGCCTTGTGATGGTCAGATACCCGAGAGTGGATATAGGTATCTGCCAGTTCTGCTGCTGCTTTGGCAGAGGTTGGCTTTCGCTTCAACACAAACTGATGTCTGTAGGACAGATGTGCAAAAGTTGATCTTCAATCATAAGATCTTCCAGGGATTCAAAAGAATCGGCTTTTAAGCCTTTAGTCCACTGCCAGAATGTGGTGCGTAAGCGACTTATCACATCCAGGTATGAGTTCCCGGGCCCCTTTTGCAAGGACCTAAAACGTTTCTGGTACACTTCCGGGGTTAGCTGAAGCTTTTGGATGATTGCAGGTTTTAGGGCCTCATAATCGTCGCCCTGCTCTTCTGACAGTTCGACATAAGCATCCAGGGCCTTGCCTCGTAGCCCTGGTGTCAGGTACCAGGCCCATTGTGCTGGGGGCAGATGGTACTGACGGCAAGTTTTTTCAAACGACAGTAGATACACGTCAATGTCACTGTCCTTTTCCATAACTGGAAATTTGGCTGCCAGGGTCACTGGCAGAGAGGCATCCCTGTGCTCTAGGGATTCGAAGTTCTGAGTCGCTGCTGCTGGAGCCTAGCCATCTCCAATTTATGCCGATGATCAGCCTCCCTCTCAGCCCTGTGTTCCTCTCACTCGGCCTGGCGTTCCAGAAACTGCAGGTACACCACACGATCCCTCTTCCTGAGGTGTTGTAGCGTTTCTTGCATTTGAGGAAAGTCTACGCTGGTTTCAGGCAATCTGATGCTGGCCTGCTCTTGTGGTGGCTTGGAGGAAACAATCTGTGGTATTCCAGTGTCAGTCTCTGCTTGCCCATTTGGTGAGGCCGCCTCTGAACCAATGGGCTCTGGAGCAGCGGAAACCCTTTTTGGTCCTGTTTCCCCCAGGTTCTGGTCTGCACAGTTATCAAACTTCTGTAGGGCATGTATCAAGCTTTCACGATTTTTGCCACCAACGTCAATTCCTCTTCCTCTGCATTCAGCAGTCAGTTCATTTTTGCTCATCTTTTTATATGCTGATAACCCAGACATGTTGCAAGCAGAAAAGATAGAACAGAAAGTGGAGATAGGAAGAAGGTGTAGGAAGGAGCTGTTGCTGTATGTCTCTCTTAAAAAAAAATCAAAAAATATGCACCAGCTTGTCTCTAAGGACTGTTTCCACACAGGTTACAATCCTTCAGTGCAGAGCTAATTCCTTACAATGCACTGAATGCTCTTGATGCAAAACTATCCCGCTACGCTGCCAGCCAATATGTGACGAACGCGGGTGTCAGATCCCTGCCCTCCTCGCTAACTTGCGACGAAGGACCGGCCAACCTCACACCACGCTGTCACTTACGTAACAATGCCACTCTCAGCTGCGCCCAGCACAAAGATTTTCCAGCTTGCGGGACCACAATCTAGGTGCGAGCAGCCTGCGAGCGATTGTCACTGGGCTAATTACATCATTAACCCTTTAACTGCCACCACCCCCGTTTTAAAAGACCGAGCCATGGAAAACACCAATTATAATTTTAGAATAAGCGTCTGCAACATACACTGCCACCACAGACAGGTCTGCTCAGAGGTCTTACTCTACAACAGTAGTGCCCTTTAAGAGGCAGGTTCGTTTATAGCTTGCATTAAGAACTTTAGAGACAAGGTTAACACTTTTCAACATAAGGGTTTATTATGAAAAGGTCAAAGTTGATGCAAAAAAAACATTTACAGAAAAAATATGTTTCAAAAGATAAAGACACTATACAGCCACAAAGAAATAAGGTAGAATTGGGAAGGAAGAATACTTGCAATTAGTGTCCAAGGGTTGATCAGAGTTCGATCGATGAGCTAAGTAATTGGTTCTCAACTTGTCAGATGTTCCTTCTTGGCTGGTAAAAGGAGAACTCACCATTGTCTTGGCATCTCCTCTTTTCTGTCAAATCAAAGGGGGTGTTGACAGCGACCAATAACTAATCGTCTGGTCATCTTGTTTAGGGGTTGGTTGCTGGGTAGTGTCTACACTTATCACCACATCCCAGGTAGATTTAGTGATACATATTCCTATCTCTGCAGCTCTACTGTTTATAAACTGCATATATCCATATTATTGTTCAGCGTAAGATTTCCTTCAAAACAAATCTAAACATGCCATATCTCCAGTGTATAGTCTACTTAGGAGGAATAAGGGGTACCAGTGGTTTCCCATATGACCTGACATAGGGGTGTCTGGACTTAAAACGTTACAAATTATCTGAGGAAACTAAATATGTCCATATTATGGCTGTGCTATTACTAAGTCGGAAGTTATGAAACATGCTAAAATTTCATACTTATTCCACTGTTTTAAGCTTGATGTATGTATTCAGATATTTTACAACCGGGGCCTGTTGGGTCTCTGAATGGAGAGGGTGACAGTTTTACGACAGGCCTGAATAGCTCAACAGGCTGTTTTTTCTGACCTAGCCTGGTTCTTTTTTTTTTTTTTTTCAAATCTTTTTTTAATATTATATAAAAAAGGTACAGAGGATACAAACATTGACTTTATAAACCCTAGTTAACATTTCAAAAAACCCCCAAGACCACCCCTTCCTTCCCACCTCCCCTCATCCCTCAGGTACACTCCATCTAATAATCCTGTAAATTACCTCATAATTATTTCAGCAAATCTCTTTGTTTTTTGAAAGGCTTCCTACTTGACCCATTTAGCTCCATTAACCTCACCTTCCCCGAACGCTGAGTCTGCTGCTTCAGTCTTCTCTAAGCTATAAGTTTCGTTAACCCTTGTGAACAATTCCTGGATCCTCGAGCCCTCTACCTCCTGCCATTTTTTTGGAATTAAGCTTTTCGCTGAATTCAAAAGCACAGGAATTATAGAACATTTGTACCCTCTGTTTTTGCCCTCTGACCCATGGAACAGACAGACCCATGGATCTTCCGGCATGGCTTTGCCCGTAATCTCCTCAATCAGCTGAATTACTTCCTGCCAGCATCTTTTAATGATTGGGCAATCCCACCAGAGGTGTGTCATCGTTCCCAAGGCCCTACATCCTCTCCAACAGTTTGAGGATTTATCCGATTGGAAATGACTGATTTTATCAGGTGTAGCATACCACCTAGCCAGACACTTATAATTTGTCTCTATCATTTTCATATCTACTGCCGAGCTATGTGTTGCCCTTAATATGATCTCCACCAAGCTTTTACTGCAGACTTATCCCAATTCGTTTTCCGATTTTTTTGATGAATGGCGGTGCTTCCAGCTCTACTCCACACACCAAAATTTTGTACAGCGCCGATATATTCTTCCTTGGCATTTCCCTTAAAAATAGCTTCTCTATCGCCCTTAAGTTTTTTTCATCTCTTATAGGCCCCGGAAGGCTCTTGACGAAATGTGAGAGCTGGCCGTACTGCCACCCATTTACTTTCAATAAATCCGTGTGTGCAGATAATTCCTGAAATGTGATAATTTTACCTTTTTTAGTGATGTCTTTTAATTGTGCTTCCCTATTTTTTATCCAGTTACCACCCGTTGCCTCCATCCCAGGGGGAAAGAACTCGTTATCTTTTAAATAAATTAAAGGTGAATTGTACTCCCATTTATTTTTAGAATGAATCTGGTCCCAAATTTTAAATGTGTGACGTGTTATATCGTGTGAGCCAGGACCAAGGTTCCTATATTGCGGAGGATTCCAGATCAAGTGATTTAAACGTGCATTACTTAAACGCATTTCCAAATTAACCCATCTTTTGATAGACCCCCCCCCTTTGCCCAGTCTATTGCCCGTGACAAAACTATAGCGTTATAGTATTTTTTAAAGTCTGGGATAGCCAGCCCCCCCATGTGCTTTTTCCCTGCTCAAAAACTGTGTAAGCTATCCGTGGTTTCTTATTATTCCATACAAATTTACTTATTAATCCAGTTAATGTTCTGAAATAAGTTTGTGCCAGTGGGATTTGGAGCATCTGCATTTTATAAAAGATTTTTGGTGCTAGAACCATTTTCACTGTGTTTATTCGCCCGATCCAAGAGATCGGGCGACACAACATTCTTTTTATTTCTAGTTTAATTTCATCAAATAATGGTATAAAATTTAACAGGTAGATCTTCTTAAGTGAATTGGCTAGTTTTACCCCTAAATATTTGATATTTTCACTCCAAGGGAAATAAAACACCTTCCTAAGTCTAGCAACTTCCTGTCTATCTATATTAATGTTTAGGGCTTCCAATTTACCAAGGTTGATTTTGTAGTTTGAGAGCTCTCCATACTTCTTCAGGGTGGACAATAGGTTAGGGATCGTGATCCTTGGTTTAGTGATAAAGAACAGCACATCATCGGCGAACGCCGCCAATTTATGCTCCTCTTTTCCCACCACTCAGCCACTAATATCCGGATTTTTACGAATCGAGGCTAATAACGGCTCTAAAGTCAAGACAAATAGAAGAGGAGACAGCGGGCAACCCTGCCTAGTTCCGTTCTCCATTGTAAACTGTGCTGAGGCTATACTATTTCGTTTAACAAAAGCTGCGGGATGGTTATACAAAACTTTAATCCATTTCAGCATAGTTGGGCCGAAACCCATGGCTTCCAGCGTTTTAATCGTGAATCCCCAGTCTACTCTGCCAAATGCCTTCTCAGCATCTATTGACAGAAATAGACCTGGGGACCCGCCAGTTTTAATGGCCTCCGAAATAAGGAGAGACCGCACCCCATTATCTCTCCCCTCTCTCCCTGGAATAAAGCCTACCTGGTCCGGATGAACCAAGTAGGACATTTTTTCCTTTAGCCGTAAAGGCAGTACCTTGGAATATAGTTTAATGTCTGCGTTTAAGAGGGCAATCGGCCTATAACTGGAACACAGTGTGCGATCTTTGCCTTCTTTTAATATTGAAGTCACCGATGCTGTTAATGCTCACTCGCAAAATTCCCCTTGCTTCCCCAACCCATTCCACACCTAACAGAGCCTTGGGACCAAGGAGTCTTTAATTTCTTTGTAAAAATAAGATGTGAATCCATATGGTCCGGGACTTTTACCCGGAGGAGATGATTTCAAAGCTAGGCAGATTTCTTCTTCGGTTATAGGTCTATCTAATTCTAAAGTGTCCATTTCGGATAAACTAGGTAGCCCCGCATTTTTTAGAAAGTCTCTTATCTTTTCCTCATTCTCCCAGCAGCTATTTTTGCTCTGTCTGACAGAATAAAGGGCTGTGAAGTACTGCCGGAATTCTTCCCCTATATCTTTGGATGTGTGCCTGCATTCACCTTTTTTATTTTGAATTTTATCAATGAAATTTATATCCCTTTTTTTCTTCAAAATTGATGCCAAATGTTTGCCCACTTTATTTCCCCACCGGAGTCTCCATTAAGTGTTTGAGTTCTTCTCTTTTAATTATTAATTGTTGCAAAAGAGGTCTGGGATTTCCTTTACAGGCTTTATGGGCGTGTTCAAGTTTATGGATTTCTAACGTAAGATTCTCCTTCCTTTTTACTCTTTCTTTTTTCAGGGATATACCATTTATATTCCCCTTGAAGTTCTTCTGCGGGATGGGGTCTCCCCCCTTCCTCCCTCCCTAACCCCAACCCATCACCTCCCCCCTCCTCCCCCTCCCCCCAGGCAATACCTGACCTCCAGAACGCAGTATCGAGATCGCCACCATCTCAACCTGCGTCCTTTCATATTGTAGGGTGAGACTCCAACGGCGGCAGCCGAGGTCCACCCCCCCTTTATGGGGGGGAGTGGAAATGGAGAACACAGAGGTCCTAATTCTCTTCACCCACCCCCCCAACCCATTCCCTCCCCCCCAGCCCTCAAACCTTCTCTTCCATCATCGCAAAGATGCCCCAAGAGTCCCGGTCTCGGCCCCCCAGGTTACCTGTTTCTCCCCTCTAAATGACTATTTTGTTAACCCTTTTTGGGCGTTTCTATATTACTCCCAAACTCCTAGTCCCTAATCCAACTTAAAAACTCGCTCCACCTGGGATAGTTGGAACTGGAATGTCTAAATTCCTACAAAAGTCCTGTAAGTCCTCTAAGTGTTTTAATCTATAGTTTCTACCCTCTTTCATAGCGTTTAAGGATACTGGGAACCTCCAACTCTACTTTAAATTTGCCACCCTCAGTGTCTCCAGTAGGGGCTTCAGTTGGCGTCTCCTAAACAAAGTCCCAGCTGAAAGATCAGAGAATATTTCAATATTGTTAAATTTCACCGGTTGGGTTCCTCTCAATTTGCTCCAGATCTTTGCCTTGTCCTCATATTGATGGAACTTAACAATAATATCCCTGGGATGTCTTCTCTCACACTTGGGGGTTTTCTTATCCTATGTACCCGATCAATTTTTAATTCTTCATCTAACCTTCTGCCTAGGAGAGGGTTGAAAATTTCTTTCATCTTAATGAACAGGTCTTCTTGCTGTTCTGGTAAAGACCTGATCCTTAAATTTTGCCGACGATTTTGATTTTCCTGTTCTTCCAGCTTGTAAAGCATCTCTCCTTGGTCTAACTGGAGCTTTCTTATTTGGGTTTTTAAAACTATAATTTCTTGCGCCTGTTGCACTGCCGCCCCCTCTACTTCTTCCACTCGTTTCAACAGGTGGCCCATGTCATACCTTACATTGAGGATCTCTGATTTTATTGAGTTTTCTAATTTGACCAACATATCCCGCATCTCCATTTTAGTTGGAAGTGAGTCCATGACCAGCTCTTCCTCCGTACTAAGGTCTGGATCCCCATTAAGGGGTGTCTCCCCTCTGGGGGCTCCCCCTTGGGCCCCTTTGTTTTTGGCTAGCTCCTTCTTCTTCTCCTTTACCCTTTGTTGTCTTTTATCCATTACCGGGCTATTCAAGTGTGCTTCTTTTAGGTATTTTTGGATTGAGCTGGAATTTAGACTTTCTCTGGGTTTTTTTAGGATCCGCTACTTTTTGAGAGCGACCTATCATGATCCTCTCCACCCAGCTCACCTCCTCTTCCTCGCGTCTAGCTCTCTCTTTGTTGCTCCTTGTGCCTATTGCCCCTCTATGCGTCCCCCCGTTGGACTTATCTTTGCGTCTATAATTGCTTGCTAGATATATACTCAGGGCACCTTTTAAGTAAATTATAATGACAAAAGGCTATAGGCTGTTTCAGTCCTTTAGTTAGCTATTTACCCCCAACCCTTCAAGAAGCAGATTAGAGACCATGAGTAGGGTAATGCTCTCCGCAGCGAACACTTGGTAGACTTTTCACCCCAAAAAACAGGCGCGATTTGATGCTGCCCCCCTGCTCTCAATGTCCTCCTTGGCAAATGACCCTTAATTCGGACCCTGCAATCTCGACCAAACGGATCTTATAAGCATCCACTGCGTATTTGGGTAGATAATAATGAGGGACATCGTCCCAGAATATCTTTTGCTCAGAAAGTGGACATAAGCTATATAGCTATACAGTGCGTATAATAGATTTCAGCGTCCGCTGATCCTACCTTGTGCCCGCTGCTGTTTTCAATGGGAGGCTTTGGACCCCTGCTTGATATCTGAGGGGAGTGCAGATCCCGATCACCAGGGTGCTCTTGTTACATTTTCAAGAGTCACTTCAGGGCTCTGTGTTCCCTAGAGTGTCCCTAAAGCTGGGGATTTGTGGATGCGGTGCTTCTATGAGTCCTCCAGAAAAAATAGAAGGCTGGTGTGGGGAGTTCCCGGGCCGAGAGCAGAGCCAGGGGTGCCGGGTGCATGGGAGGCACAGCGGTGGGCTAGATGCTCCTCAGGACGATCCAGGTGCTTTCACTGCGCACCGATCCAATGGTGTTGCAGCCATTGTCCTCGAGCTCCGGCCGCCTCCTCCTAAGCGTCCCCTCCCGCAGCTCTGAGGTGGACGTTTACTGGGTTCTCCACGGGCTCTCACCCCGTGCTGAACCCGCTGCCATCGTGGTTCAAACCTCCGTCCTCTTCCACAGCGCCGCCGTCAGGCCCCTCCCCTAGTCCTAGCACGTCACATCCCATCTGTAGTCGACTACCTTATCTCCCAACTATTGCTAGCCTGGTTCTGTTTTCTGTTGAGATAACCTTTCTTTCCTTTGAAATTTTAAAAGTGTTGAATTCCTAAGACAGGGGAGGAGGGAGTCCAGATTTCTCTGTAATGTACACAGTTAGCCAAGCTGTCATGGCTGCATTCCAAACAACATGGCAGCTAGCTACAGCGTTTCATGTCCAGTACGTGATATTGTTACATAGGGAAGAACTAAAAATTCTGTAAGTTTCAGTTGTAAAAATTCATGTTAGTACAGCGATCTCCCCCCGCTGAGCTTTTGTGGTGTGACGGGGGGGGGGCGGCCTCCTCACCAGAACACACCGGTCAGCAATCTCAGCCATTGGCTTTAAGCGCTGATCAGATGCCAATGGGCAGACCTTTTTCAGTCATCCCGGCTTCTGTCGGACCGGCTGCCAGACACACGGCCCTTAAGGCTCCATTCACACCTTTGTATTTTGGGATGGCAGCACAATCACTGGGATTCTGCCCGTCATCTCAAAACACATTACAATCACAAATGCAGGTTCAGGGAGCATTATTTTTAATTGCTGTGCAATTCAAATGGGTACAACATTGGAATATTCTCTGCAGATTACATTGATGTTTATGTTCAACAGTTTTTTTCACATAATATGGAAAAAAAAACATATGAAATGTTTAAACTGAGAAAATGTAGAATTTTAATAAGGTACATTTAAAATTGATGGCAGCAACACGTCTCAAAAAAGTTGGAACTGGGCAACAAAAAGCTGACAAAGTAATTGGTATTAACCAGGAAGAACTGGAACTAATTAGGTTAATTGGCATCAGGTCAGTAACATGACTGGGTATAAAAAGAGCATCTTAGAGAGTCAGAGTATCTCAGAAGTAAATATGGGCAGAGGTTCCCCAATGTGTGAAAAGCTGCATCTAAAAATTGCACTGTCCAAATCATTTGGTGGAGGGGGGATTATGGTGGGGGGTTGTTTTTCAGGGGTTGGGGTTGGCCCCTTATGAAAAGAACTCCTAAGGCGTCAGCGTACCAAGATATTTTGGACAATTTCATGCTCCCAACTTTGTGGGAACAGTTTGGGGATGGCCCCTTCCTGTTCCAACATGACTGAGCACCAGTGCACAAAGCAAGGTCCATAAAGACATGGATGAGCGAGTTTAGGGTGGAGGAACTTGACTGTCCTGCACAGAGTCCTGACCTCAACGCGTTAGAACACCTTTGGGATGAATTAGAGTAGAGACTGTGAGCCAGGCTGCCTTCTCGTCCAACATCAGTGCCTGACCTCACAAATGTGCTACTGATGAAAGGCCAAACATTCCCATAGACACACTCCTAAAATTGTCCGATGTGTCCGCCATAATGTCGCAGTCCCGAAAAAAATCGCTGATTGCCGCCATTACTAGTAAAAAAAAAAACTAATTATAAAAATGCCATAAAACTATCCCCTATTTTGTAGATGCTATAACTTTTGCACAAACCAATCAATAAACGCTTGTTGCGATTTTTTTTTTTTTTACCAAAAATATGTAGAAGAATACGTATCAGCATAAACTGAGGAAAAAAAATGTTTTCTTATATATTTTTTGGAGGATATTTATTATAGCAAAAAGTAAAAAATAATGTGTTTTTTTTTTTTTACATTTTCGCTCTATTTTTGTTTATAGCGCAAAAAATAAAAACCGCAGAGGTGATCAAATATCACCAAAAGAAAGCTCTATTTGTGGGGACAAAAAGGACGTCAATTTTGTGTGGGAGCAACGTCGTACAACCGCGCAATTGTCAGTTAAAGCGACGCAGTGCCGAATCGCAAAAAGTGCTCCGGTCTTTGGCCAACCAAATGGTCCATGGCTGAAGTGGTTAAGGAGTCATTGCTGTGGAGGTCGGGGGCGGGGCAGCGCTCTGAATCATTCACTTCTAAAATCGTACATTTCAGACAAGTGCTGTATGCAAACCATACAGTGAAACGCGTAGAGCATATTGTGCTGCAATCCTTCTTTTTTTTTTTATTATATAATGTGTTGGTTTTGATTTCATTCATTATTGTCTATTGTAATACTTCTGTGATTACTGATTCAGTGAACTGTTGTACCATGTTTCAACATTAGCTTAACTGTCGAATAATTTAATAAAGACTGTCCTTTATGTACTCGTACCTCTGCATACCCATTGATACCATGCTTATGATCACTACATCAGCTGTTGGGTACACACCTCATTCCAAGTCCAAACTCTCTCCCCTTTATACTTGGACAGGGATGGAGGCACATGTCTATGTGGGCCTCATTTAAAGTTCCAAACTTCTTCTTAGGCATAAAGACATGGATGAGTGAGTTTGGGGTGGAGGAACTTGACTGGCCTGCACAGAGTCCTGGCCTCATCCTGATACAACACCTTTGTGATAAATTAGAGTGCAGACTGCAAGCCAGGCCTTCTCGTCCAACATCAGTGCCTGACCTAATGTTTTGCTTGCGTCTATCTAGCAAGGTTACTCTGTGGTATAAGCAAGGAAGCTGAGATTTCTGCAATGTGTAAATGTGCTTTACTATACAAATATGCTGTACATACAAAACTATTACAATATTAGGAATACAATACAAGACTGACAGATATCTATAACAAGCAAAATGCCTAGCAAACTGAACAGCCTATGGTCTATAATAGTACAAATACACTTAAAGGTTACTTATCTTCTGTTATTGTATGTTCGTGATCTCCATTGGCAACGATGCTTCTTGGACACCAGGCAGTGTTCTTGTATCATGAGTGGCGGCTTCTGATGTTACAGCATGATGGTGTGTGTGTCTGAATCCCCCTTTTATGTGCCAGGCTGTTTACCATAGTTACCAAACAACAGAAGACATACCTGTGTACTGTAGCTGTGTAGACAATGGACTGTTGAAAACTGTATTTACGTACCCATTGTCTAATCAGGCCAACACCTGACAGTAATCTAACAGTCATTCTTTCAGTTTGAGAGCTGAAAAAAACCTTACTTACTTGAGTACTTTAGCTCTAGAGACAATAGCCTGTTCAAACTGTAATACAACAATGGTATCTACATTCCCATTGTATCCAACATTTGTTTGAGAAAGTCTGTCTCTGTGACACCAGAATGCTATGAGTCTTATAGAAAAATTATATTTTATATCAAACGCAACACATTCCGCCCTTGATTTTTCTCTCAGACTACACACAGAAAATCTCTTCATTACTAAACTCATTCTAAACATTAATTTTCCTTGAATGCAACACCTCCTATTTCTGTAATTGAGAAGGTGTTTCAGTCTTTAACTAAAAGTTCATTAGAAAGTCCATTCTAAAGTTCTTTAGAAACATGTCCGGGCTTGTAATACATCAAAGGCCTTGTTTTCCACAGCTCTTGCGATCTTCCGTCATTCTTTCCATCATGTAACCACTTTTCTCTGGTCTTCCTATGGATCAAATCGGAGACAGCCTGTGGAGTGGAAAACAAAACAAATCTGTTCCTTCTAATAATACATAAACAGTAGATCCAGGCCCTTCAGCTAAAATCTCTCCTCTAAATGGCTTCTTGCCTGGATATCTGACTAACACTTTGCCCCCTGCCTGTACCCACTTCTGACCCTCCCAAAGAACATCAATAGGGAGGAGAGGAAATATACTGATATTTCCCAGAAGATCACTGCTGTTTATTTTGTAAGGTTTGCTGTTATGTAGCCTCACTTTCCACTCTTGCTGAGAAGTATCCATTAACCAGTCTGAGTCCCAGCTACTGTCTTGAAGCTCATCTGTCGATGCAAATGTAACTTCAAACCTTCCTGCCAGATTCCCTCTCATTCCTAGATAGGCTTCAGCTTCAGATACATCACTCTTGGTTTCTATGTCATGGGAAGCAGTAACGTGGTATCTGTTAAGCCCTGTTCTGTCAGGAACCTTAAATAAATACTCCTCTCATATGGTGTGCTTTTGGCTATTGTCCTAGAATTTAACAACATGACTGCCTGTGTGAGGACCCGATCCAACCCCCTTAGTGTATGTGTGGGTGTAAGTTTGCGTATCTGGTCCTTCAATAGCCTGTTGTATCTTTCAATCAAACCAGCTGCCTGTGGATGGTATGGGATGTGGCACAACCAGTACACTCCAGAATCTTTGGCCCACTGCTGTACTGTTGATCCGGTGATGTGTGAGCCGTTATCACTTTGGACTTGTTTGGGACAACCATAAGCAACGACAAGTTTCTGGAGCAGTTGAAGCGTTGCGGCTTGATCTGCACGTTTGCAAGGATGAACAAGCATACGTCCTGAATAGGTGTCCACTGCAGTGCTACAATATCTCAGTCCATTGTTTCCCCGGGGCAGGGGACAGATGAAGTTGATCTGTCAGATCTCTGCAGGCCTCTCACCCCTCTTAATCGACCCGGTGGAGTACTTTTGCAAAGGCCATTGTCGCACTTCTCCACACACTGTACAGTTCCCTATTACAATCTTTATCATGTCCATGGATATAGGCAATCCTCTCAGCTGTGCCTATTCATATGTTGCTTTCTGCCCCAAATGTCCAGATTGCTTGTGGGCCCAGTTGGCCAAGTTCATCAAGACAGGATCAATTGGCACAACTGCCTTCACTTTGGCGATTTCATGTGCAACTCTGTTATAGTTCTCAAAGTCTGGGACTAGGGGCACATGTGCATCAACATGCCCCACTTTTATGGTGCTGGAGGGAGCTTCCTTCCAGATGTAGTCCCAGAATTCCTTGCCTCCCCACACCACCTTTCTATGAATCATCCATTCATTGGACTTCCACGTGGGCATCCAAGTTGTCAGTCCTTTAAAAACCGCCCAGCTGTCAGTGTAGATAGTGACATGGGAGGAAGGATCCTCCTGAAGAGTCATAACCACAGCTTTCAACTCTGCATACTGACTGGACCCTCCAATTCCGGTCTCCTGCAGGACTTTCTATGAATCATCCATTCATTGGACTTCCACGTGGGCATCCAAGTTGTCAGTCCTTTAAAAACCGCTCAGCTGTCAGTGTAGATAGTGACATGGGAGGAAGGATCCTCCTGAAGAGTCATAACCACAGCTTTCAAGTCTGCATACTGACTGGACCCTCCAATTCCGGTCTCCTGCAGGACTGTGTCTGTACTTGGGTTGTAGGCTGCTGCTGTCCATTTACGTCCAGACGAGGTGACTATGGCTGAACCATCAGTGAACCACGCTGACTCCTTCATGTCTTCTGACAGAGACTCAAAGGGTGGAGCCTCTTGAATGGGGATGACTGCAGCACAGGAATTTCTTCTTCTGGCCGGGTGCTGATAAAAGTAACAAGCCCTGCCAACTGTTTTGAAACGTCTCTAACATCCCCAGCTGCAATACCCCCTCTTTCTTGAAGGTACCACTTACATTTCATCAGTGTCTGGTTCTGGGCTACAGCTGCCCTAGTGGTCAGTCCATTATCTCTCACCCATCCTGCTATTGGCAATGCAGTATGGATGGTGACTGTGTCGTTTCCTGTAATGGTCTCTACATGTTGAAGTGCTGTGTAGGCCCCAAACAGGTACTTCTCTAGGGGCGTGTATCTCTTCTGTGCCCCTGTCAGTTGTTTGGACCAAAATCCAATGGGTATTGCTCGCAGTACTTTCTTTTCATTTGGCTGCCACAGACTCCAAGATATGATACCATTCTGCTCTACTACATCGAGCTGAAATGGTACTCCTTGTCTCACGGGTCCTAATCCCTAATGCTACAAAATAGCTTCTTTAGCAGCCAGGAATGCAGTCCGCTGCTCTGAACCCCATGAGAACTCAGTCTTTTTTCTGGTAACATTATATATAGGCCTCAGAATCAGTCCAAGATGTGGGATGAACGATCTCCAGAACCCCACAACTCCAATGAACTTCTGTGCCTCCTTTTTGGTAGTAGGGGGCGACAGCGCCTGGATAGTTTGCACAGCTGTCTCTGGAATTTTCCTCTGCGGCCCAGTCCACATCATTCCCAGGAATTTCACTTCTGTGGCAGGTCCTTGGACTTTGTCTCTGTTGATAGCCCACCCTCTGTTCTCCAAGTGCTCTATCAGCAGGTGCAGTTCTTCAGTTACATCTTCTTTTGTCCCAGAGATCATGATGTCATCAATGTAGTGAAACACAGCGACTTTCAAATTCAGGGTACTTAAATCTCGGGCAATCATTCCATGACAAATCATTGGAGAATGAACATAGTCTTCAGGAAGCACGGTGAAAGTGTACTGGCGGCCGTCACACACCATAGCAAACTGGTCTTGACACTCTGGGTCTATCAAAATTGAAAAGAAAGCATTAGCCAGGTCTATCACAGCATGATATTCTCCTGCATCTTTAGCAATTTTCTCAACAATTGAGATCATATCTGGCACAGCTGACTTCAATGGAGGTGCCACTTTGTTTAGACCTCTGTAATGCACAGTCATGCTATATGTCCCATCGGGTTTCCTTACTGGGAACACCGGAGACGAGAAAGGACTTACAGCAGGTCTAAGGATCCCTACTCTCAAATATTCTTGAATGGTCTCCCCAATTTCCCTGTCTTTACTAACAGGTTTACGGCCCTTCCTTTTCCTTAAGGCATTCATTGATTTGGTCATGAGGGCTGCACACTGCTCTTGCAAATCATCAGCCCGACTAGCAGTTGAATGCACACACTGAAGCAAGTGCTAGTTGGTCTTTTAATACCTTAACTTCTGCCTCTGCCTTCTCCCTTCTCTGTGATTCAGTGTAAATAGCATTAAGGAAATACCAGCCCACTGTGGACACTGTCCTCTTCTCTTTTTTACTTAAATCCAACCCCTTAAGGCTAAAATCTACAAAATGATCTGAGACTTTATCACCCCAAGTCAGCTTTAAGGGAGAAGCATACTTCACAAATTCTTTAGCAAGAGGCTCCCACTCATTGTCTCTGGCCCAGATAGGTAAGCTGCACACTTCCTTCTGGCCACCAGAACCCTCTGCAGCCTTGCTTTTCCTAAACAGCTTACGCAGCATTTTACCTAGCACAAGCTTCACAACACACTACAGAAAAACAGGTCTGCTTCAGTTGAATTATAGCACAGATCGTGGCACGAGCCCGAAAAGGTTTACCTGTGTAGACAATGGACTGTTGAAAACTGTATCTACGTACCCATTGTCTAATCAGGCCAACACCTGACAGTAATCTAACAGTCATTCTTTCAGTTTGAGAGCTGAAAAAAAACCTTACTTACTTGTGTACTGTAGCTCTAGAGACAACAGCCTGTTCAAACTGTAATACAACAATGGTATCTACATTCCCATTGTAACCAACATTTGTTTGAGAAAGTCTGTCTCTGTGACACCAGAATGCTATGAGTCTTATAGAAAAATTATATTTTATATCAAACGCAACACATCTCACAAATGCTCTTCTGGAAGAACGGTCAAACATTCCCATAGACACACTCCTAAACCTTGTGGACGGCCTTCCCAGAAGAGTTGAAGCTGTTATAGCTGTAAAGGGTGGGCCAACTCAATATTGAACCCTACGGACTAAGACTGGGATGTCATTAAAGTTCATGTGTGTAAAGGCAGGTGTCCCAATACTTTTGACTATATATACTGTATGTGCAAATGAAAATCTCCCTTAAAACTTGTTCAGAAAAATAGTCTATGAGGTGGGACTTTAATTATTAATATTGACTTGAACATTTTTTAAGCGAGGGGTAGTGCGAATTTCATTGTTTTTGTAAAATGTTCCTAATTGGTTAATATCACATATCCTGCTTCTGTGTCCGAGTCTTCACATCTTTAGAATATTCCTTTCTTTTAGAATCAATCCCAATTGGAAGTGCCATATAAATGTAAGATGTGTTGATTCCGAGTCTCGACATGAGCAGACATGAAGCTCCGGGATGGATTATGTGGCAGTGAGGTGACACCAGAGTCACAATCACTGCATTATTATAGAGGTGTCACCCAGCAGGGAGCTCTGTACCATGTGGGACAACAGAGGAGGAGAAGATCTTAGTAGCGGGTATACAGAGGTGGGTTTGGGGCAGTGCCAATGCCAGGAAAAGAATTGAACATGTAATGAGAAGGTGAAAAGACTTTCTACCATTGTGTTAGAAATGTAGAAATGTGGAGGCTAAAAAATATATCTTAGTATTGTTCTTCTATGTTTTTTGCTGTCTGTGTTTTAGTGTAGAATCTCATTGTACAGGACAAACGTTTCCATTTATGAAAGATGTGATGAGATCGAATATTTTTCTTCTCATTCTAGGAAGTGTCTGGGTTTTTACTTTACATGATGTCACCCCCAGAGACTGTGATAACACATTATATTATACAGCATGTGGGGTCCTAATGCTCCATTACATCGTATTATGTTGTCTCTGCCTATTCCTGAGCTGCTGTCGATGCTGCCTAGGATGTTTCAACTGCCTGCGATGGATGGTAAGGATTTTAAAAACATCACACATACAACACATAAGGATCTATTGGGAGATGTGGGAATGGTTAAATGAAATGGACCATGGCCTTATAGACTCTGATTGGACACAATGAAGAAACCTGAGATTTAGTGCAAATTAAATTCACTGACTGTCCCCACTTTCCCTCTACATATCCCCTCCCCCATCCCATATACATTCTGTCTCTCTCTACACACTGTCCCCACTTTCCCTCTACATATCCCCTCCCCCATCCCAGTGTACATTCTGTCTCTCTCTATGCACTGCTCCCCCCTCTGTTCACATCTCCAACCTCCCTGTACATATTGCCCCCTTTCCCCCCTCACACCCTGTCCACCCCGCCCCCTTTCCCCCCTGTCCACCCCGCCCCCTTTCCCCCCTTGCACCCTGTCCACCCCGCCCCCTTTCTCCCCCCTCACTCCCTGTCTACCCCGCCCCCTTTTTATGCTTTTCCCCCTGAAATTTGTCTTTGTGAAGGCAAAGAAATTTACTATAAAGACATTTACGGGATCCTCTAAAGAGACTGAGCTACACGCACCAATAATCGTAGTGCTGTTGTATTTAATTAGGAAAGAAATACTTTAACCCTGAATCAGATTTAAGCAGTGTGTAATAGTGAACAAGCCTTAAAGCTCTCAAAAGCTGAACTAGGAGCTAATTCTCATGTTCACCTCTGCCCATCGGATCCAGCTTTGTCCTGCAGCAATAAGTGGTTCAGGTGTGACAGCTGGTGTCACATGCTGCCATCTTGGTCCTCTTCAGCCAGCTGCCTCTTCCAGATTCAGGCAGCCCAGCCCACCCCAGCCTCTACCCCCCACACTCAAACTGTACCTCTAAAAGTGATCCACACCCACTTTTCATAGTCGTTAGACAGGCAGGGAGGAGGCAATATGTATAAACAGAAAAGTCAGTGCCACTACCCATACAACATATAGAGAGCAGAGCTCCTGGGTGCTCGATCCACAGATATTCCTGGGAAAATGTGGTTAAAAACACAATAGGTTTGCCAGTTCCTCTACTTCTAAAGTTGTACGGCTTATTCTTATTTTTATGCTCTTAGTTTTAGACATATCTGACAATAATTCCTCTCTGTCAATTATCAAAACCCTTTCTAGTCCTTGGCGTATAACATATTTGTTATAACCTCGGTCCAATAAGCGCTGATGAATGACCTTACATTCTAGCTCAAAGGCTAAGTCTATTGAACAGTTTTGCTTGGCTTGAATAAACTCCCCATAAGTGATGGCATTGATGGTGTGGGATGGCATTGATGGTGTGGGATGGTATTGATGGGTGTGGGATGGTATTGATGGGTGTGGGATGGTATTGATGGGTGTGGTATGGCATTGATGGTGTGGGATGGCATTGATGGTGTGGGATGGCATTGATGGTGTGGGATGGTATTGATGGGTGTGGGATGGATGACAGCTGGCTGCAAAAAGTGTAGTATTACCAGAGCATGTTTTCCTATAGGTGCATGTTAAAACATCACCCTGTAGTAAAATGATGTAACAGAAGTGACTCCATTTTGTGCAGCTACAGAGCCATATGGATTCATATATCTTGGCTTGTTTATTCAGACTCAAGTTAAGATCACTAGTTCTATTTTTCAGCATTTGTAGCAGGTTTTTCTATAAAGCACACATATAAGAAAATATAACTTACAGCAGCATCTTTCTATATAAAGCTTTTGTGGTAAGAGCTGTCTGGGACATTGTCCTTTGTAAAGGGGAACACCAAAGGCATGACTCTGAGTCATGGAAGCAGATGGCATGGTTACTTTGAGTATTGATGTTATGTAATGATATGTAATTATATGAAATGTACACCCCTGTATTAAATCACTCCCATGTTCTATGCAATGATTGGTTGATAATAACATATATAAATTGTATACCCGCCCAGAATTACAGTAAATCAGATAGCTTTCAACATAGACTTTGACTCATCTCTTCTTGTGTTCACAAAGAATCTATCTCCTCAGTACTGAGAGGGTCTTGTGAGTGTGGTAATTGCAGTGATTATACCTAGCTGGTCTTGTCAGGTATATAGAAATACCGTTTGATTCCACTTCAAGGATGAATTCAGCTCAGCAATTATAGAGCCTTCTTGCTGACCTTGTAACTGTGAGTGTTGAAAGAACCCCTTGATATCAGTCTTTTGTGCAGATTGGGGTTTGGGGGCATGTTTAACTGTACCCCCTGCAGATCCCCTCTTAGCTTTCTGTGCAGGGGTTCCCTTAGGTGGCATATTACACTCCAGATAATTAATATAGGAAGTTTTAGATCTCACCCTAATCTTTATTTTTCTTTAGCGTATATGTACAGTCTCCACGTCGCTTATACTGTGTCCATTACCTTCACTCCAGGCTGTATATAGAGGATCATGCTTCTCCAGGCTGGTTACTTTCTGAGCTCATGTATCAGCTGTCCGGTCTCAGTGTTTGTACCTGGGGAAACGCTGTGTATCTGCAAAGTGTTCACCCCAGTCAGAGATCTCCTGCTCCGCTCATGACCTGAGCCTTTTGGCCACCAAAGGCACGGTGTACTGTGCTGAGAGCCTCCGTAGGCTTGGCGGATCCAGGAAGGGATGTTGGCCAGCGTCCACGGTGCTCTGCTCGTGTTCCCTCACTGCAATCTCGCGACAACCGCCGCAAGCCTCGCGATGGACGCTGAAAGCCACCCTCACTCTCTGTCCTCTATTGGCACCAAGCTCCCGCCGGTCACTCCGCTGTCTGTTGCTGTGATCCTCTCCCCATGCTCACGGATGCCTCCTCGTGCATACAGGGTTAAATTAGTGGAGGTTACTGCAGCTGCATGCCTGGGCTTGGAGGAGCTACCTCATTGCACGGCCATCTCGGTCAGTCTCTCCTCCACCAAGCAACTCTCAAATGTTTTCAAAGTAAACGCTACGGGCCCCCCCGAACACTCAGTCAAGAGCATCAGAGAGGCGCTGAGAGGCAGGGGATGGGACAGGCGGTAGCTCACCTCCCGGCGGCCTGCCAGCTCGATCCCAAGATCCAACTATGAGCTTTTTAACTGCAGCAACTTTAATATACGCTATTGGAGCTGGAAGTTTTTTTTTATTTTGAAAACTGCAAATACTACAATAACAAAGAAACACAAAGAAGGAGAGAACGAGAAGACAGCCGCACACCGGAATGGATAAATCTGTCTATTCAAAATACAGGATCATGGGGTACACAAAACACGACTGTGGGGTGGTACAAAAATAGCTGACACGTTTCGCACTTACACCAAGTGCTTACTCATAGCTATAAGCCATAAGGAGGCTGGAAGCAGAATCCCCTCCATAAATGGGCACTCCTACTAGGCCCAACCCTGTCTCTTTCAAGATTCCTTACCTTCACCAGCTCCCAAAAGATATCACCCACCACCTCATGCACAGACAGGATTTTGTCCCTAGAGGACATCAAACACTGAGCGTGCCAAGTGTAGTAAAGTACTACTGTGCTGACTAGAAAAAGTGATGACAACTTAAATCCTCTGCGTACTCTGTTGCTGCTATACACTCTCTCAGAAAGGGACAGGGCAGGGAGATGGGGATAGCCAACTCCCCTAAGAACCTCCATGTTGAAAGGGCACTGGACCAAGAAATTGTCCATGGTCTCCAGTGCCCCCCCACATTCCTGACAAGGACAGCCTCTGTCCTCTAGGTTCCTGTTCTTGAGATTTGCACGAACATACAGTCGTCCATAGAATGACTTCAATGCAAGATCCCAGATCTTAACAGGATTTCTCGGGGAATTCAAGAGGGCTAGCCCCTCCCCGAGGACTCTCTCAGGACAGTCCCTTAAAGACAATGGCTTCAAAATGTCCGAGGCCATGACCCTCAGGTACAGCTCACACCGACCTGAGCCCACCTCCAGGGCAGTTATCCACCACTGCCTCAGTATCTTCAAAGCCTGCAGGACGTAAGATGGGAGGTACCCTTGCGATCTCCTCAGATCACCAGGTCTCCCCCCATTCTCCCACTCACTCAAGAACAGCAAGAGCCAGTCTTTGCAGAGAAGGCAGATCCACAAAGATGGACTGTAAATTATACCTTACAAAGATCATAGTGTAAAACACTATCGGGTTGACCATGTCCAACCCAATTTGCCTTCTTTGCCTGTACGTGACCTCCCTCTTAATCAGATTCAGTCTGTTTCCCCACAGCAGCAGGAAAAACAGACCATAGACCCATGCATAGAGAGATGCAGGCAATGGACAAACGTAACTGTTGTTAGAGAAACTCCGGTAGCAAGTACCTTTTAACCAAGCTTACCCTTTCCCTCAACGTCGGCTTCCAACCTTTCCAGGCGCTCACTTTCTGGGTGACACCTTCCAACCTGCGTTCCCAATTTTGCTTGGGATAATCTAATAATTTTCTAGCTATACATAGTGCCCTGGTGATAGCTAAATAGGTGTTTGTGTAGAAGTTCCCAGGTCTGGGTGGGTCCAGACAGTGTTCGGGGGTCCTGGAGGCCCTATCAGGGAGAATATCTTGGCATCTTGTGTGCATGGGGCAATCCATGTGACTGGCATCAGTCGTTCCAGTTCGTAGCACAGAATCGTGTGCCATAGTAGTGCTGGAGCATAATCTGCAGAGGTAGAGCCCTCCCAACCAGGGCTGAAAAACAATAACAAAAGAAGAAAAAAAGAAAAAACTGTCTTCCAACCAAAAACACTGAAGTTCCCATTGGAAAGCCTTCCAAATGTGCTCTGCTGGACTATTCGAGGAGGGAGGACCTCTTGCCGTGAAGCCAAGTACACAAGATGCTGGTAAAAGATGTAAGAAACCAGTAAATCTAAAGTGTTCCTCTTTGGGCTCCATTATTACCAAGGTGAGTAAACAGAATACTTGCAGGCAGGGTAACGCTTGATTCTAGTTCGGGCTATCCTCTCGAGCAGCCGCTTGCAGGTGTTGCTCATGACGATTCAACCAATTGGCAGCCATAGCCAGATTTTCAAAGAAGTGCACAGTACCGTCTGCTACTACACGTAGTTTGGCCGGGAAAAGCATGGAATACATCACTGATATTTCTCGCAGGCGTTTCTTTATGTCAGTAAATCTGAACCTTTGGTTTTGGACTGCTGCTGAGATGTCCGGATATATGGATACTTTGGTGCCCTGTACTTCCATGTTAGCTTTTTGTCTAGCTAGGTGAAGGATGATATCTCTATCTTTGTAGTGTAAAAGTTTCAATAGAAAGGGTCTATCATTGCCCTCCGTGGCAGAGGGCGAGAAGGCCTTTCCACTGAGAAAAATGGAGTGAGGTTGTGTTTACCAAATGTGTCAGCTAGCCAGGTTTCAATGAAATCGACAGGGTTCTTCCTTTCAGATTTTTCAGGCATGCCAACTATACGGAGATTACTCCTTCTCAGCCTGTTCTCTATGTCTTCAACTCTGGCTGCTGTATCTGTCGTTTTAGCAGTAATCATGCGGACGTCTTGCAAAAGTGGAGGCAGCTCATCCTCTATAGTGCTCACCCTACCCTCCAAAGCAGTTGCCCTTTCTCTGATCTTTTGAATGTCATGTCTAATATGCAGTATACCTTCTTTCATACTTCTAACTTCTGTGGATAGTTCAGTGAGTGAAGAACCATAGGTATGGACTGCAGTAAGGATGTCTTGCAGAGAGGGTTCTCTATGTTCAGGGTCAGAGGGGTCTGCTATACCAGGAGGAGGGAGGGAAGATAAGAGTGTACTCACTGCCATGCCATGTTCTGCCAACGCCATTTTCTCTGCTGCATGCTGTTCCATGTGATGCCGTTTCACAGTGGGTCTGTTGTTTGCCGTTTTTGCTGCATAGAATGTGCAGGGCTGCTGTGTTGATTTCTGACTGCCTGGATCGTGGGCATATTTCTCCAGCATGGATGCAGCCAAACTGCAGCAGTCCTTCGTTGTGCGCTGCTGGAGCAGTGATCCGCCAGGTTGGATCTGCCGCTCAGCATGCAGGCTCTCCTCCTGGCTTTTTGTCATCCCTGCCTTGGGTAGATTTCGACCGGGAGTTGCAGGAGCGAAGTGTCTGGTCAATTTCTGCAGGGGAATGTACTCACAATCAGGATGAATTACAGCAGAATACCAGAGCCAATGTGAAGCACGTCTGCTCACATGTACGTCCAAGCCGCGCCCTGACCTCAGTGTCTTTACTCTGGTTTCTCTAGCGTCCATGCCACAGGGGCTGAGCATGTGCACAGGGGTCTCCTCCTGCAGGACTGGACCCAGGAACACTGCACCCTGCTGCATAGGCCTCAGACTACTTATGGTCTCTCCCTCCACCTTCTGGGCACACGTCCTCAGGGATTGGTTGACATCCCATAAATATTCAGGCTGCCTGTCCTGCTCTCCCTCCTCCAGCTATGCTTCTAGAAGCCTTTAGATCAATGTTTCTCAACTCCAGTCCTCAAGTACCCCCAACAGGTCATGAGATGAAATGGCTGTGGTAATTTCTAAGGCAGTGAAACTGATCAAATCACCTGTGCAAAATAATGGAAAGCCTGAAAACATGACCTGTTGGTGGTACTTGAGAACTGGAGTTGAGAAACATTGCTCTAGATGACAGGGGAAGTAACAGAACATCAACCTGTGAAAGCTTGAGCAGCCCTGAGCAATCAATCCCTGCTCCACTGTTTACAGAGGAGCCAAACTAAATCTTCCCAGCAGCCAATTTTAAACTAGAAGGGTGCTACATATAGAGTGCCTTGCAAAAGTATTCAGCCCCCTTTACATTTTTTGTGTTTTGTTGCCTTACACCTTGAAATTAACAAGGATTGTTTGAGGATTTGCATCATTTAATTTACAGAACATGCCCACAACTTTGAAGATGTTTTTTTTTATATTGTGAAGCAAACAACAAATAGGACAACATAGCAGAAAAAGTCAATGTGCAGAACTATTCACCCCCCTAAAGTCAATACTTTGTAGAGCCATCTTTTGCAGCTATCACAGCTCCAAGTCACTTTGGATAAGTCTCTATGAGCTTTCCACATCTTACCACTGGGATTTTTGCCCATTCCTCTTTGCAAAACTGCTCCAGCTCCTTCAAGTTGGATGGTTTGCGCTTGTGAACAGCAATCTTTAAGTCTGACCACAGATTTTCTATTGGATTAAGGTCTGGGCTTTGACTAGGCCATTCCAACACATTTACATGTTTCACCTTAAACCACTCAAGTGTTGCTTTAGCAGTGTGTTTGGGGTCATTGTCCTGCTGGAAGTGAACCTCCATCCTAGCCTCAAATCACACACAGAGTGGTACAGGTTCTGCTCAAGAATATCCCTGTATTTAGCACCATTCATCTTTCTCTCATCTCTGACCAATTTCCCAGGCCCACCTGCTGAAAAACATCCCCACAGCATGATGCTGCCACCACCATGTGGTCACTGTGGGGATGGTGTTCTTTGGGTGATGTGATGTGTTGGGTTTGCGCCAGACACAGCGTTTTCTTTGATGGCCAAAAAGTAAAATTTTAGTCTCATCAGACCAGAGCACCTTCCTCCATACATATTGGGAGTCTCCCACATGCCTTTTGCAAACTCAAAATGTGCCATTTTGTTTTTTGCTGAAAGTAATGGCTTTCTTCTGGCCACTCTGCCATAAAGCCTAACTCTATGGAGCGTAGGGCTTATTGTGGTCCTATGTACAGATACTCCAGTCTCTGCTGTGGAACTCTGCAGCTCCTCCAGCGTTACCTTAGGTCTCTGTGCTGCCTCTCTGATTAATACCCTCCTTGCCCGGTCCATGAGTTTTGGTGTGCGTCTGTCTCTTGGCAGGTTTGCTGTTGTGCCACGTTCTTTCCATTTGGTTGTGATAGGTTTGATGGTGCTCCTAGGGATCATCAAAGATTTGGATATTTTTTTATAACTGAAATAAAACTGTAATTGTAGTAACTTTTAAACTAAATATTATCCGAGGGTGGTCATGGATTCCCTCTCTTTATTCCATATATGTATTAACTTGTCTAGTCCTATGATAATCTAGTCTATTAAAACTCTGATCACATGTTACTGTTGATAGCACAATAATATAAGGTTAGCTGTGAAAACAAACACTACTTAATAAAACAACGTCTTATTTATTGCCAAAGAAAACAGGAAAATGCTAACGTGAAACACTAAAGGAAGATATTACAAAGCATATACTGTAACAACAGAACATCACATATACTTATAGCAAAGGCTGTCCTCTGGATATTGTCTCCTCGGCTGGGCTCAAAATGATGGTAACAGCGAGCTATGAGGCTCAGGCACGAGTCAAGAGCGAAAAGGGACGACTTCCCTCCTGTGTTCACTTTTTAAACTTCATCCATACACCGTTCAGACCCAACCCTATTGCCTGCCCATTTAGGTTTCTAACGAATGAAAGTAGTTCCAGGGCTGTCCTTCTCAATATATTATATTTCTGTCCGTCCTGCTGTATTGGCCTCTTGGGACAGCATTGTCCATGTATCATGTCTATGTATCTTCAATGCCTTTTGATCTTTGTAGCAAGACATTCATCAATCATCTTGTCAGCTATGGTCCTTTTCAAGCTTGCTTACAGAGGGCTAATCAAGGATTTCCATGTTATCACACCAGACAGACAGGAGCCAAGCTTTTGTTCAGCCTTGCCTCTTTCAGATGAATAATCTGATAAGTTGCACATCAAAGCTTTGTAGCATGTTACATTCCAAACAGCCCCCAAGATTGTGAAGGTCTGGTATAGCCATCATTCATATTTCAAACACCTCTTGTATCATGAACTAAAATATGTTGCCTTCCAACAATAACCTAACCCTGACTTTTTTTTTTTTTACATTAATTGTTTTAATTACAAACCGGGGGAGACTTGTGTTCTGAGTACAGAAGAAATGGAGGGGGATTGGGGGAGCCTGTAAGTTGAGTACAGAGAGTGGGGGAGGGGAGAATGTGCTGGGTAAGTGAATGAGGGGTGTGCGGGAATTAGGGAATCCCAAACTGTATAACAAGATCCTCCTTGGCATCCACACGGTTCTGAAGGGGGGGTGATCTTTAAAGCCTTGTTGGGGGGAGGGGCCATCTGGAGACCATGGCACTCAAAGGGACCGCCCTCTGCCTCCTTATCAGTCAAGGGCGCCGGGTTATTGGTAGGTGGTTCTCTTTCAACCATCCATGCTAGGCAGCAAGTACACAGGCATATTATGACTCCACCAACACATATAGTGTACTCAAATATCAATATTCCAAACGCAAAGTTGTATACCATTCCATCACAGTCTCTGGCGCTGATCTGATGAATCTGAAACACCCAGACACTTCCTGCAACACACCAGTAGAATGAAAACAGTCCCTGGATCCCATGTATAGTATTGGTTAACGTGGCATAACTGGCTGTCATAGAGTAGACCAGTATTGTGACTATGTTTACTGCCCCTTTCACAACCAGGTAGATGGGGATCCTGGGCTCCATGGGGCACTGTTCAAGGTAAAAAGCTCCTACGAGTATCATGGCTGTGTTCAGGGCCAGCCCTATTAGTTCACCGGAAAAGTCGCAGATTGTGTATCGGGGGGTACGCGGCTCTTCCATTTCTCAGACAGCTGTGTCGTCTCTTCTCTTCTATTCTTCTCTCCTATCGTCTCTCCTCACACTAACCCTGACTTTTTACTTATTAACAACATTGTCCCTTACTTGTTTGGAGAGTTCCTTGGTCTTCATGGCAGTGTTTGGTTAGCGGTGCCTCTTGCTTAGGTGTTGCAGCCTCTGGGGCCTTTCAAAAAGGTGTGTATATGTAATGCCAATCATGTGACACTTAGATTGCACACAGGTGGACATCATTTCACTAATTATATGACTTCTGAGGGTAATTGATTGCACCAAAGCTTTTTATGGGCTTCATAACAAAGGGGGTGAATACATATGCACATGCAAACTATCAGTTTTATGTATATATTTTCTCTAATTTTACTTCACCAACTTAGACTATTGTGTTCTGATCCATCACATATAATTCAGATTAAAAAAACATTGAGCTAAAAGCTGTAATGTAACAAAACCTGTAAAAAGCCAAGGGGGGTGAATACTTATGCAAGGTACTGTACATCAATAAATGCAGCATTGAGCCCAAGATCCCCATCTACTGTACCTTATAGTGGCTGTGGCAGTTCATTTAGTTGGATTTGTGCTTTTCCCGCTGAAGTTTGCCTTTGTGAAGTTAATGTATGCCATAGAGGGAATTCTGGGTCTCTTTTCACTGCGTTGGTACATTGCAGGTGCTGTATATGTCTAGCTCGGATGTTGTTTACTTTGACAATATGGAGACAATGCTCCGAGCGATATTCTCGCTCTTCCTCCTGCCCACCACTTCTTCTTCTTCTTCTAGTTGCTGCCTAGGATTGAGTGTAAGGATTTTAAAAACAACGCACATAAAATGCATAAGGATCTATTGGGAGGGGGGAGGTGGGGGTGAGGACGGCAGGGGGGCGGGGGCAGCGCCCAGCCCTGCTTCGCACCCCAGACCTTAGAGCCAATCCTTATCCCGAAGTTACGGATCTGACTTGCCGACTTCCATTACCTACATTGTTCTACTTTGCCAGAGGCTGTTCACCTTGGAGATCTGCTGCGGATATGGGTACAGCCCGGTGCAAGATTTCCACCCTCCCCCGTATTTTCAGGGGCCAGCGAGAGCTCACCAGACGCCATTGGAACCGTAACACTTTCCAAGGCTCGGGCCCCTCTCTCGGGGGAAAACCCATTCCATGGCGCCCTTCACAAAGAAAACATAACTCTCCCCTGGGCTCCCGCGGGCTTCTCCGGGATTGGTCGCCTTGCCGCACTGGACACCGCAAGGCACCCGTCTCTGACGCTGCGGGTTCAGGAATCTAAACCCGACTCCCTTTCGATCGGCTGAGGGCAATGGAGGCCATCATTTGGTTATGATAGGTTTGACGGTGCTCCTAGGGATCATCAAAGATTTGGATATTTTTTTATAACTGAAATAAAACTGTAATTGCAGTAACTTTTAAACTAAATATTATCCGAGGGTGGTCATGGATTCCCTCTCTTTATTCCATATATGTATTAACTTGTCTAGTCCTATGATTATCTAGTCTATTAAAACTCTGATCACATGTTACTGTTGATAGCACAATAATATAAGGTTAGCTATGAAAACAAACACTACTTAATAAAACATTGTCTTATTTATTGCCAAAGAAAACAGGAAAATGCTAACGTGAAACACTAAAGGAAGATATTACAAAGCATATACTGTAACAACAGAACATCACATATACTTATAGCAAAGGCTGTCCTCTGGATATTGTCTCCTCGGCTGGGCTCAAAATGATGGTAACAGCGAGCCATGAGGCTCAGGCACGAGTCAAGAGCGAAAAGGGACGACTTCCCTCCTGTGTTCACTTTTTAAACTTCATCCATACACCGTTCAGACCCAATCCTATTGCCTGCCCATTTAGGTTTCTAACGAATGAAAGTAGTTCCAGGGCAGTCCTTCTCAATATATTATATTTCTGTCCGTCCTGCTGTATTGGCCTCTTGGGACAGCATTGTCCATGTATCATGTCTATGTATCTTCAATGCCTTTTGATCTTTGTAGCAAGACATTCATCAATCATCTTGTCAGCTATGGTCCTTTTCAAGCTTGCTTACAGAGGGCTAATCAAGGATTTCCATGTTATCACACCAGACGGACAGGAGCCAAGCTTTTGTTCAGCCTTGCCTCTTTCAGATGAATAATCTGATAAGTTGCACATCAAAGCTTTGTAGCATGTTACATTCCAAACAGCCCCCAAGATTGTGAAGGTCTGGTATAGCCATCATTCATATTTCAAACACCTCTTGTATCATGAACTAAAACATGTTGCCTTCCAACAATAACCTAACCCTGACCTTTTTTTTTTTTTACATTAATTGTTTTAATTACAAACCGGGGGGGACTTGTGTTCTGAGTACAGAAGAAATGGAGGGGGATTGGGGGAGCCTGTAAGTTGAGTACAGAGAGTGGGGGAGGGGAGAGTGTGCTGGGTAAGTAAATGAGGGGTGTGCGGGAATTAGGGAATCCCAAACTGCATAACAAGATCCTCCTTGGCATCCACACGGTTCTGAAGGGGGGGTGATCTTTAAAGCCTTGTTGGGGGGGAGGGGCCATCTGGAGACCATGGCACTCAAAGGGACCGCCCTCTGCCTCCTCATCAGTCAAGGGCGCCGGGTTATTGGTGGGTGGTTCTCTTTCAACCATCCATGCTAGGTAGCAAGTACACAGGCATATTATGACTCCACCAACACATATAGTGTACTCAAATATCAATATTCCAAACGCAAAGTTGTATACCATTCCATCACAGTCTCTGGCGCTGATCTGATGAATCTGAAACACCCAGACACTTCCTGCAACACACCAGTAGAATGAAAACAGTCCCTGGATCCCATGTAACATTGGTTAACGTGGCATAACTGGCTGTCATAGAGTAGACCAGTATTGTGACTATGTTTACTGCCCCTTTCACAACCAGGTAGATGGGGATCCTGGGCTCCATGGGGCACTGTTCAAGGTAAAAAGCTCCTACGAGTATCATGGCTGTGTTCAGGGCCAGCCCTATTAGTTCACCGGAAAAGTCGCAGATTGTGTATCGGGGGTACGCGGCTCTTCCATTTCTCAGACAGCTGTGTCATCTCTTCTCTTCTATTCTTCTCTCCTATCGTCTCTCCTCACACTAACCCTGACTTTTTACTTATTAACAACATTGTCCCTTACTTGTTTGGAGAGTTCCTTGGTCTTCATGGCAGTGTTTGATTAGTGGTGCCTCTTGCTTAGGTGTTGCAGCCTCTGGGGCCTTTCAAAAAGGTGTGTATATGTAATGCCAATCATGTGACACTTAGATTGCACACAGGTGGACATCATTTCACTAATTATATGACTTCTGAGGGTAATTGATTGCACCAAAGCTTTTTATGGGCTTCATAACAAAGGGGGTGAATACATATGCACATGCAAACTATCAGTTTTATGTATATATTTTTTCTAATTTTACTTCACCAACTTAGACTATTGTGTTCTGATCCATCACATATAATTCAGATTAAAAAAACATTAAGCTAAAAGCTGTAATGTAACAAAACCGGTAAAAAGCCAAGGGGGGTGAATACTTATGCAAGGTACTGTACATCAATAAATGCAGCATTGAGCCCAAGATCCCCATCTACCGTACCTTATAGTGGCTGTGGCAGTTCATTTAGTTGGATTTGTGCTTTTCCCGCTGAAGTTTGTCTTTGTGAAGTTAATGTATGCCATAGAGGGAATTCTGGGTCTCTTTTCACTGCGTTGGTACATTGCAGGTGCTGTATATGTCTAGCTCGGATGTTGTTTACTTTGACAATATGGAGACAATGCTCCGAGCGATATTCTCGCTCTTCCTCCTGCCCACCACTTCTTCTTCTTCTTCTAGTTGCTGCCTAGGATTGAGTGTAAGGATTTTAAAAACAACGCACATAAAATGCATAAGGATCTATTGGGAGGGGGGAGGTGGGGGCGAGGACGGCAGGGGGGCGGGGGCAGCGCCCAGCCCTGCTTCGCACCCAGCCCTGCTTCGCACCCCAGATCTTAGAGCCAATCCTTATCCCGAAGTTACGGATCTGACTTGCCGACTTCCATTACCTACATTGTTCTACTTTGCCAGAGGCTGTTCACCTTGGAGATCTGCTGCGGATATGGGTACAGCCCGGTGCGAGATTTCCACCCTCCCCCGTATTTTCAGGGGCCAGCGAGAGCTCACCAGACGCCATTGGAACCGTAACACTTTCCAAGGCTCGGGCCCCTCTCTCGGGGGAAAACCCATTCCATGGCGCCCTTCACAAAGAAAACATAACTCTCCCCTGGGCTCCCGCGGGCTTCTCCGGGATTGGTCGCGTTGCCGCACTGGACACCGCAAGGCACCCGTCTCTGACGCTCCGGGTTCAGGAATCTAAACCCGACTCCCTTTCGATCGGCTGAGGGCAATGGAGGCCATCATTTGGTTATGATAGGTTTGATGGTGCTCCTAGGGATCATCAAAGATTTGGATATTTTTTTATAACTGAAATAAAACTGTAATTGCAGTAACTTTTAAACTAAATATTATCCGAGGGTGGTCATGGATTCCCTCTCTTTATTCCATATATGTATTAACTTGTCTAGTCCTATGATTATCTAGTCTATTAAAACTCTGATCACATGTTACTGTTGATAGCACAATAATATAAGGTTAGCTATGAAAACAAACACTACTTAATAAAACAACGTCTTATTTATTGCCAAAGAAAACAGGAAAATGCTAACGTGAAACACTAAAGGAAGATATTACAAAGCATATACTGTAACAACAGAACATCACATATACTTATAGCAAAGGCTGTCCTCTGGATATTGTCTCCTCGGCTGGGCTCAAAATGATGGTAACAGCGAGCCATGAGGCTCAGGCACGAGTCAAGAGCGAAAAGGGACGACTTCCCTCCTGTGTTCACTTTTTAAACTTCATCCATACACCGTTCAGACCCAATCCTATTGCCTGCCCATTTAGGTTTCTAACGAATGAAAGTAGTTACAGGGCAGTCCTTCTCAATATATTATATTTCTGTCCGTCCTGCTGTATTGGCCTCTTGGGACAGCATTGTCCATGTATCATGTCTATGTATCTTCAATGCCTTTTGATCTTTGTAGCAAGACATTCATCAATCATCTTGTCAGCTATGGTCCTTTTCAAGCTTGCTTACAGAGGGCTAATCAAGGATTTCCATGTTATCACACCAGACGGACAGGAGCCAAGCTTTTGTTCAGCCTTGCCTCTTTCAGATGAATAATCTGATAAGTTGCACATCAAAGCTTTGTAGCATGTTACATTCCAAACAGCCCCCAAGATTGTGAAGGTCTGGTATAGCCATCATTCATATTTCAAACACCTCTTGTATCATGAACTAAAACATGTTGCCTTCCAACAATAACCTAACCCTGACTTTTTTTTTTTTTTTACATTAATTGTTTTAATTACAAACCGGGGGGGACTTGTGTTCTGAGTACAGAAGAAATGGAGGGGGATTGGGGGAGCCTGTAAGTTGAGTACAGAGAGTGGGGGAGGGGAGAGTGTGCTGGGTAAGTGAATGAGGGGTGTGCGGGAATTAGGGAATCCCAAACTGTGTAACAAGATCCTCCTTGGCATCCACACGGTTCTGAAGGGGGGGTGATCTTTAAAGCCTTGTTGGGGGGGAGGGGCCATCTGGAGACCATGGCACTCAAAGGGACCGCCCTCTGCCTCCTCATCAGTCAAGGGCGCCGGGTTATTGGTGGGTGGTTCTCTTTCAACCATCCATGCTAGGCAGCAAGTACACAGGCATATTATGACTCCACCAACACATATAGTGTACTCAAATATCAATATTCCAAACGCAAAGTTGTATACCATTCCATCACAGTCTCTGGCGCTGATCTGATGAATCTGAAACACCCAGACACTTCCTGCAACACACCAGTAGAATGAAAACAGTCCCTGGATCCCATGTATAGTATTGGTTAACGTGGCATAACTGGCTGTCATAGAGTAGACCAGTATTGTGACTATGTTTACTGCCCCTTTCACAACCAGGTAGATGGGGATCCTGGGCTCCATGGGGCACTGTTCAAGGTAAAAAGCTCCTACGAGTATCATGGCTGTGTTCAGGGCCAGCCCTATTAATTCACCGGAAAAGTCGCAGATTGTGTATCGGGGGTACGCGGCTCTTCCATTTCTCAGACAGCTGTGTCATCTCTTCTCTTCTATTCTTCTCTCCTATCGTCTCTCCTCACACTAACCCTGACTTTTTACTTATTAACAACATTGTCCCTTACTTGTTTGGAGAGTTCCTTGGTCTTCATGGCAGTGTTTGATTAGTGGTGCCTCTTGCTTAGGTGTTGCAGCCTCTGGGGCCTTTCAAAAAGGTGTGTATATGTAATGCCAATCATGTGACACTTAGATTGCACACAGGTGGACATCATTTCACTAATTATATGACTTCTGAGGGTAATTGATTGCACCAAAGCTTTTTATGGGCTTCATAACAAAGGGGGTGAATACATATGCACATGCAAACTATCAGTTTTATGTATATATTTTTTCTAATTTTACTTCACCAACTTAGACTATTGTGTTCTGATCCATCACATATAATTCAGATTAAAAAAACATTAAGCTAAAAGCTGTAATGTAACAAAACCGGTAAAAAGCCAAGGGGGGTGAATACTTATGCAAGGTACTGTACATCAATAAATGCAGCATTGAGCCCAAGATCCCCATCTACCGTACCTTATAGTGGCTGTGGCAGTTCATTTAGTTGGATTTGTGCTTTTCCCGCTGAAGTTTGTCTTTGTGAAGTTAATGTATGCCATAGAGGGAATTCTGGGTCTCTTTTCACTGCGTTGGTACATTGCAGGTGCTGTATATGTCTAGCTCGGATGTTGTTTACTTTGACAATATGGAGACAATGCTCCGAGCGATATTCTCGCTCTTCCTCCTGCCCACCACTTCTTCTTCTTCTTCTAGTTGCTGCCTAGGATTGAGTGTAAGGATTTTAAAAACAACGCACATAAAATGCATAAGGATCTATTGGGAGGGGGGAGGTGGGGGCGAGGACGGCAGGGGGGCGGGGGCAGCGCCCAGCCCTGCTTCGCACCCAGCCCTGCTTCGCACCCCAGATCTTAGAGCCAATCCTTATCCCGAAGTTACGGATCTGACTTGCCGACTTCCATTACCTACATTGTTCTACTTTGCCAGAGGCTGTTCACCTTGGAGATCTGCTGCGGATATGGGTACAGCCCGGTGCGAGATTTCCACCCTCCCCCGTATTTTCAGGGGCCAGCGAGAGCTCACCAGACGCCATTGGAACCGTAACACTTTCCAAGGCTCGGGCCCCTCTCTCGGGGGAAAACCCATTCCATGGCGCCCTTCACAAAGAAAACATAACTCTCCCCTGGGCTCCCGCGGGCTTCTCCGGGATTGGTCGCGTTGCCGCACTGGACACCGCAAGGCACCCGTCTCTGACGCTCCGGGTTCAGGAATCTAAACCCGACTCCCTTTCGATCGGCTGAGGGCAATGGAGGCCATCATTTGGTTATGATAGGTTTGATGGTGCTCCTAGGGATCATCAAAGATTTGGATATTTTTTTATAACTGAAATAAAACTGTAATTGCAGTAACTTTTAAACTAAATATTATCCGAGGGTGGTCATGGATTCCCTCTCTTTATTCCATATATGTATTAACTTGTCTAGTCCTATGATTATCTAGTCTATTAAAACTCTGATCACATGTTACTGTTGATAGCACAATAATATAAGGTTAGCTATGAAAACAAACACTACTTAATAAAACAACGTCTTATTTATTGCCAAAGAAAACAGGAAAATGCTAACGTGAAACACTAAAGGAAGATATTACAAAGCATATACTGTAACAACAGAACATCACATATACTTATAGCAAAGGCTGTCCTCTGGATATTGTCTCCTCGGCTGGGCTCAAAATGATGGTAACAGCGAGCCATGAGGCTCAGGCACGAGTCAAGAGCGAAAAGGGACGACTTCCCTCCTGTGTTCACTTTTTAAACTTCATCCATACACCGTTCAGACCCAATCCTATTGCCTGCCCATTTAGGTTTCTAACGAATGAAAGTAGTTACAGGGCAGTCCTTCTCAATATATTATATTTCTGTCCGTCCTGCTGTATTGGCCTCTTGGGACAGCATTGTCCATGTATCATGTCTATGTATCTTCAATGCCTTTTGATCTTTGTAGCAAGACATTCATCAATCATCTTGTCAGCTATGGTCCTTTTCAAGCTTGCTTACAGAGGGCTAATCAAGGATTTCCATGTTATCACACCAGACGGACAGGAGCCAAGCTTTTGTTCAGCCTTGCCTCTTTCAGATGAATAATCTGATAAGTTGCACATCAAAGCTTTGTAGCATGTTACATTCCAAACAGCCCCCAAGATTGTGAAGGTCTGGTATAGCCATCATTCATATTTCAAACACCTCTTGTATCATGAACTAAAACATGTTGCCTTCCAACAATAACCTAACCCTGACTTTTTTTTTTTTTTTACATTAATTGTTTTAATTACAAACCGGGGGGGACTTGTGTTCTGAGTACAGAAGAAATGGAGGGGGATTGGGGGAGCCTGTAAGTTGAGTACAGAGAGTGGGGGAGGGGAGAGTGTGCTGGGTAAGTGAATGAGGGGTGTGCGGGAATTAGGGAATCCCAAACTGTGTAACAAGATCCTCCTTGGCATCCACACGGTTCTGAAGGGGGGGTGATCTTTAAAGCCTTGTTGGGGGGGAGGGGCCATCTGGAGACCATGGCACTCAAAGGGACCGCCCTCTGCCTCCTCATCAGTCAAGGGCGCCGGGTTATTGGTGGGTGGTTCTCTTTCAACCATCCATGCTAGGCAGCAAGTACACAGGCATATTATGACTCCACCAACACATATAGTGTACTCAAATATCAATATTCCAAACGCAAAGTTGTATACCATTCCATCACAGTCTCTGGCGCTGATCTGATGAATCTGAAACACCCAGACACTTCCTGCAACACACCAGTAGAATGAAAACAGTCCCTGGATCCCATGTATAGTATTGGTTAACGTGGCATAACTGGCTGTCATAGAGTAGACCAGTATTGTGACTATGTTTACTGCCCCTTTCACAACCAGGTAGATGGGGATCCTGGGCTCCATGGGGCACTGTTCAAGGTAAAAAGCTCCTACGAGTATCATGGCTGTGTTCAGGGCCAGCCCTATTAATTCACCGGAAAAGTCGCAGATTGTGTATCGGGGGTACGCGGCTCTTCCATTTCTCAGACAGCTGTGTCATCTCTTCTCTTCTATTCTTCTCTCCTATCGTCTCTCCTCACACTAACCCTGACTTTTTACTTATTAACAACATTGTCCCTTACTTGTTTGGAGAGTTCCTTGGTCTTCATGGCAGTGTTTGATTAGTGGTGCCTCTTGCTTAGGTGTTGCAGCCTCTGGGGCCTTTCAAAAAGGTGTGTATATGTAATGCCAATCATGTGACACTTAGATTGCACACAGGTGGACATCATTTCACTAATTATATGACTTCTGAGGGTAATTGATTGCACCAAAGCTTTTTATGGGCTTCATAACAAAGGGGGTGAATACATATGCACATGCAAACTATCAGTTTTATGTATATATTTTTTCTAATTTTACTTCACCAACTTAGACTATTGTGTTCTGATCCATCACATATAATTCAGATTAAAAAAACATTAAGCTAAAAGCTGTAATGTAACAAAACCGGTAAAAAGCCAAGGGGGGTGAATACTTATGCAAGGTACTGTACATCAATAAATGCAGCATTGAGCCCAAGATCCCCATCTACCGTACCTTATAGTGGCTGTGGCAGTTCATTTAGTTGGATTTGTGCTTTTCCCGCTGAAGTTTGTCTTTGTGAAGTTAATGTATGCCATAGAGGGAATTCTGGGTCTCTTTTCACTGCGTTGGTACATTGCAGGTGCTGTATATGTCTAGCTCGGATGTTGTTTACTTTGACAATATGGAGACAATGCTCCGAGCGATATTCTCGCTCTTCCTCCTGCCCACCACTTCTTCTTCTTCTTCTAGTTGCTGCCTAGGATTGAGTGTAAGGATTTTAAAAACAACGCACATAAAATGCATAAGGATCTATTGGGAGGGGGGAGGTGGGGGCGAGGACGGCAGGGGGGCGGGGGCAGCGCCCAGCCCTGCTTCGCACCCAGCCCTGCTTCGCACCCCAGATCTTAGAGCCAATCCTTATCCCGAAGTTACGGATCTGACTTGCCGACTTCCATTACCTACATTGTTCTACTTTGCCAGAGGCTGTTCACCTTGGAGATCTGCTGCGGATATGGGTACAGCCCGGTGCGAGATTTCCACCCTCCCCCGTATTTTCAGGGGCCAGCGAGAGCTCACCAGACGCCATTGGAACCGTAACACTTTCCAAGGCTCGGGCCCCTCTCTCGGGGGAAAACCCATTCCATGGCGCCCTTCACAAAGAAAACATAACTCTCCCCTGGGCTCCCGCGGGCTTCTCCGGGATTGGTCGCGTTGCCGCACTGGACACCGCAAGGCACCCGTCTCTGACGCTCCGGGTTCAGGAATCTAAACCCGACTCCCTTTCGATCGGCTGAGGGCAATGGAGGCCATCATTTGGTTATGATAGGTTTGATGGTGCTCCTAGGGATCATCAAAGATTTGGATATTTTTTTATAACTGAAATAAAACTGTAATTGCAGTAACTTTTAAACTAAATATTATCCGAGGGTGGTCATGGATTCCCTCTCTTTATTCCATATATGTATTAACTTGTCTAGTCCTATGATTATCTAGTCTATTAAAACTCTGATCACATGTTACTGTTGATAGCACAATAATATAAGGTTAGCTATGAAAACAAACACTACTTAATAAAACAACGTCTTATTTATTGCCAAAGAAAACAGGAAAATGCTAACGTGAAACACTAAAGGAAGATATTACAAAGCATATACTGTAACAACAGAACATCACATATACTTATAGCAAAGGCTGTCCTCTGGATATTGTCTCCTCGGCTGGGCTCAAAATGATGGTAACAGCGAGCCATGAGGCTCAGGCACGAGTCAAGAGCGAAAAGGGACGACTTCCCTCCTGTGTTCACTTTTTAAACTTCATCCATACACCGTTCAGACCCAATCCTATTGCCTGCCCATTTAGGTTTCTAACGAATGAAAGTAGTTACAGGGCAGTCCTTCTCAATATATTATATTTCTGTCCGTCCTGCTGTATTGGCCTCTTGGGACAGCATTGTCCATGTATCATGTCTATGTATCTTCAATGCCTTTTGATCTTTGTAGCAAGACATTCATCAATCATCTTGTCAGCTATGGTCCTTTTCAAGCTTGCTTACAGAGGGCTAATCAAGGATTTCCATGTTATCACACCAGACGGACAGGAGCCAAGCTTTTGTTCAGCCTTGCCTCTTTCAGATGAATAATCTGATAAGTTGCACATCAAAGCTTTGTAGCATGTTACATTCCAAACAGCCCCCAAGATTGTGAAGGTCTGGTATAGCCATCATTCATATTTCAAACACCTCTTGTATCATGAACTAAAACATGTTGCCTTCCAACAATAACCTAACCCTGACTTTTTTTTTTTTTTTACATTAATTGTTTTAATTACAAACCGGGGGGGACTTGTGTTCTGAGTACAGAAGAAATGGAGGGGGATTGGGGGAGCCTGTAAGTTGAGTACAGAGAGTGGGGGAGGGGAGAGTGTGCTGGGTAAGTGAATGAGGGGTGTGCGGGAATTAGGGAATCCCAAACTGTGTAACAAGATCCTCCTTGGCATCCACACGGTTCTGAAGGGGGGGTGATCTTTAAAGCCTTGTTGGGGGGGAGGGGCCATCTGGAGACCATGGCACTCAAAGGGACCGCCCTCTGCCTCCTCATCAGTCAAGGGCGCCGGGTTATTGGTGGGTGGTTCTCTTTCAACCATCCATGCTAGGCAGCAAGTACACAGGCATATTATGACTCCACCAACACATATAGTGTACTCAAATATCAATATTCCAAACGCAAAGTTGTATACCATTCCATCACAGTCTCTGGCGCTGATCTGATGAATCTGAAACACCCAGACACTTCCTGCAACACACCAGTAGAATGAAAACAGTCCCTGGATCCCATGTATAGTATTGGTTAACGTGGCATAACTGGCTGTCATAGAGTAGACCAGTATTGTGACTATGTTTACTGCCCCTTTCACAACCAGGTAGATGGGGATCCTGGGCTCCATGGGGCACTGTTCAAGGTAAAAAGCTCCTACGAGTATCATGGCTGTGTTCAGGGCCAGCCCTATTAATTCACCGGAAAAGTCGCAGATTGTGTATCGGGGGTACGCGGCTCTTCCATTTCTCAGACAGCTGTGTCATCTCTTCTCTTCTATTCTTCTCTCCTATCGTCTCTCCTCACACTAACCCTGACTTTTTACTTATTAACAACATTGTCCCTTACTTGTTTGGAGAGTTCCTTGGTCTTCATGGCAGTGTTTGATTAGTGGTGCCTCTTGCTTAGGTGTTGCAGCCTCTGGGGCCTTTCAAAAAGGTGTGTATATGTAATGCCAATCATGTGACACTTAGATTGCACACAGGTGGACATCATTTCACTAATTATATGACTTCTGAGGGTAATTGATTGCACCAAAGCTTTTTATGGGCTTCATAACAAAGGGGGTGAATACATATGCACATGCAAACTATCAGTTTTATGTATATATTTTTTCTAATTTTACTTCACCAACTTAGACTATTGTGTTCTGATCCATCACATATAATTCAGATTAAAAAAACATTAAGCTAAAAGCTGTAATGTAACAAAACCGGTAAAAAGCCAAGGGGGGTGAATACTTATGCAAGGTACTGTACATCAATAAATGCAGCATTGAGCCCAAGATCCCCATCTACCGTACCTTATAGTGGCTGTGGCAGTTCATTTAGTTGGATTTGTGCTTTTCCCGCTGAAGTTTGTCTTTGTGAAGTTAATGTATGCCATAGAGGGAATTCTGGGTCTCTTTTCACTGCGTTGGTACATTGCAGGTGCTGTATATGTCTAGCTCGGATGTTGTTTACTTTGACAATATGGAGACAATGCTCCGAGCGATATTCTCGCTCTTCCTCCTGCCCACCACTTCTTCTTCTTTTAGTTGCTGCCTAGGATTGAGTGTAAGGATTTTAAAAACAACGCACATAAAATGCATAAGTATCTATTGGGAGGGGGGAGGCGGGGGCGAGGACGGCAGGGGGGCGGGGGCAGCGCCCAGCCCTGCTTCTGTTCTACTTTGCCAGAGGCTGTTCACCTTGGAGATCTGCTGCTGATATGGGTACAGCCCGGTGCGAGATTTCCACCCTCCCCCATATTTTCAGGGGCCAGCGAGAGCTCACCAGACGCCATTGGAACCGTAACACTTTCCAAGGCTCGGGCCCCTCTCTTGGGGGAAAACCCATTCCATGGCGCCCTTCACAAAGAAAACATAACTCTCACCTGGGCTCCCGCGGGCTTCTCCGGGATTGGTCGCCTTGCCGCACTGGACACCGCAAGGCACCCGTCTCTGACGCTCCGGGTTCAGGAATCTAAACCTGACTCCCTTTCAATCGGCTGAGGGCAACGGAGGCCATCACCCATCCCTTCTGAATGATGCTCGTCTATCTCTCAGGACCGACTGACCCATGTTCAGCTGCTGTTCACATGGAACCCTTCTCCACTTTGGCCTTCAAAGTTCTCATTTGAATATTTGCTACCACCACCAAGATCTGCACCCACGGCGGCTCCGCCCGGGCCCTAGTCCGGGGTTTCCACCTGCACCACGTTGGCCCTCCTACTCGTCATGGCCTAGCCCCCTGGGACCGTCATCTCATCGCCGGCGACGGCACCATCCATTTTCAGGGCTAGTTGATTTGGCAGGTGAGTTGTTCCACACTTGTTAGCGGATCTGACTTCCATGGCCACCGTCCTGCTGTCTATATTAACCAACAACTTTTCTGGGGTCTGATGAGCGTTGGCATCGGGTGTCTTAACTCAACTAAAGGCTGTAATGTAAGAAAATAGGTAAAAAGCCAAGGGAGGTGAATACTTTTGCAAGGCACTGTACATTGAGAAATGAAGCATTGAGCCCAAGATCCCCATCTACCGTACCTTATAGTGGCTGGGACAGTTAAATTAGTTGGATTTGTGCTTTTCCTGCTGAAGTTTGTCTTTGTGAAGTTAATGTATGCCATAGAGGGAATTCTGGGTCTCTTTTCACTGTGTTGGGTCATTGCATGTACTCTATATGTCTAGCTCCGATGTTTACTTTGACAATATGTAGACAATGCTCCAAGCGATATTCTCTCTCCTCCTCCTGCCTGTGATTTTCAATCCAGATATCCCCCATAGTCTGTCATATGATCGAATGCTACCCTGGTCTCAAAGCAGGAATTTTCCAGTTGCGCCAACTTGGAAGCCCAGTGACGCATCATTATCTGACCTTTTCTGATCTACAACAGAAACATCAGATTCCCAAAACGTTTTTCTATTTCTATCTGCAATTTAAACACTTTTTCTCTACTAGATCCCCATCCCTGTCACTGGAAAAACCAACTAATTTTGAAATGTTATGTGCCAAAGGCCCATATGAACCCCAGTTAATCTCTACTCTTTATAAAATTCTACATAAAGCCATTCCCTTAACTGAATGTAGTCACAATTATATGAGAAAATGGTCCTGGGTCCTACAGAAAACTATTCCCTTGGCAGACTGGGTGAAAATTTGGAAGTCCACATCCAAAGTCTCCCGATGTGTGACCCACAAAGAAACTGCGTATAAGATTCTTTTGTTCTGGTACAGAACCCTAGATATCTTACACACTCGTAACCCAGCAACCTATGGGCAATGTTGGAGATGCAAAGAAGCTGTAGGTAGCCATTACCATATTTTCTGGGAATGCTCCATTATCAATTCTAGGCTCAGATTCAAAATCTTCTGCAAAAACTGCTGTAGACTTCCATTCCATTGAACCCTATACATTATTTACTAGGTCTCCCTTTCTTAGGTATCTCTAGGGCTGAAAGGAGGTTGATGTTTTTTATACTGTTGGCAGCTAAACAGACTATCCCCAGACTTTGGTTATCTACCTTGTCACGGAACGTCCCACACTCCGCTTGAGTGCCTCCGTCATATACCACTTCCTCCCAGTCTGTATACAGATATCAGATATTCCAACCTCTCTGAGCAGAAAACAAGGCGACACTTGCTTCACTGCTAACATGGACTGTTTATTATGAATCAAAGTTACAAGACTTTATATGCCGTTGGAACCTCCTCTAACAATACAACTGTAACTTAATTAACATGAGCTAATTATCTAATCCTTTATACAGCCTAGGTGACTGAGACATGACCTTTCGCCCAGACTTGTGGTCACCGAGCTTCACACAGTTAATTAACACAAACAACAATGGGTGAAAAGACTCTTAGAGCCACACTAGACTTATTTACAATAAACACATTATAGCAGAATTGATGACATTAGCATTTAACAGTACGAGTCCCAACGGTATAAATCAGTCACCATTTTAATATGGCATATAAAGGGTTCCCAGAGTCTGTGTGTTTTTGGGGGGACATGGAGCTGAATCCAAAGTAACACCAACCCCAGGGTCCCCAGGCATACAGCTCATAGAGAGCACCATTCCCCCAAATGCTAGGGCCCATAATCAAAAGGCAACAGGCCCGCACCCAGTCCTCTCCAACAGCCTCTGTCCCGGCCAGGTCCATCACATTTCTCCCCTTTCGGCAGGAGACTAACACAGGAGGGGACCCCAGACGGGTTGACTCCGAAGTTAGTCAGTAGTTCCAGTCCTCTAATGCCTGTACCCACACAGTACCCCAAATAAATTATTCCAAACAGAGTATTACTCACCCAGCCAACCTCTGCCTCTCTCAGAGAACATATCTGCCGCTGGGGAGAGGCCTGGACTGGCTCTTCTCCCTGGAATCCTTTCTGCCGCTGGAGAGAAGACAGGGTGTCTGGGCTCACTCTGTCATGCTGTTGGGGATCGGGGCCCACTGCCCAGCATCCCTGGGGTATACAGGTGGAGACTGAAGTCCCATCCACCTTCACAGGAAATCCATCCTCTGTTAGTTGAGGGTAGAGTCCAGCAGTACTCGGCCCTGTTGCCAGCCCTTCTGCTGGAAACCCCACACCATCTGCTCTGGCTACCTGTTGGGGAGGGAGGCCGACTGCCCCACCTCCCTGGAACTCTGTAGTTGTTGCAGGTGATGGCCAGAGGTTGGTAGCACTCTGTCCGGTTGCCAGTGCTTCAACTGGGGAAGTTCCCTGTAACTCCACAGATACTGCTGTTGGTGCGGGGCAGAGCACAGTGAAGTTTGGCCCCAATAGCAGCTCTTCTGCTGGAGGCTCATCAGGTTGTTCTTCCTCAGCAGAAAAGTCTATTAAATCCCCTACCTCTATAACTGGTGTCTGTGGATAGAGGTTCACCATCTCCTGTCCGTGGAACTCAGAAGATGCCATCAGTGCTGAGCAGAGCGCAATGAAGTTTGGCCCTAATCCCAACTCTTCTGCTATGGGCTCACTCGATGGTTCCTCCTCAGCAGAAAAGTCTATCAAATCCCCCGTCTCTGCAACTGGTATCTGGGGATGGAGGTTCACCATCTCCTGTCCATGGAATCCAGAAGATGCTATCAGTGCTGGGCAGAGGTTAGCAGAGCTCTGCCCGGTTGTCAGCACTTCAGGTGTGGGGATGGCAATCTCCAGATTTTCCGCTGCAGATTCTCTGGCATGCTGCTGGACAGGCAGATTCCTCCATCCAAGATCATCCCATGCAGAAACAGGATCATCAAGGTCAGTCAGCACTTGCTGCATCCGCCATAAGACCTCCGCCTCCATAGCTGCGGGGGCAGGTTGGCAAAGCACACTATTGCTCTGCCACATTGCCGACTCTTCAGCCAGGATTTCAGGGTTGTCAGCTGGTATTTCCTGATAGTCCCAGGCAAAGGGAGCCCAGCCCTGACACGAGCAATGTCTAGCAGCCGTCTGTAGGCAATCTCTAGCTCCCATTCCTGAACGGCCAGAAACTTCCAGTGCCCAGTGCACTTCCGAAATGTTCAGTAGCCCTTCTCTGAAATCCATGATTTCGTCCACCCGCCACTCCAAATCACTCCCAAAGTTAGGGTCCCCTGTCAGCTTCACAAACAACAGTCCCAAGCCGCCGTAGCTTAAGCCTTCCGTTGGGCTGTCATCCGCTATCCAGGGACATGCTTGGGATACATGCCACCGGAGGGCTCTGTAGCTCTCATCCAGCTTTATCTCTGCCCAGACCAGCCTGCTTAATTCAGCTGTCTGCTTCTTGTGTGGTTTTTCTCCCAAAAACCGTACCCGCAGTCCGTACTGCGACCAGTACCTTTCCTCGATGGAGGGGAGAATTTTTCCCTGGTGTCGCTGCTCACAGGCTAGCGCTTCCTTCCAGAGTTTGCAGCGAATAGAATCACACCATCCCAGCAGGACCTGCTCCGATACTGGTCCTCTGTGCTGTATCTGCATCTCTCGCAACCTCCTTCTGAATTCCTCATCCATGGCGGCTGGTATCTGTACCTCTCCTCTCCTGCTATCTGGACCTTGGATCCAGATGGAAGTTTGGATGTCCCAGTCTGTAGGAAGCTTTCCCGCTGCTTGCCACCAATGTCACGGAACGTCCCACACTCCGCTTGAGTGCTTCCGTCATATACCACTTCCTCCCAGTCTGTATACAGATATCAGATATTCCAACCTCTCTGAGCAGAAAACAAGGCGACACTTGCTTCACTGCTAACATGGACTGTTTATTATGAATCAAAGTTACAAGACTTTATATGCCGTTGGAACCTCCTCTAACAATACAACTGTAACTTAATTAACATGAGCTAATTATCTAATCCTTTATACAGCCTAGGTGACTGAGACATGACCTTTCGCCCAGACTTGTGGTCACCGAGCTTCACACAGTTAATTAACACAAACAACAATGGGTGAAAAGACTCTTAGAGCCACACTAGACTTATTTTACAATAAACACATTATAGCAGAATTGATGACATTAGCATTTAACAGTACGAGTCCCAACGGTATAAATCAATCACCATTCTAATATGGCATATAAAGGGTTCCCAGAGTCTGTGTGTTTTGGGGGGGACATGGAGCTGAATCCAAAGTAACACCAACCCCAGGGTCCCCAGGCATACAGCTCATAGAGAGCACCATTCCCCCAAATGCTAGGGCCCATAATCAAAAGGCAACAGGCCCGCACCCAGTCCTCTCCAACAGCCTCTGTCCCGGCCAGGTCCATCACATACCTCACCCCCCACTTTTTCACAATTTTGAGCTACCCTGGCAGACATACGTATGATGGAACATCTGACTGCATGGGATGAATCTGATTATTGCACTGAGGCAAACAGCTTGATACAGAAGGTAAATAGATTTCATGCAATTCACTGTTTTGACTTTGGTAATGATGAAAGTTGTGTACTGTACATCTCAGGCTTTGGTACAAATCCCTTTTCTTTTCCTAAAGCTGGTATGGTGTGATATACTCACATAAATGAATATGTTGAGATATAAATTAATGTTGGGCTCACATCCTATCTACTCATTGTTTTCAAGTTTGAATGACAGTGTATATTTTAAATACCTGAAAATTGTATTTCCTATATTTTTCTATAAACTGCAAAAATTTCATAAATAAACAATAAAAAAAAAGAAATGTATAAATGTGGAAGCTAAAAAAATATATTAGTATTGGTCTTATATCATGGGAAAGACATATACATGAGTGATATAGATGCTGCCACCCCAAATGGGTTACAAAATGGGAAAGTCTCCCCCGGTGGAGTTTTTCCACAGCAAAGTTACAAGTATTAAAAGAGTAGTATTTAAAAAGATTTTTACTGAAAAATGTATAACTTGACATATACACATGAACATTTAAAATATGAGCTCTGGTCGGAGATGTATAACATCATTCAATATATTTACAACAATGTATGTCCGTACAATACTACATGTTATTAATGTAGCGCACTACTCCCTTGGGAGCTGCTGTTAGTTCATACCTTTCTGTTAAAGAATCCCGTTCCTCCACCCCTGCACGAATCACTTCAGGCAGACAGTCCAGAACAGTTAAACAGGAACTTTTATTTCTCTCTCCTGCAGCATGTCATAAAATTGTTTGCAATAGGTTAGAGTCTGTGTTCAGGAAGTATGAGTTGCCACTTGACTTTCTAATCCCCTTGAGTGGGACTAGACCCCTTTCCTTTAATGAACCGACCGATGCCCCTCTGAAAAGCTCCTTGGTATAAGGATGCTGGAAGTACCAGGCCTCACCTGCCTCTCTTGACTCCTGCGATTCTCCCCGGGTCAGTTCAGGAAAGTTCTTGTTATTTGAGTACTGCTGGGTTGCACTCCCTTGCTCTCTTTCATCGACAGTCCATGTTTGCCGTAGAAAGACGATCCCAGTTTACTCCATCCTGTTAGTAGCTACTTCTCGCTCCGCATGGCTAGAACCATCCCCACCGGGATGTCTGGTCCACTCTTCCTGGAGGTTCTATGAATGACTGCTGTTGCTGAACCATCCATCACTGAGGTCTCTGAACCCTCAGACCTTCAGGTCCAGTTCTTTTGTTATCCAGCACTGAGAGTATGACACCCCCAGGCCTTCAAGCCTGCTCCCCGATGGTCATATCTTTGCTGCTTCCTCTTCTTCCAACTCCTCCTTACAACTCCTCCCAGGAGCATGTGACTCCAGTTTATATGCGAGTACTGCCCCTGCCAATACAAGTTAATGATTCGTCCAGGGCTCTCCATACAAACTGCCCACACTCCTCTCCCCAGCCCACCTTCCTTCTAAAACATTTCAATCAAAGGTAAGGGAGATCTTTTGGAGTAGGATGCAGGTGGCCACACCACCCTCTATTCTATCACATATCCAAACCAAATTACCCACCAGGCCTAAACAAACAGGGTAAAGCACTGGAAATTTACCTATCACTTACCTTAACTAACTATATAGCACCCACCCAAAGGTGGTGGGCACTACATTAATCAAAAATTCTGATATGAAAATTACCAACGCATTTCGACGTGTGTGGTCAAAGTCTTCCTCAGGGGATTGATTTGCTGTCAAAGAAATATACATATGTACATTGTTTGAACATATTAGCACACACAGGATATATGTATAAATAAAGTTCCTTGTGTTCACAAGGAAACATAGTTGTGTGTAGACAGTCTCCAGACCAGAATTCCTCTAAAAAGGTCTATTAGATGATTCCGTGCCCTCATGTCTTACAGGCTCCCAGGGAAAATACTCCACCCCTATGTGACTAACAAGGAGTCACACTCAAAGGGCAACCAACGAAAGAGAAAAAAGCACACCGGTCACCTGCAGCAAAGGTTCCAATGAATATAGAAAAAAGTATACATTCACTTTTTATTTTTCCTATAAAATGGACTGTTAATCTTGTTTATTTAGAAATTGCTTTGTATTGTTTGTTCAGGATGTCAATATGGCACCCCATGTTTTAGATTAAATATTGAATATTGAGGTGTAAAGTCTGATGCAAGAGTGAATAAGCGTACCATAATGTACATGTGACGTGTGCAGAAAAGCAGTTATTAATGACTAATTGCGCTAAAAGTGACTATAAATGTGAAGAGTAACAATGGTTATGTAAAAAGAAAAAAAGGGGGGGGGGGAGAGAAAAACAGGGAAAATGCTAAAACCAAAAATAGTCAGTGTAACTAGAATAATAAATCACTGTAAACAATTATATCCAAACATAATCAAGTGAAAAAAGGGGTCGTATTCAAGAGACCATGTAGTGAAGTGATATAAAAATAAGGAACAATAATAATGATAATAACAAATCCATAAAAGATGGATTTGAAACACCAATTGTATAAATGTAGGCGAAGGAATTAGTGGATGTGAAAAATCAGACCATTAAGTCCTAAAGATGTGATTATTATATTGAACATTCCTCGGAAAAGAGATTACCCTGATTATTGTAGTTATAGATATGATATACCTTGTGATGAAGATTGTAATGGTCAACATGCAGAGCAACTGTAATTGATGCCCGAATGGGGTTAACATAACCCCTAAACAGCCATATATGGGCCCGATAGAAGTGGGAAGATCTGTTAAACAGATTTCAAAAAACACGAGTCAAAAAGATGTAAAATATAAACTGAGAGTCAGTCTGTTTTTCCAGACACCAAAAAGGAAGGCGTTTGTGCGCCAATGCAGCTACTCGCAACATATGTTGTAAAGACTGACCTGTATTGAAGTCCTAGGTGTGTGGACCGTCTCCTCCAAACGGTGGGGATCAATGATAGATCCCCAAACTCTTGGGGTTTATATTTGTGTGCCAAATTAGGCCCAGGTGCACCGCGGTATCCCCCACCCCTAACGCCGGGCGCACAAACTGCATGGCGGTATGTGTGACTCCCTCGGCGTTCCAGATGGCTGAAAGCCCCGGCCACCGACGTCCCTTTTGCCGTAACGACGAGACATAATGACGTCAAACATCCGGAAGTGATCCGGGACGCCGCCGGCAGGGGGTAGATCCACCCTACGGGCAGAAGGGAAGTAACCACCTACCCAGGGCATCATGATGAGAGCGATGGAAAGGCCCTCCCCCCTTGCCGGGTAGACACTAAGGGCAGGATCACTCCAGGAATGCCAAAACAACCAGAGGGCACAGGGATCTGAAAGAAGAATCAGAAAATACAATTAAATTAAACATTTCTGTGCAAAACGACATTGAAATACATGTTTCATAATGGCAATGTGCCAAAACAGGGTGATTGCCTGTAATACAATAATCATTCAATTGTATTCATAACTATATAACAATATTATTATTTTCATTATTTATTTTAAAAGAGACAGATCGCATTATGTTTTCCTGGCTATACAAGTATTCAGACCCTTTGCTCAGTATTTAGTAGGAGCACCCTTTTGATCTTATACAGCCATGAGTCTTTTTGGGAAAGATGCAACAAGTTTTTCACACCTGGATTTGGGGATCCTCTGCCATTCCTCCTTGCGGATCCTCTCCAGTTCTGTCAGGTTGGATGGTAAACGTTGGTGGACGGCCATTTTTAGGTCTTTCCAGAGATGCTCAATTGGGTTTAAGTCAGGGCTCTGTCTGGGCCATTCAAGAATAGTCACAGAGTTGTTGTGAAGCCACTCCTTTGTTATTTTAGCTGTGTGCTTAGGGTCCTTGTCTTGTTGGAAGGTAAACCTTTGGCTGAGGTCCTGAGCACTCTGGAGAAGGTTTTCGTCCAGGATATCTCTGCTCTTGGCCGCATTCATCTTTCCCTCGATTGCAACCAGTCGTCCTGTCCCTGCAGCTGAAAAACACTCCCACAGCATTATGCTGCCACCACCATGCTTCACTGTTGGGACTGTATTGGACAGGTTATGAGCAGTGCCTGGTTTTCTCCACACATACCACTTAGAATTAAGGCCAAAAAGTTCTATCTTGGTTTCATCAGACCAGAGAATGTTATTTCTCACCATCTTGGAGTCCTTAAGGTTTTTTTTTAGCAAACTCCATGCGGGCTTTCATGTGTCTTGCACTAAGGAGAGGCTTCCGTCGGGCCACTCTGCCATAAAGCCCCGACTGCTGGAGGGCTGCAGTGATGGTTGACTTTCTACAACTTTCTCCCATCTCCCGACTGCATCTCTGGAGCTCAGCCACAGTGATCTTTGGGTTCTTCTTTACCTCTCTCACCAAGGCTCTTCTCCCGCTATAGCTCAGTTTGGCCGGACGGCCAGCTCTAGGAAGGGTTCTGGTCGTCCCAAACGTCTTCCATTTAAGGATTATGGAGGCCACTGTGCTCTTAGGAACCTTAAGTGCAGCAGAAATTTTTTTGTAACCTTGGCCAGATCTGTGCCTTGCCACAATTCTGTCTCTGAGCTCTTCAGGCAGTTCCTTTGACCTCATGATTCTCATTTGCTCTGACATGCACTGTGAGCTGTAAGGTCTTATATAGACAGGTGTGTGGCTTTCCTAATCAAGTCCAATCAGTATAATCAAACACAGCTGGACTCAAATGAAGGTGTAGAACCATCTCAAGGATGATCAGAAGAAATTGACAGCGCCTGAGTTAAATATATGAGTGTCACAGCAGAGGGTCTGAATACTTAGGACCATGTGATATTTCAGTTTTTATTTTTTAATAAATCTGCAAAAATGTCAACAATTCTGTGTTTTTCTGTCAATATGGGGTGCTGTGTGTACATTAATGAGGAAAAAAATGAACTTAAATGACTTTAGCAAATATAACAAAGAGTGAAAAATTGAAGGGGGTCTGAATACTTTCCATCCTCACTGTATATATAATTGTGACGGGAGGGCCCGTGGAACTCAGAATCCCTTGGAAAGTAGGGGATGTCCTTGTTTCAGCTCACCATACACCTCATGTCTAAGTCACCCTGTGCTATCCTGGCACAGGGTGAGTGAGAAAATATATCTTGGACTACTGAAAATGGGACAGTAATATTTGTCCACAATATCTCCCAGGATGTATGTAGAGACTATTCTTGGTTTGATTGATTCTGAACTCATGTTAATTGAGCTGATCACATTGTCCTCTATACAATGTAGGAGACGGGCCGACTCCTATTGGAGCTTCTGCTATTGTGAGAAAATGTCCTGTGGTTGTACTTATGATAATTAACTCTGTTACTGTGTAAAGCTCGGTGACCACAAGTCTGGGCAAAAGGTCATGTCTCAGTCACCTAGGCTGTATAAAGGATTAGTTAATTAGCTCATGTTTATTTGTTACAGGTGTATTGTTAGAGTAATATGAGCAGGAGGAGGGAACCTCCTCTAACGTTGTATAAAGTCTTGTATTCTGATTCTAAATAAAATAGTCCATGTTAGCAGTGAAACAAGTGTTGCCTTGTTTTATGCTTGTGAGCGGTTGGAATATCTGATATCTGTATCCAGACTACAAGGAAGTGGTATACTGACGAAAGCACTCAAGGGAGTGTGGGAGGTTCCATGACAATAATATACACACATACACACACACACACACACACACACACACACACACACACACACACACACACACACACACACACACACACATATATGTATGTAAAATTAACCTCGCCTCAGCCTCTTCCCCTCCCCCAATCCAGCCATTTAATAATCTGTTTCTACTGCTTACTCTTACACAAGTTCAGTCTGGACCGCGGTAGCACACTGTCTGTCAGACTAATCTTCTAGCTTAGCTTCCTTCCAGGCCAGCTAGAGCCAGGCAGCAGCTCCTCGGCTCCTCTAGGTCACAGCACCGAGTCCAACACAGCTCCCTGTGCTCTTCTGAGTCCTCGCCTCCGGCCGTGAGTGACGTCACGCTGCTGGCAGGGACTACGAGACTCCTCCGTAGGGGGGAGTAAACAGTGACAGTAAATAGCGAAGCTGAGGGAAGGGAGGATGCAGCAGCGCACGCACTCGGCACACACAATTTGTACAGTGCCGCTGGGCACTGACATATGTGACACTTGTGCACACTGGTGGGCGGCGGCCGTGGCAGAACTTCACCTGCAGGCTGCGCCCCCCCTCCTATAACAAATGGTACTGCCCAGGGCACATGCCCCTTCTGCCCCTGCCTTGTACCGGCCCTGTCTGAAAGGGCTGGACCCAAATATCTGTCACTCTGAAGGATTTTCCAATGTTTATTAAAAATGTCCCTAAACTGTCTGGATTGGACAGAGTTAGTAGGGAAAAAAGATCATCTGAACTTGTTATCCATAACAGGTTTAGGGCGCTCAGTCAACAAAGATTTTGATTGATTTGGGATATCCTGTTGATCTCAACATCCTAACAAGTCTAAATGCTGGCCATTCTATGCGGGGTGTAGTATGCCCTATGGATGAACTTTAATTGGATGAACTTGTCTTTAGCCGCTATCATGGTTTGGATGAAGGTAGATATACAGTCTTCCCATTCATCCTCCCCCATGGCTGGAATGTCCTCCCTCCATTTATCTAGGGAGTGGGTGGGTTTTTTTGTCATGGGCTACCGTCAGATAGAGATAAAGAGTGGAGAGTGGTTTCCCCATGACACTGAAGATCAGCAGACGTTCAATGGAGTTGGATTCAATTGTCAGCATTTTTTGGAAACTGGGCCCTCATAGCATGTCTCAGTTGCCAGTACCTGAATTCAAAGGAGTTGGGCAACGAGTGTAGACGTTTCATTTCCTAGAAGGGCATAACCGTCCTGTTCCGCACTATATGGTTTAGAGTGGTAATCCCCCTTCTAGCCCACTGGGATGGGTCCGGTATGTAATATAGGTGAGAAAGGGTGGGATTCCCCCAAAGTGGAGTGTGTGGGGATATGCAGTTTGGTTTGCGGTATGTCGCTCTGGCCTTTTGCCAAACCCTGACCGTCGGGGAGTGGGGAGCCTTGGTCCCCTGAAACACCAAATTGCTCAGTGCCGTGTAGGACCCCAGAATAGCCGCCTCCAATCTCACTGCTGGATTTTGTTTGGGCTGGGAAAACAACCAGCGCACCGTGACAAGGACAGCCGCCCAATAGTATATGAGAAAGTTAGGCATTGCCAATCCTCCTCCCGATAGGGGAAGGTATAGTATGCTCTTTGCTACTCTAGGTCCTATCCCAGCCTAAACAAACATGGTCAAAACGCCCTCAAGATGCCTAAAAAAGACCCTGGGTATATGTGATGGGGTGTTGCAGAAGAAATATAAGAATTTCGGAAGATTGACTCTGCCCACCGGTGTCAGTGGGAGGGTATGCCATGCTGCACATTTGGCCATCAATTGGGACATAAGGGGTTGTACGTTCTTCTCCATGAATTCTCCTGTAGTACCTGTAATATTAATACCCAAGTAGGTGAATTCCTCAACCCACTTGAGAGGGGTCCCCGTGTCCAACCTAGGAATGGAAGGGTGTAGTGGGAATAGGGACGACTTGCCCCAGTTTATGCGGATACCCGAGAATCTATCATATTCCTCAAATAAATCTAAAGCCCTCCCCAACGATCGGGAGGCGTCCACAAGATAGAGCAGGGTGTTGTCCACATAGATGGATACCTTCTTCTCCACCATACCCACCACTATGCCCCTTACCTCTGTCTCCGCCCTCAAGACGATGGCCAAGGGTTCCACCACTAGTGCAAATAGCCCCGGTGATAGAGGGCACCCCTGGCACGTACCTCTTCCCAGGGGGAAACTATCTGAAAGGCATCTATTCGTGCGGACTCTTGCTCATGGGCCAGCATAGAGCATGCGGAGCCAAGTCATAAACCCAGAGCCAAATCCAAACCTGGAAAGAACCCCCCAAAAGTTAGCCCCACTCCACTGAATCAAATGCTTTTTAAGCATTAAGGGAGGCCACCACACCTTCCGATTCAGGATGAGCCCTGGCCATGTGGTGAAAAGTCTCCTAATATTAATGTCCATGCTTCTCCCGGGTATAAACCCTGTTTGGTCTGGATGGACTAATGCTAGTATGACCATGCTCAGCCTGTTGGCCAGAATCTTGACCAGCAGTTTCTCATCCACATTTATCAATGTGATAAGGCGGTATGAGGAGCAAAGGGAGAGGTCCTTTCCAGGCTTAGGGATCACCACCACTACCACTTCGCTCAGGGAGGTACGGAAGTTCCTCTTTCGTTTGGGCCTCTAGTAACATAGTGTGTTGTCTGACCGCTAGTTCCTTGGCATACTGCTTGTAAAATTCAACCGGTATACCGTCTGGGCCAGGAGTCTTGCCCGACTGGAGTGTTTTATGTGCCTTTAAAATTTCCTCTCCTGTAATGGGTGTGTCAAGCACGTCGCGATATTTTGAGGTCAGGACCAGAATGTCAATGGGATCTAGGTAAGAGGCCAGTTCCTCCTGGGTGTATGTCACCTTAGAGTTATAGAGGTGACAATAGAAAGAGACAAAGCAACTATTTATCTCATTAGGAGTGTAAAGAAGCTCTCCACTATGGCCCTGTATGTGAGATACACATATTCCCCCCACCTGCTCCCATGGTAGCCAAGCCGGCAGTTCCCTTGACCTTTCTCCCTGTTCAAAAATACATTGCGATTGGGCTAGCATTCATTTCTGAGTAAGGGAGGTATAAATTTGCATCACCTCCCCAGTCAGAGACTGTAGTTTGACGTAATCCTGGGGATCCCTAGATCTAACAAATCTTGCTTCCTGCAGGCCCGCCTCCCTTTCTGCACTGTGAAGTTCAGCCCTTCTTCCCCTATGTACTTTGGAACTAATGGACTGATTTTGTCCCCTCGTGTAGGCTTTAAAGGCGTCCTATACTACCAGTGCGGGTGCCAATCCCAGGCTGGTCGCCCAGATCTCCCATAGTGTCTCCCTGAACTGCCCATCCACCGCCTCGTCTGACACCCAGAATCTGGAGAACCTCCACAAAGTGGCCCCCCGGGGCCGAGGACAGGTTCATGGTCAGCAGCATTATCAGATATGTCCCTGGGGAGTATCTTAATTTCTGTGGCTCTGCTCCTCCTGCATAAGCTTGGTCTATCCTAGAGAAGGAACGGTGAGATGCATGTGACAGGTGTAGGCCAGAGTTTGAGGATACTTCCATCGCCATACATCTATCAGGCCGTACGTCTCCGCCCACTCCTCCAGATCTGAATGCGAGCTACTGCCTACAGACATTCTATCAATGCTAGGATCAGGAACCAGGTTGAAATCACCTAAAATAACAATATTATCATGGGCAAATTCTGCAATTTTTGAGGCAATCTGATTCAAAAGAGACAAGAATGCTGGGGGAGGAAAATATAAACTCGCTATAACCCATTTCATGGAACAGACTTGAGCGTAAATGAGTACATATCTGCCCTCCAAGTCCAGCACCAGATCCAGTAGTCTGAAGGGGATAGATTAATGCACCAATATTCTGACACCCCTCGCAAAATTAGAGTACGTGGAGTGGTAATGGTATCCAATCCAGGGCTTTTTTAGGGCCATAGTTCCACTGTCCACTAAGTGGGTTTCTTGTAGAATACAAATATGCAGGTTATAGGCTTTGATGAACTGAAACACCAGGGACCTCTTGACCGGGGAGTATAGTCCCCCAGTGTTAGGCCACCTTGGGACCACCTTCAGGACTCGGAGAAGACAATGGAAACAAAAATGCAGTGCTGACATTTTTAGTGCAATATCGAGAGACATTAGTATACTGTATATCTTTTTTACACAAACAGACAATAAACAAAAATCATATAACAGCCCCTCTGGGGCAACATTTCCCCCCTACCCCACCCAACCCCCTAAAACTGAGGTGTTTTTCCAACCCAAACATAATCATCTCGCTGGCTGCAAAGGAGGGTCCTGTGCAAGTGGCGCTCCCCACCCCTCCGGACAGTATCTGGGGGGTCAAGGAGAAAGCTGAGCGGCTCTTCAACGGCCGAAACATCCTCCACCATATGAAAAATGCTCTGCTTGGACCCAGAGATCAGAAGGGGGAATTTGAGGGCAATAAAAAGTCCATTGGGGCAAACCTGCGTATCTGGTGCATTCAGCCCCAACCATGTGTATTTGGCACAACAGGCAAGTAATCTACTAGCTACTTCCAAGGGGCCATGGTGGAAGAATTGACATGCCAAGGCCCAAACCTACGACATTTCCAGGGTTGTTAGCAGGTACTCACGTACTGTTCCCCTGATCAGCGGTCCCGGGGTAATGAGTCCAGCCAGGTGGAGGCCTCCCTGGGAGAGTTGAAAAGGCGGGTTGACTCTCCATCCTGGACCCGCAAATGGGCAGGAAAGAGGACACTAATGAATATTGCATGCCCTCATGGCTGTCTTGACATGGTCGAACAATTTTCAAAGTTTCTGGGTTTCCACTGAATAATCAGGGGAAATCATCAGCTTGTTGTTCTGATAACGCAGATCTCCTACCCCCCTGGATGCACGGAGAATCTCGTCTCTGTCCCTGAAATTGAGGAGGCGTAGAATAAAGGTTCGCGGGGGGCTCCAGGAGGCCCAGGTTTGGGGGGGATTCTGTGCGCCCTTTCCACCGCATAATGAGGGGATAGGCGCGCTTCAGGTAACAGGCTGCGCAGCATGTCCTCCACGAAACAGGTGGGGTTAGCTTCCACCGACCCCTCAGCCAGGCCCACTATGCGGAGATTGTTGCATTTGTTTCTATTTTCAGCGTCCTCAGCTCTATACTCCAGGGCCTTCACTTTAGTTTGAAGCGTGTGGAGTGCCGCACCATGGTCAGCAATGGTGTCTTCAGTGTTGCTAACTCTCTGTTCAGTGTCTGCCACCCTGGTACGCAGTTTGTCCACATCCATCTGTACTGCCTCAATTTTAGCTGTAAGGGTGGATTGGCATGTGGCTAAGGCCACCATCACTTCTGCTAGCCAGGGGGGTCTGGAGTCAGCTGCCTCAATTGGGCTGGTTTGTGAGGCCCTGTGAAGGCTACGGATGGTACTTTGTTCCTCCACTGTTTCTATTACTGCCTGGCGTATCACCTGGGTTGGTGGGAATTTCAGCTTGAGTAATTTGAGTACTAAAACACTTACCCATGCTGAAATTTCAGTGTTGGATAAAGGTCTTCCCTCTTTGTCCCTCCTATCCCTATTACCCCTGCAGTTAAAATCTTTAGGGATCTCGTTCTTGATGATCTTGCAAGATTGCCAGAAAAACACATCCGACATTCACCATTGTCGAAAGAAGGATTACAATCCTTGTGTGCACGAAAAAATTTAGTGGTCCGCCCAGCAGACAAGGGAGGAGGAATAGTTGTACTAGACAGGAGCCAGTATGAGGAGGAAATGTATCGGATACTGAGAGAACCCGATACCTACATGGAACTTCCTAGTAATCCTACTAACATTTACAAAAAACAATTACAGACACTTATAACTAAAGGTTATGATTCTAAGATCTTAAACAAAAAAGAAAAAGTATTCTTGATACCCTGCGCGCCAAGAATCCCCACTATATACTATTTGCCTAAAACACAAAAATCCGGTGTGTCCCCCAGGGAGGCGTGAGTGGTATTAATTCTATTACCTCAAGAATAGGCAAATATATTGATTTTTATTTGCAGCCTATTGTAATGAAAACACCTTCTTTTTTGAAAGATACTAGTTCCACGATTAAACTTCTGGAAGGGATTGAACTACAAGAAGGGTATATCATGGCCACAGCGGATGTGACCTCGTTATACACGTGCATACCACACAAAAGAGGCATTGAAGCTGTCAGACATTTCCTTTACCGGGAACAATCTCTGGCATCTTTTCAATGCGAATTTTTGATAGAACTGCTTGAATTCGCAACCAAACACAACTACTTCTGGTTCGATCAACGTTACTATCTACAACAACGTGGAGTGGCCATGGGAGCGAAATTCGCTCCGAGCCTTGCGAACCTCTTCATGGCCAAATGGGAGGAGGATGTCGTCTATACCCAAGGAACCACTTCATTGGTTCTGTGGGCCAGATATATAGACGACATCCTCCTCCTATGGAGTGGTACTTTAGAATCATTGAAACAATTTTTCGAGTGTCTTAATACAAATGATAGAGGTATCTCCTTAACATATGAAGCTAGCGAAAATAAGATTGTCAATAAACATTTTGAATTTAATACTTATTTTAAGCCAACGGATCGAAACAGCTTCATCCCCAGAGATAGCTGTCATTACAGATCCTGGCTTAATGCACTCCCTCGGAGTCAATTCCTGCGACTCCGGAGGAACTGCACCAATCTAGATGTGTTTATAGAACAAGCGAATGTCTTGAAACAACGGTTCCTTGACAAGGGATATGATGGCACCACTCTAGAATTAGACCTTCGGAGAGTCATTAGTATGGACAGAGATTCTCTCTTTGAAGCGAAACCTGAAAGAGAACCTGATTCCACATTCAAATGGGCTATGTTAACCTCATACTCATTACAACATAAACAAATTAAGAATATTATGAAAAAACATTGGGGGGTTTTGAAGCAAGATAATATTCTAGGTAAAGTGCTACCCGAACAAGCCAAACTAATTTTTAAGGGAGCACCATCCCTACGTGGCTTAGTAGCACCTAATGTCACTAACCCTCCAGTGCGGCCATCATTTTTTCATGACTGGACTGGCTTCTTCTTTCCATGTAGAAAATGTGTTGTATGCCAACATAATACACTAATGGGACGTAAACTAACAGAATTCACATCTACGGTTACAGGAAAAAGGTATACCATCAAGCCTTTCTGCACATGTAACTCCAGGCATGTGGTTTATCTAATTACATGTCCATGTGGCCAACAATATGTTGGCCGCACAACAAGAACTTTCACCAGAAGAGTGGATGAACATATTGCCCTTATCAAAGGGAGGAAGTCGAAGCATAGTGTACCGAGACATTTTAAGGAATTCCATAACGGTAACCCACTAGGTTCACAATTTCTAGTGATTGACCAGTACATTCCACCCTGGAGATGGGGCGCTATGACCAGGGGTGTTTCCCGCCTAGAAACATTCTGGATACATGAGCTACAGTCCCTCTCTCCACGTGGTATGAATATGGAACTAGATATAAATGCATTTATCAATGATTCTTAGACTATATACCTACAGCAAAAATGTATGTTTTATACGTTAATATATGCATAACTCTGTGGACCCTTTTGAGTATCCATCTCGGATTTATATTAGGTTATTTTCTTTTGTGTAAATTTATTCACTTTATTCATATATCGAATAATCCACGGATAATTTTTTTATCTCAATGGATCTCCCATATCCTCTTGTCACATTTCACTCACTCGATGACATCGGTTAGTCACCCATGACACTTAGACTCGTATGTCTTTATTTGACGATATGTACACCCTACGGTGTGGTTTATTACGTTCTCCTCAATATATTAATTTTACACTTTACATTTCTAATTTAAAAACCTTTTGGTCTTTATTTGAGGATATATACACCCTTTGGTGGTGTCCATCATCCTCTTCTTAATTTAACAATTCTTCACATCATAACTATTTTATTTTTTATTTTTTTTTCGTAATTTTCACACCTTTTTTTCTCTCTTCTCTCCTTTTATTTTTATTTCATTTACATTTATTTTTTTCTTTACTTTTATCTTTATTTATTTTTATTTCTACATTTATATTTATTTTTATTTTCATTTCATTTTTATTTTCATTTTTATTTATTTATTTTTTATTTTTAATTATATTTATTTTTAATTTTTATTTTCATTCAATATTTTTTTCATTTTTACTTTTATTTTTATTTATTTTTATTTTTATTTTATATTCATTTTCATTTTTAATTTTATTTATATTTTACTTTACTTTATGTTATTTTTATTTTCCTAATATATTTTATTTTAATTTACTATATTTCATAATTTTTTCCATTTTTTCTCTACTTTCCATTTTTCATTTTTTCGTTACTCTCTTAATAGCACTACGGTTTCACTATCCCATCATTGGGACACTGCTTTATTCCATTCATTCTTTATTTTATTAACTCTCTTTTCTCCCTTTTATGTCTCCTATTACACTTCTACGATACTACCATTCAGTGGAGATATTGAGGGATAATCGACATCGATACACCACTTAATATCTCATCTTGGTTGTATACATTTATCCATTTTTATTTAAATTTCAAAATCTAGATTGGATTATTCCTTTGTTGCGCAGATCTCAGCTGACATCACCGCGCATAGTTGATCGCCTTGCTGCACTGTCACGGCAGATCGTAGCTGACGTCACTGCGTATTGTCGATCGCCATAACGAGGCTTGGGACGCATGCCTGTGTCTCTGTTTACTTTTAGCGCTCCACGAGATGGGAAGCAATGTGCACCCGTCTCAAAGACGAGGTGACGTATGCCCGGTCACATGCTCTTCCCATCTTCGGATACAAGCTCTATATTACTAGTGATCTTAAACATATTGTAACCTCATTAGGTTAGGTTTACTGTTAGATTTCTTTCAACTTGGGGAAGTGGTTTACATTTATGATTATATTTATGAGAATACTTGCATGAAATTCAGCATGACGTTGGAACGCACACAGATACACCATAAGGAGGCTTTGAATGCACGCGGGTCCGCCATTTTGGCCAAACCCGGAAGTGCAGGTTAATTGTGGATACGAGCTGGATTCTCATCAAGGGGGCCATGGTATCTATATTAAGGTTTATGGCAGCAGTGGGTGAGTACCCCAGATGAAGTCTTGTAAGACGAAACGCGTCGGGAGACTCCACTGCCTGCCATAATTTTACTTGAAGTGCTTTTTTACTACAGAAATGTAAGTTGTTTACTTGTTTTAATAAATTCGTTTTACAAACGGTATTATGCTATTGGGCCCCTTTTTATTTCATATGGGCTATTCCCCTGAGATGATCCATTGGACGGGTTGCCATCCATTATAAAGAGGGTTCCCTCATGGTTCTGGACACGTTTGGAGTTCTGCTGCCATCCAACTTGGAGGTCCTTTCTTTTTTATTGCCTGTTGGTGATACAAGCTTGATTGACTCATCGAACATATGTTCTTATGAGTTCAATCCCTCTGGTAAGCCTTTATTCTTTCCGTGTGGAGGTTCCATCACACTCAATTCTCTGCATGAGTTATCCACGTGGTGATTAGGAATGGTGATTAGGAAATTGCATGCAACCATTGGATTAGCAATAATTTCCCTATTTGAAGTGACATCCAAAGATCACCAGAGACTGTATTTTTGCACATTGTGGACGGATATAGACTTACTTTTTTCTTTTTCATATTCTTGTTATATATACGTTATATCATAAGCTTGCTAAATCTCTAGCGCTACACTTGTTTGTGCACTTGTAATTTTAGACAAAATCCTTATTTGTTGTGTGAGCTGCTGATTTGTTGGGTAAGCGCAGGGTTAAACTTTTTTCTTTTTTTTTTTTTCTTTTCTGTTTACATGCAGCTTCTTACCCTTGCCAACCGCCGTTCCCAACTTCCTGCGCCTCATTTAGGTGTCCCCAGGCCCATTGTCCGTAAGGCCTCGTGCAGGCAGGGGTTGCTGCGGGATGCCACGTGTGGATGACAGCGGGTGGATTGGCTCTGATCACGGCGGAAATGTAGGGATCTGCTTCTGCCAGCAGCCTCCCTGGGATGCCTGTGAGCTGTACAAGCTCTGTGTGGGAGAGGAGAGCTGTAATAGGCACCGTGGATACGGATTTTAGCCAATCGGCTGGCAGAGCTCCATTACAAGCAGCCGCTCACGTCGCCATCTTGGACATGCCCCCAGCAAAGGCACTTATACCCAGGCATTGGAAACAACCCACTATTCCAACTCTACATCAGTGGTTGTCAGAAGTTGACCATACTTACCATATGGAAGACCTCACACATTCCCTTAGAAACAAATCTGATTTGTCAAAAAAAAATATGGTCCTGCTGGTTTGCCTTTAAATTTTCATCCGCCTACGTGGAAATCATGTCGCAGCCTGTCTAACACGTATCTCAGTGGGTAACTGTGTATGTAAGCATCTGGATGAGGCAGGGATCCTATCCCTTCACCTCACCCCCATCCTTCCCCCCTTTCACTCCCCCCCCCACTAATCAACCTCACCACAACAAATCTCAACATCCAAAAAGGATATACGGTCCATACTATGTGACATAGTAAAGGAGAGGTTGAAATTGTTTTTGTTAATTTTCTCCATGCATTTCTCTAAGAGTTCCAAAGATCCATCCCATATAATGAAAATATCATCGATATATTGGTGCCACGCAAGAATGTGGTCCATATATATCGATATATATATCGATATATCGTCGGATAGAAAAGTATGCTCCCACTCCACAGGTACAGGTTGGCATGCGATGGGGCACAACAGGTCACCATCGCTACCCCCTTCACCTGGAGGTAGTGGGAGCCTTTAAATGTAAAAATATTATGACAGAGAATGAACTCAAGCATGGAGAGAATGAACTCAACATATTTCACCTCCCCATCATTTTTACTGTGGAGCACGTGTCTAATAGTAGAGTCCTTGATCATGAGGAATAGAGCTATGGAGTGCCTCCACATCAATAGTAACAAAATGAGCCATGTCCGGAAAATTGAGATTGTCTATAATATGGAGGAAATGGATGGTATTCCTCACATATGATTGGAGGCAAGCTACATGGGGTCTGAGGAATTCATCAACTAAACGACTTGCATTTTCGCTAACAGCACCACGCCCGGAGATAATGGGCCTTCCTTGAGGATTTTTTAGGTCTTTGTGGACCTAATGACCTAATGGACCTCCCAATGATCTTCTGTAATTGCTGGAATGATCTCCACCCATTTTCCTTTAAGTTTATTTTCTCTAGAATTCTCCCTTTCTGCTAGTGTATTATAATATGTAGATATTCGTTTAGTATGGTCTGGATCTGCAAGCAATCTTTCTATGTTAGAGTTCTCCAGTGACACCGGTCCAGCACCAAATTGGGCTTGGGCAGCGTGTCTCAATCTAGTGAATTGGTATTCCCATGTCACCGGAATATTCAATTCTCTTCTCAACTGTGAAAAGGATTTCAGTTCCCCATTGATATATAACTGATGTAGGTATGTGAGCCCATACTTGGCCCATCGAAATCCGTCTTCCAAACAGAAAAATTCTTTTAGGTTAGGGTTAAATCATAGCGGAGCATTAGGGGATAAGTGAAGAGGATTATCTAGTATATGTTTTATACAGATCCCCAATATCCGTTTAGCAGATTTGAGTATCTCTTTGCCCCCTTCAGTGGCGACTTCATATGAAGTCACTGCTGCTTCTACTGCAACCGCAGCATTATTTAATTGTGGGAACATTCTCCAGTGGATAAATACTAATTGAGATGCTAAATAGTATAATCGTAGGTCAGGTATTGCCAAACCACCTCTCTGAACTGGTAGTTGTAACATTTCCAGAGAGATCCTAAAAGCCTTATTACCCCAAAGATAAGATGTCAATAGGGAATTAATATATTTGAATATTTTTTTCGGGATATATATTGGTGCATTAGAAAGTACATACACAAATTTCGGGAGGAAGACCATTTTAAATAGATTGGCCCTACCATAGAGTGTAAGTGGGAGATCTTTCCATTTCTGTATCCTTTCACTAAATGTTCTAATTATAGGCCACAGATTGAATGATTCTCAATGAATGATTCTACCGGTAGTTGGACCATTATTCCCAGGTATTTAAACTTCTCTACAATAGCCAGAGGGCACTGGGCTGGAAGGGTTAAGTCCAGCTGGGGATCCAGCGGAAAAAGGACTGACTTGGTCCAATTTATTCGGAAGCCAGAAAAATCTCCGAACTCCCGAATCAATGAGACTGCCGTGGCCAGTGATGTGTCAGAATCTCTCAAATATAGGAGCATGTCATCCGCGTATAGCGACACACGCTCTTCCAGGTCTCCAACCAGAAACCCCTGTAAAATGTCATTGGTTCTAAGTTTAGCAGCTAGTGGTTCTATGGCCAGAGCAAATAGGAGAGGAGACAGGGGGCAACCCTGTCTCATTCCCCTATGAATCCTGAAAGAATCAGAAATGAAACCATTTACTCTAATACTTGCTCGAGGGTCATTATACAAGAGTCTAATCCATGATATAAATTTTGGTCCAAAACCCAATTTACCTAGAAGGGAAAAAAAATAATTCCATTCTACTGAATCGAACGCCTTTTTGATGTCTAAAGACGCTACAACTCGTTTACCCTTATTCAGGTGATGGATCTGAAGATTAACATACAATCTACGTAAGTTCATTTGGGTAGAGCGGCCGGTTAAAATAAATCCAGTTTGATCTGAATTAATTAGCTTAAGGATCACCGATTTTTTGGTTTGGGTAACACTACAATTAAAGCCTCCCTCATAGACTCCGGTAATATGCCTTCTCTTTCTGCAGCTATAAAAACTTTTTGTAGTGTTGGCGCTAGTTGCTCTTTATGGAACTGGTACCACTCCGCCGGGAACCCATCCAAGCCAGGTGACTTGCCCGGTTTGAAGGAGGAGATTGCGCCACTAATTTCCTCCAGTGATATCGGCTGCTCCAAAAGTGCACTGTCTTCCTGATCTAATGATGAGAGAATTAAATTCTCAATATATAGCGCCAATTCCTGATTAGTGTGTTGGGTTTGTGTCTGGTAAAGGGTTTCGTAAAAATTCAGGAAGACGTTTAGAATCTCTTGGGGTTCCTCAACCACCTCACCAGTTAGTTTCCTGATCTTCCCTATCGATACCGGGGCATAAAGCGGACTCGCCAGGAAAGATAGGAGGCGTCCACTCTTATCACCAAACTCAAAGAAAGATCTAGTCTGACGTAGTTGTTTTTTAACAGTGTGCTCAGTTAGAAGTAAGTTATATTGTCGTGTTTTGTCTTGCCAAGATTGGTATCTACCTGGAGAGGAATCATGTATATATTCCCTTTCAGCTTCCGAGGCCTTAATCTCTGCCTCTTTCATATCAGAATTGAGTGCCTTGGTAAAACTCCTCGTTTCTGAGGAAAATACCCCTCTCATAGTTGCCTTAAAGGCATCCCACTGATTGGCCAATATTGTTTCCATCCCATTCTCCTTCCAATAGTGATCAATACTCTCTTTGCATTTTATAGTAATATAGTCCTCCTGGAGCCATTTTGTATTCATCTGCCATTGTCTCCTTCCCCGTGGAGCGTTCAAATCCAACGTAACCATTAAAGGAGAATGGTCTGATATAGCTCTAGGGAGATGTCTGACAGCGGATATATAAGGAAGGCCATCCACAGACGACAGTGCTAAGTCTATTCTGGAGAGTGTCTTATGGGTCTCAGAATGACATGAGTACTCCCTGACACCAGGGTTCCTCTGTCTCCATAGGTCAGTGAGTGCATAACTCTCCAACTATGAGGATAAATTATGGCGGGACTCAGAAAAGGTCCCATGTCTATCTAGAGCCCCATCTGACACTGCATTAAAATCTCCTAAAAGTAGTAATGGGCCCTGAGCAATCAGTATAGCCTCCTAATAATATTATCTAATATTGGGAAGGAGAATGGGGGCAGAATATAGACACATACCAGCGTTAAAGACACATTATACATTCGACACACTAAGATAGCATATCTGCCATTCGGGTCTAGCTTGACCTGTAATATGTGCGCTGCGGCTTTTTTGGTGACTAGAATAGCTACACCCCTAGAGTATGTTGAGTATTCGGCATGAAGTACTCTCATTACATTAGCTTTTTTCAATGCCATGACCTTAGATCCCTGCAAATGCGTTTCTTGCAATAGTATGATATGAGGTTTGTATCGTTTTATGAAGTCAAAGATGAGAGATCTCTTAATCTTGGAGTTCATACCACGCACATTCCATGACAACAGCGTTATTTTACCCTCCATTTACATGTAGAAAAAATAAATGTAAGGTACCCGGGAATACTTGTTTGCAAGTTACATTCTGAATGGACATATCTCCTGTGGGGAGAGAACAAAACACACCAGCGGCACACAGCACAAACCAACACTGAACAGTAACATGAACCCCGTCCCCCCCACCCTGCACACACCCCCAACTTGTTGTGTGCCTGACTCCCATAACCAAAAGGTAGAAAAATTAAAGTGACCTGGGGGGGGGTCACAGTTCTCTAAGAAGAACAGAAACACCACATAATCATATATGATGTGTCATATGAAGGTGTAATATCAACCAACTCAAAATCCTGAGATAGTTCAGCCAGGAGTTATCTTCCTATAGAGGATAGGGAAAATACCTGAGGAAAGGAGATATGAGAGAAAAAAATGATAAAAAATAATAAAAAATAAAAAAATAACAGCCCAATGGGGGGACAAAAAGTATTCCCTCTTAAAGAAAAAAAACAGAATCTCCAGTAGTCCCTATCTCCTCCCTCTCTCTCCTATATCAGGAACAGTTCAGGTAAGTGGTGATATATACTGTCTGTCGATCCAGGTGGCACGTTACGCCATAGCATTGTAGTATCAGAAGATATTATGAGCATGGTCAACGCTACACGCTGGTATAGGGTGCCCCGTAACAAACATCATGTGTACTCAGCATTTATTCCCCTATTCAGTTACCGGTGTTCGTCTGGGCTGCGACGCCCTCTGGTATCCAGCCATCTTGAGGCCTCCGTAGGATTGTTAAAGAACGACACCTTTCCTCCATCCACCACTCTTAGTTTCGCCGGGTACAGCATACTGTAAGTAAGTTGCAAGTCTCTGAGTCTTTTTTTAACATGGATGAAGCTAGCTCTTTGTTTCTGCGTGGCCGCAGAAAAGTCGGGATAGATGGAAATGCGATTCCCATTGTATTGCAATTCACCTCCAGTGCGAGCTGCTCTAAGTATGCTTTCACGATCCCTGAAGTGTAAAGTGCGTGCAATGGCGCGGATGTGCTCCAGGAGGAGGAGGTTTTTTTTTTTAACAAGAAAAGGAGGAGGAGGTTTAGAAGGAATCCTGTGTGCCCTTTCTATGGCGAATAAACGGGAAAAAGTAGTGTCAGCCATAATATCTTTAAGCCAAAGCTCTAAAAAATCTTCCGGCTGCGTTCCCTCAGCTTTTTCAGGAAAACCTACAAAACGGACATTGTTCCTCCTTTGTCTGTCTTCCATGTCTCCCAGCTTATCTGTGTGGGCATTGATTTCTCTATGTAGATGTTGTACTTTATCTTCCATAGGACACACCACATCCTCCATGTCACTAATTTTTTGTTCAGCTTCCGAGGCCCTCTCTCTAATGGTCTGCACATCCTGCTTCAGAAAGGACATTTCTGCCCTCATCCCATCAATATGTTCAGTCAAAGTAGTTTGGCAGGTGTAAATAGCCTCCATAATTTGCTTTAAAGAGAGTTCCTCTGCACCGTCTGCTGACTCCGTATCTCTTGTATCGGCACTGGGGAGTCTGTCCAGGGATAAGCCTCTTTTCCTAACCGGAGATCTGCGGGGCAGCGGGCTTACCTTTCCAGAGTGTGGGGATGATCTGTCAGCTCCGCTCTGCTGTGTTTTACTGGGGCCCTGGTCTGCTGCCTCGTGCGCACTGCCATCTTGGACACTGCCATCTTCGACTCCCCAGGCATAGCGGGATAAACGCTCCGCAGCCGGTTACATGTATGCCGGCCCGTATTTAACCATACCCTAATGATCTGTAGGGTCCCGTGAGTAAGGGGGTGCCGATATTGTAAAGGATCCGTGTCTCTGACACTCATGATATAGGCAATATGTTACGTCTCGGCCGGAGCTCCTGTGAAGAGCTGCTCACATGTCCGCTGCTAGCTCCGCCCCCCCCTTTTGTCTTACCTTTAACCTCCAGCTCTCCACCTGGTCAGCAATTCAAAGGAAACAACACTCCACTCAGTAGTACTTAAACAGGAATAAGATTTTACTGTATCTGCTTTTGTGAAGTAGTAATTACAGTAGTTGTACTGTCAGACCAACATAGTGTGACAGCCAACAGATTTAGCTCACAACAGTACTATACAAATAACAGTTGTTTAAATTAACCTCTTAGAAATGTGTCTATACAATGGGACCAATGGCAGAGTGAACTGACTTCACTATGGGCACTTTTCCACTCTTAGCATGCTCTGTTTATGCAAAAGAGACCAGCACTATTTTAATCAAGCATAACACAATTCTTAGAGCGCTCCCACTGCTTTATATCACAATAACCCTGTGAAACAATATAATGCAAGGCCTTGCATTAACAGAGGCAGTCCTTTTTCTCTTCTGTCTTCTGCTAGCTATGTGTAGGTTAATTTGTAATCCAGTGGTTAATAAAACCCGGTTCAAAGCGAACTGAATGTTGTACTATTGTGGTGCGGCAGCACTGCAACTGGCTCCGGTGCAAGTGATTTGGTATAACACAGTGTCAAACTATAGTGAAGTGCAGGCTTGAGGCCTATATTAAACTCAGTCTTTATCCCTTCAAATCTCCTCTGTGGGACTACAGGTCCCAGCAGCACTGTGTTATAGATGCAAGTGTGTGAAAGTGCATCAGTAAAACTTTGGGCAGCAGCCCTCTCACCCAACCAGGTCTGCAATGTAGAACAGTTCTACTTTGGTGCACGCGGTCCTGTTTCCGGACGGCCGACACTGCTCCGCTCCACTCAGTGAGATGTTCTGGGACCGTCAGATGCCTCAGAACGGCTTCACTGGATCCTTCCCAGTTCTGCCTCACCGTCCGTCCAGCTCACTGATAGGCAGCAGGATCGCTGATCGGGTCGCTCCGCAATGGGTGTAGGCCTCGCTCAGACAGTGGTACAAACTCTGGAGCTTCAGGTCTAAGAATCCCACTATCCCCACTTCTTGTCTGAGGTGGAATACTCACTTCAGCTTCTGGTGTTTCAGATGGCCATAGCTAACTTATTTCCATCTCCCCTTCCTCGCTATCTTCAGTGAGTGAGGATCCAGGCTGAGACCTAGTTACTGGTCGATGCACAGCAGTAGATGTAGAAGGTAGGTCTTCTTCTAGATTTATCCTGACTTCTTCTGTGAGGGGTAGAAAGTGATTACGGTGCCAGGTCTTTAGTGGCCCAGTGCTTCCTTCTGGCCGAATTTCATATACTGGAAGTTCTGGAAGTTTCCTGCATACAATATGTGGCTGTGATTTCCAGCGATCAGCCAATTTGTGCTTGCCTGGGATGCCCAGATTCCTTAGCAGGACTCGGTCACTGGGTTGTAGATCCTGAACCCGTACTTTGAGGTCGAAGTTCCTTTTATTTCTGTTCCCTCTGTGGTCTGACATGACTTTAGCCTTGTCATAGGCGGTCTTCATACTCTTCCTCTACCTATCCACATACCCTCGATGAGAGGTTTCTGACGTATGATCCAGACTGGTTCCGAAGGCCACGTCTACCGGTAGTCTGGCTTCTCTCCCAAACATCAACCGATAGGGGGAATATCCTGTTGCATCACTCTTTGTACTGTTATAGGCATGTACTAATGCAGTGATGTGCCGACTCCAATGTGGTTTTTGTTCTGAAATCAGGGTGTCCAAAATGTTTAGAAGAGTCTGGTTAAACCTCTCTGGCTGAGGGTCTCCTCGTGGGTGGTAGGGAGTGGTCCTGGATTTCCGGATACCTAGGAGATCCAACAGTCTTTGAATCAGAGCACTCTCGAAGTCCCTTCTCTGATCTGAATGGATCCATTGGGGTAGACCATAGTGGACGAAAAACTTTTCCACCAGAACCTTTGCCACGGTAGATGCCTGCTGGTCTTTGGTAGGGAACGCCTGGGCATAACGGGTTAAGTGATCGGTGACTATTAAGATGTTCCCCGGCTCCTCCACAATTGAAGCAGACTTCATCGCTCACTGGCCTCTGGTTTGAGCCAGCGGATTTACTCTGGGGTGCTCTGGACACGGTCTCTTCTTCTGTGGTTGCCTCATTGAATTTTGCCATTAATGTGGTCATCATCTCCATCACTTGTGCCATTTGAGATTTCAAGGTGGCGATTTCAGAGTCTTGTTCCATTGCCCTCGCAGGCCTGACTTCAACTAGAGATGTATAGGCTGGGTGAACAGTCGCTTGCTGATCATCTAATATGGCTTCTTCATCTCTTACTACTCTGATGAGAGTGACATGATACCCACTGAGGTTTTCAAATCGATCAGAACGTAGAGCCCCCTTCAGGATTTGCTGTATTCGAGCTTGGTCTATGGCAGAGGGCCTCATCCCTTACTTCAACACAATCTAGTATAACATCTTATTTAGTCGTCTGATATATTCAGAAAATCGTTCTCCTTGCCGTTGGAGGGTATGTTCAAACTGGTAGATTAAGTCGGCTGCCTTTTCCAGGCGCCCAAACTCCTCTTGTAACATAACCACGTAATCGTAGGCTGTACAGGTGGTATTACTGAACCTCAGGTTCCTGACAGCCTCTGCAGCAGCTCCCCACAGACTCTCATTGATGCGCTGTTTCTTTTGGGCCCCTGGCAGCTCCCACTCTTCCAGAGCCTGCATGGCTTGTTCTATCCATACGTCAAATTCTTCTTCTCCAGCCAGCACAGGCTGTTCTGAAAAAATTTTCAGCCTCCTGTACCCAGCCTCTATGCACACCGTGTTGTTCTTCTGGCACTTTGACACAAAGTCCCCCAAAGCTGCAAGGAGTTCCGGCCCGATCATGGCCAGAGACGCCGGGGAAGGGACTGTTCCTCTAGAAAAAGGTAAACCTCAATAGTGGGATTTTAAAGGCAATTGGAAAAACTTTAGAAAGAAGTCTTTATAGAAACATGAATAAAAAATTGAATTTATTTGTACAAAGTTAAAAATAAATAATAATAGAAGACATACAAAAAGGTAATCACACAGGTAACATAATCAAGAATAGTATTTAACAATTGAGGCAAAAACAGTCTGACGCGTTTCGAAAATGTGAATAATTATGTTCTTCATCAGGGACAATTTGCCATTTCTAAAATTAACAAAATACAATATCAGTAAGCAAGAAATTTATTAACCAAGAAATTCCATATGACCTGCAGGGCTGACAGGTTTGACTAGCCCCCAAAGGAGTATGTCAAAACTTACGTGTCACATAGAGTTACCATGTCCCAATTAAATGAAAAGATTCAATCTCTTAGGTGATGTACATGAACTATTACCATATGAAAAGTGATCCACTCTATGTGGTGAGGAAGAAAGGGAGAAAGAGGGAGAAAGGGGGGGAAGGGGGAGGGGGGGAAGGGAAGGGAAAAGGAGGGGTGGGTGGGGAAGGTATAATGCAGTTGTTACCTAACTGCAGTACATATATTAAAGTGCCTTGTGTTCCATGCAACAATAGAGTATCAAACACATATAATTGACTTATTCAAATAACACGTGACTTGTGCTCAGTGCGGCTTTAGTGATATTTGTACAGTCCTTATAGATTTCTTAACATTAAAAAAATAAATTGTTATCAGACTCTTATAATTGGCTGGTTAAGTAAACTGTGACTTGTGCTCAGTGCAACATTAGTGATTAGAAACAGTCCTTATAAATTTCTTGACGTTTAAAAATAGGCAGGTATATCCAACATGCATATGCTATTTATATATCTGTGGTGACCGGGTGCTTGTGTCTCGTGCTGTAATCATGCAGACACTCACCAGCTTCCTTAACCCCTGCAGGGGTAACACGCAGTCAAAGTGTATGCCACTGTGCGGCAGTCCTTAGCGCTTTCAGGATCAGGATGGTATTTGAACATAAAGGAGAGAGGAGATTCCCATAGCGTAAAACCATAAACACTTTTTATTTAAAGCAGATGACAGAATGGTACTCACATATTAGTAGTTTAAAACAGGCAACCAAATGTCATCAGAGAAAGCGTCAGGTTCAAAAGCTGTATTCACTGGGAGATGATGCAAGGCATCAGGTTTAGGCCACGCCCTACGCGTTTCGTCAGAGGACATCTACGGGAGCGTGACCCTTGCCTCATCTCCCCTCCTTTTATACTGTGCGGTGTTTATTCTGCGCTTGCGTTCGGAGAGCTTCGGCGGCCATTTTGTCTAAGATTTTGCAGACCGAAGCCCGCGGCCATTTTTCCTATGATTTTTACAGACCGAAGCCGCGTCGAAACAGACTATGAGGTGACTCCACACAAACAAGTATGCCGCATATATTTGTGTCACCAGTGTTTTAATGGGAATAAGTATGTTATTTATTGAAAGCAAACATTGCTGTTTCGCCGCACGTTATAACCGGATGCTTATTGTTACCTGACGGTATACACAACAAGTACACATGAATTGACAATTACTAAAAAATAAAATAAAAGTCATATATGTTTAATACAATTTATGAGTAAAATTTTTAGTTAAAACCGGAAAAAAAACGGAAAATAAATCCCTAAAGATTAAATAAAACATAAAATAAAAAAATAAAAAAAAATATATGTAATTATATAATTTATATAATTGTAAATAACTTTATTCAGGGAATGGATTGGTGATGAATTATTTTTGGAGATATTTAAAAGATATTAGGAGCACTGTATTCTATGTTTATGCAATCAACTATGTCTATACAATGGGAATCAGTGCATTTAAATTTTCAGATAAAAACCTACCCAGGTAAAAGGGGTTAGTTTATCGTGCGGGGGATTAGATAATAGTCTCCGCCTCTGTGGGTTTATTTTAATGAATATAAAGAGTAAGACAAAAAAGTTTGAAAAAAGAGTATGAGAAAATCTTTATTTTGTACGTGAGGAAAAGAAGAGAGTATATATCCCAATGTTAAATTATAGTGATTCTAGGAGAAAGTAATATTGTAAAGGAAACCAATGTTTATTAATTTATATTCTAGTAGTTAGTGAGAAAACAGTTAAGGTCGACATCTATGTTCATTCCTGTTGGTTGAAGTGTTTCCAGCTGGAAAATCCATCTCGTTTCGTTTTGCGAAACTTTCACTTTTTTGTTCTCACCCCTCCAATGTTCCTTAATTTTGTCAATGGCATAAAAAGTCATGCCCGTGGAGTCTCTGTTGGGGTGGTCTTGAAAGTGTCTGGATACACTATGTTTCTTGAAACCGTTTTTTATATTGGTGATATGTTCTCTGATTCTTATGTGTAGCTGTCTGGTTGTGCGTCCCACGTATTGTTTGCGGCACGGGCATTCTAATACATAAGTAACATGCATATTGTTGCACGTTATCAGATCCCTGATGGTATATTCATTTCCGTTAGATGTCGACCTGAACTTAGTTATCCTTTTGTTTGTCTTTTTGCTCACTCTACACGGCAGACATTTACCACATTTATAAAAGCCTTTTAGGTTATTGCCTATTTTAATTTGTTTTGGGGGATCAAGGGCATTGTGCACTAGTTTATTCCTAAGGGTTGAGGCCTTCCTATAAATAAAGATGTTTTTTTTGGTAATACCGAATTTAGAACTTGGTCTGATTGCAGGATAGGCCAGTGCTTCTTAATAATAGATTCCATGGTTTTGTATTGCCTATTGTATCCTGTCAGAAAGGCGAAGCCCAAGTTTTTGTTTCTCTCTTGTTTGTGAGGGTTCTGTATTCCTTCTATTAGCCTATTTCTGTCTATATTTTTCACTTTTTCTTTCAATAGCATTAAGTCCCTCCTTTTATATCCCTTATCCACGAACCGGTTAATTAGAACATCCGCTTGTTCTTCAAAGTCGTTTTTGTTGCTGCAATTCCTGCGTATTCGCATGAATTGCCCCTTTGGGATGTTCCCAATCCACTTTGGGTGGTGGCAGCTGCTAGTTGGAATGTAGTCATTCCTGTCCGTGTTCTTGAAGAACGTTTTGGTGTTAAAGGTATCCATTTTCCTTATATATCTGGAGATCAAGGTAATTTATATTTTGTTTACTTCAGTTGCCAGAGAAGGTCAAACCGTAGATGTGGTTTATTTCGTCGAAGAATACCTGTAACTCCTCCTCAGTGCCGCCCCATACTATGACGATGTCATCTATGTATTGTCGTTATAATTTCATGTTTGGCCTACTGGTACTATAGATTTGTTCTTCCCATTTGTTAAGGAGCAGGTTAGCTACACTGGGGGCATATTTGGCCCCCATAGCTACACCTTTTACTTGGGTGTAGAAATCTCCTTTATGCCAGAAGTAGTTGTGGCTCATGGCTAATTCTAATCCTTCTAGTAGGTATTTTATTTGTTTTTCTCTTAGATCCGTTTGTAGATGTAATGCCCATTCTGCTCCGCTCAGGCCATCTGATTGTATGATGTTAGTATATAAGGAGTTAATGTCGATAGTCACAAGTATATCTTCTTCACTTATATTAAAGTTTCTCAACTCGGTAATCAATTGTCAAAAAAGAAGTCCTAGTTCTGAAGTACCTCAAAAACAGGGTGACTCTGTAGGTACTTAATAACAATTTGTGCCAACGTTCCCAATATTGTAATTGTAAACGTATAAAAGTTAAAAAACGGGACTTTAAGGGCACGACAGTATTAAACTACGGAAAAGTAAGTATTGTTTTGGAAATTTTATTATTAAAATACAAAAAGACAAAAAACAAACATGGAAGTTTAAAAACAGATCTGACTAGACATGGAACCTAGTTTTATACACCATATGGATCCTATCCTGCAAGCTTGTATAAGATCTAGTGAAGTTATAAGTAAACAATCCAAACACTTATTCCAAATGAAGGAGAATAAACTTCCCCAAACATGGAGCGGTGGAAGAATATAGAGCTATGATTGAAAGGATGTTGCAGGTCTGGTGATCCAAGTTGAGATGCTCTCTAATTGCTCAACATGTTTCACGTTGACAAGGAACGCTTCTTCAGGAGCTAGAGATTCTATTAAAAATACACAAAAGGAAAGAACAACAGAATATCACAATGACAGTAATTACAACTGTTATCAAAACGTAAATTTCAAGAAAAAGGGGGTATACATGTATAGAAATGACTGTGTTAGAAATGTAAACCCCCCCCCCCATAGTGATCTATGGGAGACACCCTATAAAAGATTATAGTCTCCAAAGGGAGAACAGCACAACCAGGCCGCCGGCAGCATATATAATTCACACTGAACGTCCGTCCAATGATATCCCCCAGAGGAAGGCACGTGATCCCTGTGCCGAATACGCGTCGGGGAGGGGTAGGACGGAGCTGTCAGCAGTGGAGGAGGTCATCACACACTACACCGCACGTCGTACGAGTCGCTTCTTGCTTTTTTACTTGTACAGTTTGGTGCACTGCAGTACCCACTCAATGTGAGTACCCTCCTGGAGGAATTCTTCTATTTTAATAAAATGTCCTTGCTATATTACACCATGGAGTTCTCTCTTTCTCTTCTATGAATGTGGATTTTGGCTTTATCTGTGAGGAGTGTATTTACATCATTGTATCCTGAGTGAGCCCAGGAGTGGCCCCAATGCGTATTCTGACACTGTTTAATTACTGTGTCACACGATCAGAGGTGAGCGCAAGCACATGTGGGGTGTCACGGGAGAGCACATTTTGCTTGTTGTGATTTGGACACTTTTTCAGGAGAAGCATGATGAACACTTATTTTATGGACACTATTGATTCACATTTGTTTTCTTCGGTTAGAATCTGCTGATTATGTTGGACACTTGAATGTTCCAGGATAGCACTTGGCATTTATGTTTTATTTATGCACGGTGCGCTTTCAACTTTTTATATCACGATTGCACATTTCTCATATGCACTTTAAGGTTCATCATAAAGGATTGCACATTTTATATATATATTTATACTTATATGGTTTTATTAGCATGCTTTTTGCAGTCTAATTTAAGCATTTTTGCACGCTATTTCTTTTAGTCCACCAATATATAATTTTTTTATATATCTTATGTCGTTTAGCGCAGGCACAATATTATTTTTAAGCATCTTCCCATTCCCTGAGTAGTATACATGGTCGTTAATTCTTTGTCTTAGCTGTCTGGCCATCTTCCCCACATAGAAAACCCCACAGGTACAGATCATCAAGTAAACCACCCCTTGTGTGCAGCATGTAGCTGAAAATTTCGGATGATAAATTTCACCATTGGGAAGTGAAATATGGTATTCGGAGGATATCCACGGGCAGAATGAACAACTACCACAGGGCGATGTGCCCCTTGGTCGTTTGGGGAGAGGCAGGATTGTAAATTTTGTATTGGCTGGATACAAGTTTGTCCTTGAGGGACGTTGCACGTCTATAAACTATTTCTGGATATGTATTAACATATTTCTTTAAAATAGGGTCCTCTATTAAAAAGTGCCAGTGTTTTTTTAGAATGTTGTTGATGCCCTGATGGTGGGAAGAAAATTTGGTAATCATTTTGACAGTGGGTTTCTGGGATCGGGCTCTTGTTGTATATAGTAAATCGTTCCGTGATTTACCCTTAGCTTTATTGAAGGCCTTACGTAAGAGGGATCGACTGTAACCTCTAGCTAATAACCGAGATCTAAGCAAGTTCGCTTGGTGTTGAAAATCTGTGATTTGCATGCAATTTCGGCGAAGACGGAGGTATTGTGCATACGGTATGCTTCTGATGAGGGTAGAAGGGTGTGCGCTCGTGGCATGTAGCAGTGTATTTCCTGCTGTTGTTTTTCGAAATAGGTTTGTTGACAAAGTGTTATTGGCGTCTTTGTATATCTCGAGAATCCAGAAAGCTGATGGTTTTAGCATCACATTGATACGTGAATTTTAAATTAAAGTGGTTTATATTTAACATCTGTATGAATTGTTGTAAAATCTTTTTAGTGCCTGTCCAAATGATAAAAATATCATCTATATAGTGTTTCCAGATCAGAATTTGATCTAGATATTCTGTAAACTGATCTCGAGAGAAGAAATGGCGTTCCCACCCCCCCAGGTACAGATTGGCGTAGCCAGGGGCACAACAAGTGCCCCTGGCTACGCCCTGCACCTGGAGGTAGTGGGAGCCCATAAATTCAAAGGTGTTGTGAGTCAAAATGAAATTGAGTAACTTCAGAATAAACTCGTTATAACTCCACTGATGATGCTCCTCCTCATATAAGAAGGTACGGACAATCCTGACCCCCTGCTCGTGGGGGATGCTGGAGTACAAAGCCTCCACATCCAGGGTCACGAGCAGGGAATCAGGAGGGACCGGTAACCCTTCAATCTGTTTCAGTAAGTCCAAAGTATCCTTAGTGTATGACGGCAAGGCCATAACATGGGGCATTAGTGTGGCATCTACAAGTTTACTGGCATTATCTGTTAAACTACCAATACCCGAAATTATCGGTCTCCCAGGGGGCGACACCGGGTCCTTATGTACTTTAGGAAGTGCATAGAACGTCTCCACCCTGGGAGACCGAACATTCAGGCATTCATAGGTATCCTTGTTGATTAACCCTCTTAAACAAGCATCTCCAATGATGTCAAGGAATTGATTCCTAAAGGATACAGTATATGATGGAGGAATTTTCCGGTACCAATCTTTATTAGATAGGATCTTTAAACACATAGTTTCATAAAGAGATCTAGTCAGAAGGACTATATTGCCGCCTTTATCGACGGGTTTGACGATGACATCTGGGTGGTTATGTATTTTGGAAATGGCTTGGCGTTGTGTTGAAGTTAAATTGTTTTTTCTGAAAGGTATGTCCATGTGTTTATTTTCGCTTACAACATTCTGTAAGAACGTCCAGATCTGGGGATTTTGGGATAAATCAGGAAATTGTCGAGATTTAGGTTTAAATCTGTTGACTGTAGATGTGGAAGAAGTCAGAGGTGTTGATGTAGGAGTATCATTAAGGTGGGTATCATCGTTTTCCTCTAAAAGGAGCATTAGATCGGTAAGCAATTGCTTACTATCTTTCAGGTAGGATTTCCCTTTAGTCACCAATGGTTGTAAATAACGATCTAAATATGCCCCCAGCCTAGAAAATAGGCCATCAATGCCGCTTATTATGGGTCTTCCTGGGGAGTTTGATTGGTTTTTGTGGATTTTAGGGACGTAATAGATAACAGGGGTCTTAGCTGCTTCAGGGACTAGATATCTTGCCTCTTTTTTATTTAAGATTCCTTTTTTCTCCCCCTTTTGTATATAGGCTTTCAGCTTCTTGCCGTATTCTGCCTTCGGATTGCCCCTCAATTTTTTATACGTATTTGGAATTTTTAATAGTTTCTCCATTTCCAGTTCGTAATCTTTTTTGTTTAGTATAACTAGGCCGCCGTCTTTGTCCGCCGGGCGGATGACGATATTCTTTTTCTTCTCTATTTCTTTAATCGTCTTCCAGATGTTCAATTTTATTTTTTTTGGTTTCAGCTTTCTTATATCTTGTTCTACCATTTTCTTAAATCTTGTAAGGCTTTCATTTTGTTGAGTGTTGGGATTGAATGTGGAGTTGTTCTTCAATTGCGAGTGTTTATAGACTGAGGCATTCTTTTCCGTATGTGCTCTGTTTTCCCCTTTCATTGTAAAAAATTTTCTGATATTTAACTGCCTGATGAATTTCTGTAGGTCTATATATGCTTCGAAGGGATCCAAACTTTTTTTGGGTGCATATTTACCTTCATTTCTTCTTCATTGAAGGTAGCCTCGCTTAGGTTGAAGATACCTCCACCTAATACTCTCTTCTTCTTTTTCTTTGTCCCTCCTCTCTTTCCTCTTGTACGTTTCCTCTTCCTCCTCTCTGCGTCCTGTATCCCTGGTCCGTTCTTTCTTCCCATTGTATTCCTTCTTGTACTCTGTTCCTCGTTCTCATATCTGTATCTCTGGTTATTCTTGGGTTCCACCCTAGCCGGGGGTACCTGTTGTTTCGATTTCTGTCTGAAAATCTGAAAGGTCTCCATCCATTTTTTGTTCCCTGGGGGTTTCTGTCTCCCCTGTATGGTGACGGCCTTCTCTTGAATGCCGGAGGCACGAGACACAAGCACTCGGTCACCACAGATATATAAATAGCAGATGCGTGTTGGATATTTGCCTATACTTGCCTATTTTTAAACGTCAAGAAATTTATAAGGACTGTTTCTAATCACTAATGTTGCACTGAGCACAAGTCACAGTTTACTTAACCAGCCAATTATAAGAGTCTGATAATTTATTTTTTTAATGTTAAGAAATCTATAAGGACTGTACAAATATCACTAAAGCCGAACTGAGCACAAGTCACGTGTTATTTGAATAAGTCAATTATATGTGTTTGATACTCTGTTGTTGCATGGAACACAAGGCACTTTAATATATGTACTGCAGTTAGGTAACAACTGCATTATACCTTCCCCACCCACCCCTCCTTTTCCCTTCCCTTTTCCTCCCCCCCTTTCTCCCTTTCTTCCTCACCACATAGAGTGGATCACTTTTCATATGGTAATAGTTCATGTACATCAACTAAGAGATTGAATCTTTTCATTTAATTGGGACACGTTAATAAGGACAGCGCCACACCCACATATTAACCCCTTCTTCACTTTTAAGTTTTCTCCACCGTGGTGGAGATTGCATCTGTGAAGGCAACAGTCCAATACTTCACTTCCATTATCTACTCATTTCCGTTGCGCGGATTCACTATCATATATTTTCTAACATAGAGTTACCGCACAACATCCGACATCCATATAGTCTGTATAAGGCCTTTTCACACGCCTAGGAGCCCCCAGATATTGCAATCTAATTGAGGTGCCTCTAGCTGTGTCCCAGTGGGGAGCACTGATGGAATCCTCATCTGAGATTTTTTGGTGTACTACGTAAAACCTTGTTTTATTTCCCAGCTGTACACTTCTGCCTTTGAAGCTTTTGGGTACTCCCTCTCTCCACTCCAACAGTGCATAAGTGCGAGAAGTTTCTTCATCTGGTTTGATGGCAATCACCTATGCTTTTCTATGTGGCGATAATGTCTTTACAATTTGACTGATCTGTTCTTTTTCCCAGGCCTCACCAGGGAGCTCAATTATCACGCTCGCTTCTGAGCGGGCGCCTTCTGCTGCGCATCACTGGACCACAGTAGAAGGGTCCATACTGGTGCCAAGAGGATGGGCTTGCTTGCAGAGTACAGTAATCCCGGACGAGCCCCCACGTGTAGCACTGACCCTCGAAGGAGCGGCTGATATTTGATTGGGCCTGTATTCTGCTCCTACACCCCCTTTAATTTAAATCAGTCCCCTTGACACAGCTGTGGTGTAATGTTAGTGTGCGGTAAAGACTTAAAGACAATTTCACAATATATAATACAATATACCTTTTGTCTTTACATTTAACCTCCAGCTCTCCACCTGGACAGCAATTCAAAGGAAACAACACTCCACACAGTAGTACTTAAACAGGTATAAGATTTTACTGTATCTGCTTTTGTGAAGTAGTAATTACAGTAGTTGTACTGTCAGACCAACGTAGTGTGACAGCCAACAGATTTAGCTCACAACAGTACTATACAAATGGACAAGATTTCCTATTGTTTCCAAGAGCCCGTAAGCGGCCCCTGCAAATCAATATAAGTGGCGCTAAATGGCAGTGACGATGCTATCTAATATTCAAAAGGCTATACAAGCCCTTATGCTAAAGTGATCTAGTGCATTAACAAAATAATATAATATACCATGCGTGAAACAATCTATATCAAAAAATCTAATCGGTGTACACTGTGAAAGTGAAAATCGTAACAGTGCATATGAAAATACACCATACACAAAGCAATTTCAATCACAAATTGTATCAAAAGTGAGACTATGTATTTTAGTCCATAAAGAGTCCATAGAGAGAACACCGTGAAGAAAATGTGCAGTTTCTGAAAACAGTTCACCAATTCACTCAGTGTCAGTGATTCCTCTCCCCTTGAATTCAACACTCACCGACACAATATGCCTCACACTCTCGTGTTTTGGCAATAAGGCATGAGCATATAGTTGGTCAAATGAAGGTGAAAGCTCCGAATTCCTTATTTATCCCAGTGTCACCTCAATGCAAAAAAACTCAAAATAGTGTGATACCGTAAAACATATAAAATTTATTCAACTTAAAATCTTCAATCATTACACTCACAAAAAAGCCTCTTGAATCAAGCCAAAGTAACATTGCAAATCAAATTCAATCCTCCTCTGTGAAACGCCCAGCACCACTGTGGAATGAGGGTCGCGGCGGACCCCAAAGAAAAGCGTTGGATAGGTTCTCACCCCGCTTGCTGACGCTCTGCAGGTGTAAATCTCCTACTGGCACACAAGCCCAAGAAGCAGATCCTCTGTCGCCTTCAAAAGCTCCCGCCGGTGCGCGGAGATAAACAGCAGCATCCCGTCCGTCACTAACTGCTAATGGTAGATGCCGTACAGCCACGCCCCGACATGTTTCGTCATACCTGACTTCCTCATGGGATTGGAGCTCCAGCTCTCCACCTGGACAGCAATTCAAAGGAAACAACACTCCACACAGTAGTACTTAAACAGGTATAAGATTTTACTGTATCTGCTTTTGTGAAGTAGTAATTACAGTAGTTGTACTGTCAGACCAACGTAGTGTGACAGCCAACAGATTTAGCTCACAACAGTACTATACAAATAACAGTTGTTTAAATTAACCTCTCAGAAATACAATGGGACCAATGGCAGAGTGAACTGACTTCACTATGGGCACTGTCCCACTCTTAGCACGCTCCGTTTATGCAAAAGAGACCAGCACTATTTTAATAAAGCATAACACAATTTTTAGAGAGCGCCCACTGCTTTATATCACAATAACCCTGTGAAACAATGTAATGCAAGGCCTTGCATTAACAGAGGCAGTCTTTCTTCTCTTCTGTCTTCTGCTAGCTATGTGTAGATTAATTTGAAATCCAGTGGTTAATAAAACCCGGTTCAAAGCAAACTGAACGTTGTACTATTGTTGTGGTGCGGCAGCACTGCAAATGGCTCTGGTGCAAGTGATTTGGTATAACACAGTGTCAAACTATAGCGAAGTGCAGGCTTGAGGCCTATATTAAACTCAGTCTTTATTCCTTCAAATCTCCTCTGTGGGACTACAGGTCCCAGCAGCACTGTGTTATAGATGCAAGTGTGTGAAAGTATGTCAATGAAACTTTGGGCAGCAGCCCTCTCACCCAACCAGGTCTGCAATGTAGAACAGCTCTGCTCCGGTGCACGCGGTCCTTTTTACGGCCGGCAGACACTGCTACGCTCCACTCAGTGAGATGTTCTGGGACCCTCAGATGGCTTCCGACCGGCTTCACTGGATCCTTCCCAGTTCTGCCTCACCGTCCGTCCAGCTCACTGATAGGCAACAGGATCGCTGATCGGGCCGCTCCGCAATGGGTGTAGGCCACGCTCCTCTGGAGGCCTCCACACAGATCCTCACAGACAGGCCACGCGTTCCCATGAGACCTAAGATGGCTGCACAGGGGCCTTTTATAGCCTTGCCAGCATGCAGTTCAGTTAATGAGTCTTGCAGGGTAAGAACACTCGGCATCTTGAGTAGGGCAATTTATGTTTAAAGTAAACAAACAAATCACTTCCTGTCATCTTCTTGAATAAAGGAATAAAATGCAGTCCATTCCCTATTTTGACCGCTAGATGGCGCCAAATACTAAGCTATAACATAACATTAGATTATTGAACAAAAATGTGGCCGCTACATATAAAAATGATTTTGCAATTCTGTGATTACAATAAGATTTAGTATCAAAAAAGGAAAAAAAAAATACTATTTTAGTAGAGAAACTCAGCAGACGTGCCACGACTGACATGCACTGGCACATACAGCCGAATGGAGCATCCAATCCTGTCCCCCGGAATAAATCTCTGGAGGGCCTGCTCGTAAGGCCCATTTGAAAAGGGTCATTAGAATGCCAAAATGAGATTCAGTGGACAGGTGTCTTTTAGAAACATAACTTGTTGTCATTGGTAACATCTTGGATTGACAGGACTAATCGTTTTACCTCACGAGCACTTACTGTAGTCAATTCTGTGGGAGACAGAATTATTCTTGGTTGGTAGGAGATCAAATGCTTACTGATTATGTTCACTGATTTGAAATTCATTTTAGAACATTATTTATTTATTTTTAGATATACATTTTTTTTTACAATTCTGTCTTTATAGTTTGAAATGCACCTTTGATTACAGTTACTGTATATACCATTTATGTATTTGTAAGTGTTCAAACTTTACTAACTATGATTAATAAAAAAAAATGCTGCATTATGCTACGTTATTACATGATTATTTGGAAGCACATATTTAGGTGCAGCAGACACTCTTGTTTTTTTTGCTCTATGGAACCTATATATATATATATATATATATATATATATATATATATATATATATATATATATATATATATATTTTTTTTTTTTTTAAATAGATATTTATATATAAAATCTCTTCCTCTACATTTTTTGGTACAGGCATGTGAAAAGATAAGGAATATATATTCCTGAATTTTAACAAATATGTGACTTCATCATACAGCATTATTCTGCGTGGTGTTTGATGATCAATATGTATAGTGCTGAACAAACAGTTCTCCTGCTTTACACATAATAAGTACACCCAAATGGGCTATTAACCTAAATTTGCACTCAAGAGATTTTGTCCATACACAATACATTTCATCTTAAAATCATATTGTATCCATTTTTATTTTGTTTATCTATCATATTATCAACCAAAACATGTCATATATTATTTTCAACCAAGAAAATTAAGGAAATAAAGTCTTTATTGACCAAATATATTTTAAACTTTCAAAAAAATTAAATTTGTGTGTGTGTGTGTGTGTGTGTGTGTGTGTGTGTGTGTGTGTGTGTGTATGTATGTGTGTGTATATACAGTGGGGCAAAAAAGTATTTAGTAAGCCACCAATTGTGCAAGTTCTCCCACTTAAAAAGATGAGAGAGGCCTGTAATTGTCATTATAGGTATACCTCAACTATGAGAGACAAAATGTGGAAACAAATCCAGACAATCACATTGTCTGATTTTTGAAATAATTTATTTTCAAATTATGGTGGAACATAAATATTTGGTCAATATCAAAAGTTCATCTCAATACTTTGTTATATATTCTTTGTTGGCAATGACAGAGGTCAAACGTTTTCTGTATATCTTCACAAGGTTGTCACACACTGTTGCTGGTATGTTGGCCCATTCCTCCATGCAGATCTCCTCTAGAGCAGTGATGTTTTGGGGCTGTCGCTGGGCAACACGGACTTTCAACTCCCTCCAAAGGTTTTCTATGGGGTTGAGATCTGGAGACTGGCTAGGCCACTCCAGGACCTTGAAATGCTTCTTACGAAGCCACTCCTTCGTTGCCCAGGCACTGTATTTGGGATCATTGTCATGCTGAAAGACCCAGCCATGTTTCATCCTCAATGCCCTTGCTGATGGGAGGAGGTTTGCACTCAAAATCTCACGATACATGGCCCCATTCATTCTTTCATGTACACGGATCAGTCGTCCTGTTCCCTTTGCAGAGAAACAGCCCCAAAGCATGATGTTGCCACCCCCATGCTTCACAGTAGGTATGGTGTTCTTTGGTTGCAACTCAGCATTCTCTCTCCTCCAAACAGGACGAGTTGTGTTTCTACCAAACAGTTCTACTTTGGTTTCATCTGACCATATGACATTCTCCCAATCCTCTTCTGGATCATCCCAAGCTCTCTAGCAAACCTCAGACGGGCCTGGACATGTACTGGCTTAAGCAGGGGACACGTCTGGCATGGCAGGATGAGTCCCTGGCGGCGTAGTGTGTTACTGATGGTAGCCTTTGTTATGTTGGTCCCAGCTCTCTGCAGGTCATTCACTAGGTCCCCCCGTGTGGTTCTGGGATTTTTACTCACCGTTCGTGTGATCATTTTAACCCCACGGGGTGAGATCTTGCATGGAGCCCCAGATCGAGGGAGATTATCAGTGGTCTTGTATGTCTTCCATTTTTTAATTATTGCTCCCACAGTTGATTTCTTCACACCAAGCTGCTTGCCTATTGCAGATTCAGTCTTCCCAGCCTGGTGCAGGTCTACAATTTTGTTTCTGGTGTCCTTCGACAGTTCTTTGGTCTTCACCATAGTGGAGTTTGGAGTGTGACTGTTTGTGGTTGTGGACAGGTGTCTTTTATACTGATAACAAGTTCAAACAGGTGCCATTAATACAGGTAATGAGTGGAGAACAGAAGAGCCCCTTAAAGAAGAAGATACAGGTCTGTGAGAGCCAGAAATCTTGCTTGTTTGTAGGTGACCAAATACTTATTTTCCACCATAATTTGCAAATAAATTCTTTCAAAAATCAGACAATGTGATTGTCTGGATTTGTTTCCACATTTTGTCTCTCATAGTTGAGGTATACCTATGATGACAATTACAGGCCTCTCTCATCTTTTTAAGTGGAAGAACTTGCACAATTGGTGGCTGACTAAATACTTTTTTGCCCCACTGTATATATATATATATATATATATATATATATATATATATATATATATATATATATATATATATATATATATATATATAAATACATTTATTAACATTAACATTTTTTCTAAATTTAGATTTTAAACATAAAACAAAAAATGAACAATTTTTTAAAAATCAACTGCCACATCGCCTGCTGGGGTGTCAGAATAGTAATAGAAGCCAACATATTTTCCTTCAGGGTCGGGAAATGTATCTGATATTTCTTACAACACACGCCGGATTTGGAATATGAATTTTTGGACCAAGGAAACCGTATGTGAATGTAGTTAATGAGAGATATGCTGCTTTTCTTAAGATTCTATAAAAAAAAATAATAATTACCGTAAATAATGTATAATAACTTTAAAACAATATTATGACAATTATTAAACAGTTTATACCTGTTACTATGGTTCTCATAACTGGCTAACAAATCGACTCCACCGTATGCACCAGTCTAAAGTCTCAAGATCTAGACATTTTTCTTTGTATTCCCCTCTTTCTGTTATGCATAGCACATCGTTTTCAAAATATTGATCCAACTTGGTCACCTCTTTTTTTTTTTTTAAAAGAGCTTTATTGTTAACATGGAGAGTAACATTAGGGAAAAGAAATACCCACGCAGGGGTGAGATAAAGTCATAAGGGTATAGAAGACAAAATACAGAGTCTTGCACAGAATAAACAAATTAAAACAATCAATATAATAAAGGACAAAGTTTAAAGAGAACATATCTAAAATAAACATATATGAGTCCACTGCAGGCCACGGGGAGCCAAATGAGGACCGCCCATGCCACATGACACCCCAACTGGGATCAACCTGTGCCATGGGACAATGGGCTAACCCCGCGTGGGCAGCCAGGGGCCAGCCTGAACTCCCATTGGGTGGAGACATATGATACTTAGAGCTGTATGAAAATAAACTTTAGAAATGCTAATAGCAAATCACAGAAAGGCAAGGAGCCCTGTCTGAGGAACGTTAACCTAAAGAACGCCCAGTGGATAAAGGGGCGTATATAGAAATAAGAGTTGAGGGAATGTTACTGACTTATACTAACTTCCCCATTAGATAGGTTTAATGGGGTGTGTGAGGAAGGAGAAGGCAAGAAAGGAAAGGAGAGTCAAAAGTAGAATGAAAAGGGGAAGCTGACAGACAGAAAAGGGGGTCTGGGTGCAGCCACATTGATGGCTAGGTACAGAGGGGGAGTTGTAAATCGAAAGGGTTACTCAAGGGGTAGTACAGCAGTGTTTTAAATTGAGGTGCCGATGTGCTGGGCCCAGGGTTCCCAAATACATTTAAAGGATTCTAATTTATCCTGTATAGTGCTGGAGGTTTTCTCCTGGATCATAATCCAAGTAATTTTTTGCTTTGCTAAAAGAAAGGATACTGAGGGGGACTTCCAGGCCCACGGTATTGTTATTTTAGCGCCTAGTAGCATATAATGTATCAGCCTTTGCTGATATTTTGGGGTATTGGGGATCTGCTTGTTCAGAAGGGCTATTGTTGGGTCCTGGTTGAGCACTGCCCCAGTGACTGTACGAATTAGGTTAAAGATTTTGTTCCAAAAGCTCCTGATCCTGGGGCACTGCCAAAGGATATGGAGGTCGGAGCCCAGGTGATCACACCCTCTGAAATAAAGGGGCAAAGATTGAGGGTAAAATTTAATAAGTCGAGTTGGGACCAGGTACCAGCGGGCAATGACCTTAAGATTTGCTTCAACTAGGGATACATTAAGGATTCCTTTGAATGCTTTTGAAACCTGAAAGTTCCAAGTGTCCGAGTCCCACTCGATCTCAAGGTCTCTCTCCCAGCTTAGCATGTAAGGCGCTTTCTCCGGAGGGTCAGCAAGTGCTGAGTATATCAGGGAGATACCTCCCCGCACATCCATGGCCGTGGAGCACCATTGCTCATAAGGGGTAACCGCGAGGGGGGTATTGTCCTTGGGTGTAAGAGAGAGCAAGAAGTGTGATATTTGGTGAAAGCGAAATTTTTCGGTTGGGGGCATATCTAGTTTAGAAGTGCAGAAGCCAAGTTTTAGGGGGCCGTTGGAGTTGAAAAAGTGTCCAATTCAATAAAGGCCTTTATCCAGCCACCATTGAAAGGCCCTAATATCCATTCCTGGGGGGAAGTGGGGGTTATGAAAAATATGGGCGAGGGGGTTTCACCTAGATGATATAGAGTTTAATTTATGTAGGGAGTCACACAAGGAAAATGAGTGAGACAGTGTGGGAGAGAGGATAGGGGGCCTAGATTTGGGGGCCGCCACAGAAGGAAATCTAAAGTGTAGTTAGGGACAGCTTGTTTTTCTATACCCACCCAATCTGGTTTAGGGCCTCTAGAATAAATGACGGAAAATTGGGTTAATTGGGCTGCCAGGTAGTACCACCAGAGGTTAGGTAGACCTAGTCCTCCTTTCTTTCTGGGTCTAAAAAGTGTCTGTTTGGGGAGTCGGTGATTTAATTTGCCCCAAGTGAAATGAATAATAGCCGATTGAAGGTTCGTTATATGTAGTTTGGGGATGGGGAGGGAGCAGAAAAGATAGAGGATCTTGGGAAGGAGTGTCATTTTAACGGCATTAATCCTGCCTAGCCAGGACAAATTATAGAGTGACCATTGATCGACGTCAGACTTGAGTTTCCTAAACATGGGGGGATAATTATTTTTGTATAGCTGGTCTATGGAGGCTGGGAGGTGAACTCCCAAATAGGGAATAGAGGAGGCGCTCCAAGAGAATGGGAAGTGAGTTTTAAGTCTATCTAGCAGGGGAGATCAGATAGAAATAATAAGGGCGGTGGACTTGGACATATTAACCCTGAGTCCTGAGGCTTGGCCAAAATTGTTAAGTAACATTAGGGGTCGAGATGAGGGGGGAGGTTACAAAAAGGAGGATATCGTCCATGAATAGTGCACATTTGTGTGTTGAAGGGCCACATTTAACTCCATGAATGTCTGGGTATTCTCTTACAGCATTGGCTAAGGTCTCTATTGCTATGGCGAAAAGGAGGGGGGAAAGGGGGCACCCTTAACGTGTTCCTTTAGAGATAGGGAATGGGTTGGAAAGGGATCCTTAAAGCCTAACCTGAGCTTTGGGGAGTGAGTAAAGGGCCTTCAATGAGGCGAGGAAGTGTGGGCCAAAACCCCACTTTTCGAGGGTTGTGAAAAGGTATGGCCAAGTGACCGTATCGAAGGCCTTCTGAAGGTCTAGTGAAAGGAGGAATCCCTCCTGAGAAGGGCCCCCATCCCAGCCCGACCTAAGTATAGAAATTATATCCACTGCTCTCCTTATCTGGTCCGGTCCCTGCCTCCCCGGGATAAAGCCAACTTGGTCTTTGTGTACATAAGACCCTATAAAAGACTCCAGTCTGTTAGAGAGGATTTTTGTCATGATCTTAAGATCATTATTGATTAATAAAATTGGTCTATAATTGCTGACTTGGCTGGCGTCTTTTCCTGGTTTAGGGATGACAGAGATGTAAGCAAGGTTTGCTGTAGTGTCTAGAGCCTGTCCCCCTCCAAGGGAGTTAAAGAGCCGGACCAGATAAAGCGAGAGGACATCTGAGAAGATCTTGTAATATTGATTCGAAAAGCCGTCCTGGCCTGGGGCTGAACCTTTTTTAAGTCCTTTAATGACCTCTCTGACCTCTCTGACCTCTGCTTCAGAGAAAGGGGAGTCCATAATAGAGTCGGTTAATTTAGGAAGAGGGGTGTTGTCAAGGAAGGAGTTTATATTAGGAGGGGAGCCGGTATTGGTATCCGCATAGAGGTTAGAATAGAACGCGTGGAAGGCCTCTAATATCTGCTTTGGGTTTTGGGTTAAGGAGCCCGAAAGTGATTTTATTTTGGGGAGAGCTCGAATTTTTTGTTTGGGGGAGAGTTTTGCAGCAAGTTGGGGGCCAAATTTGTCGGCAAGAAGGTAAAATTTGCCACTTACCCAATTGAGGTGTTTTTTGGCACTGGAGGTAAGGGCTAAATTAAGAGCTACTCTAGCTGCGTCTAGGTTGGAGAGAGAACTTGGTGTCGGTTTTTTCTTGTGTATTTTGCTAAGGGACCGGAATTCCTTCTCAAGATTGAGAATATCCATTTGTGTCTCACGTTTCAGACGTGAGGATAATTGGATGATTTTTCCCCTCATGACCGCTTTATGAGCACCCCATAACGAGTTGGGTGTACAGTCAGCATTGTCATTAAGGAGGCAGTATTCCTTTAAGTCATTCTCTAAAATGGTGCGATGTACTGGGTTAGAGAGAAGAGAATTTTTAAGGTGCCACTGAGGTGGGCCCACTCGAGTGGGGGAGTTTGTGATTTTGAGAGTGACTATAGAGTGGTCTGACCAGGGGACTTCGCAAATGGAAGAATGGGATGCTAATTGAATCTCGGATGTGTGTAAAAAGATGTGATCGATTCGGGAATAGGTCCCGTGTAGAGCCGAATAATGAGTATAGTCTTTTACGGAAGGGTTCAATTCCTTCCAGATGTCTATCAGGCCTAAAGAGTGAAGTAGTCGGGCAATGTGGAGGCTTTGTTTGGGGGGTGTTTTGGGGATGGGGATACCTTTTGGCGATTTGTCTAGTAGATGATCGAATGCTATATTCGAATCTCCACCCATTACTATCGTACCTTCTAGATGAGGCGATAGGGCGGTAAGCATGGAAGCGAAAAAGGACGCTTGTTTCCTGTTAGGGGCATAGTAGGAGACCAAAGAAAAAAGATTTCCATTAATGTGTCCCTTGACTAGGATATAATGACCTTCAATGTCTCTAATGGTCTGGGAATGGGTGAAAGATATGCGTTTAGAGAGGAGAACTGCTACACCTCTCTTTTTGTCATCCGCGTTGGCCAGAAAGAAAGTCGGGTAGCTGTGATGGAGGAAGATGGGAGAAAAACTTTTGGGGAAGTGGGTTTCTTGTATTAGGAGGATTTCCAGCCCTCTGGAGTGATAGTTTTGTAGGGCTTTATGCCGTTTGACTGGGGAGTTGAATCCCTATGTGTTATGGGATGCTATTTTGAGGTTTGCTGTGGGTGAGGTGGGGTCAGCCATGGATGTGAGGGGGAGAGCGCACATAAAATAGGAAAGATCTTACCTGGTATCGAGGAGTGGGGGGACTTGTCTTGAAGCGGCTGTTCAGTTTCAGCAACCTGGGAAAGTAAGATCGACTAGTCATCAATGGGTGCACCTGCAGGGGGAAGAAGAAGTTAGGAAGGGTAATGCAGAGCCAGAAAAAGGGTTGAAGGGTAAAGAGAATAAGAGAACTCAGTAGCAGGGAAGAAATTGTCCCTGTTTCCTGAGGGGTAGGGCTGGCGCGCCAGGCCCTACTCTGAAACCCAATATAATACGGATTTCGGTAAAGAGGCAACCTACAAAGGAGTTGCATTCCTGATGAACTTAGGGGAGAGGGGCTCCTCTAGAGCTCAGCAGGTGGAGTGGCAAGTGGAACCGCTCCGGTCTCATGGCCCCTTATAAAAAACAGGAGAAAAGGACCCCAAGATGGGAGTCAGCGCATCTATAACCGGGTGTGTTAGTACAGTAAGACATTATAAAACAGTGCATTAAACCAAATAAGGAACAAACAAAACCAGAAATCAACAAATCTGTCTAGAAGGGGAGAGTACATTTGTTGGTACTATGTTGAGGAACCATCTCTGGTAAAGGGTTTGAGGTTAAGAAGGGAGGGGTGGGAAAGAGTAAGGGTAAAGAGAAAAGGGAAGATGGGATGGGGGAGGGGGGCAGGTTAGGCAGGGGATGATGGAGGCAGCATATACAGTGTTAATACCAGTCCGTTGGGTCCTGGACCTTAGTTCGGTTTCAGACAGTCTGAAGGTGTATATCGCTGGATCATATGAGGGAACCTGTAAAAATTTAAAACAAAGAACTGGCCCCAAATGGGAGAAAAACAGGAGGTAAAAAACATTGCAGCTAAAAAGCTAAAAGAAATGCAGACTGTTACGGCCATCATAAGGGAGGCCTAGGTGGGTGTAGAAAAAACGACTACACCGTCAGTAAGAGGAATAACCTCAGGGGTGAGAAGAGTGAGACTATTTCAGACGATAAAATCTCGGATTCATCTCGGTGGGATAGAGTCTCGGAGTCTCTTTGATTGTTGCTTGATCCAGAGGGGTGTGAGGGGGCTGGTCGTGGGGGTCTCTTAGAGGTGTTGTTAGGGCGGCCTTCGTCTTGGCGATGTGAGGATTCCTGAGAGATAAGACCGAGTTGCAGAAGAAGTTGTTCGCATTTTGGATGTTAGTGAAACGGTAGGACCTGTCTCTGTAATGGAATTGGAGACGGAAGGGGAAGGACCATCAATACTTGATCGAATTTCGGTTGAGAACGTCCAGGAGGGGTTTAAGGGATCTCCGTTTAATAATTTTGGCAGTGTATATATTAGCAAAAATTTGTATTTTGTTGCCTTGTATGGCCATATTGTCCAGGTTGCTGGATTTCCTCATAATCTCTTCTTTCAATGCATGAAATGAGGCTTGACCGCTATGTCACGTGGAAGGCCATCCTGGCGAGGGGGTTGCAGGGCTCTGTGGGCCCTATCCAGTTCTAATTTGTGGTCCTGGATATCTGGGATGACATTTTTAATGAAAGATTTGACGGTGTCCTGTATGTCGACGATCGATTCCGGTACACCTCTGATGCGGAAATTGTAGCGTCTGCTCCTGTTCTCTAAATCATCGATCTTAGAGCCAGATCCAATTGCTCTTGCAGTGTTTGGATGCATGTGGTGTTTTGATTAGTGCGTGCTGATGAATCATCTACTGCTTGTTCAATAGCATCCATGTGGGCACCGAGGTTCTGTAGATCAGCTTTGATGGAAGTAGTGATCTGTAGAGCAGTTTGTGCAAGCCCTGCAGCAAGCATGTCAGAAAAGCTGCTGAGGAGTTGGGCCATTTCATTGGGATGGGTTTGGATGAGGGGAGAGGCCTGCAAGGAATCAGCCAGGCTGTTAGGGGTGTTCAATAAGGGAGAGAGGGGCAATCCCATCATGGATCTGCCTATGAGAGATTCCGTGGAGGCAGGGGAGACTGTCAGGTCCTGTCTGAGGTGTACAGGGAGAGAATCCATATTAGGAGAGGGCGGGGGATCTGCTCTGGATTCCCTATCTCCCAGGCCTGTGTGTGAGGAGGCCGCGGCCACCATCTTGGAGGGATCAGGGGCTGTAAGGCCGAACTTCAGTTGTCGGTTTACCTCCTTCTTTGGCTGGTTCTTCGGCATGCAGGCGGGCACTCCGTCTTGTCCTGCGATCGGGGAGGGTGCTCACCGAGGGATCCCGCTATCGGTAGCTGTCGTGGGGGTCACAGAAGGACCGGAGTGGTGTGGAGCTCTGGACTAGCGTGTCTCTTCGGAGGTCCCGCGCATGCGCACTCACTTGGTCACCTCTTTACAGCAGAGTGACTGTTGGCATTTTGACACATTTCCCAAATGTGCACCATTGTGTTCCTGAGAGGCGATCTTCAGGGTCAAGTGTGTGTGGAACAGCTTCCACACTAGGTCATTCTGGGTCATTTTGGAAATGTTCCACATCAGTAACATCAGTAACTAGCGTTCATCTCACTGAGCAATTGTGATACTTCCTGTAAAGATGAAAAAAAGTTAAAAAAAAAAAATATTAACTGTGTTTGTGCATATAACTGTAATGCCTCGTACACACGACTGGGATTCCCGGCAGTAAAAAGCATGCGTGAAACCTGAGGGGAAAACTGAGAACCGGCTCAGTAACTTTTCCCCCCTACACACAACGGGTTTCCCCACAGGAAAACTGCCATGAGAGCTGTGTTCGGGAATCCCGGCCGTGTGTATGCTCCATCGCAGTGTTTCCCATAGGACAACTGCCGGGTTAAAAATCGCCTGGAATCCCAGCGGGAAAAAGAGCTTTTTAAAAAAAAATTTATGGAAGTTTACCTGTCGTGAAAACTGCGATGGAGCATACACGCGGCCGGGTTTCCCAGGCCAAAAGCTCTCATGGCAGTTTTCCTGGACGGGAAAACCGGTCTTGTGTACAAGGCATAAGGCTTATTAGAAAAGGGCTTTTCCTTTTTGATAAGGCTGTCAGTTTCACTGATTGATCTGATACTAGATTCTGCTCACTCTCGCGGAGCATTGGATGTCAGGAATGACGTTCGCTGGCAATCGTCGCTACCATATACGATCCTGTCCTTAAAAACAGAATCAATTGAAAACCTATTGTAGCTCAGTCTTGAGGATGGGATTTGATAAAAATAAGAGAGGATGAGATTTTTCATTCAATCACAACAGAGAGCAGAGCTGTAAGCTGAATGTTACGTCTCAGCACAGTGAGTGTAGACAGAAATGTCATATGCCTGTTCAGCATGGATCTGTGTATAAATCAAACGCTTATCAGAACTGATAAAGCCAGGGGTCCAAGCCCCTGAATAATTAAAAAAAAATATTGGTTTGATTTTTGCGATTACAATATAAAAATCATGTTTGTTATGCTTTATAAAGAATGCTTGTATACCAACCTCACAAATTTCTTCCTCTGATTGGGCATCATGGTTAGTAATAATATCCTCAATTGAACTCTAAGAAAATAATAATAATAAAAAATTATGTTTATTTAGATGTAATAATTGAATTAAATTATAAGATAAAATATATCATAATAGGTACCTCAGAAAGCTTTGATTGTGTTAATTCACAAGATGATCCAAAATAAAGGGATAAAAAATGTATTTAAAAATATATATATTTTTGTGTTAGATGTTTACGCTCATTTTTTAGTACCTTCATAATTATTCATAAGTTTAGGTAGAATGACTGATTACAAATTATAAACTAAAGCTATGCCGTGAGAAAATTAACCATAAAAATTTTAAGACATGTCATGGGACCGTAGACAACGTGCAACATGCATTGAGAAATAAAAACACACTACAATTTTTTTTTTTTAAATTTTATTTATTTTTTTTTATAATTCTATAGATGTATATATTTTTTTTTTTTTTGGAATAAAATTTTTTGGCCACGGATCGGTTTATTGCTTTAATAAATATATAAATAAATATTTTAAATAAATAACAAACTTATTTCATCAATTAACTTCCTCAATCAAATACTGATAAATGAATCCACTCTCAGCTCAGCCACTGAGACTCAAGCTGACTCAACCTTTAGTTTAACATTTTCTTACATATCCCAACCGACAGGAGGGGTGGCGCCTCCAGACCTCCTGTCCACACCAACCCAACCCGCGGCCGTCTCAATGCATGTTTGAGGGTCACAGTTGAAAATGTCTAAACTCACATCTGATAAGTGCACTCCATCATGTCTGTGCATACCTGGAATACCTCCTTCCAGTTCAAAATGCCCAAATGAAATCCCTATCTCAGGTACTAAAAATTTTTCCAAAGCTTTATTGATTCTCTTACGAACTTTCTCAAGTGGTTTGAAAGTAACTGATTGTAACCAACACAATCTTGGGACAATTTCAGAAAAGACTAGGACTGTATTCGGAGAATGTAAATAAAGAAAACAAAATGTATCCTTCATGCTAGAAATTAAACCAAATGTTTTTAATTTCATTACCTCCGAGATGTATTATTAGAGAATATCAGGAGGAGGAGAGCTAGCATAAAGCCTACCTAATTCAAAGATTAAATCCCCCAAAACCATACCCCTAAGTCCATGCCAACTAATGCAGAAAAGGATGGATCCAGGCCCAAATTCTCAGAGTAAATCCTATCTGCTGCTCTTTTCTGCGCCCAGAAAATATATGAGTGGCCAATAATCCATACCATAAGCCGGGTACCTGAAACCAAAATTCTTGTTAGTAAGGATGAATATATAGCTTATATGAATTTGAGCGCCACCTACCTATATTCTTAATTTCACTCCCTGCCAGGCCCACCAGAGCAGCTGTTGTAGCCGCTCCGATGCGAAAAGAATGAGTAGTTATCCTAAGGTGCCCTAACTTCAAGTAGCACATACATTGTTTTAAAACTACTGAAAATTGGTTGCAAAGTTATCCAAGACCCTAAACCTAAAGGGTCTGTTTTACTGAATTGAAGAAAGATTCGTAAACCATGTTCCAATAAAACAATATGTGAAAATAAAATACCAGACTCTTTCTTTTTTGATGGCGGCAATAATTCCGAAATTCTAAATGCCGCGAAAAAGGCTAATGAAAAAACTGAATTGAATAGCACCGATTCAAACATAGAAAAACACACCGAAGGAGTAACTTTACATAAACTGGATAATAATTCTGGGGTGACAGGACATCTATCATCCTTAAAAAAAATCTGCTTCTTTTGTATCCTTTTAAAACCCGCTTAACTGAAAAGAAGCTTAAACAGGATGGAAACCTGTTAAGTTTCAAAAAATGAAACACCTGATATAACCTTGTTAACGTGTGACCATGAATGACCTTTCTCCAATAATGAATGAAGAAAAAGTAAAACTACATTTTCAGAGAATGCAGAATTATCAGTGTTCAAGGATGCCAAGAAGGTGGACCATAATAACCAAGACGCTGTATAATTCTTCCAAATTGAAATAGACAATGAGTTCTGAATATGGTTATAAATTAAATTAGTTCCCATAAATGGGATGGGCAATGCTCCCCGACTACATCCCCTTCTGGCATTAGAAAGAAAAACCGTTCCATCTGTTGACGAGAGAGAGAGAGAATCGGCAATTATGTTAGACTTACCTCGAATATATTTTGCCTTGATCCAGACGTTCCATTTTAGGCACAAAAAGACTAAATGGCGCAATAAAACCACAACTTGAGGAGATTTTGAAGATAGGCAATTTACTGCAAACGCTACTCCCTGATTATCAGGCTAACTAAAATCCTCCTATTAGCAAATTGCGTACCCCAAATTTCTAAAGCTACTAGAACTGGAAATAATTCCAGTAAAACAATGTTTTTACAAAAACCCTTACTTACCCACCTGATAGGCCAAGCTGAAAAACACCAGTGAGATTTCCAAATAATCCCAAAACCTATAGAACCCGCCGCATCTGTAGCTAAATGAAAGTCTGGCATAAAGTCTTTCCATTAAAATTTTCCAGAAAATTTAGCCATACTAAAAGATCCGCTTTCATTTCAGAATTAACCCTAACATGGGATGATGGATTTTTAAAACCTGATATTGAGCTATATAGCCTTCTAGAGAAAACCCTACCCATCGGTAGGACTCTAGCTGCAAAGGCCAACTGACCCAATAAAGATTGCATTTCTTTCAAACTAACTTTTTTTCATTCTAATGAATTTCAATAACACCTGAGATAACTTAAATACCTTATCAGCTGGAAGACTAAATTCCATATCTATAGTATTTAAATCTATACCAAGCAATTCAATGTTAGTTGTTGGAAAAACTGACTGAAGTAAAGTAAGACAATCCTGTGTCCCCGAAGCCCCCAAAAATAAAAAAATCATCTAAATAATGTATGGAGAAATGAGAGTCAGCTACTGTATCCACAACCCATTCAATAAATTATGAAAATGCTTCAAAATAGAAGCAAGATAACGAGCACCCCATTGGCAGAAACTTGTCAAAATAGAATTCATTCTCAAAAATAATTCCTAAATAAGGCAAGCTGGGTTTAGTGGTAATAGTCTGAAAGTAGATTTGATATCTGCTTTCGTCATTAACGCGTTAGGGGCAAATAAACGTAATTTACTAACTGCAGATTTAAAAGACGCATAAGTTACTGCTGCTAAATTGGGGTCAATCTGATCGTTCAAAGTCTCCAAAAGGGAACAACAAGTGATGTATAAGGCGAAATTCCCCTGGTTCTTTTTTTGGCACTAAACCCAGAGGAGAAACCCTAAAATCCTTAAAAGGGGGGGAAATAAAAGGGCCTTCAATTCTACCTGCTACCACCTCTTTTAAGTTTTTCTCTGACTACATTGGGGAATTCCTGAGCAGATTTCAAATTCTTATTAATTGAACAACCCTCTCCTTTGAAAGAAGGCAGATTGAAACCATTCAAAAAAACCTCAATTAGCAGCGAAGCCTTCTGTCTGTTTGGGTAAACCTGCAACCATGGTAACATTCTTTTGATATTCACCGGGGTTGCTGCTTTTTTGAAAATTCTCCTTTTGTCCTGCCTGAAGCTTACGAAAACATTTTGATATTGGGTGAGACCCAGCGCAAAATGCACATTTGTGTTTGTATCTACACGCATTCGCCCATTTACACCGTCCATCATTGAACGCGAAACACAAACCTTTCTTATATGTATTCACTGATTGGTTGATATTAGTAATATTGGGTTGGTGGACAAAAGGTTGTTTCTGAGGCAGAAATAAATTCAGCCACAGACTAACATCTTTGGAACCCCATTGTATTGCAGGTACTACAGCTAATTTTTGTCGGAACGCCTCATCATATGTTTTTTTTTTTTTATTTGAATCAAAGGTTTTTATTGTTCATAGAAAACAAACATTTTATGCCAAGAATGATACATACAGTATTGTATTCAGACATAGAAACATTGAAATGCTCAATCAAGTACTCTTAGTTGCTCCACCAAATCTGTACATCACACACTGTATTCACTCAGAGTGTCATAAACGTATTCCAGCACACATGCCCTGCTTGGTTCCCTTACCCCAATCTCCTTCCTCCATGCCCCTTAAGGTAACCTGCAGTCAGTCAGTCTACCAACTGAATAACTCACTTTACATAATCAAAATTTATACATCTCTCAATAATCTTATCTGAACCAATGCCATAGGACTTATACCAGGAGTAGCAAGCCATGCATCCCATAATTTTTCAAACTTCTCGGCATTCCCCCTATGTTGATATATGTATCTTTCCATTATGAGTGTTGTACCCATGTGTTTGATCTATGTTTTCACTTTGGGTGGTATAGCTGATTTCCAGCTCACAAGTATGGTTTTCCTTGCCTGGAACAGTGCTCTGGCAAATGCCACTCTAGTCCCCTCCTCCACTATCTATCACTCCTTCCAAAACTCCAAGCAGGCATCTTAATGGTTCCAAAGGGACGCTGGTCTGGAACACCTGGTTAAGCGTGTCCAGGACCCCCGTCCAAAATCTATGGAGTTTGGGGCAGTGCCAGAGGAGGTGGATCAGATCACCAGGCACCGTTTTACACATTGGGTCTGATGCCCTGCCCATTTTGTACAGCTTCACAGGAGTGTAATGTACTCTTAGCAGTATATACAGTTGGGACACCTTCTGTGATACATTTAGGGAACACATATTAACCGCCTGCAGTGCCTCCTCCCACAATTACCTTGCAATAGGCCCCACGTCCGCCTCCCACTGTGCCACTACCTTCATGGGATGCCCTTCCAGGAAGGATGTAAGCAGCATGTTGTAACATTGGGAAATTATGCCCTTCATATCTAATGCTTCCTGCAATATGTGAAACAGCGGAGTGGGGGACTGAACCCACTCCACTGCATCCCCTTGTGCTCTAACAGCATGTTGAAGTTGCAAGTAATAAAATAGCATATTGGACGGTATTGCGTATTTAGATTGCAAGTCGCTAAAAGTAGGGAGGACCCCATTATGAAAGACTTGTCTTAAATGAGTTATACCCAGAAGGCGCCACCTGGACCCCTACTGAATCTTGGCTATCTCAGTGTAGGTGTTGTTTCCCCATAGAGGACTCTATACCGTGTACCCCTTCACATTCTGAAGTTGTTTGGCTTTATTCCACACCTTCTGAAGAAGTGAAAATGTGGGCATTTTCTTGTTGGGTTTTTGAAACTGCTGGGCCTCTAGTCCCTCGGGGACTGAGTCAGCCCCCGAACCAAGTAGCATGAGTCTAGCCGATGACCGTGTTGGCAAGGGTGACATGGCCCCTATCAGGTGTTGCAACTGTGCAGCTAGATAATAAATCCAGGGGTTGAGCAAGGAAAGGCCCCCTCCCTCCCTCGGACATTGCAGCTGCTCCAGTTTGATCCTGGGGGGGTTTGTGTGCCATAGCAATAATCTGAAAAGAGAGTTAACCACTCTGAAAATTTTAAGGGTAAGAACTACCGGCGTGTTGTGGAGTAAATACAACAGTTGTGGCATTAGAATCATCTTGATAAGGTTAGTTTTACCTGCCAGGGACAGTTTAAGTTTGTTCCATATATGTATTTTATCTCTAAACCTGGTCAGAAGGGGATAGATGTTCAGTTTGCAGAAGTCAGTCACTATGGGGGAGATATTAATACCTAGGTATTTAAAGGAAGACACCACAGGAACCGGGCACGAGGGCCCCATGTCTGGCCCAGGAATCTCATCTATAAACATTAAAGCTGATTTGGACCAACTGATGGTAAGGCCTGAAAATCGTCTGAATTTTGTAATAATGGACATGACCTGAGTCAAGGAGTCATCTATGTCAGCCAGAAAAAGGAGCATTTAATCAGCGTAAAGCATGATTTTCTCATGCAAGTCGCCGAACCGGAAGCCCCTGATCTCCTGGCAATTGCGCACCAGAGATGCAAGGGGCTCAATGGCCATGGCAAAGAGTAGAGGGGAAAGGGGGCATCCCTGCCTAGTCCCTCTACCCAATGCGAAAGCGTGTGACATCCTATCCGACATGCGTATAGCCGCCTGTGGAGTATCGTATAGCAATCTCACCCACTTAAGGAACCTGGGCCCGAACCCAAACCTGGTTAACACAGCCAGTAGATACTACCAGCCAACACTATCAAACGCTTTGTTGGTGTCGAAAGATAGCAATGCTCTGTGTCCTGTCGTGTCTGATAGGGTCTGCATATTCAGGTATAACCTTCTAAGGTTGGTTGCCGTGGAGCTTTTTGGCATAAAGCCCACCTGGTCCTGGTGAATAATTGACAGAATGATTTTGTTAACTCTCATGGCCAGCACCATAGCTAGTATTTTAACATCGCTTTGCAACAATGAGATAGGTCTGTAAGAACTAGGATCTAAGGGGTCTTTGCCTGCTTTGAGTAAGAGTGTAATATTAGCCCTTGTCATGGATAGGGGTAGTCTTCCTGTCTTAAGAGATGAGTTAAATACTTCAAGTAGTTTAGGTAAAATCACTTCCCCATATTGGGTGTACACCTCCATGGGGATCCCATCCTCCCCAGGGGCCTTGCCTGTGGGGAAGGAGGCAGCCGCCTCCTTTAGTTCGTCAAGAGTGAGCGGGGCTTCCATCTCCAGACATAAGATGTATTCTGCGTTCCACGGGCCCTCCCGTCACATCTCTCCCCTTTCGGCAGAAGACTAACACAGGAGGAGACCCCAGACGGGTTGACTCCGAAGTTAGTAAGTAGTTCCAGTCCTCTACTGCCTGTACCCACACAGTACCCCAAATAAATTGTTCCAAACAAAGCATTACTCACCCAGCCAACCTCTGCCTCTCTCAGAGAACATATCTGCCGCTGGGGAGAGGCCTGGACTGGCCCTTCTCCCTGGAATCCTTTCTGCCACTGGAGAGAAGATAGGGTGTCTGGGCTTACTCTGTCATGCTGTTGGGGATCTGGACCCACTGCCCAGCATCCCTGGGGTATACAGGTGGAGACTGAAGTCCCATCCACCTTCACAGGAAATCCATCCTCTGTTAGTTGAGGGCAGAGTCCAGCAGTCCTCGGCCCTGTTGCCAGCCCTTCTGCTGGAAACCCCACACCATCTGTTCCAGCTAACTGTTGGAGAGGGAGGCCGACTGCCCCGCCTCCCTGGAACTCTGTAGTTGTTGCCGGTGCTGGGCAGAGGTTGGTAGCACTCTGCCCTGTTGCCAGCACTTCTGCTGGGGACTCCGCATCCTCCACTCCGGCTAACCGTTGGGGCAGGAGGCTGGCTTCCTCCACTCCCAAACTGTGTAGCTGCCATTGGGGAGGTGAGCCGGCTGCTGGGACGACATGTTGATGGTACTGTCTCCCAGGTGCACGGATCTTTGCTGGGGAGGAAAGCCTGCTTCCTCCACCCTGGCCAACTGTTGGGGAGGGACAACACACACCTCCTCTCCCTTCTCCCCCTGTATCTGCTGCTGGGAAGTGATTGCCATCTTCTCACCCTGAGCCAACACAATTGCTGCAGGTGTGGGGCAGAGGTCTTGGACCCTCTGTCCGGTTGCCAGCACTTCTGCTGGGGGTTTGCCAGGTGGTTCCTCCTCTACAGAAACGTCTATGAAATCCCCAGTCTCTGGAATTGGTAAAAGTGTGGGACAGAGGTCTTGGACCCTCTGTTCAGTTACCAGATCTTCAGCTGGAGAAGTTTGTTTTAACTCCATAGATGCTGCTGGCAGAAAATCACATGTCCCTGTCAGTGTTGTGGGAGAAAGGCCGACTACCTCTTCTCTCAAGAAGGCCGAAGCCACTGTTGGTGCTGGGCAGAACACAGTGAACTTTGGCCCTGATAGCAGCTCTTCTGCTGGAGGCTCATCAGGATGTTCTTCCTCAGCAGAAAAGTCTATCAAATCCCATGTCTCTGCAACTGATGTCTGGGGATAGAGGTTCACCATCTCCTGTCCATGGAACCCAGAAGATGCTATCATTTCTGGGCAAAGGTTAGCAGAGCTCTGCCCTGTTGTCAGCACTTCAGGTTTGGGGACGGCAATCTCCGGATTTTCCACTGCCGATTCTCTGGCACGCTGCTGAACTTGTTCTAGCAGTTTCCTGTATGCCCTTTCCAGATGCTGTTCCTTCCTTAGCAAATGGTCCAGATCAGGTTTGAGCTCTGAGACCCCTGCAAGACCGAGCATAGACTCTCTATATTCTCTCAGGTCCTCAAGGTCAGGTTCCCCTTCATCGCCAAACATAAAAAGATCTGTAAGGCTCTCCCACAGCAATCCAGGGCCGCCAAAGTCATATCCCTCCGGAGAGCATTCTGTTGTCTCCCCTAAATATCCCTCCTCTGCGTGCCATTGCAGAGCCCGATAACGATTGTCCAGCTCTATCTCCTGCTGGACCAACCTGTCCAACTCAGTCACCCATTGCTCCTGGGGCTGCTCTCCCAGGAATGCCATCCGCAATGCCCGTTGGTCACTGGCCCGTTCTTGGGTTGGAAAGCACTTGCCCTGTTTTATACCAGCGAGACGGAGGGCTGCAATCCAGAGCTCCACCCGAATTTGCTGCCTGAGCTCCAGGTATTCATCCTTAGACACAGTCCTGGTGTATGTTGAAAGGATGATCCGCAGCAGTCCTGGGAACTCTGATGCCAGGTCCATATTTCCGCTGGGGTGACTGAAGTCTGCTATGCTGATCTTGGATCCAGTTGGAGGTTTGGATGTCCCAGCCTGCAGGAAGCTTTCCCGCTGCTTGCCACCAATGTCACGGAACGTCCCACACTCCGCTTGAGTGCTTCCATCAGTATACCGCTTCCTAAGTTCTGGAACACGAGTCCAATGGATCTGGCTATAGGAACCCCCAAGAACTAGACAACACCAGTCTTGGAGTACATCAGAACTGTTTATTTGAGATCTCACCCACATTTATACACCAGGATGACTCAAAGCTAACCTAATTAACATGAGCTAATTTACTACAAAATTTACCCAGACTAGATGACAGACTTGTGGGCACCGAGCTTCACACAGTAATATAAACACTATAGCTGGAGCTAATTACAATTAACAATACAAACACAACCTAATTAACATGAGCTCCAATAGGAGTCGTCCCGTCTCCTACATTGTATAGAGGACAATGTGATCAGCTCATTCAATTAACATACATCCTGGGAGATATTGTGGACAAATATTACTGTCCCATTTTAAGTAGTCCAAGATATATTTTCTCACTGGCACAGGGTGACTTAGACATAAGATGTATTCTGCGTTCCATGGGCCCTCCCGTCACACTCTTCACAGCCACAACTTCAGCTATAAAAGTGCTTCTAAGGCAAGCCTTAAATGCATCCCATCTCAGACTCGGATTAGTACACAACCTGTTGACATAAAAGTATTGTTCTATCTGTTGCACCACACGCTCGTGTGAGGGTAAAAGTTTAGCCAGAAGGCATTCAGCTTCCACGGTGCTCTGGGCAAGGAGGAAACCGGGCGGGTATTCAGGTAAGCAACCAGCGGTGAGTGGTCAGAGACCCCCCTAGGGAAGTACTCCACTTTTGGGACCATGTGTAATAGTTGTGGGGAACCTAAGCAAAGGTCAATGCGAGACAGTGACCATTGTGTTTTAGAGTAACAAGAGAATTGTTTAAGTGCTGGGTGCCTGGCTCGCCATACATCCATCCAGCCCACCTCCTGGAGTAGTCGGCTTAAAACAGTGCCTCTGCCCCCCAGTGGAGGTATGGATGGAGGGTGCCTATCCATTCTGGGGTCCAGGCAGCCATTGAAGTCCCCCATAATCATAACTGGAACATCAGGTTTGTCGACCATGTAAGACAGGAGAATCTGTAAGACTTCTCTAGAGAAAGGAGGAGGTATGTACACAAAAGCAAATATCACCACCACAGTAAACACCTTACAATACAGAAAAATATACCTCCCGAGCGAGTCCACAGCTGCATCCATTTCCTGGTAGGCCAAGTATTTATGCACCAGGACACTCACACCACGCGAATATGTAGTGTGAGTGGAGTGGTACGCCTTGCCCACCCAGGAAAAACGCAGGGAGCCCACTGTATCCCCCGTGAGGTGGGTCTCCTGGAGGCCCACTATTGCCGGTTGGAATTTTTTCAAACAGGAATTGATCATAGTACGTTTTAAAGGGTCATGGACCCCACGGACATTTCAAGTCACAACTGGAGTATTACCCATGGAGAGTATGCATAATCATCGCTTCTGGAGTCCGTGTGTTGCAGCAAAAAATGAGAGCAAAGTCAACCCAGGGGCAGATTATAATCAGGAGGTAGGCCATCAGTAGCGGGAAGGGTGGCTCGTTTCGTTGGTGAGCAAGCAGAGATAACAAACTTGGTACATAACTTATCATTTTGAAAGAGAAGAATGGTAAGAACCGTCCTGAACAAATCTGTCGGGTGCGAGCAACATTCCCACAAGTAACAAGTTCAAGTCTCCTCTCATGCACCTCCCTCCTGATGTCTGGCAGGAAACTTGTGCCAGCAGGGCACCATTTAACACGTCCCTTCAACTGGGACACATTGTAGCTACAGCAGCTACTGCGGGAGCAACTCCCCCTTAGTAGCTCGAAATCCAACATGGTTAAGTTCCTTTTTTTCCCCCGGAACTCCGGGCTAACGTTAGTTGCAGAAAGGTCCCGCTCTGTAAATGTTAGACCAAACATGTCTGCATATAACATACCGACTCAGTAGGACGGAACACCGGACATCAATCTCCCATGTCTGTGTCTCTGCGTCTCCTTAGATCCTGTTCATTTCGATCCAGCCAGTCTGCTGCGTTTGTGGCCGTGTCAAAGAAGGTGGCCTGTACTCTGGCCGTGATGCGAAGTTTGGCAGGGTACAACATTGCATATGTGACTTGGAGTCTCTGTAGGCGTTTCTTCACCTCAGCAAACTTGGCCCTTTTCCGTTGCACTTTGGCCGAGAAATCGGGGTAGAATGATATTTTAGCGCCGTTGTAATGCACTGCGCCCCTTTCCCTGGCCAGTCGAAGTATAATCTCTCTATCTTTGCAATTTAGGAGCCTGGCTAGCATGGATCTTGGCGGGTTGCCCGGAGGAAGGGGTCTAGGAGGTGTGCGGTGCGCCCTTTCCACCGCGAACAGTGTGGTAAATGCCTCTTTGCCAAATATTTCTTGGAGCCATGTTTCTGTAAAGGCTGTAGGATCCCTGCCTTCCACCCTCTACGGGAGACCCACAATTCTGACGTTGTTCCTTCTTAGGCGGTTCTCAATGTCATCCGTTTTGGCGTTCGCCTGTGCTGATTGTTGTAGTGCAGCTCCGGTATCTCTAGTGAGGGGGGGCAGCAAATCTTCCACCTCACTGATCCTACCCTCCACAGCCGTGGTCCTCTCCCGTGTTTCCCCGAAAATAAGACACTTTCTTATATTTATTTTTCCTCAAGAAAACACACTATAGCTTATTTTCAGGGGGTGTCTTATTTTTATTAAGTATGGTACAACAATCAGCATTTATTCAATTACAGTTAAGTCGTCTTCTTCTGGAACATCGTCATAACTCTCCAAACTTGGAATTCCATCCTGAATTTATTGTGACTCCATTTCCTTTAGAACCATTGGCCCCAATCTTTCTTTGAAATGAGCAGCTCTTATCCATGTAACCTGCTCGGAGTGCATTGGCAACAACACTGTCAGTGATTTTATCCCATGAATTCTTCACCCAAATCACGCCCTCTTGCAGGCTAGGTTTCACAAAATTTCCACGCTGATTTCTTGTCATTCTATTTTCAATGTAGTTGTTAATTTCCATACGCAAATGGTCTTTGAATGGCTTGTTTATTGCAATATCAAGAGTCTGAAGATATGCAGTCATTCCTGCAGGAATCATTATTTGATTTCATATCTTTAGCAGGGTGAGTGCTGGCTGAATCCCAGACTAGCAGACCTCTTTGGCTCCCTCCCAAAACAAGTGGCAGCATTAAATCAAGCCACTTATAACTGCTTGTGTGCACCAGGCTTTTTCGCTTTCAAGAACATAATGGCCGGAAACACGTTCAATCATATCTTTCTTTCCCTTACTGATAATAACAGGTGTGGCTTTCGTTCCATCCAGACGATTTACTAAAATACAGGTAACACGTGAACTTTCGTGACCAGTGGAGGGAACATAGATTGAGGAGGCACCCCTCTGTTCAATTGTCGTTTGGGCTCCTTGACCCATAAACACTGCATTTTCATCCATAGCAGTCATGTTGCAAAGTTGGTATTTAGAAAAGTCGATGCCATCAACAAAGGACTTGAATGCAAGTGCTCGCTTAATAACTTCGGCATCTTCCAACTTAAACAGTGTTGTTGATCCTGCGCCGTAGCATCATGGGCCTCCCGATCGGAGGACCGCGAGGTAGCTTCTTAACGCCTACCTGTCGGCCAGGAGGGCCAGCAGGTGGCTGCAAAATGAACCCCATAATATGGCGTCTGTCCCATAAATACCCCCTTCCCTGAATGCAACTCGGAGGACCACCTCCACCGAGCTTGTCTCCGAGACAGAGGAGCATCTATACACTTTGACACATTGCCCTTCCAACACTGACTAATGTTAACAGCGACACCCACCGGTCAGCATGGAAGCACACACAACGTCAGCCAAGCTGGAACAGAGGCAAACTTTCAACCTTCCTAACACCCAATTTACTAAATGTACCTAATCTGCGGTAGATTGCAAATCTACCAGCGCTACATAAATAAAATCCTTCACCATAAAAAATTCCAATAAAAACTAACTAAAAACCATAAGTAGGTGAACAAAATGCAAATATATAATAATAGTGAATACAGTGCAATGGTATCTCAGTGTGACAGCATACCGCTGTGTGGAAAAGCAATGTCTCTGTTAGTTAATTCACATGAGCTAGACTGATTATACAAGCCTCAATGAGTATCCCCAGTGACAGATAGTTCATTCAAAGATTCGGCTATTCATTAGCATGGACTGGCTTCTGGCTTTCAAAGGGCTTCTGCAGTATGAAAAACAAAGAAAAAGAACATTGCGCAGGTAGTATAGTAAAATATTCCCTATGTACTAGGGGTAAACTTCACTCACACTTTCCCGCAGAATGAATCGCATATAGGAAGGTCAGTTGCATACAGCTAACTACTGGGATCTCCTCATACGCAGACAGTGCACATAAAGCACTGCTGATGACGTCACTGGCTTCTCCTGATGCGTTGCATCACTAGACATGTGACTTTTTCAAGGGTGACCATGTGACGGACTTGCTAACACATGTGACGGACTTGCTCAGTATTTATGGTGTGCGCGCCGGTTGCCATAGTAACCAGGGAGTTTAAATGCATCATCATGCCGCTATATGCGTTCTGCACTTCATTTAAAAGACAACATAATATAATATTCAAAGTGTCATTTTAATACAATTGTAAACATTTATAATCCTAACAATAAAACATATATTTAAAAGTTATATAAAAAAAGTTATAAAAACCCCAAATTATTTCAGTATATAAACTAAGATATACAAATATCACCAGTGAACTCTCTCCAGTGGTAATCCAATGAAATTACATCTACAAATGATCCACCCTCTAATACAATATGGGTAATGAATAATGTATGAAGTTTCTCAAAATAGCTAAAAATCCAAAAAATTTTTTTAAAAATGGCTAAAAAAAGTGTGGAGGATCAAATATCAATTTGTTTAATCCCATAGGTGCAAGAGTACCCATTTCAAAAATTCATTTTGATTAGTTTTTGCTTAATTCTCTCACCCTATTGCTGCCCCGCCAATGCGGTTTATATTTTTCAATAGCCCAAAATTTTAGCAGCGGAGGATTCTTATCATGACATAGGGCAAAGTGACGTGACACATTGAATTTTGGGAAACCTTTTTTGATGTTTTGTATGTGCTCCCGAATGCGTTTCCATATCGGAAGTTTTGTTCTTCCCACTTACTGTAATGAACACGGACATTGTAATACATACACCACCCCCTCAGTTCTACATGCCAAAAAATCTTTAATTTCATATTCTTTACTTTTATTGGTAGATTTGAAATTGATGCATTTTTGACCGTTTTGCATGGTGTTTCTGCAAGCATAGTATCTCTTGCATGGAAAGAAGCCCTTTCCATGAAAAAATGTAAACCCCTGTGATATTTTTGGGGGGTCCATAACGCTCTTTGCTATTAAATCTCTTAAAGTGGGTGCCTTCCTGTAAACAAATTGTGGTTTCTCTGGCAAAATACTCCGCAGTTGTTGATCCGCTAAAAGTAGTGACCGATGCTTCTTAAATATGCGCTCAATTTGCCTATGCTGAATATTATTTTTCAGAATCATAGGAATCTTTTTAATTGATTCTTCCCTTGAAAGATCTGATACCTCCTTAATTTTCTCTTCTATAAAGTCCTTATTATACCCTTTTTGGACGAATTTTCTTTCAATAATGTTTGCTTGTTTCAAAAAGGTGCTTTTTTCAGTGCAATTTCTTCTTAAACGTATCAATTGCTCTTTCGGGATATTAATCAGCCAAGGATCAAAATGACAACTGTCCACAGGTATATACAGTGGCTTGCGAAATTATTCGGCCCCCTTGAACTTTTCAACCTTTTGCCACATTTCAGGCTTCAAACATAAAGATATAAAATTTTTATTTTTTGTGAAGAATCACCAACAAGTGGGACACAATTGTGAAGTGGAACGAAATCTTTTGGATTTTTGAAACTTTTTTAACTAATAAAAAAATGAAAAGTGGGGCGTGCAAAATTATTCGGCCCCCTTGCGTTAATACTTTGTAGAGCCACCTTTTGCTGCGATTACAGCTGCAAGTCGTTTGGGGTATGTCTCTATCAGTTTTGCACATCGAGAGACTGAAATTCTTGCCCATTCTTCCTTGCAAAACAGCTCGAGCTCAGTGAGGTTGGATGGAGAGCGTTTGTGAACAGCAGTTTTCAGCTCTTTCCACGGATTCTCGATTGGATTCAGGTCTGGACTTTGACTTGGCCATTCTAACACCTGGATACGTTTATTTGTGAACCATTCCTTTGTAGATTTTGCTGTATGTTTGGGATCATTGTCTTGTTGGAAGATAAATCTCCATCCCAGTTTCAGGTCTTTTGCAGACTCCAACAGGTTTTCATCCAGAATGGTCCTGTATTTGGCTGCATCCATCTTCCCCTCAATTTTAACCATCTTCCCTGTCCCTGCTGAAGAAAAGCAGGCCCAAACCATGATGCCGCCACCACCATGTTTGACAGTGGGGATGGTGTGTTGAGTGTGATGAGCTGTGTTGCTTTTACGCCAAACATCGTTTTGCATTGTGGCCAAAAAGTTCGATTTTGGTTTCATCGGACCAGAGCACCTTCTTCCACATGTTTGGTGTGTCTCCCAGGTGGCTTGTGGCAAACTTTAGACAAGACTTTTTATGGATATCTTTGAGAAATGGCTTTCTTCTTGCCACTCTTCCATAAAGGCCAGATATGTGCAGTGTACGACTGATTGTTGTCCTATGGACAGACTCTCCCACCTCAGCTGTAGTTCTCTGCAGTTCATCCAGAGTGATCATGGGCCTCTTGGCTGCATCTCTGATCAGTCTTCTCCTTGTCTGAGCTGAAAGTTTAGAGGGACAGGTCTTGGTAGATTTGCAGTAGTCTGATACTCCTTCCATTTCAAAATGATCACTTGCACAGTGCTCCTTGGGATGTTTAAAGCTTGGGAAATCTTTTTGTATTCAAATCCGGCTTTAAACTTCTCCACAACAGTATTACGGACCTGCCTGGTGTGTTCCTTGGTCTTCATGATGCTCTCTGCGCTTTCAACAGAACCCTGAGACTATCACAGAGCAGGTGCATTTATACAGAGACTTGATTACACACAGGTGGATTCTATTTATCACCATCAGTCATTTAGGACAACATTGGATCATTCAGAGATCCTCGCTGAACTTCTGGAGTGAGTTTGCTGCACTGAAAGTAAAGGGGCCGAATAATTTTGCACGCACCACTTTTCAGTTTTTTAATTGCTAAAAAAGTTTAAAATATCCAATAGATTTCGTTCCACTTCACAATTGTGTTCCACTTGTTGGTGATTCTTCACAAAAAATTAAAATTTTATATCTTTATGTTTGAAGCCTGAAATGTGGCAAAAGGTTGAAAAGTTCAAGGGGGCCGAATACTTTCACAAGCCACTGTAGCTATTCCTCTCAACTGGTTTAAAAAAGGTTTTGTTAGCAATCCATTCTTGGTTAGTTGTATATCCAAATCCAGAAAGTGTATAGATGTGTTACTGAATTCATAGGTAAGCTTATTATTTTTTTGATTGTTATTCAGTTTTTTCAAGAATTCCGTTAAGGTATTTTCACCTCCCGTTCCATAATATTATACAATCATCTATAAATCTTCGGTACATTAGTAATTGCGGGGGAGTATTTAAATGCATATTCCTCCCATTCGGCTATAAATATATTAGCCACGCTTGGGGCTTACTTGGCACCCATTCCAATACCATTGAGCTGCCTATAAAATTCTGAATTATACCAAAAATAATTGTGTTGTAGACCAAATGCCAAACATCTTAAAATACCGTAAATCTTTTTTGTTTTGAAATAATATTGCTATATTTGTCCATGGCCCATCTCGATGCGTGTATAGCCTCCTGATGGCCTATACTTGTATGTAGCGAAGAAACGTCTGCTGTGGCTAACAAGTATTTTTGATCTGGCCTAATTTCAATATTGTTTAATTCCTGGATCAAGTGCTTAGGGTGCCTTAGGTAGGATGGTGTTAATGGAACTAACGGTTGCAAAAAATTGTCCACATATTCCCCTAATCTTGCACTTATAGATTGTTTACCATTTATTATTGGTCGTCCAGGTGGATTCTTCTGATCCTTATGGAGCTTTGGTACTGTATAAATAAGAGGCACCCTACATGTATCTGGTAAGAGATATTTTTCCTCCTTTTTGGTTAGTATATTCTTTTTACTTCCTTTTTGTATCAACTCCTGTAATTCACTTTTATATTCTCTGGTGGGATTTCCTCTCAATTTAATATAAGTATTCAGATCATTCAATTGTCCTTGAAGTTTATTATTATAATATTCTTTTGATAGAACCACAATTGCACCTCCTTTGTCGGCCAATCTTACTACCACTTTTTTATTTTCTTCCAGTTCTTTAATTCCTTTTCTAATATCTTGCGGGTCCTTCTTTCTTTTAATTATTAGTTTATCTACCTCTTGTGTCACCATTTTAATAAAAAACTTCTATATGTTGGTTATTGTGAACTGGGGGATTAAATAAGGATTTCTTTCTTAAATTGCTATGGATAATTCTTCCAGGTGTATCAATTCTTCCTTCATTTCCTGCATTTGCCACAGTTGTTTTATTTAGCATATATTTTTTGATATTTAGTTTTCTCGTGTATTTTTGAATATCCACGTACAAATCAAATTTATTTAAATTTCGTTTTGGTGCGTATTTCAGTCCTTTTATCCATTGTTAATAATTCTGTTCTTGTCAAATCAATTCCACTTATATTATATATACCTTCACCCACTATCCTCTTTTTCTTTTGGACCTTGAATCCTCCTCGACATCCCCTCCTGCGTTTGGGCTTCTTGCATGTATTTTTCCATCCTACTGAGGTGGGGGTTCTCTCGCTCCTGCCCCGGTCCAAAAAAGATTGTGATTGATCATTTTCTCTATAATCCCTTAAAGCTTCATATCGGTTTTGGATATGAATAGGACTGTTTCTTGATCCATATTGATACTGATCATAATGCCCTTGACTCCCCCCTTGTTGATAACGGTATTGGGGGTACTCGCTTGATTCCCTCCTGTATTGGTTGTAATAATTAGAATTTCCTGAATTAATAATCTGGGACCCCCTGATTACCATGTCCCTGGTATCCATAACCCTGATTCACCATATTACCATAGCTGATTGGCCATGACCTCGGGTCCCCGAATTCTCATAATGATTATTAGGGTGATTTCTAGGTTTTTGGTTTTTACCATTATTTTTCCAAAATGGCCTTTTTGATTTTATCCATGGTTTAGAATTATTCTTATTTTTCCACCACAGTTTTGGAGTCCTTGGCCCATTAGTTTCATATTGTTTAGGTGGCCCATTGGGTGGCCCGTTGGTGGGGTCTATATTTTTGATCCCGACTTGGGGTCCCGGATCTGTACCTCTCTTTCTGGAGAAGAGGTTATGGATCCAGTTTTACCTTCTTTTACATTTAGTTGCCATTTATAAGTTTGTTCTAAGTTCTAATCATTTATGTCTCTCAGGTATTTTCTTTTTTTTCCTTTGTTCGATTTCCACATCCTTCTGTTCTAATACTTTATTTAGCTGATTCGTTAATGTGGCAAAAGAGGGTGAATCCTAATATGCTTCCAATATGACTTTGCAATCTTCAATTTGTTTGTTTATACTTGCAATTTTTCTTTGTTTTTCTTTAATTAAAAACAGCAATACTTCCAGACCTTTTTATTGAAAAATGTATACCATTCATTTACTCCGTCCTCATCTACAATACCATCATTGATGGGAACATCCCACCTTAAACGTCTTGGCACAATGTTTTATTTTACATATTGTTCGTGGGTAATAAGATCCCACCATAGGCTCACCTTTTTCTCCATTAGATGCCCAAATTTTCTGAAATTAGTGTCTAGATCACCTGTATGAGTAGTTTGACTAGTAAAAAAAAACTTCTTTTATATCCACCGTACGATTCGCCACAAATTTAACTATTTACTCATTTCAAAGTATGTTCCCATTTTAAGAAGTAATGCTTCCACTACAAGTTTATCATCTAATAGTGACTCGTTCAACTGCCAGTTCCGTTCCACATGGCCTGCGGAGACTGGGAAAAAGGTCAAAGTTCTAGGGGCATGGTCTGAGATAGTTATAGATTCAATGGTACAAAAATAAACATTCTTCAAATAAAATGTATCTAAAAAAAATAAATCAAAATGAGAATATGTACCATGCATTTTGGAATAGTAGCTATAGTCCTTTACCACAGTGTGCATTACCCGCCAGCTGTCCACCAAGTGGAGAGAGCACAAATGTTGCTTTACATATTTTAAAGCTCTAAAATCTAGTGGGGTTTTACCCAGTGAAGTATCCATACTTGGTTCTAATGTGAGGTTAAAATCTCCCAAAATCAGGAAACCCTCCCTGAATTTTTCCAACATCTTCAGGGTTTTGGGAAGGAAATTGACCGTACCTGTATTGGGTGTGTAAATCAAGGCGAACATATAACACTGGCCATAAAACATGCCTTTTTTTTTTTTTTTCAAAATATTTATTGGACAAAAGTAACATACAAATCGAAAGCAAAAATCCAAAGCAGAGAAAGAAATAACAAAACATGTAGCAGTCAGATTTCTCTGCTATACAGTGAGTCAACCTCGTATAAATTGTATATGAACAAGATTTGCTGAAGATAGCAATAGATAAATATAAACAGATCAATCATCAATGACATCCATGTATAGGGTCAGGATTGTCAGGGAGTGCCTGCCCCAAAGGTGGTTACTTGGAAAAAAAAAAAAAAGAAAAAAGACTAATGCCCCGTACACACGGTCGGATTTTCCGATGGAAAATGTCCGATCGGAGCGTGTTGTCGGAAATTCCGACCATGTGTGGGCTCCATCGGACATTTTCCATCGGATTTTCCGACACACAAAGTTGGAGAGCAGGAGATAAAATTTTCCGACAACAAAATCCGTTGTCGGAAATTCCGATCGTGTGTACACAAATCCGACGGACAAAGTGCCACGCATGCTCAGAATAAATAAAGAGATGAAAGCTATTGGCCACTGCCCCGTTTATAGTCCCGACGTATGTGTTTTACGCCACCGCGTTTAGAACGATTGGATTTTCCGACAACTTTGTGCGACCGTGTGTAGACAAAACAAGTTTGAGCCAACATCCGTCTGAAAAAATCCTAGGATTTTGTTGTCGGAATGTCCGAACAAAGTCCGACCGTGTGTACGCCCTATAAGTCCTAGGGAGCTATCGTCAGAACCCCCCAGGGTGACCCAAACGCCCCACCCCTTTGGGAACTTACTGTGGGAGCATCTGAAGACCTCCCAGTGGCCTGCTACCGAAACTTCCAGAAGGGGCTTTACTCCTCCAGTGGTAAGAAATAATAGGTAGAGCCCTCTTGGTCAAAAATCAGCCACCCATAAGTTTAAGAATCTGAGCTCCCTGGTGGCGAGAACACTTCCCTGACAATCCGACCCGGGCAGAAGAGAAAATCCCCAATAGGGGCCTTTTCAGGTAAATCAACTGGTTAGGTGATATAGGGTCAGGGGTCCCAGAATGGAGAAAGAGAAAACGTGTGAAAGGAAGGGAGTGAGAAAAAGAGAAGGTCAATGAGGGGGGAGAGGTTCCTTGATGCAATCTCCATACCAGGGAGGAATGGAATGTTACAAAGTGTTGCCCATGGCTCCCAGGTGGCATTAAATCTCCCAATTTTATCATTAAGTTTAGCTACAATGAGTTCTTGGGCCATGATCCATGATATTTTCCTCCTGCAGACCTGGAAGGAGATATTGGGCTTCTTCCAGGCTTTGGCTATTGTGATTTTAGCTCCCAGCAGGATGAAGAAGAAGAGTGCTTGTAAATGCTTAGTCAGGTTAGGTACGTAGTGATTAAGTAAGGCTATATTGGGGTTAGGAGTGACCGTTTCCTCCGCTAAGGAGCTAATGGTGCGGAAGATTTCCCTCCAAAAGGATCTAATACGGGGGCATATCCACCAAATATGGATCATAGAACCTTCTAGCTCACATCCTCTGAAGCAAAGTGGTGAGGTCCCGTGGTATATCAATGCTAATCTGGAAGGAACGTACTAACACCTAGTCAGAACTTTTAAGCTAGCTTTAATTAATGATACATTACAGATACCTTGAAAGGAGCGTTTCGAGACCTGAAACCATTCAGAGGCATTCCAAGTGCTGCCCGTGTCCTCCTCCCAGGCCCGAGCGTATGACGGTTTGTCCAGATTCTTTTTCAGTGCTGTATATATCAGGGAGATGCCTCCCCTCTGGTCCATAGCATTAGTGCACCATTACTCATAAGGGGTTCTAGAGGGAGGATCCCTCTTGTTAGTCCAGATTGTGTTCAGAAAATGGGAGATTTGTGAGAATCTGAACCGTTCCGTGTCCGGCATGTCCAGGTACTTACTACAATGGGACAGGGTAAGGGGACCTGCTGGTGAGAGGAAATGACCTATGCGGTAAAGGCCCTTGTCAGTCCACCAGCCGAAAGCCTTTATATTGAGTCCCGGAGGGAAATTCGGGTTACTGAATGGATGAGCCAAAGGTTTCAGAGGGGAAATCAGAAAATGATTTGTGTAAAGCTAGAAGCTTAAGGCAACTGAGTGGGACAGGGTGGGGTCCATTATGGCCGGTCTACTTTTGGGGTTAGACCATAAGAGATAATCAGTAGTGTTAAGGGGGGCGGCTTTTCTTTCCATAGAAAGCCAGTCAGGTTTTGAGCTCCTAGAGAAGACCATCGAAATTTGTTAAAATTGTGTTGCCTGATAATAACCCCACAAGTCTGGTAACCCCAAACCGCCCTGTGACTTTAGGCGCAAAAGAGTATTAGTTGGGCACCTGTACTCCTTGTTACCCCAGACAAAGCGTATTAATTCTGATTTAAATGTACTGAGAAATTGCTTCTTGATTGGGACCGGGAGGGAGCGAAAAAGATATAGGAGGCGTGGGAGAAGCGTCATCTTCACTGCATGCACCCTACCTAGCCAGGACAGACCACATCTAGACCACTTGACCAACTCCTCTTTGCATTTGATAATCATAGGAGGATAATTAGCTTTAAAGAGGTTATTAATATCTGGTGTTAGTTTTATCCCTAGATAAGGGATTGCAGCTGGGGCCCATGAAAAGTCAAAGTTATTAGAAAGGTGTGTAAGTAGATCGCTAGGGACCGTGATGTTTAAAGCCAGTGACTTATTCATATTGACCTTCAGACCAGAGATCTCAGTGAACTCCTTCAGCGTCCTGTAGATCATAGGCGTGGAAATTAAAGGGGAGGTTATGAAAAGGAGGAGATTGTCGGCATAGAGCGCATATTTATGTTCCTGGTCCCCGCACATTCCCCCTTAATGTCAGGATTCAATCCGATTGCTATGGCCAGCGTTTCGATTGCCACTTCAAAAAGGAGGGGGGAGAGAGGGCATCCCTGTCTGGTACCCGTGCTAATATTAAAAGAGGCTGAGTATCTTCCCAGCAGGTGCACCTGAGCTGACGGGTTAGAGTAGAGCGAATTGATTAAGTTAAAAAAAATAGGTGCCAAATCCCCACCTCCGGAGGATAGCAGACAGGTATGCCCAGTCTACAGAGTCAAAGGCTTTGTGTACATCAATTGAGAGAAGAAAACCTTTCTGAGGGGGCCCTCCATCCCATTGGGACTTTAGGAGGGAAATGACGTCAATGGACCGGCGGATCTGGTATGGGCCCTGTCTCCCAGGGATAAAACCCACCTGATCTTTATGTATATATGAAGGGATGAAACTCGCTACTCTATTTGCCAGTATCGTTGTCATAATTTTGATGTCATTATTTATTAGTGAAATAGGACGGTAATTGCCCATCTCGCTTGTGTCTTTGCCCAGTTTATGAATAACCAAGATGTATGCTGAGTTTAGATCCTCACCAAGGGGAGTTCCTTCCCTAAGTGCGTTGAAGAGCTTCGTCAAGTGAGGGGCCAAACAGGGGCCAAACTTTTTATAGTACCCATTTGGAAGCCATCTGGGCCTGGCGAGGAACCCTCCTTCAGTGTTTTGATCATGTCCAGAACCTCCGATTGTGTGAAGGGGTCCTCCAGGAGGTACCTGTGTTTGGACGACAGAATAGGTAATGTAAGGGAGTCTAGGAAGGTATTCTGAGTCAGACGGGAGGATGTAAGGTTCGGTCTGTAAAGGTCAGAATACAATTGATGAAAAGCTGCCATGATCTTGGCAGGGTTCTAGGTCAGGTCCCCTGAGGGTAGCTTAATTTTCGGGAATGCCAAGGAGCGGGGTTTGGGGCTCAGTTTGACTGCCAGTTTCGAACCTATCCTGTCCTTTTGGGAGTAAAATTTAGCCCCCGTCCACCTGAGGTGTCTTTCCGCAGCTTTAGTCAAGTTTAGATTAGGGAGGGCCCTGGCGTTATCTAAATTTGCTAAGGATTCAGGTGTGGGGTGTTGTTTATGTGTCTTCGCAGAATTTTGGAAGTCATCCATTAACCTAATTGTGTCTGCTCTATGTTCTGCTTTAAGTTTAGACGGCATTTGGATCAATTTCCCCCTAATTACGGTCTTATGAGCTGCCCAAACAGTTATCGGTGAGACATCATTTGTCGAGTTTATTTGAAAGTATTCTTTGATGGCCTCTTCCAGTAAGGAACATTGTATTGGGTCACTCAGTAAGGATTCCTGCAGGCGCCAGCGAGGGGGACCTCTGGAACTCGCGGATCTCTGCGTGGTCAGAGTTACCATCGGGTGATCGGACAAGGGGGTGTCAACTATCCTGGACCTCTTAATTAGGGGAATCGAGGAGGGACGTGTGAAAATGTGGTCTATCCTGGCGAAGGAATTATGAGGGGCAGAAAAATGGGTATAATCTCTAACGTGTGGGTTAGTCTCTCTCCAAATATCAATCAGTCCTGCCTCATAAAGCAATTTCGCAATTTTAACGCTCTGTCTGGAGGGGCGCCTAGGCATCGGTTTCTCACCTGCAGACTTATCCAGTGAGAAGTCAAAAGCCGTATTGGTGTCCCCGCCTACAAAAATTGTGCCTTTTAAGTGAGGTTGTAATTTGCGTATTAAGGATTCAAAAAAGGTTTTCTGCCCCTTGTTAGGGGAATAGTATGAGACAAAGGTATAAAGTTCCCCATCTATGTGGCCAGACACCAGTACCTACCGACCCAATGGGTCAATTATAACCTCTGATTGTGATAGATTAATGTGTTTGGCAAAGCAGAAGGCCACCCCTTTAGTTTTGTTAGCTGCGGAAGCCAGAAAAAATTGGGGGAAGTGTTGGTGTAGGAAAGTGGGCTTATATGAAGATGGAAAGTGTGTCTCCTGAATTAAGAAAATGTCTGCATTCATGGAATGGTATAATTGAAATAGTTTTTTACGTTTTACGGGTAAATTGAGACCCTGAGCATTGTGGGATATGATTTTGAGGGTTGGGGGAGGAGCAGTGTGAATTAGCCATGGACCAGAGGGGGTAGACCTATAAGTAAGAACTGTATCTTACCTCTGAAGAACGAGGAAACCATGTTGAGCAGCCCGATGGAAAATGGAGCCAAATGATTTGGACCTGGGGAGGGAGACCACAAACGCACCCGGTACCTCGGAACACTCGGATGAGCATAGATAAGGGGAGAGAAGAAAGGAATGAAAAAAGAAAAGATGAGAGACAAAGACGTTACAAAGACCTTAAATAAAGGATTGTCATTCAAAAATAGCCAGTGGAAACAATAAACCTGGGGGTCCCCAGACCCCTTCTCACCCCCGGGGTAAAGTGAACTAGCCTCTTCAAACCCCTAATCCTGAGGGGACCGGAAAAACCCCAACTAGGGGGAGTCCGTGAAAGAAACCAAGAGCACCAGCTGTGTTCCTGGTTTCCACTGGAGGCGTACTGGGTCCACCACGGCCCGACCCCTAAAAACAAAAAAACTTTAACTAAAGGCTGTCCTAGAGCCCATGATAATTAACATGCAGAGCGTCCCAAACAAAACTATCCACTGTAAACCTTTTATATCACCAATTGCCCCAAACCGTGCTCAACTGAGGCCCAGTGCCCCAGCCAATGAAGCTAGGGGCCCAAGGGAGCCAACAAGCACCATCTGGGGCAAGATCAGAGGCCTTGGAAACAAAGCTGGAGAAGACCCCCCGGAGGCTTGTGGGTCTGTCCCTCTACGCCACCTGCAATGCGAACTTCACCGACCTCATAGGGGGGTATGCAGAAGAAAAAACCTGGAAAAACTTTAAACAATTTAAACCCTGCTAGGTCTCCCACAAGTGATAAAAACTCAAAGCTTGACCATAAGGACTAAGGCGTATAAAGATAATTATAACCGTATGAACTAGGTAACTTATCGTTGGAATTTTCTAAAGAGCCAGTAGGTAAAAACTACCCCTCCCCCTCCCCCTTGGCATTATTTGGAACTCCCTTGCTTAGTTGACATTCAGGCTGGTAAAAGCTGAGAATGGTCCCCCAACAGAGTCAAAGATGATCAGGAATTAGTTCCTAAAAGGAGCCAAATAGTGGGGGGGGGGGGGGTAGTGTAAAAAAGCCCCAAATATGCATCCGGATGCGGAGAGAGGAGGAAACAAGAAAATCCCAGTTTAGGGCCTAAGGCCCTGTAAGAAGCCTACGATTCATGGTGGAAGTTCTCTTTGGACCGCTTGTGGTTCTGTTGAAGCCAGGTAGGTTGCAGCGGGCTAGCTAGTGGGGGTCTCTTAGAAGACGGTGTGATTCCCCTGGCGGACTTGGTGTTGGGAGGTTCCTGCATGATCAGACCCAATTGCAGAAACAGGCGTTCGCCTTCGGCAAATGATGAGAAGCTGTATTTCTTGTTTCTGCAGGAGAAATTCAAACGGAGAGGGAAAGACCACCTATATGTGATTTCTTTTTCCATCAGAATTTGCAGGAGCGGTTGGAGCGCACGTCTCTTCTGTACTGTGTATGGCGATAGGTCTGCAAAAACCTGGATTTTGTGGCCCAACAGCTTGAGGTCGTCTGAGAACCTGGACTTTTTCATCACCTCCTCCTTCACCGAATAAAAATGTGGTTTAACGATGATATCCCTATTGAGGCCATCTGCTTGGGGGGGTTGCAGGGCTCTTTGGGCTCTGTCCAACTCCATGCGGTGATCAGAGATGTCTGGGATAAGGTCCTTGATCAGAGATTTTACAGCAGCATGTATGTCCTTCTCAGACTCGGGGAGCCCCCTGATTCTAAAGTTATAACTTCTCGATCTGTTCTCGAGGTCATCGATCTTTGCAAATGCAGCTTCCAACTGATCCTGAACATCTTGAATCCTGGCTGAGTTCTGATTAATCCGTGCCACTGACTGATCAGCTCTCTTTTCTATAATGTCTATTCTCATCCCTATTTGCTGCAGGTCAGCATGGATGGATGAAGTAATTTGGGTTGCATTTAATGACAGGCTTTTAGAGTGAATAAACTCTGCCATCATTGAGGGGAAGTCATTAGGAATGGGGATAGCATCCTCAGCTTCACTTACTGATAAGAGCATGCCTGTATGTGGGTCTAGCATGGGGGTGGAGGGGAGACCAGCATTCATGCAGCCCAGCAGGGACTCCGTTGAGGCAGGAGAAGCAGTCATGGCCTGGGGTGGGGAGGAAGTACCTGGAGATTGTAGGGGTAGCAGGTCTTGATCCGCAATGGAATCATCTGAGGCCTCTGTGCCGTGTGTGCCTCGTGGGGCCGCCGTCATCTTGGCATAACTGAGGGGGACGGCCGCCGCCGACATCTGGCTGCTGAGATTCCTCCTGGCTTGTGCGGACGACATCGGAGGATTCCTGAGTGTCTCCCCCGCTAGAAAGACCCGGTGATGTGCTGGCGGGACCGATCTGCATGCTCTGGTGGCTATTGTGGGGCCGCGGTGGAGCGGAGCTCTAGACGCCTGCGGCCATCTTGTGAGCTGCTGCGCACGCGCCTTTTCATACCTTTTAACGAAAGCACCCCTCTGGGTCCAATTGCGAGGACAAGAAGCAGTGGGCATGACTTTCTAAAAGCTATTGTCACCCCCCTTGCCCTTACAATAGGAGATGTTGCATGGAACCACTGAATGAAAGGGTATAGGGGCACAATAGGGGCAGACCCTGTCACAAAGTGTGTCTCCTGCAAAAAGACCACATCTACAGCCAGGCGATGCAATTCATGCAAGAGACGGCCCCTTTTCTGAGGTGAACACAAACCCCTCATATTATAAGATACAATCTTTAATGAGGCAGCCATTACTTAATTTCCAGCTGGATACCCAGTACCATGACCACGTACCGCGGTCACCAATTTGTTCTCTGCTGATGCAACTGAATATACCACAACAAAAAAAAGGAAAAAGAGAAAAAAAAAGGAAAAAATAGAACCGTACCAAAATATTCCACTCTGGAATATACCAACTAACAGGAAGATTGATCTGTGCAGGTGTCGATACCCCATACCCGGACCTCTCCACCCACCTGCAAAATTGCAGATTATCAAGTCCCTTATATCAGCCCACTATACATAAAGGTGCCATAAATACAAATCTTCCCCATGACTTCTCTAACGTATTAACTCGCTCCCCCTCCCCCCTCCCGAGGAGCATAGTCAACATAAGTAACTCAAACTGCATTTCTATCCAAAAACAAGAGGGGGGAAAAAGGTAGGAGAAAAAAAAGGGGATGCAAAAATGTAAGCAGATCCTGTAGGGGTTGATCTATGCCTGCCTGAATGGTTCCTTCGCTGGGTTTTAGAAGGGACTTGCTGCCAACGTTCAGGATGCTGTAAGGGTGATCCTGATTTAGTCATTCTCCAATCCAAAAAATCAGTTGGGGAAGATCCAATGTTTCCACGAAGAACTGTAAATCATCCTTGGTTCTGAGGGTCACTATTTTGCCATTCTGGGAAGCCGTTAAGCTAAATGGAAACCCCCAGCGATAATTAACCTCCACAGAGCGTAAAGCTTTCAGCAAAGGTTGGACAGCTTGACGCTGCAGAAGAGTCCGGCGTGATAAATCCGGATCTAGGGACAAATATGTTCCATCAAAGACAATGTCGGGTTTGCTACGGGCAATTTTCATAACAGTTTATTTTACAGATAATTTGTGTAGTTTGCATTTGACGTCTTTCGGCCTTTCTGTATTCTGAGTAGTATAAGATGGAATACGGTGAACCCAATCTACCTCGATAAACTCAGGTGCAGAGTACCCCATAATCTGACAAAATAACTCTTGAATGGTTGAACACAACTCAGGCGTCAGAATTGTTTCAAGTAGGCCCCTTATGCAGATATTTTGGCAGTGATCCCTGTCTTCATAGTCATCCAGCTGATCCCTGTAGGAGTTTAAAACCTCCTCATGATGTTTAGTAATATCCTGAACATCCGCCACAGCCTGCACCATTGCCTCATGGCCATTTTCCAAAGCTTCTACTCTATGCCCTAATGCCTGTTTATCTTCCCTAAGGCCCTCCACCGCTTGTTGGCATGATTGTTCCACCGCAGTTATCAATTGCTGTATGTCTGCCTTAGTGCCTTAGTGGGAAGGGCCCTTAGGAGCTCTCTAATCTCCAAATCTGTGCTCTCTTCTACCACATCTGACCTTGGAGACGGCTTATCCCCCCTCCATACTGGACTAGGGCATATTACCTGTGGTGTTGGTCCCTCTCCTGGGGTCAGTTGGTCCTTGTCGGTTACCCAAGTCCATGGGGTCCTCTTCAGATGCTAGGGTTCTTCTGCCCATTCCAGGCAGGTCTTCCTTAAGAGTTGGCACTGCTGGTGTACCAATACTGGCCATTAGAGGCATAAATCACTATGGTCTTGTGCCAGGGAATCCTGATCAGAGGCTAGTGAGCCATCCCTGTATCACGGAGCACCGTGTTCAGCAGCCAGGGACTCCCCATTCAACCCTGCGTGGCCTCGGCCTGGGGTTGATAGGTCCTCTCCAAACCTTGGGGGCTTTGACCAGGTCCCGGGAAGCCGCGTCCCATGACCGTCCTTCATTTTCCGGTTACCTGCGAGCCGCATCCTTGGGCCACCCGGATCCCGCATTCTTGGGCCCCTCAGGTCCCTGCATCCTTGCGCCCCTATGGGGACACAGATGGCAAAAAATAAATAAATGCTTCAGCGTTAGTAGTGAGACTCCTGTAACATGACCGTCACTGATAGATCTTCAGCCTCTATCAATTACAAGTAGAAATAAAGGCAAAACTCCTCATGTATGGGAGGTTTATAGTTCCTGTCCACCATTCTGAGCTCCGCAGGGTAGAGCATACTGTATACCAGTTGCATATCTCTGAGCCGTTTTTTCACATGTATAAAGCTGGCACGCTGTTTCTGAGTAGCTGCAGAAAAATCAGGATATAGAGAGATGGGATTGCTATTATACTGTAGGTCTACTTCTGACCTCGCGGCACGTAAAATATTTTCACGATCTTTAATATGTAATACACGTGCAATCATCGGGCATGGAGGGGCCCCAGGGAGTGGTGATCTGGAGGGAACCCTATGTGCCCTCTCTGTAGCAAATAAGTGAGAGAATGTAGAATCTGCCATGTTATCTTTCAGCCAAATTTCCAGGAAATCTTCAGGTTGCTTACCTTCTGCCCCCTCAGGCAAGCCCACAAAGCGAACATTATTCCTCCTTTGGCGATCCTCCATATCTCCCAGCTTATCAGAGTGGGCTGCAACCTCTTTTTGCAGATTTTGCACTGTGCCCTCCATAGGGCGTGTTGTATCCAACAGATCACTAATTCTCTGCTCTGTCTCAGTGATTCTGTCTTTAACATTGTGCATGTCCTGCTTTAAAAATGACATTTCAGCTCTCATGCCATCATTATGTGCAGTCAGGGTTGTCTGGCATGTATAAATGGCCTCCATGATCTGCTTCAGGGAGAGTTCAGTGTCCTCCCCTTGTCTCACAGCATCAGCTTTATCCCCCTGAGGCAAGCTATCCAGGGAAAATCCCCTTCTCAGTCCACGGTTCTGCAGGGTAAAGGACTTACGCCACTGGAGTCTGTGTGTAACTGAACAGCCCCTCTCCGATGTGTGCTGCCTTCCCCGCGTGTCTCCTCCGCATATTGATCGCCATCTTGGGATCCCCAGGCAAATTTGGCCAGCCTTTCTCCGGTGGATTCCATGGGTGCCAGGCCATATTTCACCATACTAGTGCTCACTGCCGCCTCTGTGCACCTTTAGCCAGCTGTGGTGTTGAAGGATTTGTGTCTCTGACACTCAGGATAGCTGCAGGATTAATTGTCCCGGCCATAGCTCCGCCTCACCGCTGCTCACATATCAGCCACAAGCTCCGCCCCCTCGGTATGCGTTTTATTAATAGAGATAAGAGGGATGTCATGTGGACCTCCCAGAATCCTCCTCACCTCTCCGGTCAGCAGGTAGATGATCTCCAGGGCGTGGTTTAGTAAGCTCTCAGTCATGTGACTCTGGTCTTCCTCCATCCTGATTGGTGTGGTCATGTGATCTCTGTAGGGGAATAGCAGAAAATTATCTGGACGGTATTGCTTGTACAATATTAGGATGGGGATGTAACGGGTTAATAGACTGACTCTTTGCTCTCAGTTTTTCCTTCATGGTGATCACTGGCTCTTATATCTGTACCCCCTGTATGTTATTGGGGTGTTTATTGTTCTTTCTCTTATTGTTTCACCTAAACAATGAGCTGATGTCATCTGTAAAGCTCCGGCCTCCATTGCTCTCTTGTAGTGTGTAGGCAGCGGTCAGCGGTGAGGTCAGCTATTGGGGTGTTGTACACTCCTGACCCCTGCACTCTGCGTATTACGGATCACTGATCTACAGAAGAGGAGGGTCGGGTTCCTTTATACCACTTCAATACCAAGGACTTTTACCCCTTTCCCGTCCAGACCAATTTTCAGCTTTCGGTTGCACTTTGAATGACAATTGCGTGTTAATGCAACGCTGTTCCCATTAGAAATTCTTATCATATTTTTCACACAAATAGTTTTCTTTTGTTATTTTATTTAATCTCTACTGGGTCTTTTTTGTATTTTTGCTAAATAAATAAAAAAAACAATGTAAAATTGTGAAAAAAAATCTTGCTTTTCTTTGTTTCTGTTATTAAATTTTGCAAATAAACAATCTTTCTTAATAAATTTAGCCCAAAATGCATTCTGCTATATTTCTTTGGTGAAAATAACCCAAATCAGTGTATATTATTTAGTCTGTAGGAAAGTTATAGAGTCTACAAACTATGGGATATATATCTGAAAAATGTATCAATCCTGATGTACTGATGACTGATCTCATTTCTTGAGGCCCTAAAATGTCAGGACAATGCAAATACCCCATCAAATGACCCCTTTTTAGAAAGTAGTTTTTCTGCATTACTTTTATTTTTAATATATTTTTTTCTTTTTAAAATTTTTTTTTAACACACTGTGACCAGAGCAATACTACTCTGGGGAAGGGATCAGGATTTTTTTTTTACACATTATGATTGCATATACCAATGAATTTAATTGGTATAAGCAACCATTTATTTTTTTAACAGATTTTTTTTATTGAACAAATCAGCATTACATCATAATCAGCAACAGATATTATACCGTTCCCATACTTGCATTGTCTTACAGAGAAAAGCTATATTCTGAGTTTGTTAACCTGAAAATACATAGTACAATTTTTTCCTGTATAGGAATAAGTCCAAACCCCATCTCATGGAAACTGGAAAGTTACATAGGTGAGGTTGAAAAAAGACACAAGTACATCAAGTCCAACCTATGTGTGTGATTATATGTCAGTATTATATTGTATATCCCTGTATGTTGCGGTCGTTCAGGCGCTTATCTAATAGTTTCTTGAAACTATCGAGCCCCCCGCTGAGACCACCGCCTGTGGAAGGGAATATCCTTGCCGCTCTTACAGTAAAGAACCCTCTATGTAGTTTAACCACTTCAATACCAGGCACTTATGCACCTTCCCGCCCAGACCAATTTTCAGCTTTCAGCGCTCTCACACTTTGAATGACAATTACTCAGTCATGCTACACTGTATCCAAACAAAATGTTTATAATTTTCTTCTCACAAATAGAGCTTTCTTTTGGTGGTATTTAATCAACACTAGGTTTTTTATTTTTTGCGATATAAGCGAAAAAAACTGCAAACATTTTGAAAAAACTTTTTTTTTAGTTTCTATTGTAAAATTTTGCAAATAAGTCATTTTTCTTCATAAATCTGTGCCAAAATTTATACTGCTTCATATCTTTGGTAAAAATAACCCAAATTAGTGTATATTATTTGGTCTTTGTGAAAGTTATAGAGTCTACAATCTATGGTGCCAGTTACTGAAAATTGATCACATCTGATCACACCTGATGTACTGAAGGCCTATCTCATTTCTTGAGACACCAACAAGCCAGGAAAGTACAAATACCCCCCAAATGACCCCTTTTTGGAAAATAAACAGTCCAATGTATTTACTAAGAGGCATGGTGAGTTTTTTGAAGTTGTAATTTTTTCCCACAATTCTTGTGAAAATTAAGATATACCGTATTTATCGGCGTATAACACGCACCTAATTTTAAGAGAGAATTTTCAGGAAAAAAACAAATTTTAAAGAAAAGAACTTTGAAGCAAAATAAGGGTAACTCAGAACTTTTTTTTATTAACATTTATACAACATATAAGGTAAATAACTTAACGGGAAAGTAAAATCAACTGTTTTACCGAAGCAACTTGGATTTTATGGTGTATGTTTTAACAAAAGTTTAAAATCAGAAATCGCTGCTGTCTGGGAAACCAAGAAACTCTTCATCTTCACTGCTATCTTCAAAATCGAACTGAACACTGCTGCATTGACTGCTACTGTCTTCATAAATCAGGTCGTCTTCTTTACCATCCAAAGCATTGCTTATGCCACATTTCTTAAAAGATTTGATAACGGGGGGCGTGGCCTGGACATGGCTGAATAGGGACGTGAGTTGTGTGAGCTCCCGGCCGTCTCCCCTCACCGCAGCTAATCCAGCCGTTTTTTGCAAGCTATGCAATCATCCAGAAAGAGAACCGGGAAGAGGAGCGGTAAACAGCCTAAAATAACCCCACAGCAGCCCTCTCCTAACGAACTAAGGAGGCGATTTCAGCTCTCCCTTTTCGGCTCGCCGGAATTCAAGATGGCGGCGTCACGAGGAGACCGCGCAGAGAGACAGGCGGCGAGCGGATCTGTGTCACCGCAGGGAGATTCACAAGCAGGCGGTTATGATGGCCTCCCTCCGGATCTCCGCTTTGGCCTCGGTGAGTCATCTCAACCCGTTTCTCAAATCCCTAGAGGAGATGAGGATCTGCGCTCCATATTGCTAGCACTACCCACTAAAGCTGACATTACAGCCCTCATAGCAACAATAGAAGCATCACATAGGAAAGAAATGCAAACTGTAAAAGCTGAAGTGCGCGCCTTAAACTCCAGAATAGAGGCAGGGGAGAGCTCCCTGGTGACATTGGAACATCGCATGTCAGCCATAGAAAGCAAACAGGAGACGCACACAGAAGCACTACAAGAACAAGCATTGAGATTGGAGGAAATTGAGGACCGGAGTCGCAGGAACAACCTGAGACTCCGGGGTTTACCAGAAGCTACGGGACCGGAGGATTTGATGGATACAGCTGTGGCCATCTTCCGCAGCCTCCCAGGGATTGACCTACCTGACCGCATTGAAATAGACAGGATCCACAGGGCCTTAGGCCCTAAACCTACTGACCCCCTGAGACCCAGAGATGTGATCTGTAGGATCCACCATTATATTCATAAAGAGCAGATCCTGCGGAAGGCCTGGGAAGCGGAAGATCCGGAGCTAGATGGGGCTACAATCAAAATTCTTCCGGACCTCTCGCGTGCAACTTTACAGAGACGTGCGATAATGAAACCCCTTCTGGACTTGGCCAGGCGAAAGGGTGCGACATATAGATGGGGATATCCTCTGTCTGCCACATTTAGAAAAAATCAGAGGTCTTTCACTCTCCGCAAACCAGATGCACTACCAGCCTTATTCACCTTCCTGGATGCAGACCCAATCGCCATACCAGACTGGTTGGGCCCTCTCCCAAGACCACCTGGACGGCTAGCTGCACCTAACATGGGACAGAGCTTCCAACCAAGGCGGCAAAGAAACCGCCGTCAATCCAGGGCCTCTTCCCAAGAAGACACACGCGAGTCCTGAAACATGAATACCCCTTGTAAAGTTTAGGAATTTCATTTCCAAAAAATCCCTTTTTTCTTCCCGGTTAAAGTAACAGTGACCGAGTTTTTTGTTCTTTTTAAGATTGGAATGTATGGGTTAAACTTTCCCTATAAGGAGCACTAATCTGCCCAGGATCAATAGACCTTATGGGACACTCAGAGGAGTCCATTTTCTGAGCGGCTTTTAAAGTGACTCACAGAGTAAGATGGAGACTACGCCCTTAAACAGGACACATTCAATGGAAACCACTCGACCCAGGGACTGTTACCCTAATCTGTGAAACCACAACGCTGGTAAGCAAAGTTGATCACTTTTACTACCTAGAGATGTGCTTAAACCTACGGGACTACCTGCGGCCACCCTGAGGGTCTACGAGGAACTTCAGTTTGCTGTTCCGGCATCAATAATGGAGAAGAGACAGCCATGGGATACCCATGAACACTTGCTCTTACCCAAATACAGGTGATATGATGGCTAGCTGAACCGGTATGAGATGGTTCAGTGGGAGGGCATTTCGGCTCCTCTTTGGTGGAGTGACGAGATGCCTGCCCGGTAACCATGGAATGACACCTCATGCAGGACTTTCATTTTTTATGATAATATACATATTTGCACACAGAAAGGTTTAAATGTGTTAGATATCTCAGACAAAACCAACAGGAGGGGATATGAGATAACTGTCATTGGATGACGTAAGGAGAATTTAACCCAGGTTAAGCTATATACACGTTTAAGTTTATATTGAGGTTTTTATTTTGTTTATACTCAGTTACATTACAAAAAACCAACCACAAGGGTTATCTGTTTGGTATTATAGAACTTTAGAGACTCAATGATCAAACGAAATGCATAGCTTTTTTCAGGATTAACTTTGTTGGACATGCTGGGGCGGGGGGATGGACGGGAAGCTCGGCTCTCTGAGCCTTGTCCTACCTCGCTTCCAACTAGGCCAGCATATATCTGCGGGGGGCAAAATTTGTGTCCCCTGGCGGTTATGTGCAGAAATAACACCCCCTTAATCTAGGGGGAAAGATTATAGACAGGACTCTAGGCCCTGTCTGTGTTTGGTAAATTTTCTGGTTACTCTCATTTTTCTAACTCTCCTCTTTTATTCTCTATACTTACCCTCCCCTTCCTTCCCCAGCTTCATCCCTACCCTCCCTCCCCCTCTCTTCTCCCTCTTCCCCCATCCCAATACAATATGGCTGTAAGCAAGATCAATGTGATGTCCCTTAATGTAAAAGGACTTAACATACCCGAGAAGAGACGCATGTTACTAGACGACTTAAAACGAAACCGTACAGACATAGCTTTCCTCCAAGAGACACATTTTAAGACCAACAGACTGCCATACTTACAAAATAGACACTTCCCGACTGCCTTCCACTCTATGAACCCAGACTCCAAATCTAAAGGTGTCTCCATCCTCATTTCAAGTAAGATCCCATGGCAACTCCAGAGCTCCTCGATAGACCCGACAGGAAGATACATCTTCCTCAAAGGCACAATTGGAACTATAAAAGTAACACTGGCAACCCTGTATGCCCCCAATGAACAACAAGCCACATTCCTACAAGAAACACTAGAGAAACTACGAGACTTTAAAGAGGGACACTTGATCCTAGGAGGAGACTTTAATACCCCCTTGATCCCCTCTATGGACACGTCGTCAGGCACAACATCAGTACCACCGAACCAACTTAAAAGGATAGCTAAAACGTTCCTTAACTCACAACTGATAGACGTATGGCGATTACAACATACAGGAGAGAAGGACTTCTCCTTTTATTCCCACATACATCAAATCTATACCAGAATAGACTATTTCATGATTCCTCATTCACAACTTCATGCTGTTGAACAAACATCAATCGGCAACAGGACATGGTCAGATCATGCACCAATATTCCTGAGTTATCGCCTATCAGATACTCACTCACCCAGACATCGCTTCTGGCGACTTAACGAAAGCCTACTACAAATACCAGAAGTACTAGCAGATGTGACTAAAACTTTAAATCAGTATTTTCAAGAAAATGACCAAACAGATTGTGACCCAGGGATACTGTGGGAGGCACATAAGGTAGTTCTGAGAGGTACCCTTATTTCGCATGGAGCCCGCATTAAAAAGGAAAGGAATAAAATTCTTTCCCAACTCTTGCAGGAACTAGCCACTTTAGAAGCCAGACACAAACACGCCCCAACTCAAACGTCAGAAACACAGTTATCGACCATTAGACTACAAATCACAGATATCCTACAATACAGAGCAAAGGCGGCCCTACAGAGTGGCCGAACAAAAAATTACGAATTTGGGGATAAATGTGGAAGACTTTTAGCTAACACGATCAGAAGCCATAACCAGTCGACATATATCCCCCACATTACCACATCAGGTGGTAAAAAAGCATCCCTACCTACACATATATCTGAGGAATTCCGGCAGTTCTACTCTAAATTGTACAGTCTATCACAGGGAACCCCCCCCAATGCAATGACTGAGGAATACATTCGTTCCTCCCAAATGCCAACCCTTACTCAAGAGCTTAGAGAAGAACTAGACTCGCCCATAACCATAACAGAAATCCAGAATGCCATAAAGACAATGAAACCGAGTAAAGCCCCAGGCCCAGACGGCTATACGTTACAATATTACAAAACCTTTTTGCCTATTCTGGGGTCCAGATTGGTTACATTATATAACAAGATTGGATCGGGGGCAACCTTCGCAAGGGAAACTTTAGGAGCTCACATTTCGTTAATTCATAAAGAAGGTAGAGATCCGACAGCATGCGGGAGCTACAGGCCCATATCTTTATTGAACCTAGACCTTAAGATCTTCACTAAAGTTCTTGCTGTCAGGTTGGCGCAGCACCTCCAGAATCTTATTCACCTGGACCAGGTCGGTTTTATACCCTCCAGGGAAGCTAGAGACAGTACTACGAAAGTGCTGAATCTGCTATATATATCTAGATCCAAGAAGACCCCTTGTGTCCTTATTAATACAGACGCAGAAAAGGCCTTCGACCGTGTCAGTTGGCCTTTTATGAACGCGGTACTCCGACACATAGGCCTAGGGGAGGTGATGCTCAACCGGATAGCGGGTATTTACTCTACCCCCACAGCACGAGTGAAAACGAACGGTATTCTTTCGGACCCCTTTGTAATTACAAATGGGACAAGGCAGGGATGCCCCCTGTCCCCTCTCCTATTTGCACTCTCTCTCGAGCCATTTCTTTCCAACATTAGGCGGAATCCCAACATACACGGAATACCAGTAGGGCCCCTGCAACATAAAGTTTCAGCGTACGCGGATGATTTACTTTTCTCGTTAACAGATCCAATAGTGTCTCTACCCAACCTACTAAAAGAATTTGAAACGTATGGGAAATTGTCAAATTTAAAAATTAATTTTTCGAAATCAGAAGCCATGGGTATATCTATACCAACCACCGATCTTACAAATTTACAATCAAGCTTTAGGTTCAAGTGGACTACTTCTGCCCTGACTTATCTGGGTACGAAAATACCACCGGATCCGGCACTGATATACGACAGTAACTTCCCTCCCCTATTAACGAGAGTCAGACTTCTATTGGAAGAATGGAATAGGGGTCTACACTCCTGGTTTGGGAGGTGCAATCTAATTAAAATGTGTATACTTTCCAAGTTTCTGTACCTGTTTCAAGCCCTGCCAATCAAAATACCACCTATATACTTCAGACGCGTCCAGACTCTTTTCACTCGCTTTGTTTGGGCTAATAAGAAACCACGCATCCCCAGAACACAATTATCCAGGCCTAAACACCACGGAGGGATAGCACTCCCGGACATCCGGAAATATTATTTCGCAACACATTTAAGTAGAGTGATAGACTGGATTAGGAACAAAAATCATAAATTATGGACACAAATTGAACAACAGCAAACAGACATACCACTAGAATCAGCTTTATGGTGCTACGAATCACTTCCACTAGAACTGAAATCCCACCCCTTTATAGGTAACACCATACGGCAATGTCTCCATTCCACTCTACAAACATCAGTATCGACCACAGAGTCCCCCATGACCCCGATATTGGGAAACCCAAAATTCCCCCCGGGAATGTCATCTGGACAGTTCCAGATACTGAGAGACTCTGGATACACCAGAGCTTCACGGTTTGTGACGCAAGACAGATGGCCAACCATGACAGAATTAATAGATCCAGACGGCCCGTTTAAACTTACATTTTGGAACGCAGCCAAAATCCACCATTTCCTTCAAACAACCCCAAACCCACAATCCTACACTAGACCACTGACGACATTTGAAGATATATGCTCAGACACGGAACCGATCAAACAGTTACTATCCCAGACGTACGCTCTATTGAACACTCCTTTACAAACGCCTGATCTACCATGTATTACAAAATGGGAAAAAGACCTTCAGTGTACTTTCACATCAGTCCAGAAACAAAATATAATAGTTCTCTCTCTTAAATCCTCCATATGCACTAAAATACAGGAGACAAATTTCAAGATCCTGACCAGGTGGTATTTAACACCTAGTCGCTTACACTATATGTTTACTGAATCATCAAAATACTGCTGGAGGTGCCAGAGAGAAGTGGGAACGATCTTACATGTGTTTTGGTCCTGCCCGCACTTGACAAATTTCTGGACTGCTGTCCGTTCCATTTCCCAGAAGTTCACTGAATTTCAGATCCCGAATGACCCAGCATTTTTCTTACTGCATGTGTCCTCTATTCCGCTAAAAACCTATAAAAAATCCATACTAAGACATCTAACAAATGCAGCGAAGTCTTGCATACCTGTAATGTGGAAAAAACAAACCCCCCCTACAGTATCAATGTGGCTACGGAAAGTGGAAGACATAAATAATCTGGAAGACCTAATTCTGACATCACAAAATAGACAAACAACTTACCAAAAAACATGGGCACTATGGAATATGTTCAAATATTCAGAGGAAGGTAAGGTCCTATTTGGAAACTCGAACTAATTAATAGACCCAATATATGTAAAGGGTGACACACAAACTAGAATCCCCAAATGATCAAAATAACATCCTGACAACCGTCCCTTTTCCCTCCCCAGCTCCCTCCCCATCTTTCCTACTTCTCTTTTCCCAACTTTTCCTTCTAACTGTTTCTTCTATTTTATCTTTATTTTGTAATACTATATTTAAGTTGCAATCTCTTGATGGATATCCATCAATAGGCATATTGCATATTGGTAGAATGTGAAATAATTTAGTTGCTGACCAATCTCCCTACCCATAGTTATTAAACAAGTTAAATGATAACAGCAACGGGAGACACACATGCACCAATAAGAACACCATGAGACAAAGATTTACTAGTATTATGTCTGTAAAATGTTGATGTATCACTCTGTCTTATCATCGGGAGGCTGCGACCTTCTCTCCCCCCCCCCTCCCCCCTCTTTATTGCTTGTATTCCCGGGCTTTGCCCAAAAACTTTTGAAAAATAATAAACTATATATTTGAAAAAAAAAAAAAAAAGATTTGATAACGATATCTTCTTTAACTGCGTCCCACGAAGTCTTTATCCATTGACACACTTTTGAAATGCCAGGTCTTTTCATTCGCCCAGAATTGGTAACTTCGTGTTGGCTTTCATCACACATGTATTTATTCCATTCTTCACGCATGAAAGCTTTGAAGGGCTTGTTAATGGAAACATCTAATGGCTGTAGTTGTGATGTAAGTCCTCCTGGAATGACGGCCATTTCTGTTTTGCACATTTTCAATTCTTTCTTTGTTGGTTCTGTAAGATGAGATCTAAATGAGTCCAGTACTAACAAGGATAGCTTCTTTAACAAAGCACCCGGGCGCTTCTCCCACACATTTCTAATCCAAAGCCTCATGCCTTCTTCGTCCATCCAACCTTTAGGATGAACATGCACATTTATGCCACTTGGAATTGTCTCCTTTGGAAGAGTTTTCCTTTTAAAAATGACCAATGGTGGTAGCTTGTTTCCATCTGCGGTGCAGGCAAGGACCACGGTATAACGATTTTTTTCATGCCCTGAAGTTTTGATTGTTACGGTCTTGGCACCTTTTGCTTCCACAGTTTTATTTGAAGGAACATCAAAAGTGAGGGGTACTTCATCCATGTTGCCGATTTGACCAATTTCAAAATTGTGTCTTTTCCTTTGTTTGATAACAAAGTGATGAAACTGTATTATCTTCTCTTCATAATCATCCGGCATACGCTGAGCAATCCTGGTTCTTGTTCGCATCCGAAGCTCATGCCTCTTCATAAATCTTTGGCACCATGATGTTGTCCCTTTGAAATCCTGTATTTGCAACTGTTTGCTGATTTTCACTGCTTCAATGATGATCATTTTTGTTGATAAAGCAATGCCAGCTTTTCTATGATTTAGTACAAATTCTTTCACTTTTTCTTCTAATGTTGGCCATTTAACAGTACCACTGCGAAAATTGCATTTTGTTTTTGCTAATGTGTTTAGCTTTACTTCCATTTTTCGCCACTCTCGTATTGTGCATTCTGTTGGTGGCTCTCCAAAATGCCTTGCTGCAGCCCTATTTCCATGTTGTTTGGCATATTCTACAACCTTTAACTTGAAAGCAGCTGTATATGCTCCACGCTTTTGTTTTGATGCCATTTGGGATACCAGTAGTAGTGAAATACTGTAAGTACAGTAGTGAATGCAGTTGTTTAACTGAGGAGGCACTTATGAGAGAGTGCATTGTCTGGATGAGTCCGTGGTATTCTTTTTACCTAAATTTAAATAAAAAAAGTAAGGTAGTATTGGGTGTGTAAATTTACCAGTACTCTGTTGTACTATCTGTGTGTTGCAGGATGGCTGTGTGTAGTATGGTATGGTAATAATGGTGTTATTATTATACTGGTGTAAGATCACTAGTGGACTAGTAGGGGCTAAAAACCCCAGCCCCTCTGTGTCATCTGCCTCCTCATCTCTTTGCTCCCCCCCCCCGTCAGGCAGTGTGTGTCACTTTGCAGAGGGGGGCTAAGAAAAACCACACACCATCAGAGGCTCTCTGTCACTTTGTCCGCCTTTAAAACATTTGTACCTAAAAGGGTACAAGTTTAGGACATCCCCACAGTGCCTGATGGGGAGGGGGCAAATAGAAACACACTCTGCTTTGTAGGGATGGGGGAGCAGGGAGTGTGCATCTTTTAGCTCCCCTCCCTGCTGTCAGGCAGTGTAATTCTTTGCCCCCCTCCTTGCAGTCATCTTGTCATTCTGGTTCCCTTTAAGACCAGTGAACACACTGTTGCCTGCCCTGTACACTGCCAATTGAACTACTGGTATTTGAAAGGTATGCTTAGTGCCGGTTCACATTACTGTGCTCTGCGAGATCGCATGCAATTCACACCACACTGCAGATCACATGCAATGTCCGAGTTATGCGATTTCAGTCATACAGATAGTATTGCTGAATTTGCATGCATTCAGACCAAACACACACAGGACCCTTTTTTTGGTCCACACCAGAATTGGATCACATGGGTGTTCACACCTATGCGATCCGATTCATGTCTGAACTGTCAGTTCGCAGTGCGATATGTGAGCTGAAATGGGTGTGTCATTAACAATGTATTGACATGCCCGCAGAATGCATATGGCAGTGTGAATTGCTGTGCAAGTCAGGTTCGATGCGAGAACCTGCAGTGGATTCGCAGGGTTCCCTCATACCGGTATTTGATTAAGGCTTGATTCACCCTTGTGCGATGCGGGAACCCTGCAAATCCACTGCGGGTTCTCGCATCGAACCTGACTTGCGCAACAGTTCACACTGCCATATGCGATCTGCGGGGCGTGTCAATACAAAGTTAATGACACACCCATTTCAGCTCGCATATCGCACTGCAAACTGACAGTTCGGACATGAATCGGATCGCATGAGTGCGATCCGATTCTGCTGCGGACCACAAAAAGGGTCCTGTGCGAGTTTGGCCAGATTGTGATGCGATATCAGCCATACTATCAGTTTTGGCTGAAATCGCATCGCACTGACATCGCATGTGATTTAGACTACAGTGCAGTCTAAATCACATGCAATATTGCAGAGCGCACAAGCGTGAACCAGCACTGAGATTTTTAACATTCTCACTTCATTAATGACAGATTCTCCAGATTATCCTTCATTGAAAGATTCTCCATTATTGCTAACTAACAATTCCCTTTTACATTATTTCCGTTTAATTTTCTATTTATTGTAAGGGCTGTATTTCTGGGCTGGGACAAGGGTGTCACGTCAGGCAGTGTGTATACTTTCTTTGCGCTACCTTCCTCCCCCCTTACCCCCCGCCGGAGACTTTTTTCCCACGCTTGCTTGTGTTGCGATTCCAGTCAGAGCTAAACTCTCGCGAGCCGTGCAGAGGGGTTACCATGGATACGACCTCATGGCCGCGAGAGTTAGTGAGAGAGAATGTTTCCTCTGTGTGTGCTGCGGTGGGGGAAGGCTGCCGGAGCTCTGCAATGCTTAAGATGTGTCCCGGGACTCGCAGGTCCCCCAGGCTTACTCCGATCGCATCCGCTCGCCATCCGATTGATATATACAGTATGTACCAATGCTTTTTTTTAATACATCAGCGTATAGCACGCACACCCGATTTTCAGGGTGAAAAAGTGCGTGTTATACGCCGATAAATACAGTATATATATTTTTTTTTTTACACAAACTGGTCATATTAACAGGTTATTTCTCTCACACAGCATATACATAATTGCAACTACACCCCAAAATACATTCTGCTACTCCTCCTGAGTATAGCGATACCACATGTGTGAGACTTTTCCACAGCCTGGCCACATACAGAGGCCCAACATTGAAGTAGCACTTTCAGGCGTTCTACAAGCATATAGTGGGGACGGAAAGTATTCAGACCCCCTTAAATTTTTCACTCTTTGTTATATTGCAGCCATTTGCTAAAATCATTTAAGTTCATTTTTTTCCTCATTAATTTACACACAGCACCCCATATTGACAGAAAAACAGAATTGTTGACATTTTTGCAGATTTATTAAAAAAGAAAAACTGAAATATCACATGGTCCTAAGTATACAGACCCTTTGCTCAGTATTTAGTAGAAGCTCATTTTAATCTAATACAGCCATGAGTCTTTTTGGGAAAGATGCAACAAGTTTTTCACACCTGGATTTGGGGATCCTCTGCCATTCCTCCTTGCAGATCCTCTCCAGTTCTGTCAGGTTGGATGGTAAACGTTGGTGGACGGACATTTTTAGGTCTCTCCAGAGATGCTCAATTGGGTTTAAGTCAGGGCTCTGGTTGGGTCATTCAAGTACAGTCACGGAGTTGTTGTGAAGCCACTCCTTCATTATTTTAGCTGTGTTCTTAGGGTCATTGTCTTGTTGGAAGGTAAACCTTCGGCCCAGTCTGAGGTCCTGAGCACTCCGGAGAAGGTTTTCATCCAGGATATCCCTGTATTTGGCTGCATTCATCTTTCCCTCGATTAAAATAAAAAAGTGTAGCGCTGTAAACCCTAAATACAACCTTTAGGTTGATACGGCGATAAAACCAGTGTTGAAATCCCAATAACATGGGATATAGAGTAATAAAGCAAAGTGTCAAACAAATGAATATATGCAATATGATATGATCAATGAATGAAATTCATACTAATAAATTGCATAGACATTAATATCTAGTGTAAATAAATGTGACAGTGGGTACAATTAAATTACAGTACATATATGCTTATATAAATAACGTGACATAAATAAAACATGGAAAGAGAAAAAGTAAAATTGGAAGAAAAAATAACCAGTGTAAATTAAAACACCAATGTGCAACCAAAAATTTGAGGCAGCAGTCCGGACATACGTTAAAAAAAATGTATGGAAAAGTCCAAAAAGATGAAGGGTATTTGCAACACCGGGACCAATAACCTTAGGACATCAACAATAGGAACTGGAATAGTGAGAGAGCCACCACCGAAGATCTCAAGGAGGCTTACCATATATGTTGGTGACTTGGAGAGGCATATACCACCCAAGTCGCAAAGGCGTTTACACCAGAGAACTGGAGAGGTACATCTCTTTAGGCCACACTCATGGATCCTAAATCAGGACAACAGCTCGGCACCAATGATCTCAGACACCAGCATAAGGGTAACACTCCAGTAGGGGGCTCCAAGCCGGTATTTACATCCCATGCGGAAATAAATGAAAAACTCGCATAGGGTGATACCGTATAACAAAGATTTATCAAAAAAGATTAAAAGATAAACTCACATAGTAAAAGTCATCAAAAGTATAACAAGAACAGTAGCGTTATGAAGTGGGTCCACCTGACGCGTTTCCGCTAAAAAGCCGTCATCTGGGATGCGGACCTCACAAACATTATTGCTTATAAAGGGCTAATGACCCCATACTGAAAATTACATGACACCGGAAGTGCAACTGAATCGCATCACTTCCGGTTGATTGAGCCAAATGGTGTATAGCTTTAATTAAAAAGAAACAATGATTGAGATACCCAAATCCATTCAAATATATAATGATTATAAATAAAAATGTGCTAATATCTCTGAGGCAAACGAGGCTGCAAGAAAATGGAGCCAAGCCTTGTTTCCAAGTCTCCTCGTGACGTCACTACGCTGCGGCGTCACAGCGTACCACAAGAGGCAAACCAAGCCTCGATATGGAATGGGTCGTGTAGCCTGATCTTTCATGGCGTGATGACGCCACAAGCGTCTCGACTCACTTCCCGGCACCCAACCAGGCCCCAATGTAAGCAAAGCATGCGGCAGAAAGAACACCCATTGGTTCGCTCCCTGCCAGCAGGAAGAGGAGCAATCGGCCAAACAAAAACAAAAGTTTTACATTGATGACAGTTATGTCATGTCAGAGAAAAAATATGAATTAAACCATGTTATTAATTACTCTAATACAAAAATGAAATAAATTCAAAATATATAAAAATCAAAAAATGTTCCTATAAGGAAAGGGGGTAAAAATTAGAACAAAATGTGACTAGCCCCCTGTTGAACCCCTAAACCCGGGATAATTTCAGGCCATATATCAACTTCCTGTTGATGTTGACTGGGGTCATCAGCTACATATATGTTTACAAAAAAATAATAAAAAAAATAATAAAAATAAAAATAATAATATAACAATAAACTATGTTATATATTATACAATCTAATTACGGTTGGTCATAAAAAGTGCATTAAAAATAGCACCAAATGTCATTAACAAGGTCATCAGTTACAAGTATAATAATATAGATAAACCGATTTACCATATAGCTATGACTAACGGTATGAAATAAAATTGTGAATTAAAATTTGAAATTTAAAAGAACAAGAAAAAGGGAAAAAAAGGAAAGAAAGTCGTTCCTATTAGGACTGATTGATAAACTAATTTATGTCCCACTCAACATTCATACCTTGTGGAAAGTGGGACTGTAATTCGTATATCCAGAAAGTTTCCAATCTGGGAACTCCCCTCAAGATAGCTCCTCCCCTCCACGGAGCAATAAATTTATCAATAATCAAAAATTGAGTACCAATAAGGTTTCGATCATGGTACTGCCTATAATGCCGGGGAACCGTATGTTTAATGCTCCCAGATTTGATTAAATGAATATGCCCAGTAACCCTAGTTGTAAAGGATCTTATGGTCCGACCGACATATTGTTTGCCACAAGGGCATGTCAGTAAATAAACCACATTAGTGGTTGCGCAGGTGCAGAAATGCTTAATTTGATAAGTTCGATTGGTCACGGTTGACCGGAATTCATGGTTAGTCCTCCTACCACATATATTATATTGGCACACTGTACATCTCTTACAAGGATGGAAACCAGTCCAATTGTGGAAGAAGGATGGCTTTGTAGGGGGATTGATGATATTTGGTGCCAACTTGTTTTTAAGTGAGGGCACTCCTCTATACACCATTTTAGGTCTTTCAGGCAACAATGGACCAATAATTTTATAATTTCTTAAAATGTCCCAATGGCATTCAAAAATATATTTTAACTGTTTGTATTGGGTTGAAAATGATGTAAGAAAAGACCATTTAAAATTGTCGTTTTCTCGCTGAGGTTTATCCTCCAGCAATGAAAGACGATCAATGCCAAGAACATTAGTTAAATCCTGATCTACATCTATGTGGTTATATCCTTTCTCAAGGAACCTTTTTCTTAGAACAGTGGCTTGAGCCTTAAAAGTATCTATATCCGTACAGTTTCTATGTAAACACAGAAACTGGCTCTTTGGAACTGACCTTAACCATGATTTATGATGGCAACTATCAGTAGGTATGTACCCATTTCTATCAGTTGGTTTGAAATAGGTACTAAAAATAAATTGTTGGTCTTTCCTTTCAAGAACGAGATCCAGAAAATGTATCTTAGACCTACTGGACTCGTATGTAAGGGATATACCCCTATCATTATTAATAAGGACGAAAAAGAACTCTTTCAATTCAACAGAAGTGCCCCCCCATAGGAGGAGGATGTCGTCTATGTACCGGGCCCACAATATAAGTTGTGGGTTATCCATGGCATAGACAACATCCTCCTCCCATTTAGCCATAAACAAATTGGCCAAACTAGGAGTGAAATTTGCTCCCATTGTCACCCCCTTGTGTTGCAGGTAAAAATGATCATCAAACCAGAAGTAGTTATGTTGAGTGGCAAATTCTAGTAGTTCAACAATAAACTCAACCTGTGGGGAGGCAAGAGAGGCATCCCTATTAAGAAATTCATGTACAGGATCTATCCCTATCTGATATGGGATACATGTGTAAAGAGATGCCACATCTGCAGTGGCCATAATTAGATCACTGTGGAAAGAGACATTAGATAGCAGTCTCATCACATCTTTTGTATCTTTGAGATAAGAGGGCATATTCCGCACTGAGGGCTGTAGGAAAAAATAAATATATTTCCCTATTCTGGAGGTAACAGAGTCTTTTCCACTAATTATAGGACGTCCAGGGGGAAGGAGAGGGTCCTTGTGGACTTTGGGTAAATAATAATAACAGGAATTCGTGGGGCTACAGGAACGAGAAACAACTTTTCTTTATGATCTAAAATAAGAGAATCAAAACCCTTAGAGACGAGGCCCTGCAATTCTTTTTTAAATTTAAGTCTGGGGTTATTAGCTAATTCTTTATAGCTTTCACGGTCACTCAGGATGTGATACATTTTGTCCATGTAATCTGATTTATTTAACAGGACTATGCCTCCACCTTTATTGGCAGCGCGAATGACCAAGTTCTTATTGTCACAACGATTTTAGACCCGCTTGAGGCAAAGGGTTATGAAAATTACGTTTGGGAGGGATCTTGGCAAGATCCTTCAACACCAAATCCCTAAACATATGTAGAGCTGGAGAAAGTTGAGTAGGGGGATTAAAAAGGGAAGGGGTAGATAACCCTGAATGCACCGTTCCGGACGCTGCCGCCCTGGCAAAATTTCTTGTCGGGTTTGAAATAATGTAACATTGTATATTGATTTTTCGAATGTATTTGTGTATGTCAACAAACATATTGAATTTATTGAGCTTACATGGGGGAGCAAATTTCAAGCCTTTATTTAAAACAATTTTCTCATTCTGAGTCAGAACAGTACTGCTCAGATTAAACACACCTTGGTAAGTTACATGCACTTTCTCTTTCCTTCTCTGGCTCCTCCTCCCTCCTCGGGACCCTCTCTTGGTTCTGGGCCTCTTTTCCTGCCTTGAGGGCCCTCGTGAGGGGATGAGTCATACCCGGCATTGGGAAACGGGTAGACTCCATTATGGTAATCCTGTAAAGGGGAATATCTATTGTAAGTAGATATAGGCGGATGTTTGTAATAAGGAGGGTTAGAGTAATTGGAATAATTAGATGAATCATGGTATTGTGCAGGGGATCCCCTTTGCCATGAGAGGTCTCGTTCATGGTGATAGTAGTCACCCTGATTGGAATAATTACCTCTGTGCCCCCTCCACTTCTCCTGTTAAAATTGTGTCCCCTCCCTCTTTGGGTATTCCAGGGGGTATGTACATTCTGGGATCGACCCCTAATTGGTAAAGGACCCTCGCCCTGAGACTGACTCCTACTCATAGAAGGTTTAGGTCGCACAGAGTGATCAATAGGGGGAACTGCATTATCCGAACCTGGGGTATTAGTCTCCATAGATGGATCCGGGACAGATGGAGTGGCTGATTTTTGCCATCCAAATACTCTACCCGCCTTATAGCCCCCTATATCTCGCGAGTATTTTTTGTGTTTTTTTGTTTTCTGATCCTTATCCTCTTTCATAAGATGCACTTGGAGATTATATTTCCCTCGATTGTAACCAGTTGTCCTGTCCCTGCAGCTGAAAAAACACCCCCACAGCATGATGCTGCCACCACCATGCTTCACTGTTGGGACTGTATTGGACAGGTGATGAGCAGTGGTTTTCTCCACACATACCACTTAGAATTAAGGCCAAAAAGTTCTATCTTGGTCTCATCAGACCAGATAATCTTATTTATCACCATCTTGGAGTCCTTCAGGTTTTTTTTTTAGCAAACTCCATGCAGGCTTTCATGTGTCTTGCACTAAGGAGAGGCTTCCGTCAGGCCACTCTGCCATGAAGCCCCGACTGGTGGAGGGCTGCAGTGATGGTTGACTTTCTACAGCTTTCTCCTATCTCCCAACTGCATCTCTGGAGCTCAGCCACAGTGATCTTTGGGTTCTTCTTTACCTCTCTCACCAAGGTTCTTTTCCCACGATAGCTCAGTTTGGCCGGACGGCCAGCTCTAGAAAAGGTTCTGGTCGTCCCAAATGTCTTCCATTTAAGGATTATGGAGGCCACTGTTCTCTTAGGAACCTTAAGTGCAGCAGAAATTTTTTTGTAACCTTGTCCAGATCTGTGCCTTGCCACAATTCTGTCTCTGAGCTCTTCAGGCGGTTCCTTTGACCTCATGATTCTCATTTGCTCTGACATGCACTGTGAGCTGTACGGTCTTATATGGACAGGTGTGAGGCTTTCCTAATCAAGTCTAATCAGTATAATCAAACACAGCTGGACTCAGATGAAGGTGTAGAACCATCTCAAGGATGATCAGAAGAAATGGACAGCACCTGAGTTAAATATATGAGTGTCACAGCAAAGGGTCTGAATACTTAAGACCATGTGATATTTCAGTTTTTCTTTTTTAATAAATCTGCAAAAATGTCAACAATTCTGTGTTTTTCTGTCAATATGGGGTGCTGTGTGTACATTAATGAGGAAAAAAATGGACTTAAATGATTTTAGCAAATGGCTGCAATATAACAAAGAGTGAAAAATTTAAGGGGGTCTGAATACTTTCCGTCCCCACTGTAAACTGCACATATTCTTTCTCAACCACATATTACACTTTTGAAGGCCCTGGAGCACCAGGACAATGGAATTGTCCACAAAATGACCCCATTCTGGAAAGCACACACCCCAATGTATAATCTATGAGGCATAATGAGTCTTTTGAATGGTTCATTTTTTTCCAGAAGGTTTTGGAAAAAGTGAAAAAAAAATGAAAATGCATTTTTTTTACACAAAGTTGTCCATTTATAAGATATTTCTAACACATAGCATGTACGTAGCAAAAACGACACCCCAAAATGCATTCCTCTATTTCTCATGAGTATGGTGATACCACATGTGTGAGACTTTTACACAGCCTGGCCACATACAAAGGCCCAACATTGAAGTAGCACTTTCAGGCGTTCTACAAGCATAAATTGCACATATCCTTTCTCAACCACATATTACAATTTTTAAGGCCCTGGAGCACCAGGACAATGGAATTATGTACAAAATGACCCCATTTTGGAAAGCACACACCCCAACGTATAATCTGAGGCATAATGAGTCTTTTGAACAGTTCATTTTTTTTCCAGAAGTTTTTGGAAAATGTGGAAAAAAAATGAAAATGCATTTTTTTTACACAAAGTTGTCCCTTTATAAGATATTTATAATGCATAGCATGTACATAGCAACAAATGACACCCCAAAATACATTCTGCTACTCCTCCTGAGTATGGCGATACCACATGTTTGAGAATTTTACACAGCCTGGCCACATACAGAGGCCCAAAATCCAAGTAGCACCTCCAGGCATTCTAGCAGCATTAATTACACATATCATTTTCTGTCTACCGATCACATTTTTGAAGGCCCTTCATATTTCTAACACATAGCAGGTACATACCAAATAATAAAAGATTACCTGTGGTTTTAGAAGTGCAGTGGTCCACAAAGGAGAGCATCGGTGCAGGCAGCAGGCAGGAATGAGGTCAGCGACAGCAAAAGCAATCATCCAGGCAGCAGGCAGGAATACTGTCCATAGTTCGTACAGGCAGAGATACTGTCAGCACAGCTAGAGCACAGCCAAAGCACAGGTCCATGTAGCAGGCAGAGGCAGAAATACTGTCCAAAGTAAGTAGAGGCAGCAGGCAGATATATGGTCAACACAGCCAAAGAATTGGTCCAAACAGCAGGAAGAAACATGGTCCATAATGTCATGGGTCATTACAGGCAGCAATATGGTCAGCAATATGGTCAGCACAGCCAAAGTATTGGTCCAGGCAGCAGGAAGGACCATCAAGCTTAGGGCCAGGGGGACAGGGGTAGAGGCTTCTCCCACCCAAATCGCTTTGAAGCCTCCGGGCAACCAGACCCTGTTCTGGGAGCACAGAAAACAAAAAAACTGTTTTACTCTACTCAGAATACTATTCTGAAGCCCCTCACATATGTGAGACCCCTGTGTACTAAAGTAGGCGGCCAAAAGATCAGTCCAAGTGGCAGGCAAAAACATGGTCGATTACCAGGCCAAGATCGGTGCACGTGGAAGTCACAAACGTATTTTAAATCTGCAGGCAGAGGCATTGTCGGTAAACAGGCTGAGGTTGGTGCACGTGGAAGTCAGAAATGTGGTTTAAATTGGCAAGCAAAGACATCGTCGGTAAACAGGCCAGGGTCAGTTAATTAACATGGTAGCAGGCAAATTGGAAAATGGCAGTCTGGTAATAATAAAGGGAACTATTATTGGATAGATGTATGATAATTTTTGAAGCAATCTTAGATGCACAGGCCAGGTTGGGAGGGACATTGGGGACAATAATAGCTGGAATCTCTTCTTACTCCTCCTCTGCTGCATACACGGCATTTCGTTTGGCGTCTTCTTCCAGATTCTGTGGGGGGAATGCTATAGGGAAAGTGTTGCTCGTGAAGTCGACTCGCATTATCAGAGCGAATGCTTCCTGGGGCGGGACCTTGTTGGTAAATGAGGGCAGTGATGATATCTTCAATATACTTGTGGTAGGTGATTTGTTGGTTTTGAGTTGCTTTTTGGTAGCAGACAAACTAATTAAAAAGGGCCATGTGAAACAGGTGAAACGCAACTTTCTTGTACCAATAACGGGACTTTCTGGTTGATAAATAGGGCTGTAACATCTGATCGTTTAAATCCACCCCCCCATATACATATTGTAGTCGTGGACACATTCGGGCTTTACAATGGGGCTGTGTCTTCTTTGGATCTCCACCACGGTGTCATTGTGGATGTTAGAGAGGATGTGGACATCTTTCTTGTCCCTCCACTTCATGGCCAACACCTCCTCATTCCTCATGAATGCCGATTCTCCATTTTGCAATTTTTTTGTCAACAGATTTTGTGGGAATCCCTTACGGTATTTTTTTAAGGTAGTGCAGGCCGGGGTTTTTTTACTGTAAAGATGACGAAAAAGGGGCAGGCTGGTATAATAGTTGTCGACATATAAATAGTATCTTTTTTCAAACAGGGGGTATGCCAGCTCCCAGACAATTTTCCCACTGGTTCCAATATATGTGGGGCAGTCACGGGGCTGGAGCTGGGAGTCTTTGCCTTCGTAGATCCGGAATGTGAAGACCTATTCAGTGGCTTGATCACATAATTTATTTAATTTCAGCCCATACCTGGCTCTCTTGTTTGATATATACTGCTTGAAGTGCAGTCGGCCATTGAAATGTAAGAAGGACTCGTCCACACAAATTTTTTGGTCTGGGATGAAAACTTCTCTAAATCGCTTTAAAAGGAATTGATTAGGGGGCGTAACTTGTACAATTTGTCGTGACTGGGATGATCTCGGGGAGGGCACTGTGAATTGTCATTGAAGTGGAGAAAACGCATAATCATGTCATATCTTGTCCTGGACATGACAGCGGAATATATGGGCATGTGTTGGATGGGGTTGGTGGACCAATATGCATGGACTTTGTTCTTTATTGTAAGCCCCATATTGAAAGTAAGGCCCAAAAACAATTTAAATTCATCCAGCGTGACACATCGCCACTGGAACATGCGGGCATAGGAAGAATTGGGGTTGGCAGCAATAAATTGGGATGCATACAAATTAGTTTGATCCACCATATTCTGCAGAAAATCTTGTAGGAAAAATAAAGAAACATAATTGAATTGAGAAAAATTTGTAGTGTCGGGCTGCACACCTGGCTGTGTGGTGAAAGGGGAGATCATAACGGATCCTGAGTTGGCAGGCAACCATAAGGCTTTTGCCAGGGCATGGGGAAGGTAGGACTGGTGCTGGATTCTTCGGGTTTGGCATGTATTTCCAGTACTTGTACTGGGCTCCTCTTCCTGGGATCTGGCGCTGCTGGTGGTGGGCAGATCTCCTGATCTTGGTCCTGATCTCATTCTTTTGGGAGGGACGGTTTCCTCCGTGGACTTGGACTCTGATCCACTATCCTCCACTGGCTCGTGTTCTGAACCATAATCGGATTATGGAAGCTCCCCGCTGCTCTCATCATCCGACATGGCAAGAATATCATATGCCTCCTCAGGTGTGTAAACCCTTTGGGACATTATGGCAGTGCTTATTGGCGGGCCTGTGTAATGGTACTGCTGGTGGTAGTGGTTCCGATGGAGGTATTAGTGGCGGGCCTGCGTGGTGGTACAGATGGTGGTATAGGTGGTGGTGGTATCAATGGTGGTACGGGTGGTGGTACCAATGGCGGTATCGGTGGTGGCGGTACCGGTGACGGTATGGGTGGTGGTGGTACCGATGGCGGTACAAATGGTGGTACCGATAGTGGTACGGATGGTGGTGGCGTTACAGGTGGTGATGGCGGTACGGGTGGTGGTATCGATGGCGGTACCGACGGCGGTACGGGTAGTGGTGGTACCGATGGCGGCACTAGTGGCGATACTGGTAGTGGGCTGTGTGGCAGTATAGATGGTGGGCCTGATGGCGGTACTAGTGGCGGTACCGATGGCGGTACCGATGGCGGTACTGGTAGCCTGTGTGGTGGTACCGATGGCGCTGGGCCTGTGACAGATGGGCTGATTGACAGATGGGCGGGATGGGCTGGTTGACAAATGGGCTGGTTGACAGCTGGGCTGATTGACAGATTGGCTGGGCTGTGTGACAGGTCCTCTTTATTGGGGGGGCCGTGTTGTGCACAGTACAATACACTGATTTCAGACACTGATTTCACTCACTGATCCCTGCTCTCTCCTCACATGATCGGTGTGTGAGGAGAGAGCAGGGATCAGAAGGTAACTGCTCATCAATGTTTACATTTGTGACCTCTGTGATTTCATTGGCTGTTTACCCTGATCGGGGAAGCGATGTGTCCAAGGGACACTCGCCTTCCGTGCGCGCCACCGAGTTTGTTATGACAGGTGATCGGCTGTGACTTTGACACAGCCGATCACGTGGTAAAAAGCCAAATTCATTGGCTGTTTACCGTGATCGGGGAAGCGCTGTGTCCGAGGGACACACGCCGTCCCCGATCGCCGCGCTGCGCGCCGGCATGTCATCCTGCTGGACGTCATATGATGCCCAGTCAGGATAACGCAACCACTTCCTGGATGTCAATATGCTATTGACCGGGCGGGAAGTGGTTAAGGTTAAACCTCTTTTCTTCTAATTTTAATGAGAGGCCACATGTCTTTTTAAACTCCCTTTTGCTAAAAAGTTTTAGCCCTATTGTGGGGTCATCAGTACGGTATTTGTATATTGAAATCATATCCCCTCTCATGCGTCTCTTCTCCAGAGAGAATAAGACCAGTGCTCGCAAAACCTTTCCTCATAACTAAGATCCTCCAGACACTTTATTAGCTTTGTTGCCCTTCTTTGTACTCGCTACATTTCCAGTACATCCTTCCTGAGGACTGGTGCCCAGAACTGGACAGCATACTCCAGGTGCGGCCGGACCAGAGTCTTGTAGAGCGGGAGAATTATCGTTTTATCTCTGGAGTTGATCCCCTTTTTAATGCCAATATTCCGTTTGCTTTGTTAGCAGCAGCTTGGCATTGCCATGTCATCTACAAGGACCCCTAGGTCCTTTTCTATCCTAGATTCCCCCAGAGGTTCTCCCCCCCAGTGTATAGATTGCATTCAGATTTTTGCCACCCAGATGCATTATTTTACTTTTTTTTACATTGAACCTCATTTGCCATGTAGTTGCCCAGCCCATTCATTTGTTCAGATCTTTTTGCAAGGTTTCCACATCCTGCGGAGAAGTTATTGCCCTGCTTAGCTTAGTATCATCTGCAAATACAGAGATTGAACTGTTTAACCCATCCTCCAGGTCGTTGTGAACAAATTAAATAGGACTGGTCCCAGCACAGAACCCTGGGGGACCCCACTACCCACCCCTGACAATTCTGAGTACTCTCCATTTTTCACCAGCCTCTGAACTTGCCCTTGTAGCCAGTAGACTGTCAGTAAAAATTAGGAACAACGGTCTGGCAATTACTTGACTGAGTTCCCTAAGTACCCTCGGGTGCAAGCCATCTGGTCCCGGTGATTTATTAATGTTAAGTTTCCCAAGTCTAATTTTAATTCTGTCCTCTGTTAACCATGGAGGTGCTTCCTGTGATGTGTAATGAGGATAAACACTGCAGTTTTGGTTACTGAAGCCCCCCGATTCCCTCGTGAAGACTGAGGAGAAGAATAAATTCAATACCTTCACCATCTCTCCATACTTTGTAACCAGAGGTCCTTCTTCATTCTTTATGGGGCCAATATGGTCTGTCCTCCCTTTTTTACTGTTTACATACTTAAGGAATTTCTTGGGATTTTTGTTGCTCTCCTCCGCTATGTGTCTTTCATATTCTATCCTAGCCATCCTTATTGCACCCTTTATAAAGTCTCAATGCTGATGATGATCCCTCAAACTTGTATTTTTTGAATGCCTTCTCCAAAAGGGCCCCCTGAGACTTAGGGGCTCATCTATACTATCTATACATAGCACATTACAGATTTTGCCATCAGTGCTCATCCTCAATTCTCCAGGAAAGGAACATTTATAAGAGATCTGTAGGTTAACAGTGGGCAAATTAATATTAGTTTTAATTCCCCCCCTCCAATGAGGGAACATGGCCTCCCACTATTTAGGGGGTTTTGTTCTCTGTTCCTTTGCTGCAGTTTGTCAAAGTCTGTACTTTATAGACATGTGACTTTCTTCCACCTAATTATCTATAAGTAACCATGCCATATAACAGGATACTTACTATGGGGATATCCACGGAGGTCTTAAGCCCTAAGCCATGCGTGGCTCTCGCCTGCTGTCTTTCAAGGGCCCGCTGTTCTAAAAAAGCCTGCAGTTCTTCAAGGGCCTGCTGTATTTCAAGGGCCCGCTGTTTTTCATTGGTCTGCTGTTTTTCAAGAGCCTGCCATTTTTCAAGAGCATACCATTCTTTAAGAGCCTGCCATTCTTCAAGAGCCTGCCGTTCTTCAAGAGCCCACTGTTCTTCAAGAGCCCGCCTTTCTTCAAGAGCCAGCTGTATTTCAAGAGCATGATGTTCTACAACAGCCTGCAGTTCTTCAAGGGCCCGCTGTATTTTAAAGGGCTGCTGTTCTTTAAGGGCCCACTGTTCTTCATGGACCTGTTTTTCAAGAGCCTGCCTTTTTTCAAGAGCCTGCTGTTCTTCAAGAGCCCACTGTTCTTCAAGAGTCTGCCGTTTATCAAGAGCCCTCTGTTCAAGAGCCCGCTGTTCCTCAAGGGCCTGCTGTTCTTCAAGGGCCCACTGTTCTTCAAAGGCCTGTTTTTCAAAAGCCTGCCATTTTTCAAGAGCCTGCTGTTCTTTAAGAGCCTGCCATTCTTCAAAAGCCCGCTGTTCAAGAGCCAGCTGTTCTGCAAGAGGCCACTGTTCTTCAAGAGCCCGCTGTTCAAGAGCCCGCTGTTCCTCAAGTTCCTGCTGTTCTTCAAGGGCCCACTGTTCTTCAAAGGCCTGTTTTTCAAAAGCCTGCCATTTTTCAAGAGCCTGCCATTCTTCAATAGCCCGCTGTTCAAGAGCCAGCTGTTCTTCAAGAGGAGAGGCCACTGTTCTTCAAGAGCCTGCCGTTCTTCAAGAGCCTGCCATTCTTCAAAAGCCCGCTGTTCAAGAGCCCACTGTTCAAGAGCCCGCTGTTTTTTAAGGGCCTACTGTTTTTTAAAGGCCCGCTCCCACTGTTCTTGAATGGCCCGCTCCCACTGTTCTTTAAGAGCCCGCTGTTCTTCAAGGGCCTGCAGTCTTTCAAGGGCCCACTGTTCAAGGGCCCTCTTCTTTTCAAGAGCCCGCTGTTCTTCAAGGGTCCGCTGTTTTTCAATTTCTACAGGGGCCCGCTGTTCTTCAAGGGCCCACTGTTCTTCAAAGGCCTGTTTTTCAAAAGCCTGCCATTTTTCAAGAGCCTGCTGTTCTTCAAGAGCCTGCCATTCTTCAAAAGCCCGCTGTTCAAGAGCCAGCTGTTCTTCAAGAGGCCACTGTTCTTCAAGAGCCTGCCGTTCTCCAAGAGCCTGACATTCTTCAAAAGCCCACTGTTCAAGAGCCCCCTGTTCAAGAGCCCGCTGTTCAAGAGCCCGCTGTTCAAGAGCCCACTGTTCAAGAGCCTGCTGTTCTTCAAGGGCCTGCTGTTTTTTAAAGGCCTGCTCCCACTGTTCTTGAAGGGCCTGCTCCCACTGTTCTTTAAGAGCCGCTGTTCTTCAAGGGCCTGCAGTCTTTCAAGGGCCCACTGTTCAAGGGCCCGCTTCTTTTCAAGAGCCTGCTGTTCTTCAATGGCCCGCTGTTCTTCAAGGGTCTGCTGTTTTTCAATTTCTACAGGGGCCCGCTGTTCTTCAAGGGCCCACTGTTCTTCAAAGGCCTTTTTTTCAAAAGCCTGCCATTTTTCAAGAGCCTGCTGTTCTTCAAGAGCCTGCCATTCTTCAAAAGCCCGCTGTTCAAGAGCCAGCTGTTCATCAAGAGGCCAATGTTCTTCAAGAGCCTGCCGTTCTTCAAGAGCCTGCCATTCTTCAAAAGCCTACTGTTCAAGAGCCCGCTGTTCAAGAGCCCGCTGTTCAAGAGCCTGCTGTTCTTCAAGGGCCTGCTATTTTTTAAAGGCCCGCTCCCACTGTTCTTGAAGGGCCTGCTCCCACTGTTCTTTAAGAGCCCGCTGTTCTTCAAGGTTCCTGCAGTCTTTCAAGGGCCCACTGTTCAAGGGCCCTCTTCTTTTCAAGAGCCCGCTGTTCTTCAATGGCCCGCTGTTCTTCAAGGGTCCGCTGTTTTTCAATTTCTACAGGGGCCCGCTGTTTTTCAAGGGCCGACTGTTCCTCAATTTCTTCAGGAGCCCGCTGTTCTTCAAGGGCCTGCTGTTTTTCAATTTCTGCAGGGGCCGGCTGTTCTTCAGGGGCCGGCTGTTCTTCAGGGGCCGGCTGTTCTTCAGGGGCCCGCTGTTTTTCAAGGGCCCGCTGTTTTTCAAGGGCCGGCTGTTCTTCAAGGGCCGGCTATTCTTCAATTTCTTCAGGTGCCTGCTGTTTTTCAAGGGCCTGCTGTTCTTCAGGGGACCTCGGCGTCTTCTGTTTTTTTAGCTGTGATGCTGTTTTGTATTCTTTCGGTTTTCTAACTGGTCTCTTTTGTCCCAGGATACATTGTTTACCTATGGCCTGAAGTTTGTGTTCCATTTATCTTTCCTTCTCCTTCTCTATTAACGTGCTCAGTAACTGGTCTTCTTTCTACCATTTCATCTCTGTCTCTTTTGACTGTCTGTCCATGAGTGCCTCTCTGTGACTTGACAGTCTCCTTTCCAACTCCTCTCTATTCATCTTGTCTTTCAGTCTCGTCTCTTCCTCTTGTTTCTCCTTCAGTTTTTTCACTCTCTCTCGATTTATCTTCTCCTGTCTCATCTGCTCTCTTTTTTTTTTTTTAAATTCTTTTTATTGATTTTCCATTTAGTACAAGACAATAATACAACTGTATTTTAAGGTGACCGATATGGACACCCTCTACGCATGGCCAACATGGCCTTCCTATTCTGACTAACATAGTTCAACTGTCTATCCTATTTGATCCCCAGAACCCCCTTCCCTCCCACCTCCCTCCCCACTACCATAAATAAAAAAAAAAAAAAAAAAAGAAAAAAAAAAAGAAAGGAAAAGGTTCCCAACTTGAGTCACAGCTCATCATAGCGGATTTTGGATATTGTACTAACCTTAATCAGACATTATACTACTCTTATACAGCCACATATTGTATCTATGTAGATTACACCGTATTACTTTAGCTATTCGGTTTAAATTCTGCTGGTATTCAATATATGTATACTGCAATTACTATGACATTTATATGGTTATTTATAGTATCTTTAACACAAAACACGCAACACCATCTTTTCTCTTTCTATATGATCAGGAGTCTCCTGTATAGCAATATATCAGACTGTACTTATCCACTCTATCCCACTGTATCACTAGAGTTGTACCATGTGTGCCAGACTTTATCAAATTTTTTTAAGCAACCTCTTGCTTCATATGTGTGTTTGTAGTATGGTAACATAGCATTAACCAAACCCTTCCAGAATTCCACTGTTGGAGCTCCGGGTTTTTTCCAGTGTAACAGAATGGCTTTTCTACCATAGAATAATAGGATATTGAGCATGGTTCTCATAGCACGTGAGGGCACCACCTCCTCCACCAGTCCCAGCAGACAAACCCTGATTGTTGCCGGTATGGGTATTGACAGTAAGTCTGCTATGCAAGTTGTTATATCCGTCCAGAATCTCTGAACCTGTGAGCAGCGCCAAAAGACATGATCAGCATCTGCCGGAGAATGAGAGCACCTCCAACATTCAGCTGAGACATTCGGAAAAATCTTTGCTAGTCTATCTGGAGTATAATAACTCCTGTGCAAAAATTTAAACTGGATCAAACGATCCCTTGCTGATACGAGGTGTTTAAATGGTTGTGTCCACATATCGTCCCAGTCCTCCCCCTGTACATCATGTATCTCCGCCTCCCATTTTTCCCGACATCTAGAAATCTCTTTCGGAGTGGATTTGAAAAATTCTTTATATGTTAGTGATAATGTCTTTACCATATCCTCACTTGACAGTATTGATTCGAGGGACGAGGGCAGAGATTCCACCCTCATCTCTCGAAACTGCATCTGAAATGCATGCCTGAGCTGCAGAAACCTGAACAGATATGAATTTGGGAGGTCATGTCTGTATTTTAGTTGAGGAAATATCTGTAATTCTCCGAAGTATGTAATGTCTCTTAATGTCTTTATACCCTTTATTGCCCATACCATGGGGTCTTGGAAGTTGTAGAAGTGGGGCAAAGCTGGGTTCATCCATAAAGGAGCCGATGGTGAGACTCCCCCAAAACTTGGACTTGCCAGCTTCACCGCCATCTCCCAGGCCTTTATCGTCGCCTTCATTGTGGTCGTCAGCGGGAGGTCAGATCTAGTTACTCTAAATAGGGCATATCTGAGACTTTCATAGGATCCCAGTCTTGCTGCTTCTAACACTGTGGCTGCATCCCCATCCTCTGCTATTAGTCACCTACGAGCAAAAACCATTTGTCCGGCTAAGTAATATTTTTGCCAGTCCGGTAGTGCTAGTCCCCCTTGATCGCCAGGCTCCTGTAACGTTTTAAGGCCTATTCTTGGGGGTTTGGGCGCCCAAAGGAAGGAAGATACTATACTGTCAATCTTTTTAAAATAAGATTTGGGGATCCAGATTGGTGCATTTCTCAGGAAGTAGAGAATTACAGGGAGGAATTTCATTTTGAGCAAGGCTATTCTGCCTATTAGGGATAATGGCAGATTTGTCCAGGCCTGAACCTTTTGCTTTAATAAAGTTATCAGTGGCACCAGATTAAGGGGCATGTAATCCTGTATGTTGGAGGTAATTTTGATTCCTAAATATTTAAGGGAGGATACCCACTGAAGTGGAAGATCCGGGTCTGCCATATCACGGGCCGCCAGATCCAAAGGCAGTATAGAGGATTTATTCCAATTTACCCGTAGTCCAGAGAACCCTGCAAAACGGTCTATGATTCCCAGGGCTATCCTAAGAGAGTCTCGTGGATCGCTGAGGAAAAGCAGCATATCATCTGCATACAGCGCTACAGTTTCAGTAATTGTGCCTATTTTAATCGCCTTAATCTGCTCTGAAGATCTAAGAGCCACCGCCAACGGTTCCAAAGCAAGTGAAAACAAGAATGGGGATAGGGGGCAGCCCTGCCGGGTCCCCCTCCCCACTGCGAAGAAGTCTGAAATGAAAGTACCCAATCGTATTGCTATTTTTGGGGATTTGTATAGATCCATTTCCTAAATCGTGGACCGAATCCCATTACCTCTAGTACCTTGAGCATGTACCTCCAGTCCACAGAGTCGAATGCTTTCTCAAAGTCTATACAACTCTGGTTGTTGAGAAATCTGACTGTATCTGAAGATGTGTAAATAATCTCCTCAGATTTGTGTCTGTTGACTTGCCCGGCATAAAGCCCGTCTGGTCAATATTAACAATGGTTTGTATAATTTTGGCCAGTCTAGTTGCCAGTATTTTAGTTAAAATTTTTAGATCCATATTTAATAAGGCTATGGGTCGGTATGACACACATTCCAGAGGATCTTTATCTGGTTTCAAAATGAGAACCATGTAGGTCTCCAACATGGATTCTGGTAAGGTTTCATGCTCATGGCAATATGCCAATAGTGTATTTAGTCTGGGGGCTAAGGTCTCTACATTTAGTTTATAGAAGTCTGCTGGCAGACCATCTGGTCCAGGGGCCTTGTGCGGAGGAAAGGCAAAAATCGCCTGTTGTATTTCTTTTACTGTGATTGTAGCCTCTAGGATACTGGAGTCATTTTCTGACAATTTTGGTATGGGTAAATCCATCAGGAGGGAGTCTAAGGCCGATTCATCGTACGAAGGGATAGGGGCATAGAGGGAGGAAAAAAAGTTAACAAATTCTTGCATGATTAGTTTGGGGTCTCTTATCATGTCTCCCCCCGTACTTTTAATTACCGGAATATTAACGATAGGGTGACAGTCAGCTACCAGTAACGCTAAAAGCTTCCAGTTTTTGTCCCCTTCTGCAAACACTGTATGCGCCCTTCTAGATAATTCAGATCGGGCCTGGCCCGTGATGTGTAATGATAAGGAACGTCGTGCCTCCAACAGGGACCTGTATGCTTCCCCTGATGAAGTTTTGGCATAATCCTCCTCTCTATCTTTTACCAGGTTCTGCAGGGTCTCATTTTCTTCATTGGCCTGTACTCTGGCAGTTTTTATGGCTGAGATGCATTCCCCCCTAGTTACTGCCTTGAAGGCATCCCACACTATCAGGGGCTCTGCCGTTTCCGGGTTTGACAACCAATATGTGGTCATAGCCTCTCCTATCTGTGCCACAACCTGGTCATGCTGCAGCCAACTAGGAGAAAGTCTCTATCCTCCCCCCTTTAACCCGGATGCAAAAGATAAGGTGAGAGAAAGATGGTCTGCCAGGCCCCCAGCCAGATAGTCTATGTCTGTCACAAATGGCAAGATACGGTCATTCCCAAAGGCTAAGTCAATCCTAGCTGCAGATCTGTGTGTCAGATACATGCGAGTAACACCTATCTAAGGGATGTTTCCATCTCCATAGTTCCTTAAAGCCTGTTACCAACACCCAGCCCGCTAAGCCGACTGATCCTCCTCTACTTGGATTGGAAGATGGGAGAATGGTGCCAACCTGGTTGTTATATCATATAGTATTTGTCCTTGAAAGGGAGGGGGTACATAAACATTAACCACCACTATTGTCTTAAAACACATATCCATTACTACTGCCACATACCTTCCCCCTGGATCTGAGAGCACCTGATGGATCGTGCAAGGGATAACCTTGCTGATTAGGATTGTCACTCCCCTCGCAAATGTGGAGTACGTGGAGTGTAAAGCTCTTTGAATCCATGGTCTGCGAAGGGATAGAATCCTGGCTCCGTCCAGGTGTGTCTCCTGTAGGAGAACAATATGCGGCTGGTGCTGCTTAATATATTGGAACACTGAGGCTCTCTTTACTTTGTGATTGAGACCTCGAACGTTCCAAGATACCATTTTGATTTTACACGTCATACTTATTTGTCTTAACAATAATTTTTCCCAGGGTAAGCAGTGCCTTATATTTTTCCCAGCTAATGTTCCCCAGATTATTGGCGGTGTATGAGTTATGAGTACCCTTAATATAAACCCCTTCCCGCTGACCGTACGCATATATGCGTACTCGGCTTTCCGGGGTTATACCGGGATGATGCCCGCAGCTGCAGGCATCATCCCGGTACCGTTGTTTACAGCGGGCGATTGGCTACCCGTGTATAACAACCGATGCGGCTAAAAGCCGCTCGGCTGTTATACCGGAGGAGCGGGAGGGGACAACCCCCCCTCCTGCCGCCTCCCGCCGCTGTTACCGGGCCTCCCGTGCGATCGGGAGGCCCGGTGTCCGTTCAGCTGCCTTCGGCGGCTGGGGGCGGACTGGAACGAAGCTGCGAGCGGCTTCGTTCCAGCCTTCTTGTTGTAAACGCGGAAGCGACGTCATGACGTCACTTCCCGTTTACTCGGCTGCCAATGGCGCCGAATTTAAAAAAGTACACAGTATTCAGAATCGCAGTTTTCGGCGATCTGAATACTTTGAAGTGTAAAGGAGGGATGGGGGGGGGGACCCCCCATCCCTCCATAAAGAGTACCTGTCACCACATATTACTGTCACAAGGGATGTTTACATTGCTTGTGACAGCAATAAAAGTAAAAAAAAAAAAAAAAAAAATTTAAACACAATTTATAAAGTACAATAATAAATAAAATAAATAAAAAAAAAAAAAAAAAATTTTAAAGTGCCCCTGTCCCCGCGAGCTCGCGCAGCGAAGAAAACGCATACGGAAGTCGCGCCCGCATATGTAAACGGTGTTCAAACCAAACATGTGAGGTATCGCCGCGATCGTCAGAGCGAGAGCAATAATTCTAGCCCTAGACCTCCTCTGTAGCTCAAACCTGGTAACCGTAAAAATTTTTTAAAGCGTCGCCTATGGAAATTCAAAGGTACCGTAGTTCGTCGCCATTCCACGAGTGCGTGCAATTATAAAGGGTGACATGTTTGGTATCTATTTACTCGGCGTAACATCATCTTTCACATTATACAAAAAAATTGGGATAACTTTACTGTTTGGATTTTTTAAAATTCATGAAAGTGTCACTTTTCCAAAAATTTGCGTTTAAAACACCGCTGCACAAATACCGTGTGATAAAAAATATTGCAACAATCGCCATTTTATTCTCTAGATTCTCTGCTAAAAAAATATATATAATGTTTGGGGGTTCTAAGTAATTTTCTAGCAAAAAATACGGATTTTAACTTGTAAACACCAAATTTCTAAAATAGGCTTAGTCATGAAAGGGTTAAATTGAGCTGTGACTCTACTAAACAAAAAAACAGAACTCACCCCTGCTATTATGCTAAAAACAAAACTTTTTAGTCCAGCATATAGCTTTATCCCTGAACCAAAAAAAACCTGAACACTTGGTTTGAAATCCCGCCGACGTGGTTGAAAGTCTGGCATTTCCGTTGACACTTTCGTATCCTCTTCTTGTTGCTCCATTACAGCATACACTGGAGTCTTGGTGGTAAAAGCAGCCTTTCTCAATAAAGAGTAGTAGTATGGTAGTAAAAAACTGGATTGCTTACTTTAAGTAGGTGGCCGGATCTTCTAGGCCTTGGCCCTTTCCACAGTTTACCTGAGAAAGATGAGTTTACCACATATCCGATTGTTATTTATGGGCAAACACTTGATCATCCTCACACTCATTAGGTTTAGCAAAGTACCTTGTTCAGGAGACCATGTTGTGCCAGGTTGGTGCAATGGTTGGTATTGTTGTCAGAATTATCAAAGGGCCACATGCAAACTGGAAAAAGTATTTACCTTCACAGGCTTAGTTCCTCAGACAACTGACTGTTAGAACTCTTTATCCATCCATTCGCAGGCATCTTCCGGGTTTTCAAAGAACTTCACAGTCCCCTTGTATTGGATTCTGAGCTTGCTGGGGTACAGCATACTGTATCTTATTTCTTTTTCCCGCAGGCGTCGACGGACCTCGTTGAAGGATCTGCGTTTGTATTGCGTTGCAGCAGAAAAATCAGGGAAGAGCATGATTTTTGCATTTTCATATCTCAGGTCTTGCTGTTTTCTGGCCTGGGTCAAAATCATGTCACGGTCGCGATAATTCAGGAATCGCACCAGAAAAGGTCTTGGGAAGGCACCTGGGGGTCTATTTCCAGTGGGCACTCTATGCGCTCTTTCTATCACATATGTGGGTGGGAGATCTTGCAGCGACAACAGTTGTTTAAAAAAGAGCTCAGCGAATGTTGTGGTTTTTTCCCCTTCAGCCCCCTCTGGCAGACCGAGCACTCGGATATTATTCCTTCTTTGTCTGTCTTCTGCGTCGTCTGCCCTGCGCTGTAATGCCTGTACCTGCTCCCGAAGTTCTGTTATGCGGCCATCGTGAACATGAGAAACATCTTCCACCTCTGACACTCTGGTTTCTACAGTGGTCAGCCTGCTGCGGATCTTGTCCAAATCATGCCTTATGAGCGTGCATTCTGAGGACAGATGATCTATTCTCCCCATCAGCTCTGCTTTGCTAGCGTTTATGGCTTCTAGGATAGGCCCTGTTATTGCCTCTGCATCCACAGCCATAACCGGATCTCCCTCCGGAATACATGCCACTGATCCCTGTGCCTGTGCCATCTTACCCGCCGCTGTTTTGGCGCCCTGATCTTTGGGCGATGAAGACAAGATGGCGGGGGCGGAGCCTCTTCCGGCTTCTCCTGCAGAGCGGGCACTCCGGAGGTCCGTGTGAGCCTTGGCAGCCTTTTTAGTAGTAGAGGAAGGCATCTCCGTACTCCGGACACCTTCCCCTAAGTCAGGGTGCAGCTGAGGAGCAATGTGAGATTCTCCAGTGAGTCGGATAAGAGACAGGGCGATGGAGCTGTAGAGGAACGCGCTCTGCCTTGATCACATCCGGCCGGAAGTGTCTTCTGCTCTCTTACTTTCCGCTTCTCTTCTTTATCCTTCTCTAGCTCTCTCTTCCCCCTTTGTCTCTCCTCTCGTATTGCTGCTGCTGCTTTCCTTTTATCCTCCAAATCTTTCCGTTGCTGTTCCTTCCACTGTTTTTTTCTCCTCTTCTCTTCGTGTGCTAGTATTTGAATCTATAAAGAAAAATAAAGACAGTAAGGTTAAGTACAAATTTTAAATTAGAACGCTGCTCAAAATGTTTTTCTTCAAATTTGGATGGAGTGGGGAGAGGGTTCAAATCTTTCCAAGGTTTCATTTTTTTTATGTCCTGACTGGGACAGTTTCTCCTCACTTTCTATCATCTCAGCAAGCGAGAAACTGAGCAGAATCCCTCCAGTGGAATCCCTTCCTCATTCCATTTGAAACTGTCTTGCTCGGAGTTCTGCTTTAGTATTATATTATTAAATGTCTTGAAAGCATTTTCTCGTGAACCCTGTACACTGTGTGTAACGCAATCTGGAACCCCGCACTCTGTGTGTAACGCACTCCGGAACTCCGCACTCTGGAACCCCGCACTGTGTGTGTAACGCACTCTGGAACCCCCGCACTTTGTGTGTAACACATTCTGGAACCCCACACTCTGTGTGTAACGCTCTCTGGAACCCTGCACTCTGTGTGTAAGACATTCTGCAATGGTTGGTATTGTTGTCAGAATTATCAAAGGGCCACATGCAAACTGGAAAAAGTATTTACCTTCACAGGCTTAGTTCCTCAGACAACTGACTGTTAGAACTCTTTATCCATCCATTCGCAGGCATCTTCCGGGTTTTCAAAGAACTTCACAGTCCCCTTGTATTGGATTCTGAGCTTGCTGGGGTACAGCATACTGTATCTTATTTCTTTTTCCCGCAGGCGTCGACGGACCTCGTTGAAGGATCTGCGTTTGTATTGCGTTGCAGCAGAAAAATCAGGGAAGAGCGTGATTTTTGCATTTTCATATCTCAGGTCTTGCTGTTTTCTGGCCTGGGTCAAAATCATGTCACGGTCGCGATAATTCAGGAATCTCACCAGAAAAGGTCTTGGGAAGGCACCTGGGGGTCTATTTCCAGTGGGCACTCTATGCGCTCTTTCTATCACATATGTGGGTGGGAGATCTTGCAGCGACAACAGTTGTTTGAAAAAGAGCTCAGCGAATGTTGTGGTTTTATCCCCTTCAGCCCCCTCTGGCAGACCGACCACTCGGATATTATTCCTTCTTTGTCTTCTGCGTCGTCTGCCCTGCGCTGTAATGCCTGTACCTGCTCCCGAAGTTCTATTATGCGGCCATCGTGAACATGAGAAACATCTTCCACCTCTGACACTCTGGTTTCTACAGTGGTCAGCCTGCTGCGGATCTTGTCCAAATCATGCCTTATGAGCGTGCATTCTGAGGACAGATGATCTATTCTCCCCATCAGCTCTGCTTTGCTAGCGTTTATGGCTTCTAGGATAGGCCCTGTTATTGCCTCTGCATCCACAGCCATAACCGGATCTCCCTCCGGAATACATGCCACTGATCCCTGTGCCTGTGCCATCTTACCCGCCGCTGTTTTGGCGCCCTGATCTTTGGGCGATGAAGACAAGATGGCGGGGGCGGAGCCTCTTCCGGCTTCTCCTGCAGAGCGGGCACTCCGGAGGTCCGTGTGAGCCTTGGCAGCCTTTTTAGTAGTAGAGGAAGGCATCTCCGTACTCCGGACACCTTCCCCTAAGTCAGGGTGCAGCTGAGGAGCAATGTGAGATTCTCCAGTGAGTCGGATAAGAGACAGGGCGATGGAGCTGTAGAGGAACGCGCTCTGCCTCGATCACATCCGGCCGGAAGTGTCTTCTGCTCTCTTACTTTCCGCTTCTCTTCTTTATCCTTCTCTAGCTCTCTCTTCCCCCTTTGTCTCTCCTCTCGTATTGCTGCTGCTGCTTTCCTTTTATCCTCCAAATCTTTCCGTTGCTGTTCCTTCCACTGTTTTTTTCTCCTCTTCTTCTCTTCGTGTGCTAGTATTTGAATCTATAAAGAAAAATAAAGACAGTAAGGTTAAGTACAAATTTTAAATTAGAACGCTGCTCAAAATGTTTTTCTTCAAATTTGGATGGAGTGGGGAGAGGGTTCAAATCTTTCCAAGGTTTCATTTTTTTTATGTCCTGACTGGGACAGTTTCTCCTCACTTTCTATCATCTCAGCAAGCGAGAAACTGAGCAGAATCCCTCCAGTGGAATCCCTTCCTCATTCCATTTGAAACTGTCTTGCTCGGAGTTCTGCTTTAGTATTATATTATTAAATGTCTTGAAAGCATTTTCTCGTGAACCCTGTACACTGTGTGTAACGCAATCTGGAACCCCGCACTCTGTGTGTAACGCACTCCGGAACTCCGCACTCTGGAACCCCGCACTGTGTGTGTAACGCACTCTGGAACCCCCGCACTTTGTGTGTAACACATTCTGGAACCCCACACTCTGTGTGTAACGCTCTCTGGAACCCTGCACTCTGTGTGTAAGACATTCTGCAATGGTTGGTATTGTTGTCAGAATTATCAAAGGGCCACATGCAAACTGGAAAAAGTATTTACCTTCACAGGCTTAGTTCCTCAGACAACTGACTGTTAGAACTCTTTATCCATCCATTCGCAGGCATCTTCCGGGTTTTCAAAGAACTTCACAGTCCCCTTGTATTGGATTCTGAGCTTGCTGGGGTACAGCATACTGTATCTTATTTCTTTTTCCCGCAGGCGTCGACGGACCTCGTTGAAGGATCTGCGTTTGTATTGCGTTGCAGCAGAAAAATCAGGGAAGAGCGTGATTTTTGCATTTTCATATCTCAGGTCTTGCTGTTTTCTGGCCTGGGTCAAAATCATGTCACGGTCGCGATAATTCAGGAATCTCACCAGAAAAGGTCTTGGGAAGGCACCTGGGGGTCTATTTCCAGTGGGCACTCTATGCGCTCTTTCTATCACATATGTGGGTGGGAGATCTTGCAGCGACAACAGTTGTTTGAAAAAGAGCTCAGCGAATGTTGTGGTTTTATCCCCTTCAGCCCCCTCTGGCAGACCGACCACTCGGATATTATTCCTTCTTTGTCTTCTGCGTCGTCTGCCCTGCGCTGTAATGCCTGTACCTGCTCCCGAAGTTCTGTTATGCGGCCATCGTGAACATGAGAAACATCTTCCACCTCTGACACTCTGGTTTCTACAGTGGTCAGCCTGCTGCGGATCTTGTCCAAATCATGCATTATGAGCGTGCATTCTGAGGACAGATGATCTATTCTCCCCATCAGCTCTGCTTTGCTAGCGTTTATGGCTTCTAGGATAGGCCCTGTTATTGCCTCTGCATCCACAGCCATAACCGGATCTCCCTCCGGAATACATGCCACTGATCCCTGTGCCTGTGCCATCTTACCCGCCGCTGTTTTGGAGCCCTGATCTTTCGGCGATGAAGACAAGATGGCGGGGGCGGAGCCTCTTCCGGCTTCTCCTGCAGAGCGGGCACTCCGGAGGTCCGTGTGAGCCTTGGCAGCCTTTTTAGTAGTAGAGGAAGGCATCTCCGTACTCCGGACACCTTCCCCTAAGTCAGGGTGCAGCTGAGGAGCAATGTGAGATTCTCCAGTGAGTCGGATAAGAGACAGGGCGATGGAGCTGTAGAGGAACGCGCTCTGCCTCGATCACATCCGGCCGGAAGTGTCTTCTGCTCTCTTACTTTCCGCTTCTCTTCTTTATCCTTCTGTAGCTCTCTCTTCCCCCTTTGTCTCTCCTCTCGTATTGCTGCCGCTGCTTTCCTTTTATCCTCCAAATCTTTCCGTTGCTGTTCCTTCCACTGTTTTTTTCTCCTCTTCTTCTCTTCGTGTGCTAGTATTTGAATCTATAAAGAAAAATAAAGACAGTAAGGTTAAGTACAAATTTTAAATTAGAACGCTGCTCAAAATGTTTTTCTTCAAATTTGGATGGAGTGGGGAGAGGGTTCAAATCTTTCCAAGGTTTCATTTTTTTTATGTCCTGACTGGGATAGTTTCTCCTCAGTTTCTATCATCTCAGCAAGCGAGAAACTGAGCAGAATCCCTCCAGTGGAATCCCTTCCTCATTCCATTTGAAACTGTCTTGCTCGGAGTTCTGCTTTAGTATTATATTATTAAATGTCTTGAAAGTATTTTCTCGTGAACCCTGTACACTGTGTGTAACGCAATCTGGAACCTCGCACTCTGTGTGTAACGCACTCCGGAACTCCGCACTCTGGAACCCCGCACTGTGTGTGTAACGCACTCTGGAACCCCCGCACTTTGTGTGTAACACATTCTGGAACCCCACACTCTGTGTGTAACGCTCTCTTGAACCCTGCACTCTGTGTGTAAGACATTCTGCAATGGTTGGTATTGTTGTCAGAATTATCAAAGGGCCACATGCAAACTGGAAAAAGTATTTACCTTCACAGGCTTAGTTCCTCAGACAACTGACTGTTAGAACTCTTTATCCATCCATTCGCAGGCATCTTCTGGGTTTTCAAAGAACTTCACAGTCCCCTTGTATTGGATTCTGAGCTTGCTGGGGTACAGCATACTGTATTTTTCCCGCAGGCGTCGACGGACCTCGTTGAAGGATCTGCGTTTGTATTGCGTTGCAGCAGAAAAATCAGGGAAGAGCATGATTTTTGCATTTTCATATCTCAGGTCTTGCTGTTTTCTGGCCTGGGTCAAAATCATGTCACGGTCGCGATAATTCAGGAATCTCACCAGAAAAGGTCTTGGGAAGGCACCTGGGGGTCTATTTCCAGTGGGCACTCTATGCGCTCTTTCTATCACATATGTGGGTGGGAGATCTTGCAGCGACAACAGTTGTTTAAAAAAGAGCTCAGCGAATGTTGTGGTTTTATCCCCTTCAGCCCCCTCTGGCAGACCGACCACTCGGATATTATTCCTTCTTTGTCTGTCTTCTGCGTCGTCTGCCCTGCGCTGTAATGCCTGTACCTGCTCCCGAAGTTCTGTTATGCGGCCATCGTGAACATGAGAAACATCTTCCACCTCTGACACTCTGGTTTCTACAGTGGTCAGCCTGCTGCGGATCTTGTCCAAATCATGCCTTATGAGCGTGCATTCTGAGGACAGATGATCTATTCTCCCCATCAGCTCTGCTTTGCTAGCGTTTATGGCTTCTAGGATAGGCCCTGTTATTGCCTCTGCATCCACAGCCATAACCGGATCTCCCTCCGGAATACATGCCACTGATCCCTGTGCCATCTTACCCGCCGTTGTTTTGGCGCCCTGATCTTTCGGCGATGAAGACAAGATGGCGGGGGCGGAGCCTCTTCCGGCTTCTCCTGCAGAGCGGGCACTCCGGAGGTCCGTGTGAGCCTTGGCAGCCTTTTTAGTAGTAGAGGAAGGCATCTCCGTACTCCGGACACCTTCCCCTAAGTCAGGGTGCAGCTGAGGAGCAATGTGAGATTCTCCAGTGAGTCGGATAAGAGACAGGGCGATGGAGCTGTAGAGGAACGCGCTCTGCCTCGATCACATCCGGCCGGAAGTGTCTTCTGCTCTCTTACTTTCCGCTTCTCTTCTTTATCCTTCTCTAGGTCTCTCTTCCCCCTTTGTCTCTCCTCTCGTATTGCTGCCGCTGCTTTCCTTTTATCCTCCAAATCTTTCCGTTGCTGTTCCTTCCACTGTTTTTTTCTCCTCTTCTTCTCTTCGTGTGCTAGTATTTGAATCTATAAAGAAAAATAAAGACAGTAAGGTTAAGTACAAATTTTAAATTAGAACGCTGCTCAAAATGTTTTTCTTCAAATTTGGATGGAGTGGGGAGAGGGTTCAAATCTTTCCAAGGTTTCATTTTTTTTATGTCCTGACTGGGATAGTTTCTCCTCACTTTCTATCATCTCAGCAAGCGAGAAACTGAGCAGAATCCCTCCAGTGGAATCCCTTCCTCATTCCATTTGAAACTGTCTTGCTCGGAGTTCTGCTTTAGTATTATATTATTAAATGTCTTGAAAGCATTTTCTCGTGAACCCTGTACACTGTGTGTAACGCAATCTGGAACCTCGCACTCTGTGTGTAACGCACTCCGGAACTCCGCACTCTGGAACTCCGCACTCTGGAACCCCGCACTTTGTGTGTAACGCACTCTGGAACCCCCGCACTTTGTGTGTAACACATTCTGGAACCCCACACTCTGTGTGTAACGCTCTCTGGAACCCTGCACTCTGTGTGTAAGACATTCTGCAATGGTTGGTATTGTTGTCAGAATTATCAAAGGGCCACATGCAAACTGGAAAAAGTATTTACCTTCACAGGCTTAGTTCCTCAGACAACTGACTGTTAGAACTTTTTATCCATCCATTCGCAGGCATCTTCCGGGTTTTCAAAGAACTTCACAGTCCCCTTGTATTGGATTCTGAGCTTGCTGGGGTACAGCATACTGTATCTTATTTCTTTTTCCCGCAGGCGTCGACGGACCTCGTTGAAGGATCTGCGTTTGTATTGCGTTGCAGCAGAAAAATCAGGGAAGAGCATGATTTTTGCATTTTCATATCTCAGGTCTTGCTGTTTTCTGGCCTGGGTCAAAATCATGTCACGGTCGCGATAATTCAGGAATCTCACCAGAAAAGGTCTTGGGAAGGCACCTGGGGGTCTATTTCCAGTGGGCACTCTATGCGCTCTTTCTATCACATATGTGGGTGGGAGATCTTGCAGCGACAACAGTTGTTTAAAAAAGAGCTCAGCGAATGTTGTGGTTTTATCCCCTTCAGCCCCCTCTGGCAGACCGACCACTCGGATATTATTCCTTCTTTGTCTGTCTTCTGCGTCGTCTGCCCTGCGCTGTAATGCCTGTACCTGCTCCCGAAGTTCTGTTATGCGGCCATCGTGAACATGAGAAACATCTTCCACCTCTGACACTCTGGTTTCTACAGTGGTCAGCCTGCTGCGGATCTTGTCCAAATCATGCCTTATGAGCGTGCATTCTGAGGACAGATGATCTATTCTCCCCATCAGCTCTGCTTTGCTAGCGTTTATGGCTTCTAGGATAGGCCCTGTTATTGCCTCTGCATCCACAGCCATAACCGGATCTCCCTCCGGAATACATGCCACTGATCCCTGTTCCTGTGCCATCTTACCCGCCGCTGTTTTGGTGCCCTGATCTTTCAGCGATGAAGACAAGATGGCGGGGGCGGAGCCTCTTCCGGCTTCTCCTGCAGAGCGGGCACTCCGGAGGTCCGTGTGAGCCTTGGCAGCCTTTTTAGTAGTAGAGGAAGGCATCTCCGTACTCCGGACACCTTCCCCTAAGTCAGGGTGCAGCTGAGGAGCAATGTGAGATTCTCCAGTGAGTCGGATAAGAGACAGGGCGATGGAGCTGTAGAGGAACGCGCTCTGCCTCGATCACATCCGGCCGGAAGTGTCATCTGCTTTCTTACTTTCCGCTTCTCTTCTTTATCCTTCTCTAGCTCTCTCTTCCCCCTTTGTCTCTCCTCTCGTATTGCTGCCGCTGCTTTCCTTTTATCCTCCAAATCTTTCCATTGCTGTTCCTTCCATTGTTTTTTTCTCCTCTTCTTCTCTTCGTGTGCCAGTATTTGAATCTATAAAGAAAAATAAAGACAGTAAGGTTAAGTACAAATTTTAAATTAGAACGCTGCTCAAAATGTTTTTCTTCAAATTTGGATGGAGTGGGGAGAGGGTTCAAATCTTTCCAAGGTTTCATTTTTTTTATGTCCTAACTGGGACAGTTTCTCCTCACTTTCTATCATCTCAGCAAGCGAGAAACTGAGCAGAATCCCTCCAGTGGAATCCCTTCCACATTCCATTTGAAACTGTCTTGCTCGGAGTTCTGCTTTAGTATTATATTATTAAATGTCTTGAAAGAATTTTCTCGTGAACCCTGTACACTGTGTGTAACGCAATCTGGAACCTCGCACTCTGTGTGTAACGCACTCCGGAACTCTGCACTCTGGAACCCCGCACTGTGTGTGTAATGCACTCTGGAACCCCCGCACTTTGTGTGTAACACATTCTGGAACCCCACACTCTGTGTGTAACGCTCTCTGGAACCCTGCACTCTGTGTGTAAGACATTCTGCAATGGTTGGTATTGTTGTCAGAATTATCAAAGGGCCACATGCAAACTGGAAAAAGTATTTACCTTCACAGGCTTAGTTCCTCAGACAACTGACTGTTAGAACTCTTTATCCATCCATTCGCAGGCATCTTCCGGGTTTTCAAAGAACTTCACAGTCCCCTTGTATTGGATTCTGAGCTTGCTGGGGTACAGCATACTGTATCTTATTTCTTTTTCCCGCAGGCGTCGACGGACCTCGTTGAAGGATCTGCGTTTGTATTGCGTTGCAGCAGAAAAATCAGGGAAGAGCATGATTTTTGCATTTTCATATCTCAGGTCTTGCTGTTTTCTGGCCTGGGTCAAAATCATGTCACGGTCGCGATAATTCAGGAATCTCACCAGAAAAGGTCTTGGGAAGGCACCTGGGGGTCTATTTCCAGTGGGCACTCTATGCGCTCTTTCTATCACATATGTGGGTGGGAGATCTTGCAGCGACAACAGTTGTTTAAAAAAGAGCTCAGCGAATGTTGTGGTTTTATCCCCTTCAGCCCCCTCTGGCAGACCGAGCACTCGGATATTATTCCTTCTTTGTCTGTCTTCTGCGTCGTCTGCCCTGCGCTGTAATGCCTGTACCTGCTCCCGAAGTTCTGTTATGCGGCCATCGTGAACATGAGAAACATCTTCCACCTCTGACACTCTGGTTTCTACAGTGGTCAGCCTGCTGCGGATCTTGTCCAAATCATGCCTTATGAGCGTGCATTCTGAGGACAGATGATCTATTCTCCCCATCAGCTCTGCTTTGCTAGCGTTTATGGCTTCTAGGATAGGCCCTGTTATTGCCTCTGCATCCACAGCCATAACCGGATCTCCCTCCGGAATACATGCCACTGATCCCTGTGCCATCTTACCCGCCGCTGTTTTGGCGCCCTGATCTTTCGGCGATGAAGACAAGATGGCGGGGGCGGAGCCTCTTCCGGCTTCTCCTGCAGAGCGGGCACTCCGGAGGTCCGTGTGAGCCTTGGCAGCCTTTTTAGTAGTAGAGGAAGGCATCTCCGTACTCCGGACACCTTCCCCTAAGTCAGGGTGCAGCTGAGGAGCAATGTGAGATTCTCCAGTGAGTCGGATAAGAGACAGGGCGATGGAGCTGTAGAGGAACGCGCTCTGCCTCGATCACATCCGGCCGGAAGTGTCATCTGCTTTCTTACTTTCCGCTTCTCTTCTTTATCCTTCTCTAGCTCTCTCTTCCCCCTTTGTCTCTCCTCTCGTATTGCTGCCGCTGCTTTCCTTTTATCCTCCAAATCTTTCCGTTGCTGTTCCTTCCACTGTTTTTTTCTCCTCTTCTTCTCTTCGTGTGCTAGTATTTGAATCTATAAAGAAAAATAAAGACAGTAAGGTTAAGTACAAATTCTAAATTAGAACGCTGCTCAAAATGTTTTTCTTCAAATTTGGATGGAGTGGGGAGAGGGTTCAAATCTTTCCAAGGTTTCATTTTTTTTATGTCCTGACTGGGACAGTTTCTCCTCACTTTCTATCATTTCAGCAAGCGAGAAACTGAGCAGAATCCCTCCAGTGGAATCCCTTCCTCATTCCATTTGAAACTGTCTTGCTCGGAGTTCTGCTTTAGTATTATATTATTAAATGTCTTGAAAGCATTTTCTCGTGAACCCTGTACACTGTGTGTAACGCAATCTGGAACCTCGCACTCTGTGTGTAACGCACTCCGGAACTCCGCACTCTGGAACCCCGCACTGTGTGTGTAACGCACTCTGGAACCCCCGCACTTGGTGTGTAACACATTCTGGAACCCCGCACTGTGTGTGTAACGCTCTCTGGAACCCTGCACTCTGTGTGTAAGACATTCTGCAATGGTTGGTATTGTTGTCAGAATTATCAAAGGGCCACATGCAAACTGGAAAAAGTATTTACCTTCACAGGCTTAGTTCCTCAGACAACTGACTGTTAGAACTCTTTATCCATCCATTCGCAGGCATCTTCCGGGTTTTCAAAGAACTTCACAGTCCCCTTGTATTGGATTCTGAGCTTGCTGGGGTACAGCATACTGTATCTTATTTCTTTTTCCCGCAGGCGTCGACGGACCTCGTTGAAGGATCTGTGTTTGTATTGCGTTGCAGCAGAAAAATCAGGGAAGAGCATGATTTTTGCATTTTCATATCTCAGGTCTTGCTGTTTTCTGGCCTGGGTCAAAATCATGTCACGGTCGCGATAATTCAGGAATCTCACCAGAAAAGGTCTTGGGAAGGCACCTGGGGGTCTATTTCCAGTGGGCACTCTATGCGCTCTTTCTATCACATATGTGGGTGGGAGATCTTGCAGCGACAACAGTTGTTTAAAAAAGAGCTCAGCGAATGTTGTGGTTTTATCCCCTTCAGCCCCCTCTGGCAGACCGACCACTCGGATATTATTCCTTCTTTGTCTGTCTTCTGCGTCGTCTGCCCTGCGCTGTAATGCCTGTACCTGCTCCCGAAGTTCTGTTATGCGGCCATCGTGAACATGAGAAACATCTTCCACCTCTGACACTCTGGTTTCTACAGTGGTCAGCCTGCTGCGGATCTTGTCCAAATCATGCCTTATGAGCGTGCATTCTGAGGACAGATGATCTATTCTCCCCATCAGCTCTGCTTTGCTAGCGTTTATGGCTTCTAGGATAGGCCCTGTTATTGCCTCTGCATCCACAGCCATAACCGGATCTCCCTCCGGAATACATGCCACTGATCCCTGTGCCATCTTACCCGCCGTTGTTTTGGCGCCCTGATCTTTCGGCGATGAAGACAAGATGGCGGGGGCGGAGCCTCTTCCGGCTTCTCCTGCAGAGCGGGCACTCCGGAGGTCCGTGTGAGCCTTGGCAGCCTTTTTAGTAGTAGAGGAAGGCATCTCCGTACTCCGGACACCTTCCCCTAAGTCAGGGTGCAGCTGAGGAGCAATGTGAGATTCTCCAGTGAGTCGGATAAGAGACAGGGCGATGGAGCTGTAGAGGAACGCGCTCTGCCTCGATCACATCCGGCCGGAAGTGTCATCTGCTTTCTTACTTTCCGCTTCTCTTCTTTATCCTTCTCTAGCTCTCTCTTCCCCCTTTGTCTCTCCTCTCGTATTGCTGCCGCTGCTTTCCTTTTATCCTTCAAATCTTTCCGTTGCTGTTCCTTCCACTGTTTTTTTCTCCTCTTCTTCTCTTCGTGTGCTAGTATTTGAATCTATAAAGAAAAATAAAGACAGTAAGGTTAAGTACAAATTTTAAATTAGAACGCTGCTCAAAATGTTTTTCTTCAAATTTGGATGGAGTGGGGAGAGGGTTCAAATCTTTCCAAGGTTTCATTTTTTTTATGTCCTGACTGGGACAGTTTCTCCTCACTTTCTATCATTTCAGCAAGCGAGAAACTGAGCAGAATCCCTCCAGTGGAATCCCTTCCTCATTCCATTTGAAACTGTCTTGCTCGGAGTTCTGCTTTAGTATTATATTATTAAATGTCTTGAAAGCATTTTCTCGTGAACCCTGTACACTGTGTGTAACGCAATCTGGAACCTCGCACTCTGTGTGTAACGCACTCCGGAACTCCGCACTCTGGAACCCCGCACTGTGTGTGTAACGCACTCTGGAACCCCCGCACTTGGTGTGTAACACATTCTGGAACCCCACACTCTGTGTGTAACGCTCTCTGGAACCCTGCACTCTGTGTGTAAGACATTCTGCAATGGTTGGTATTGTTGTCAGAATTATCAAAGGGCCACATGCAAACTGGAAAAAGTATTTACCTTCACAGGCTTAGTTCCTCAGACAACTGACTGTTAGAACTCTTTATCCATCCATTCGCAGGCATCTTCCGGGTTTTCAAAGAACTTCACAGTCCCCTTGTATTGGATTCTGAGCTTGCTGGGGTACAGCATACTGTATCTTATTTCTTTTTCCCGCAGGCGTCGACGGACCTCGTTGAAGGATCTGTGTTTGTATTGCGTTGCAGCAGAAAAATCAGGGAAGAGCATGATTTTTGCATTTTCATATCTCAGGTCTTGCTGTTTTCTGGCCTGGGTCAAAATCATGTCACGGTCGCGATAATTCAGGAATCTCACCAGAAAAGGTCTTGGGAAGGCACCTGGGGGTCTATTTCCAGTGGGCACTCTATGCGCTCTTTCTATCACATATGTGGGTGGGAGATCTTGCAGCGACAACAGTTGTTTAAAAAAGAGCTCAGCGAATGTTGTGGTTTTATCCCCTTCAGCCCCCTCTGGCAGACCGACCACTCGGATATTATTCCTTCTTTGTCTGTCTTCTGCGTCGTCTGCCCTGCGCTGTAATGCCTGTACCTGCTCCCGAAGTTCTGTTATGCGGCTATCGTGAACATGAGAAACATCTTCCACCTCTGACACTCTGGTTTCTACAGTGGTCAGCCTGCTGCGGATCTTGTCCAAATCATGCCTTATGAGCGTGCATTCTGAGGACAGATGATCTATTCTCCCCATCAGCTCTGCTTTGCTAGCGTTTATGGCTTCTAGGATAGGCCCTGTTATTGCCTCTGCATCCACAGCCATAACCGGATCTCCCTCCGGAATACATGCCACTGATCCCTGTGCCTGTGCCATCTTACCCGCGCTGTTTTGGCGCCCTGATCTTTCGGCGATGAAGACAAGATGGCGGGGGCGGAGCCTCTTCCGGCTTCTCCTGCAGAGCGGGCACTCCGGAGGTCCGTGTGAGCCTTGGCAGCCTTTTTAGTAGTAGAGGAAGGCATCTCCGTACTCCGGACACCTTCCCCTAAGTCAGGGTGCAGCTGAGGAGCAATGTGAGATTCTCCAGTGAGTCGGATAAGAGACAGGGCGATGGAGCTGTAGAGGAACGCGCTCTGCCTCGATCACACCTGGCCGGAAGTGTCTTCTGCTCTCTTACTTTCCGCTTCTCTTCTTTATCCTTCTCTAGCTCTCTCTTCCCCCTTTTTTCTCTCCTCTCGTATTGCTGCTGCTGCTTTCCTTTTATCCTCCAAATCTTTCCGTTGCTGTTCCTTCCACTGTTTTTTTCTCCTCTTCTTCTCTTCGTGTGCTAGTATTTGAATCTATAAAGAAAAATAAAGACAGTAAGGTTAAGTACAAATTTTAAATTAGAACGCTGCTCAAAATGTTTTTCTTCAAATTTGGATGGAGTGGGGAGAGGGTTCAAATCTTTCCAAGGTTTCATTTTTTTTATGTCCTGACTGGGATAGTTTCTCCTCACTTTCTATCATCTCAGCAAGCGAGAAACTGAGCAGAATCCCTCCAGTGGAATCCCTTCCTCATTCCATTTGAAACTGTCTTGCTCGGAGTTCTGCTTTAGTATTATATTATTAAATGTCTTGAAAGCATTTTCTCGTGAACCCTGTACACTGTGTGTAACGCAATCTGGAACCTCGCACTCTGTGTGTAACGCACTCCGGAACTCCGCACTCTGGAACCCTGCACTGTGTGTGTAACGCACTCTGGAACCCCCGCACTTTGTGTGTAACACATTCTGGAACCCCACACTCTGTGTGTAACGCTCTCTGGAACCCTGCACTCTGTGTGTAAGACATTCTGCAATGGTTGGTATTGTTGTCAGAATTATGAAAGGGCCACATGCAAACTGGAAAAAGTATTTACCTTCACAGGCTTAGTTCCTCAGACAACTGACTGTTAGAACTTTTTATCCATCCATTCGCAGGCATCTTCCGGGTTTTCAAAGAACTTCACAGTCCCCTTGTATTGGATTCTGAGCTTGCTGGGGTACAGCATACTGTATCTTATTTCTTTTTCCCGCAGGCGTCGACGGACCTCGTTGAAGGATCTGCGTTTGTATTGCGTTGCAGCAGAAAAATCAGGGAAGAGCATGATTTTTGCATTTTCATATCTCAGGTCTTGCTGTTTTCTGGCCTGGGTCAAAATCATGTCACGGTCGCGATAATTCAGGAATCTCACCAGAAAAGGTCTTGGGAAGGCACCTGGGGGTCTATTTCCAGTGGGCACTCTATGCGCTCTTTCTATCACATATGTGGGTGGGAGATCTTGCAGTGACAACAGTTGTTTAAAAAGGAGCTCAGCGAATGTTGTGGTTTTATCCCCTTCAGCCCCCTCTGGCAGACCGACCACTCGGATATTATTCCTTCTTTGTCTGTCTTCTGCGTCGTCTGCCCTGCGCTGTCATGCCTGTACCTGCTCCCGAAGTTCTGTTATGCGGCCATCGTGAACATGAGAAACATCTTCCACCTCTGACACTCTGGTTTCTACAGTGGTCAGCCTGCTGCGGATCTTGTCCAAATCATGCCTTATGAGCGTGCATTCTGAGGACAGATGATCTATTCTCCCCATCAGCTCTGCTTTGCTAGCGTTTATGGCTTCTAGGATAGGCCCTGTTATTGCCTCTGCATCCACAGCCATAACCGGATCTCCCTCCGGAATACATGCCACTGATCCCTGTGCCTGTGCCATCTTACCCGCCGCTGTTTTGGCGCCCTGATCTTTCGGCGATGAAGACAAGATGGCGGGGGCGGAGCCTCTTCCGGCTTCTCCTGCAGAGCGGGCACTCCGGAGGTCCGTGTGAGCCTTGGCAGCCTTTTTAGTAGTAGAGGAAGGCATCTCCGTACTCCGGACACCTTCCCCTAAGTCAGGGTGCAGCTGAGGAGCAATGTGAGATTCTCCAGTGAGTCGGATAAGAGACAGGGCGATGGAGCTGTAGAGGAACGCGCTCTGCCTCGATCACATCCGGCCGGAAGTGTCATCTGCTTTCTTACTTTCCGCTTCTCTTCTTTATCCTTCTCTAGCTCTCTCTTCCCCCTTTGTCTCTCCTCTCGTATTGCTGCCGCTGCTTTCCTTTTATCCTCCAAATCTTTCCGTTGCTGTTCCTTCCACTGTTTTTTTCTCCTCTTCTTCTCTTCGTGTGCTAGTATTTGAATCTATAAAGAAAAATAAAGACAGTAAGGTTAAGTACAAATTCTAAATTAGAACGCTGCTCAAAATGTTTTTCTTCAAATTTGGATGGAGTGGGGAGAGGGTTCAAATCTTTCCAAGGTTTCATTTTTTTTATGTCCTGACTGGGACAGTTTCTCCTCACTTTCTATCATTTCAGCAAGCGAGAAACTGAGCAGAATCCCTCCAGTGGAATCCCTTCCTCATTCCATTTGAAACTGTCTTGCTCGGAGTTCTGCTTTAGTATTATATTATTAAATGTCTTGAAAGCATTTTCTCGTGAACCCTGTACACTGTGTGTAACGCAATCTGGAACCTCGCACTCTGTGTGTAACGCACTCCGGAACCCCGCACTGTGTGTGTAACGCACTCTGGAACCCCCGCACTTTGTGTGTAACACATTCTGGAACCCCACACTCTGTGTGTAACGCTCTCTGGAACCCTGCACTCTGTGTGTAAGACATTCTGCAATAGTTGGTATTGTTGTCAGAATTATCAAAGGGCCACATGCAAACTGGAAAAAGTATTTACCTTCACAGGCTTAGTTCCTCAGACAACTGACTGTTAGAACTCTTTATCCATCCATTCGCAGGCATCTTCCGGGTTTTCAAAGAACTTCACAGTCCCCTTGTATTGGATTCTGAGCTTGCTGGGGTACAGCATACTGTATCTTATTTCTTTTTCCCGCAGGCGTCGACGGACCTCGTTGAAGGATCTGTGTTTGTATTGCGTTGCAGCAGAAAAATCAGGGAAGAGCATGATTTTTGCATTTTCATATCTCAGGTCTTGCTGTTTTCTGGCCTGGGTCAAAATCATGTCACGGTCGCGATAATTCAGGAATCTCACCAGAAAAGGTCTTGGGAAGGCACCTGGGGGTCTATTTCCAGTGGGCACTCTATGCGCTCTTTCTATCACATATGTGGGTGGGAGATCTTGCAGCGACAACAGTTGTTTAAAAAAGAGCTCAGCGAATGTTGTGGTTTTATCCCCTTCAGCCCCCTCTGGCAGACCGACCACTCGGATATTATTCCTTCTTTGTCTGTCTTCTGCGTCGTCTGCCCTGCGCTGTAATGCCTGTACCTGCTCCCGAAGTTCTGTTATGCGGCTATCGTGAACATGAGAAACATCTTCCACCTCTGACACTCTGGTTTCTACAGTGGTCAGCCTGCTGCGGATCTTGTCCAAATCATGCCTTATGAGCGTGCATTCTGAGGACAGATGATCTATTCTCCCCATCAGCTCTGCTTTGCTAGCGTTTATGGCTTCTAGGATAGGCCCTGTTATTGCCTCTGCATCCACAGCCATAACCGGATCTCCCTCCGGAATACATGCCACTGATCCCTGTGCCATCTTACCCGCCGTTGTTTTGGCGCCCTGATCTTTCGGCGATGAAGACAAGATGGCGGGGGCGGAGCCTCTTCCGGCTTCTCCTGCAGAGCGGGCACTCCGGAGGTCCGTGTGAGCCTTGGCAGCCTTTTTAGTAGTAGAGGAAGGCATCTCCGTACTCCGGACACCTTCCCCTAAGTCAGGGTGCAGCTGAGGAGCAATGTGAGATTCTCCAGTGAGTCGGATAAGAGACAGGGCGATGGAGCTGTAGAGGAACGCGCTCTGCCTCGATCACATCCGGCCGGAAGTGTCATCTGCTCTCTTACTTTCCGCTTCTCTTCTTTATCCTTCTCTAGCTCTCTCTTCCCCCTTTGTCTCTCCTCTCGTATTGCTGCCGCTGCTTTCCTTTTATCCTCCAAATCTTTCCGTTGCTGTTCCTTCCACTGTTTTTTTCTCCTCTTCTTCTCTTCGTGTGCCAGTATTTGAATCTATAAAGAAAAATAAAGACAGTAAGGTTAAGTACAAATTTTAAATTAGAACGCTGCTCAAAATGTTTTTCTTCAAATTTGGATGGAGTGGGGAGAGGGTTCAAATCTTTCCAAGGTTTCATTTTTTTTATGTCCTGACTGGGATAGTTTCTCCTCACTTTCTATCATCTCAGCAAGCGAGAAACTGAGCAGAATCCCTCCAGTGGAATCCCTTCCTCATTCCATTTGAAACTGTCTTGCTCGGAGTTCTGCTTTAGTATTATATTATTAAATGTCTTGAAAGTATTTTCTCGTGAACCCTGTACACTGTGTGTAACGCAATCTGGAACCTCGCACTCTGTGTGTAACGCACTCCGGAACTCCGCACTCTGGAACCCCGCACTGTGTGTGTAACGCACTCTGGAACCCCCGCACTTTGTGTGTAACACATTCTGAAACCCCACACTCTGTGTGTAACGCTCTCTGGAACCCTGCACTCTGTGTGTAAGACATTCTGCAATGGTTGGTATTGTTGTCAGAATTATCAAAGGGCCACATGCAAACTGGAAAAAGTATTTACCTTCACAGGCTTAGTTCCTCAGACAACTGACTGTTAGAACTCTTTATCCATCCATTCGCAGGCATCTACCGGGTTTTCAAAGAACTTCACAGTCCCCTTGTATTGGATTCTGAGCTTGCTGGGGTACAGCATACTGTATCTTATTTCTTTTTCCCGCAGGCGTCGACGGACCTCGTTGAAGGATCTGCGTTTGTATTGCGTTGCAGCAGAAAAATCAGGGAAGAGCATGATTTTTGCATTTTCATATCTCAGGTCTTGCTGTTTTCTGGCCTGGGTCAAAATCATGTCACGGTCGCGATAATTCAGGAATCTCACCAGAAAAGGTCTTGGGAAGGCACCTGGGGGTCTATTTCCAGTGGGCACTCTATGCGCTCTTTCTATCACATATGTGGGTGGGAGATCTTGCAGCGACAACAGTTGTTTAAAAAAGAGCTCAGCGAATGTTGTGGTTTTATCCCCTTCAGCCCCCTCTGGCAGACCGAGCACTCGGATATTATTCCTTCTTTGTCTGTCTTCTGCGTCGTCTGCCCTGCGCTGTAATGCCTGTACCTGCTCCCGAAGTTCTGTTATGCGGCCATCGTGAACATGAGAAACATCTTCCACCTCTGACACTCTGGTTTCTACAGTGGTCAGCCTGCTGCGGATCTTGTCCAAATCATGCCTTATGAGCGTGCATTCTGAGGACAGATGATCTATTCTCCCCATCAGCTCTGCTTTGCTAGCGTTTATGGCTTCTAGGATAGGCCCTGTTATTGCCTCTGCATCCACAGCCATAACCGGATCTCCCTCCGGAATACATGCCACTGATCCCTGTGCCATCTTACCCGCCGCTGTTTTGGCGCCCTGATCTTTCGGCGATGAAGACAAGATGGCGGGGGCGGAGCCTCTTCCGGCTTCTCCTGCAGAGCGGGCACTCCGGAGGTCCGTGTGAGCCTTGGCAGCCTTTTTAGTAGTAGAGGAAGGCATCTCCGTACTCCGGACACCTTCCCCTAAGTCAGGGTGCAGCTGAGGAGCAATGTGAGATTCTCCAGTGAGTCGGATAAGAGACAGGGCGATGGAGCTGTAGAGGAACGCGCTCTGCCTCGATCACATCCGGCCGGAAGTGTCATCTGCTCTCTTACTTTCCGCTTCTCTTCTTTATCCTTCTCTAGCTCTCTCTTCCCCCTTTGTCTCTCCTCTCGTATTGCTGCCGCTGCTTTCCTTTTATCCTCCAAATCTTTCCGTTGCTGTTCCTTCCACTGTTTTTTTCTCCTCTTCTTCTCTTCGTGTGCTAGTATTTGAATCTATAAAGAAAAATAAAGACAGTAAGGTTAAGTACAAATTTTAAATTAGAACGCTGCTCAAAATGTTTTTCTTCAAATTTGGATGGAGTGGGGAGAGGGTTCAAATCTTTCCAAGGTTTCATTTTTTTTATGTCCTGACTGGGATAGTTTCTCCTCACTTTCTATCATCTCAGCAAGCGAGAAACTGAGCAGAATCCCTCCAGTGGAATCCCTTCCTCATTCCATTTGAAACTGTCTTGCTCGGAGTTCTGCTTTAGTATTATATTATTAAATGTCTTGAAAGCATTTTCTCGTGAACCCTGTACACTGTGTGTAACGCAATCTGGAACCTCGCACTCTGTGTGTAACGCACTCCGGAACTCCGCACTCTGGAACCCCGCACTGTGTGTGTAACGCACTCTGGAACCCCCGCACTTTGTGTGTAACACATTCTGGAACCCCACACTCTGTGTGTAACGCTCTCTGGAACCCTGCACTCTGTGTGTAAGACATTCTGCAATGGTTGGTATTGTTGTCAGAATTATCAAAGGGCCACATGCAAACTGGAAAAAGTATTTACCTTCACAGGCTTAGTTCCTCAGACAACTGACTGTTAGAACTCTTTATCCATCCATTCGCAGGCATCTTCCGGGTTTTCAAAGAACTTCACAGTCCCCTTGTATTGGATTCTGAGCTTGCTGGGGTACAGCATACTGTATCTTATTTCTTTTTCCCGCAGGCGTCGACGGACCTCGTTGAAGGATCTGCGTTTGTATTGCGTTGCAGCAGAAAAATCAGGGAAGAGCATGATTTTTGCATTTTCATATCTCAGGTCTTGCTGTTTTCTGGCCTGGGTCAAAATCATGTCACGGTCGCGATAATTCAGGAATCTCACCAGAAAAGGTCTTGGGAAGGCACCTGGGGGTCTATTTCCAGTGGGCACTCTATGCGCTCTTTCTATCACATATGTGGGTGGGAGATCTTGCAGCGACAACAGTTGTTTAAAAAAGAGCTCAGCGAATGTTGTGGTTTTATCCCCTTCAGCCCCCTCTGGCAGACCGACCACTCGGATATTATTCCTTCTTTGTCTGTCTTCTGCGTCGTCTGCCCTGCGCTGTAATGCCTGTACCTGCTCCCGAAGTTCTGTTATGCGGCCATCGTGAACATGAGAAACATCTTCCACCTCTGACACTCTGGTTTCTACAGTGGTCAGCCTGCTGCGGATCTTGTCCAAATCATGCCTTATGAGCGTGCATTCTGAGGACAGATGATCTATTCTCCCCATCAGCTCTGCTTTGCTAGCGTTTATGGCTTCTAGGATAGGCCCTGTTATTGCCTCTGCATCCACAGCCATAACCGGATCTCCCTCCGGAATACATGCCACTGATCCCTGTGCCTGTGCCATCTTACCCGCCGCTGTTTTGGCGCCCTGATCTTTCGGTGATGAAGACAAGATGGCGGGGGCGGAGCCTCTTCCGGCTTCTCCTGCAGAGCGGGCACTCCGGAGGTCCGTGTGAGCCTTGGCAGCCTTTTTAGTAGTAGAGGAAGGCATCTCCGTACTCCGGACACCTTCCCCTAAGTCAGGGTGCAGCTGAGGAGCAATGTGAGATTCTCCAGTGAGTCGGATAAGAGACAGGGCGATGGAGCTGTAGAGGAACGCGCTCTGCCTCGATCACATCCGGCCGGAAGTGTCTTCTGCTCTCTTACTTTCCGCTTCTCTTCTTTATCCTTCTCTAGCTCTCTCTTCCCCCTTTGTCTCTCCTCTCGTATTGCTGCCGCTGCTTTCCTTTTATCCTCCAAATCTTTCCGTTGCTGTTCCTTCCACTGTTTTTTTCTCCTCTTCTTCTCTTCGTGTGTTAGTATATGAATCTATAAAGAAAAATAAAGACAGTAAGGTTAAGTACAAATTTTAAATTAGAACGCTGCTCAAAATGTTTTTCTTCAAATTTGGATGGAGTGGGGAGAGGGTTCAAATCTTTCCAAGGTTTCATTTTTTTTTATGTCCTGACTGGGATAGTTTCTCCTCACTTTCTATCATCTCAGCAAGCGAGAAACTGAGCAGAATCCCTCCAGTGGAATCCCTTCCTCATTCCATTTGAAACTGTCTTGCTCGGAGTTCTGCTTTAGTATTATATTATTAAATGTCTTGAAAGCATTTTCTCGTGAACCCTGTACACTGTGTGTAACGCAATCTGGAACCTCGCACTCTGTGTGTAACGCACTCCGGAACTCCGCACTCTGGAACCCCGCACTGTGTGTGTAACGCACTCTGGAACCCCCGCACTTTGTGTGTAACACATTCTGGAACCCCACACTCTGTGTGTAACGCTCTCTGGAACCCTGCACTCTGTGTGTAAGACATTCTGCAATAGTTGGTATTGTTGTCAGAATTATCAAAGGGCCACATGCAAACTGGAAAAAGTATTTACCTTCACAGGCTTAGTTCCTCAGACAACTGACTGTTAGAACTTTTTATCCATCCATTCGCAGGCATCTTCCGGGTTTTCAAAGAACTTCACAGTCCCCTTGTATTGGATTCTGAGCTTGCTGGGGTACAGCATACTGTATCTTATTTCTTTTTCCCGCAGGCGTCGACGGACCTCGTTGAAGGATCTGTGTTTGTATTGCGTTGCAGCAGAAAAATCAGGGAAGAGCATGATTTTTGCATTTTCATATCTCAGGTCTTGCTGTTTTCTGGCCTGGGTCAAAATCATGTCACGGTCGCGATAATTCAGGAATCTCACCAGAAAAGGTCTTGGGAAGGCACCTGGGGGTCTATTTCCAGTGGGCACTCTATGCGCTCTTTCTATCACATATGTGGGTGGGAGATCTTGCAGCGACAACAGTTGTTTAAAAAAGAGCTCAGCGAATGTTGTGGTTTTATCCCCTTCAGCCCCCTCTGGCAGACCGACCACTCGGATATTATTCCTTCTTTGTCTGTCTTCTGTTTCGTCTGCCCTGCGCTGTAATGCCTGTACCTGCTCCCGAAGTTCTGTTATGCGGCCATCGTGAACATGAGAAACATCTTCCACCTCTGACACTCTGGTTTCTACAGTGGTCAGCCTGCTGCGGATCTTGTCCAAATCATGCCTTATGAGCGTGCATTCTGAGGACAGATGATCTATTCTCCCCATCAGCTCTGCTTTGCTAGCGTTTATGGCTTCTAGGATAGGCCCTGTTATTGCCTCTGCATCCACAGCCATAACCGGATCTCCCTCCGGAATACATGCCACTGATCCCTGTGCCTGTGCCATCTTACCCGCCGCTGTTTTGGCGCCCTGATCTTTCAGCGATGAAGACAAGATGGCGGGGGCGGAGCCTCTTCCGGCTTCTCCTGCAGAGCGGGCACTCCGGAGGTCCGTGTGAGCCTTGGCAGCCTTTTTAGTAGTAGAGGAAGGCATCTCCGTACTCCGGACACCTTCCCCTAAGTCAGGGTGCAGCTGAGGAGCAATGTGAGATTCTCCAGTGAGTCGGATAAGAGACAGGGCGATGGAGCTGTAGAGGAACGCGCTCTGCCTCGATCACATCCGGCCGGAAGTGTCATCTGCTCTCTTACTTTCCGCTTCTCTTCTTTATCCTTCTCTAGCTCTCTCTTCCCCCTTTGTCTCTCCTCTCGTATTGCTGCCGCTGCTTTCCTTTTATCCTCCAAATCTTTCCGTTGCTGTTCCTTCCATTGTTTTTTTCTCCTCTTCTTCTCTTCGTGTGCTAGTATTTGAATCTATAAAGAAAAATAAAGACAGTAAGGTTAAGTACAAATTTTAAATTAGAACGCTGCTCAAAATGTTTTTCTTCAAATTTGGATGGAGTGGGGAGAGGGTTCAAATCTTTCCAAGGTTTCATTTTTTTTATGTCCTGACTGGGACAGTTTCTCCTCACTTTCTATCATCTCAGCAAGCGAGAAACTGAGCAGAATCCCTCCAGTGGAATCCCTTCCTCATTCCATTTGAAACTGTCTTGCTCGGAGTTCTGCTTTAGTATTATATTATTAAATGTCTTGAAAGCATTTTCTCGTGAACCCTGTACACTGTGTGTAACGCAATCTGGAACCTCGCACTCTGTGTGTAACGCACTCCGGAACTCCGCACTCTGGAACCCCGCACTGTGTGTGTAACGCACTCTGGAACCCCCGCACTTTGTGTGTAACACATTCTGGAACCCCACACTCTGTGTGTAACGCTCTCTGGAACCCTGCACTCTGTGTGTAAGACATTCTGCAATGGTTGGTATTGTTGTCAGAATTATCAAAGGGCCACATGCAAACTGGAAAAAGTATTTACCTTCACAGGCTTAGTTCCTCAGACAACTGACTGTTAGAACTCTTTATCCATCCATTCGCAGGCATCTTCCGGGTTTTCAAAGAACTTCACAGTCCCCTTGTATTGGATTCTGAGCTTGCTGGGGTACAGCATACTGTATCTTATTTCTTTTTCCCGCAGGCGTCGACGGACCTCGTTGAAGGATCTGCGTTTGTATTGCGTTGCAGCAGAAAAATCAGGGAAGAGCATGATTTTTGCATTTTCATATCTCAGGTCTTGCTGTTTTCTGGCCTGGGTCAAAATCATGTCACGGTCGCGATAATTCAGGAATCTCACCAGAAAAGGTCTTGGGAAGGCACCTGGGGGTCTATTTCCAGTGGGCACTCTATGCGCTCTATCACATATGTGGGTGGGAGATCTTGCAGCGACAACAGTTGTTTAAAAAAGAGCTCAGCGAATGTTGTGGTTTTATCCCCTTCAGCCCCCTCAGCCCCCTCTGGCAGATCGACCACTCGGATATTATTCCTTCTTTGTCTGTCTTCTGCGTCGTCTGCCCTGCGCTGTAATGCCTGTACCTGCTCCCGAAGTTCTGTTATGCGGCCATCGTGAACATGAGAAACATCTTCCACCTCTGACACTCTGGTTTCTACAGTGGTCAGCCTGCTGCGGATCTTGTCCAAATCATGCCTTATGAGCGTGCATTCTGAGGACAGATGATCTATTCTCCCCATCAGCTCTGCTTTGCTAGCGTTTATGGCTTCTAGGATAGGCCCTGTTATTGCCTCTGCATCCACAGCCATAACCGGATCTCCCTCCGGAATACATGCCACTGATCCCTGTGCCTGTGCCATCTTACCCGCGCTGTTTTGGCGCCCTGATCTTTCGGCGATGAAGACAAGATGGCGGGGGCGGAGCCTCTTCCGGCTTCTCCTGCAGAGCGGGCACTCCGGAGGTCCGTGTGAGCCTTGGCAGCCTTTTTAGTAGTAGAGGAAGGCATCTCCGTACTCCGGACACCTTCCCCTAAGTCAGGGTGCAGCTGAGGAGCAATGTGAGATTCTCCAGTGAGTCGGATAAGAGACAGGGCGATGGAGCTGTAGAGGAACGCGCTCTGCCTCGATCACATCCGGCCGGAAGTGTCTTCTGCTCTCTTACTTTCCGCTTCTCTTCTTTATCCTTCTCTAGCTCTCTCTTCCCCCTTTGTCTCTCCTCTCGTATTGCTGCCGCTGCTTTCCTTTTATCCTCCAAATCTTTCCGTTGCTGTTCCTTCCACTGTTTTTTTCTCCTCTTCTTCTCTTCGTGTGCTAGTATTTGAATCTATAAAGAAAAATAAAGACAGTAAGGTTAAGTACAAATTTTAAATTAGAACGCTGCTCAAAATGTTTTTCTTCAAATTTGGATGGAGTGGGGAGAGGGTTCAAATCTTTCCAAGGTTTCATTTTTTTTATGTCCTGACTGGGACAGTTTCTCCTCACTTTCTATCATCTCAGCAAGCGAGAAACTGAGCAGAATCCCTCCAGTGGAATCCCTTCCTCATTCCATTTGAAACTGTCTTGCTCGGAGTTCTGCTTTAGTATTATATTATTAAATGTCTTGAAAGCATTTTCTCGTGAACCCTGTACACTGTGTGTAACGCAATCTGGAACCTCGCACTCTGTGTGTAACGCACTCCGGAACTCCGCACTCTGGAACCCCGCACTGTGTGTGTAACGCACTCTGGAACCCCCGCACTTTGTGTGTAACACATTCTGGAACCCCACACTCTGTGTGTAACGCTCTCTGGAACCCTGCACTCTGTGTGTAAGACATTCTGCAATGGTTGGTATTGTCAGAATTATCAAAGGGCCACATGCAAACTGGAAAAAGTATTTACCTTCACAGGCTTAGTTCCTCAGACAACTGACTGTTAGAACTCTTTATCCATCCATTCGCAGGCATCTTCCGGGTTTTCAAAGAACTTCACAGTCCCCTTGTATTGGATTCTGAGCTTGCTGGGGTACAGCATACTGTATCTTATTTCTTTTTCCCGCAGGCGTCGACGGACCTCGTTGAAGGATCTGCGTTTGTATTGCGTTGCAGCAGAAAAATCAGGGAAGAGCATGATTTTTGCATTTTCATATCTCAGGTCTTGCTGTTTTCTGGCCTGGGTCAAAATCATGTCACGGTCGCGATCATTCAGGAATCTCACCAGAAAAGGTCTTGGGAAGGCACCTGGGGGTCTATTTCCAGTGGGCACTCTATGCGCTCTTTCTATCACATATGTGGGTGGGATATCTTGCAGCGACAACAGTTGTTTAAAAAAGAGCTCAGCGAATGTTGTGGTTTTATCCCCTTCAGCCCCCTCTGGCAGACCGACCACTCGGATATTATTCCTTCTTTGTCTGTCTTCTGCGTCGTCTGCCCTGCGCTGTAATGCCTGTACCTGCTCCTGAAGTTCTGTTATGCGGCCATCGTGAACATGAGAAACATCTTCCACCTCTGACACTCTGGTTTCTACAGTGGTCAGCCTGCTGCGGATCTTGTCCAAATCATGCCTTATGAGCGTGCATTCTGAGGACAGATGATCTATTCTCCCCATCAGCTCTGCTTTGCTAGCGTTTATGGCTTCTAGGATAGGCCCTGTTATTGCCTCTGCATCCACAGCCATAACCGGATCTCCCTCCGGAATACATGCCACTGATCCCTGTGCCATCTTACCCGCCGCTGTTTTGGCGCCCTGATCTTTCGGCGATGAAGACAAGATGGCGGGGGCGGAGCCTCTTCCGGCTTCTCCTGCAGAGCGGGCACTCCGGAGGTCCGTGTGAGCCTTGGCAGCCTTTTTAGTAGTAGAAGAAGGCATCTCCGTACTCCGGACACCTTCCCCTAAGTCAGGGTGCAGCTGAGGAGCAATGTGAGATTCTCCAGTGAGTCGGATAAGAGACAGGGCGATGGAGCTGTAGAGGAACGCGCTCTGCCTCGATCACATCCGGCCAGAAGTGTCATCTGCTCTCTTACTTTCCGCTTCTCTTCTTTATCCTTCTCTAGCTCTCTCTTCCCCCTTTGTCTCTCCTCTCGTATTGCTGCCGCTGCTTTCCTTTTATCCTCCAAATCTTTCCGTTGCTGTTCCTTCCATTGTTTTTTTCTCCTCTTCTTCTCTTCGTGTGCTAGTATTTGAATCTATAAAGAAAAATAAAGACAGTAAGGTTAAGTACAAATTTTAAATTAGAACGCTGCTCAAAATGTTTTTCTTCAAATTTGGATGGAGTGGGGAGAGGGTTCAAATCTTTCCAAGGTTTCATTTTTTTTATGTCCTGACTGGGATAGTTTCTCCTCACTTTCTATCATCTCAGCAAGCGAGAAACTGAGCAGAATCCCTCCAGTGGAATCCCTTCCTCATTCCATTTGAAACTGTCTTGCTCGGAGTTCTGCTTTAGTATTATATTATTAAATGTCTTGAAAGCATTTTCTCGTGAACCCTGTACACTGTGTGTAACGCAATCTGGAACCTCGCACTCTGTGTGTAACGCACTCCGGAACTCCGCACTCTGGAACCCCGCACTGTGTGTGTAACGCTCTCTGGAACCCTGCACTCTGTGTGTAAGACATTCTGCAACCCCGCACTCTGTGTGTAACGCATTCTGGAACCCCGCACTCTGTGTGTAATATACTCTGGAACCCCGCACTATGTGGTAACGCACTCTGGAACCCCGCACTCTGTGTGTAATGTACTCTGGAACCCCACACTCTGTGTGTAATGCACTCCTGAACCCTGCACTCTGTGTGTTTACGACACTCCTGAACCCTGCACTCTGTGTGTTTAGGACACTCCTGAACCCTGCACTCTGTGTGTTTAAGACACTCATGAACCCTGCACTCTGTGTGTTTAAGACACTCATGAACCCTGAACTCTGTGTGTAATACACTCCTAAACCCTGCACTCTGTGTGTAACGCATTCCTTAACCCTACAGTCTGAGTGTAACACACTCCTGAACCCTGCAGTCTGAGTGTAACACACTCCTGAACCCTGCAGTCTGAGTGTAATACACTCCTGAACCCTGCACTCTGTGTGTAATGCACTCATGAACCCTGCACTGTGTGTAACACACTCCTGAACCCTGCACTCTGTGTGTAACATACTCTGGAACCCCGCACTCTGTGTGTAACATACTCTGGAACCCCGCACTCTGTGTGTAACGTACTCTGGAACCCCGCACTCTGTGTGTAATGCACTCCTGAACCCTGCACTCTGTATGTTTAAGACACTCCTGAACCCTGCACTCTGTGTGTTTAAGACACTCATGAACCCTGCACTCTGTGTGTAATACACTCCTAAACCCTGCACTCTGTGTGTAACGCACTCCTTAACCCTGCAGTCTGAGTGTAACACACTCCTGAACTCTGCAGTCTGAGTGTAATACACTCCTGAACCCTGCACTCTGTGTGTAATGCACTTGTGAACCCTGCACTGTGTGTAACGCACATATTGTTTATTGTAATAAAAGGTTAAAAACACAATTACAATATTCCAGAGTTATAACCGCTTTGTGCAAACATCCTAAAAGTTCTACCTATAGGGCAGTCGGCTCACTCCAGGAACTGGCTCGGTTTTTACAACCTCACGTGCGTTCCACCTTCCGTGACATCACTGAGGAACCGGAATCTACGATGACGCGTTTCGCCCCCACAGGGCGTTATCAACGACCTTTGACACATTTCACCCCTCCGATAACACCCTGTGGGAGGGGTGAAACGCGTTGACGTTCAGTCTGACGCACGGTGGAATGCACGTGAGGTTGTGAGAACCAAGTCAGTTCCTGGAGTGAGCCGACTGCCCTATAGGAAGAACTTTTAGGATGTTTGCACAAAGCGGTTATAACTCTGGAATATTGTAAGTGTGGTTTTACCTTTTATTACAATAAAACGTATTATACTATATGGATTCTCTCTCCTTCATGCACGAGTGGCAATTATATAGGAAGCGACATCTCCCCGCTCCCCAGCCTAAGCCTGATAGACACACATGCATGAGGCCTTACAACATTCCCAGAATGTCAGTGTCCACCTTTGACAGCTTACTAACGATTGTCAGACCGCGCATGCAAACAACGAATGCCAGGGTGAGAACCAACATGAGGATGTATGAGAACCAACATTTCAGGAAGAAAAGGGAAAGTGCATCATTTTCTGCTGCTAAAAGCACGGCGTGCAGGGCCGTGTTTTAGGCAGGGCAAAAGGGGCTGCTGCCCCGGGCCCAGTCATTGTTGTGGGGCCCAAAGCAGCTGCCCCTTTGAGCCTATACTGCCTGAAAATAGTTGACAAGTGGATTCGGGAGGGCCCAAGAAAACGTTTGCCCAGGGTCCAATCAATATTAAAGACGGCCCTGACTGCATGTCTGGCTGCAGATAACGGACACAGCTTTCCCTCTTTCCCTAAACTGTCTGCAACTAAATGTTGTTAATGGTTATGTATGGATAACATAATGACTTCGCATTGTGTGAGTCCGGCTGCTTTTATTGGCCGGTTCCCATCAGAACGTAGTGCGAGAATCCCACATTTCCAGCACTGCATTCAAAACGTCATCTGCAGTGGGTGTCAGTGTGTTACCTTTAACGCCCCCCCAAACACAGGTCACAAACGCAATACATTTTCCTGCACCGGATCACGCGGTATAAAAGTACTATGTGATCTGGTTGCTGTGTGTTTTTGGTGCACTACTTCTGGTGCTGTCCAGCATGATTTTAGCCCATTCAAATAAGTAGGGTGAGATTGCAGTGCGTTAAATAAATGAGACACCTTCTATCAGTCTTGTGTGACTCCTCCCCCAATTCTCCCATGTATAGCACTCAGGGCCAGTGTTCTGTCGATATGTGCCCGCCGTCAAAAAGTGCCTGTGCATGCACGGAATGGAAGGGCACGCCAGCTGAGTCACTCATCCTACAAGGAGTTCCCTCCAAGGACAAACGAGAGCTGGGTTCAACAGTCCTTTAAAGACCCCCAAATAACTGGGAGATGGCCAAAATTGTAGTCATAGAACACAGAAGGGCAAGACTATGGAATAAAAAAATAATTGGATTTATTCGTTATTAAGAAAGAAATATCAGATTAAAGTGGATGTAAGGAAGGGACGGATGTCTCAAGTAATCAATACTTACTTAAGGTAGTATATTTATCGGCACATGGGATCAAAAACGACTTTAAACTACCTGCCCGATATTAAATGCAGGAAGTAATGCTAGAATACAAAGGAAAGAGACTAAATTCTAAGCAAAGAATTGATATTGCAAATCATAGGATATCTGTGATTCAGAATTTATTATTGATAGGGGTTTTGAATAAAAGGAAGGATAAATAAGAAAATCACGAAGGTAAGATAGTAACAAATTTGTTTTAAGATTAATATATAGGACAATGTCTCTCATAAAGCCTTAATAGTGAGGAAGAGGGCACCATTAACTAAGAAACCCTTGCTTATGGGAATAAATTTAAGCCATGAAAAGGATTAAGAAAGTACTATATTCAGAATTAAGAACGAGGTATATAGTAAGCAGTAAGTTTCTCAGAAATAGTGGGAAACGAATAGTAAGCAGCAACAGAACTTAGCGGTGACACGAGCACCGCTCGATGGAGTCTAGCCCTCCAGGTCTGGCTGATCAAACAGCCAGACAAGCTGGTCTTATCTGTCCTCCATCGAGCCGGCGTTTGGCGTCACCGACCCGACCCGGCGAAAAGACGCCAGAGCGCATGCGCAGGAGACCGAAGAGTCCCTGAGGACTACACTACCCATAGGGCTCTGCAAGGGAGGGAGGAGTCAAGTCCATTCACAGTAAACAGTGGAACGGACGTGACAAACATCCATCCCTAAGGCAAGGACCCCGGGGATGTAGCTAGGATGGAATTTAGCACTGATGGAGGTGCAATGTGAGGCACCACGTGGGTGTCACCCAGAGAAAGGGGAACTCCTGGTGGTGCAGCTCAGCGTGAAACGGGCATGCATTGATGGTGCCAATACATGCCCTGGTCATCCGTATGACTACTAGAGACAAAATCCCTGAGGGGGAGGGAAAGAACTGAGAACTGGCATGTATGAGTTGGAAGGGAAACCAATGAGGGGGAGCAAAGGGGCACATAGGCTGGTCCACTAGAGCCCAGGCCCATCTAAGTGTCTGAATAGAAACCAAGCTCACTTTAACTCAAATTACAAATAAAGATAATTAAGTCTATAGACTATACAAATGAGAAACAAAATATAGATAAAGAAATGCAAATTTGGTAATTGACATAGTAAATTGGATGAATAAATCTAAAATTAAAACCAATGGCTCTAAGGGAGAAAAATAGAAATACAATAAAAAAAAAAAAAAAAAACGAACAGGGAAACCAACCCAAGGAGAGTGGTACAAGGGAGGCTGACATTCATTGAAGTTAGATAAAGGGCTTGAAACTTAAGCTCTCATTAAATCCAGAAAATACTGTAGTTTTAAGATCATAGATCCAGCGAGTTTCAAGCTGTAGCGATCAACACTGCCCCCTCTGGAGTCTAAAGGGACATGTTCTAGTGCCAAAAATTTTATGAATTGGGGGTTCAATTCATGATGTATGCCAACATGTCGGCTAATGGCCATGTCCATCTTATTTTTCTTGATTGGTTTAATGTGATCTCTTATTCGTTTGAAAAACTGTTGCTTGGTTTTTCCAATGTAAAAGCCACCGCACAAACACTGGGCTAAATAAATAACCCCTGATGTTGGCAAGTGACCCTACATTGGATGGAATGCCATTTACCATTGGGAAGTTTGAATTTAGTTTTTCGATCAACGAATTGGCAAACATCACAATTCCCAGAGGGAAAAGTGCCCCAGTTGGTTTGAGTAATGGATAGAGGGGTAGTTTCAAAATGGCTATGGACCAAACGGTCTTTTAAGGATGGAGCTCGTCTGAAAGTGATCTCAGGAAAATCCTTGGTCAGTATTTTTCTAATTTCCCTGTGTTAGTTTGAATAGCGAGTAATAACTCTAATGCCCCGTACACACGGTCGGATTTTCCAATGGAAAATGTTGGATCGGAGCGTGTTGTCGGAAATTCCGACCGTGTGTGGGCTCCATCGGACATTTTCCCTCAGATTTTCCGACACACAAAGTTGGAGAGCAAAATCCGTTGTCGGAAATTCCGATCGTGTGTACACAAATCCGACGGACAAAGTGCCACGCATGCTCAGAATAAATAAAGAGATGAAAGCTATTGGCCACTGCCCCGTTTATAGTCCCGACGTACGTGTTTTACGTCACCGCGTTCAGAATGATCGGATTTTCCAACAACTTTGTGCAACCGTGTGTAGACAAAACAAGTTTGAGCCAACATCCGTCGGAAAAAATCCTAGGATTTTGTTGTTGGAATGTCCGAACAAAGTCCGACCGTGTGTACGGGGCATTACTGTGTCAGATTTAGCAGCCCGTTTGGTGGAAAAGATCAATGAGTTTCTATTTTTTGCATTAACCCGATTAAACGCTTTTTTAATACAAGCATGACTATAACCTCTGATTTTTAATCTGTCATAGAGGTCCCTAGCAGCAATTTGGAAATCACAATCTTTGCTAGAATTACGTTTCAGCTGTAAGTACTGGCTTGACTCGGTTAAATTGATGATAGGCAACTCCTATCCTATAATAATAAATGATAACAATACCCTGCGGTCATGCAGAGATGCCCAAAAATCCAAAATATTCTTCTGCTTATACCACTGTCCTTACAAGGAAAAGGGGCACATCATTTCACAATCCACACATTCTACTTTGGATTTCAAAGATAAAAATAAATAAAAACAAAAGGACCAATAATCTGTATGATGGACCAGAAAGCATCAAAAACTGTAAAACAACTGGCTGCAGGTGGCATCTATCCTAACAGGGTGTGTGGACTTGATGTGATGGGTCTGTTATATTTAAATTTTATTTATATTACTCTCACATCATGGACCGCACATCAAGTTATTATCAAAAACCTTCAAATTTCATTTTTGTAGAAAAACTTCTTATGTATCCCATCCATCTTGGCTTTGTTAAATATTATGGCAGCTTTATTCCAAATAACAACCTCATCTTAATCTATTTTTCTCTCAATAAGGGCTTATTGTATAAATGTAAAATGACAAAATTGTTATCTTAATCTAAACTAATCCCATTTTTACAAATTTCCCCAATAACCTGGATTTCATTTCCAACCAAAGGTTGTCTAAACCAGTTTCAATATATCTATATTATTAATAAAATTGTTAAACTCATATTAGAAATTAATACTCATTATTACTTAATTTTACTTAATTTCCCTTTTTCAATTTGTGTAATACACGGTTAAATGTAACCTTCATTTTACCATGTCTGGAAAACAGATTCAAAAAATAATTGTGATCACATTGTTTACCATTAGATTTGTTAACCCGGTAAATTTTGTTATAAATGTTTTGTCTAACAAACTGGAATTGGCATGGTGTCCTTCCAGCTTATCACTGACCTCTCATCCCAGCCACATTTCTTTCATGAGAGCACAAAGGAGGGGGTCACATCTGCGTTCATGACACACACAAGGGATAGAACTAAAGGTCCCAGCATTCGCACACATATACACCAATATCTCTCTAAAATCGCTTACTTTTTCCCATTTGTACACAACACATGCATATCATTCTCTCACTTTCTTTTAACTCTTTAATATTTCCCTGCCTCAATTCTGCTTTCCTTATTTTGTTCAGATATCCTTTATATCTAGCTTCTATGGTCAGACGGGCAGCCAGAGTGCTCATCCCATCTTCCCTCTCTGACAACATATAAAGTATTCTGTTTACCTCTCATTTCTCTGTTTCTGATTTTAATAGTTGCAGTGCCTGACCCCAAATTCATCCCACAACTTAACATGAAAATGTCCCTTTCTGTCTAGTGTTAATGTCACCCTTGATCCATCCTGCTCACATAGATAGCTGTTTCTCTAGCTCTTTACTCTGCATGATTCTTAGTCCCTGTGGACCTTGGTAACCCAGTTACCCATTGTGGATCCCTGTCCACTCTAACCATTAATCTAGGGGCTCAGTATAGGTGGAACCGCACCTTTGGTTCATATATAGCGCTCCTCTTGCGCTGGGCATTTTTGAGGGTCTCTTACCCTTCATTCCCTTACTTAATTCAATGCCCATAATGACTGGCCAGTCTTCTCTACGTGTGCCTATACAGTCTTGCCTCTAAACTCCTTTATCTAGCAGATGTAGTACATATACCTGTGAACAGCACTATTCTTCCCTTTCTTATCTATAAAATTCCAATGGACAATAGACAGGGACAAACATAACATATAACCACCAATCAATACAGTTCGATTAAGGGGAGTAAAATAGGTACCCTTTGTCGCGAAAATGCCTCACCGATCAAGGAAGTCTGATAACTTAAATGTAAGCAAAAGGCTTACCTCAGCTGGCTGATTATCAGAAATTCCCGGATCATCTCAAGCTCCTCGTTTCGGATACTCAGGGTCACCTGGAATCCCCTCCTAAGGCAAAGCTCGCCATGCTGACTCGGTTAAATTGATGATAGGCAACTCCTATCCTCATATTGATTAGTGGTTCCAAATTAATAACTACTGCAGTAGGGAACAGACACAAAAGATACGCTCAGCATCTTTCCAAATAACTGTTCTTCCTTATTGTGACGGAATTGAAGGTTTTTATGCACATGATTACGTAGGTATCACATTAATATTACAATTGTACATTTATGGTAACAAGGGGCGTTACATAGGCAGGCTAATTCTAATCAGGACTCGAAAGAATGTAAACATGTACTGAAAACATTATTAGTGCTGAATGCACAGTGAGGGCAGTGTGCAATACATACAAAATAGAATACAATTATATACAGAACTTACAAATTTCCATTACATGGCTGTATGGAATACTTTTTACTAAGGAAATGGGGTGGGAGCTTTGAGCGTGGAGAATAGTATTTCCAGCTGAAGGCTTCCTATATAATGATGAATCAAGTTTGCCTTGTGCATCAATGGAAATGACCAGATCCAAAAAGCTAATGTTACTCTGACTACAGTGCATGGTGAATTTCAAGTTGAAATCATTGATTGAAATTATTCATATGAAATAATTTAATTCGGATTGAGTCCCAGACCAGAAAATAAGGACATCGTCAATATAACAGTGCCAAGCAATGACTTTGTCATGGAGATGATACAAATCCTCTCTAGAAAAAAAACCTCCTTTTCCCACCCCCCAGGTACAGGTTTGCATATGACGGAGCACGCTTGGTTCCCATCGCAACTCTCCTTACCTGGAAGTAGTGGAAAGAGTCAAATTGAAAAATATTATGTTTCAAGATATAACCAAGCAATTCCAGTACGAATTTGTTATATTTGGCAAAAGAGGGAGGGGACCCCTTTTATCTAAATGATGTTGTATCACCTCAATTCCCTTGTCATGGGGAAATAGCATTGTAGAGGCTCTCTACATCAAGGGCCACAAGCCAGGTGTTTGGAGGAAGGGAAATACCTTCAATAGTTCTGGGAAGGTCAATAGTATCTTTGATATACGAGAAAAGTGAGGTAACTTGAGGATGGAGGTAGCTGTCTGCTAGAGAACTGGCATTTTCTGTGAGGCTGGAACAGCCTGAAATTATGGGGCATCCTGAAGGTTCAGTAAGAGATGTGTGCACCTTGGGTAGTGCAAAAAGATGGTGGGGCCCTAACATTCAAAAAGTTCAAAGTATTTGGGTCAATGACACCTTGATGGTAAGCTTTGAAAATAATTGCACGATATTGTGTACTAAAACTATCAATGACTGTTTTAGAAATAGGACGATACCAATTACGATTCATTCGAATTTTTCTACACATGGCTACATATTGGGAAATTCCCATAATAACCAAGTTCCCGCCTTTGTCGGAGGGCTTGATTATTATTTCCGAATTGGATTGTAGAGATTTAATGGCGTCTGTCACGGGCATGGCCAGAGCGGAGGCTGTTGGAGAGGACTGTGTGCAAGCCTGTTGCCCACCGATTATGGGCCCTAGCATTTGAGGTGAATGAGAAATCCAGTCTGAACTGTATTAATCGGACTCAGTCGTGTATATATTGTATGGGGACTCCTTACTGTATATTTGTGTCCCTGAAGAGGGAGGGGGGATTCCTCCAGCAGCCCCCTGCTGATAAGACTGATTCATTCTGCTGGGACACATCCTGTGAGGAGATGCTGGTGTTATCAACATGTGTTTATGTTAATTGAGAGAGCTGATCACATTAGCCACCAGCCCTGGCTAATAGACGAATGGTCTAGGCTGAGGAGGGGGGAGATTGTTGTTTGTATTGTTAATTGTATTAATGTGTGAAGCTCGGTGCCCTAAAGACTGTCATCTGGTCTGGGTACATTTTGTAGTAAATTAGGTCATGTTAATTAGGTTAGCTTTGAGTCATCCCTGCTGTATAAAGGTCTGTGAGATCTCAAAAAAAAGGCAGTTCTGATGTACTCCAAGACTGGTGTTGTCTAGTTCTTGGGGTTCCTATAGCCAGATCCATTGGACTCGTGTTCCAGAACTTAGGAAGCGGTATATGACGGAAGCACTCAAGCGGAGTGTGGGGCGTTCCGTGACATTGGTGGCAAGCAGCGGGAAAGCTTCCTGAAGTCTGAAGTCTGGGACATCCAAACCTCCAACTGGACCCAAGATCAGCATAGCAGACTTCAGTCACCCCAGCGGAGATATGGACCTGGCATCAGAATTCCCGGGGCTGCTGCGGATCATCCTTTCAACGTACACCAGGACTGTGTCTGAGGATGAATACCTGGAGCTCAGGCAGCTGATTCGGGTGGAGCTCTGGATTGCAGCCCTCCGTCTCGCTGGTATAAAACAGGGCAAGTGCTTTCCAACCCAAGAGCAACGGGCCAGTGACCAACGGGCATTGCGGATGGCATTCCTGGGAGAGCAGCCCCAGGAGCAATGGGTGACTGAGTTGGACAGGTTGGTCCAGCAGGAGATAGAGCTGGACAATCGATATCGGGCTCTGCAATGGCACGCAGAGGAGGGATATTTAGGGGAGACAACAGAATGCTCTCCGGAGGGATATGACTTTGGCGGCCCTGGATTGCTGTGGGAGAACCTTACAGATCTTTTTATGTTTGGCGATGAAGGGGAACCTGACCTTGAGGACATGAGAGACTATAGAGAGTCTATGCTCGGTCTTGCAGGGGTCTCAGAGCTCAAACCTGATCTGGACCATTTGCTAAGGAAGGAGCAGCATCTGGAAAGGGCATACAGGAAACTGCTAGAACAAGTTCAGCAGCATGCCAGAGAATCGGCAGTGGAAAATCCGGAGATTGCCGTCCCCAAACCTGAAGTGCTGACAACAGGGCAGAGCTCTGCTAACCTCTGTCCAGAAATGATAACATCTTCTGGGTTCCATGGACAGGAGATGGTGAACCCCTATTCCCCGACATCAGTTGCAGAGACATGGGATTTGATAGACTTTTCTGCTGAGGAAGAACAACCTGATGAGCCTCCAGCAGAAGAGCTGCTATCAGGGCCAAAGTTCACTGTGTTCTGCCCAGCACCAACAGTGGCTTCGGCCTTCCTGAGAGAAGAGGTAGTCGGCCTTTCTCCCACAACACTGACAGGGACATGTGATTTTCTGCCAGCAGCATCTATGGAGTTAAAACAAACTTCTCCAGCTGAAGATCTGGTAACTGAACAGAGGGTCCAAGACCTCTGTCCCACACTTTTACCACTTCCAGAGACTGGGGATTTAATAGACATTTCTGTAGAGGAGGAACCACCTAGCAAACCCCCAGCAGAAGTGCTGGCAACCGGACAGAGGGTCCAAGACCTCTGCCCCACACCTGCAGCAATTGTGGAGGCTCAGGGTGAGAAGATGGCAATCACTTCCCAGCAGCAGATACAGGGGGAGAAGGGAGAGGAGGTGTGTGTTGTCCCTCCCCAACAGTTGGCCAGGGTGGAGGAAGTGGGCTTTCCTCCCCAGCAAAGATCCGTGTACCTGGGAGACAGTACCATCGACATGTCGTCCCAGCAGCCAGATGAGGGAATGGAAAAGGAAGCAGCCGGCTCACCTCCCCAATGGCAGCTACACAGTTTGGGAGTGGAGGAAGCCAGCTGCCTGCCCCAACAGTTAGCCGGAGCAGAGGATGCGGAGTCCCCAGCAGAAGTGCTGGCAACAGGGCAGAGTGCTACCAACCTCTGCCCAGCACCGGCAACAACTACAGAGTTCCAGGGAGGCGGGGCAGTCGGCCTCCCTCTCCAACAGTTAGCCGGAACAGATGGTGTGGGGTTTCCAGCAGAAGGGCTGGCAACAGGGCCGAGGACTGCTGGACTCTGCCCTCAACTAACAGAGGATGGATTTCCTGTGAAGGTGGATGGAACTTCAGTCTCCACCTGTATACCCCAGGGATGCTGGGCAGTGGGGCCAGATCCCCAACAGCATGACAGAGTGAGCCCAGTCACCCTGTCTTCTCTCCAGCGGCAGATATGTTCTCTGAGAGAGGCATAGGATGGCTGGGTGAGTAATGCACTGTTTGGGATAATTTGTTTGGGGTACTGTGTGGGTACAGGCAGTAGAGGACTGGAGCTGTTTACTAACTTCGGAGTCAACCCGTCCGGGGTCTCCTCCTGTGTTAGTCTCCTGCCGAAAGGGGAGAAATGTCACGGGCATGGCCAGAGCGGAGGCTGTTGGAGAGGACTGTGTGCAAGCCTGTTGCCCACCGATTATGGGCCCTAGCATTTGAGGTGAATGAGAAATCCAGTCTGAACTGTATTAATCGGACTCAGTCATGTATATATTGTATGGGGACTCCTTACTGTATATTTGTGTCCCTGAAGAGGGAGGGGGGATTCCTCCAGCAGCCCCCTGCTGATAAGACTGATTCATTCTGCTGGGACACATCCTGTGAGGAGATGCTGGTGTTATCAACATGTGTTTATGTTAATTGAGAGAGCTGATCACATTAGCCACCAGCCCTGGCTAATAGACGAATGGTCTAGGCTGAGGAGGGGGGAGATTGTTGTTTGTATTGTTAATTGTATTAATGTGTGAAGCTCGGTGCCCTAAAGACTGTCATCTGGTCTGGGTACATTTTGTAGTAAATTAGGTCATGTTAATTAGGTTAGCTTTGAGTCATCCCTGCTGTATAAAGGTCTGTGAGATCTCAAAATAAAGGCAGTTCTGATGTACTCCAAGACTGGTGTTGTCTAGTTCTTGGGGTTCCTATAGCCAGATCCATTGGACTCGTGTTCCAGAACTTAGGAAGCGGTATATGACGGAAGCACTCAAGCGGAGTGTGGGGCGTTCCGTGACAGCGTCTTTTTGTTGTAAGGTCAGATTGGATGACCTTGTAGAGGAGACCTTCAATTTTTCAATAGCTTTGGATGTTTGCTGAATAAACGCCCAAATGTTCGGATTAGTATTCAAAAATGGGAAAAGCCTAGATTTGGGCTTGAAGGACTGAGGAGGGGGGAAGGACACGCCAGCGATCGACAACGCCGGTGGAGAGGCCAATCCGGCATCGTCCTCAGTGACGTGTCCCCCCTCCCAAAGTTCCATCAAGTCCTCCAAAGCTTAATGTTCCAAATTCGAGCTGAGATCTGATGAGTGTATTTCTAACAGATCTCACATTTACACTTGAAAGCAATAAACAAAAAATGTATGTAAATCTATTGCCCAGGCCAATTTTCAGCTTTCAGCGCTGTCGCAATTTGAATGACAATTGCGCGGTCATACAACACTGTACTGTACCCAAACAAAATTTTTATCATTTTGTTCCCACAAATATAGCTTTCGTTTGGTGGTATCCTGTTTCACAAACCACGCCCCCTTATATAACAGAAACCACACCCCCTTATAACATAGGACATGGTTTTTGGCGGGAACATGCGCATCAGTGCAATGAACGTTCTCACATGCTGCTTATTGATGCGCACATGCACAATAAAAATTCTTCCCTTACTTTATCTAACTTCATTTGCTGCTCAGAAAGATGATTACATTTAAACGTTATCAAATCAGATTGCACAGTGTATGGGGAAATTAATTGCTCAGATAGAAGGTTAGATTTAAACATCATCCAATCAGATTGCACAGTGTATGGGGAAAGAATTGCTCAGATAGAAGATTAGATTTAAATGTCATGCAATCAGATTGCACAGTGTATGGGGAAAGAATTGCTCAGATTGATTGGATGACATTTAAATCTAACCTTCTATCTGAGCAATTCTTCCCCCATACGCTGTGCAATCTGATTGCATGACGTGTAAATCTAATCTTCTATCTGAGCAATTCATTTCCCCATATACTGTGCAATCTAATTGGATGACGTTTAAATCTAACCTTCTATCTGAGCAATTCATTTCCCCATACGCTGTGCAATCTGATTGCATGACGTTTAAATCTAATCTTCTGATTGCACAGCGTATGGGGAAATGAATTGCTCAGATAGAAGGTTAGATTTAAACGTCATCCAATTAGATTGCACAGTATATGGGGAAATGAATTGCTCAGATAGAAGATTAGATTTACACGTCATGCAATCAGATTGCACAGCGTATGGGGGAAGAATTGCTCAGATAGAAGGTTAGATTTAAATGTCATCCAATCGGATTGCACAGTGTATGGGGAAATGAATTGTCCAGAATGCACAATACACAGACATGTATTGAGAAGATGTTTTCATGGAAGTTTCGGCTCCACCAATGATTATAGATTATCACCATAAAATGCACAATTACAAGTCCAGGGAATATCTGCACGGTTGTTGATTGGAGGAAGATCTCTAGAATGATTATTGAGTTGTTTCAAAAAGAAATTTTTGAATGGAATAAAACTGGAAGAAATATTATATATATGTGATAGGGAAAAGCTCCTTAACATGATTAGAACTACAATGAGCAAGTGCCCGATGTATAAGCAGTTCTGCACGCTGGAGAACGCAGATGTGCCTGTGTGCAACACACATATTTAACAAGCTAAAGTGTGTGCGCCCTGTCAGGTGAGGATGAAATGGTGAGCTTTGACAATGCGCATGTGCAGTTGAGTGAGCTGAAAGAAGGATGTAAAAAGTCTTGATTAGTTGTAAGACAGATCTACATGTTCTGGACAGAATTTGTGCATTTAAACAAGATTATATACATACTTTAGCCTGGTAATAGAAGATGGGACACTGTAGTAAAGTTATCCACAATATTCAGACAAAAATGTTCAAGATTACATTGGCTGCACTTGCTAATGGTAGGCGCGAAAGATTGCGCAAGTGCACAATAGCGCTTCCTATGTAAATATGGTTTGGTGCATATAAGTGCACCATAATTTTTGATAAATGTTTTGAGTCCCGTTTTTTGTGCAATTGCTGCAATTTCTCCACTGCAGCACAGGCGCAGGTCTTTAGTAAATCAACCCCACAGTGTCAGGAGTATACAGCTCAGCATCACAGGACAGAGTATACAGCTCAGCATCACAGGGCAGAGTATACAGCTCAGCATCACAGGGCAGAGTATATAGCCCCAGCATCACAGGACAGAGTATATAGCTCAGCAACAAAGGACTGAATATATAGCCCCAGCATCACAGGACAGAGTATATAGCTCAGCATCACAGGACAGTATATAGCTCAGCATCACAGGGCAGAGTATACAGCTCAGCATCACAGGGCAGAGTATATAGCCCCAGCATCACAGGACAGAGTATATAGCTCAGCATCACAGGACAGAGTATATAGCCCCAGCATCACAGGACAGAGTATATAGCTCAGCATCACAGGACAGTATATAGCTCAGCATCACAGGGCAGAGTATACAGCTCAGCATCACAGGGCAGAGTATATAGCCCCAGCATCACAGGGCAGAGTATATAGCCCCAGCATCACAGGGCAGAGTATATAGCCCCAGCATCACAGGGCAGAGTATATAGCCCCAGCATCACAGGGCAGAGTATATAGCCCCAGCATCACAGGACAGAGTATATAGCCCCAGCATTACAGGACAGTATAAAGCCCCAGCATCACAAGGCAGAGTATATAGCCCCAGCATCCCAGGACAGAGTATATAGCCCCAGCATCACAGGACAGAGTATATAGCTCAGCATCACAGGACAGTATATAGCTCAGCATCACAGGACAGTATATAGCTCAGCATCACAGGACAGTATATAGCTCAGCATCACAGGACAGAGTATATAGCTCAGCATCACAGGACAGGGTATATAGCTCAGCATCACAGATCATGGTATATAGTAGAGCTGCAGGATTATGGCTAAAATGAGAATCACAATTTTTTTTGCTTAGAAGATAGATCACGATTCTCACGGCGTAACATCATCTTTCACATTAAACAAAATAATTGGGCAAACTTTACTGTTTCTTTTTTTTTAATTTATTCATTAAAGTGTATTTTTCCCAAAAAATTGCGTTTGAAAGACCACTGTGCAAATACTGTGTGACATAAAATATTGCAACAATCACCATTTTATTCCCTAGGGTCTCTGCTAAAAAATATATATAATGTTTGGGGGTTCCAAGTAATTTTCTAGCAAAAAATTCTGATTTTAACTGTAAGAAACAAGTGTCAGAAAAAGGTTTAGACTTTAAGTGGTTAAACTTCCTGCAAATCCACACAGAAGTTTTATCCCATTGATCTAAGAGGAAGAGTTACAATGTTGTTAAAAACTTGGCAGACTGCCAGAATGAGCAGAGAACTCTCATGGTATATAGCACAGCCTCACAGATCATGGTATATAGCACAGCCTCACAGATCATGGTATATAGCACAGCTTCACAGATTGGCGCAAACAAAGTGAAAAATTACACGGTTAGTAATAAAGGACTCTAAATAGGCATTTATCAGGTGATTATGTGTCATTACTGTCTGCGTTCTGCACCCTGTAAATCACACATGTCTGCATTCTGCACCCTGTAAATCGCACTTGTCTGCATTCTTCACATTGTAAATCGCACATGTCTGCATATTGCACCCTGTAAATCACACTTGTCTGCATTCTTCCACTTCACAATTAGGTGCCACTTTGTGTTGGTCTATCACATAAAATCCCAATAACATACATTTATGTTTTTGATTGTAACATGACAAAATGTGGAACATTTCAAGGGGTATGAATACTTTTTCAAGCCACTGTAAAGTCAATATTACATTTCCCTTCAAAACACTAAAGCAAAGAAGTAAAGAACAATCAGAAATGTTCCTGGTTACACAATCAGACCGAGTCTGTTAGAATCACATCTGCCCGACACACCTTCTCTTTATAAAGATGACCCGGAACCCGACCAGTACAAAACAAGACAGAGCCGGGGAAATCTTTCAGGAATAAATTTCATCTCTAGTGCCAGGAACTAATAAAAAAAAGTAAACTGGAACGGGGGAGAGCGGTCTCAAATCAAATCTTTTATAATTTATTTTTTCAGATTTTATTTTTGACAATTTTTTTTTGTTTACAAACTTTTTTATTTGGTACAAAGAAATAGCACAAAAAGCTTATTGACATATGCCATAAAATGTAAAATCAAAGTAATTTCTACAAAAAGGAATAACAATATATATTAAGCAGTTCTTGAATGGAGTATAAATTTATATATAAATATAGCAATTCCTATTATACATTAAACTCTATATTCATATAATACTCTTCAGTGAACTTCAGTATTTAGTAGAATTATTCAGGGTTAACCACTTGAGCCCCGGACCATTATGCTGCCTAAGGACCAGAGGTCTTTTTCCAATTTGGCACTGCGTCGCTTTAACTGCTAATTGCGCGGTCATGCAATGCTGTACCCAAACGAAATTTGCATCCTTTTCTTCCCACAAATAGAGCTTTCTTTTGATGGCATTTGATCACCTCTGCAGTTTTTATTTTTTGCGCTATAAACGGAAAAAGACCGAAAATTTTGAAAAAAAATGATATTTTCTACTTTTTGTTATAAAAAAAATCCAATAAACTAAATTTTAGTCATACATTTAGGCCAAAATGTATTCGGCCACATGTCTTTGGTAAAAAAAAATGTCAATAAGCGTATATTTATTGGTTTGCGCAAAAGTTATAGCGTCTACAAACTAGGGTACATTTTCTGTAATTTACACAGCTTTTAGTTTATGACTGCCTATGTCATTTCTTGAGGTGCTAAAATGGCTGGGCAGTACAACCCCCCCCAAATGACCCCATTTTGGAAAGTAGACACCCCAAGGAAATTGCTGAGAGGCATGTTGAACCCATTGAATATTTATTTTTTTTGTCCCAAGTGATTGAATAATGACAAAAAAAAAAAAATATTTACAAAAAGTTGTCACTAAATGATATATTGCTCACACAGGCCATGGGCCTATGTGGAATTGCACCCCAAAATACATTTAGCTGCTTCTCCTGAGTATGGGGATACCACATGTGTGGGACTTTTTGGGAGCTTAGCCGCGTACGGGGCCCCGAAAACCAATCACTGCCTTCAGGATTTCTAAGGGTGTAAATTTTTGATTTCACTCTTAACTGCCTATCACAGTTTCGGAGGCCATGGAATGCCCAGGTGGCACAAAACCCCCCCAAATGACCCCATTTTGGAAAGTAGACACCCCAAGCTATTTGCTGAGAGGCATGGTGAGTATTTTGCAGCTCTCATTTGTTTTTGAAAATGAAGAAAGACAAGAAAAAACATTTTTTTTTTCTTTTTTCAAATTTCAAAACTTTGTGACAAAAAATGAGGTCTGCAAAATACTCACTATACCTCTCAGCAAATAGCTTTGGGTGTCTACTTTCCAAAATGGGGTCATTTGGGGGGGTTTTGTGCCACCTGGGCATTCCATGGCCTCTGAAACTGTGATAGACAGTGAAGAGTGAAATCAAAAATTCACGCCCTTAGAAAGCCTGAAGGCGGTGATTGGTTTTCGGGGTCCCGTACGCGGCTAGGCTCCCAAAAAGTCTCACACATGTGGTATCCCCGTACTCAGGAGAAGCAGCTGAATGTATTTTGGGGTGTAATTTCACATATTCCCATGGCATCTTTGAGCAATATATCATTTAGTGACAACTTTGTGCAAAAAAAAAAAAAAAAAAATTGTCTCTTTCCCGCAACTTGTGTCGCAATATAAAATATTCCATGGACTCGACATGCCTCTCAGCAAATAGCTTGGGGTGTCTACTTTCCAAAATGGGGTCATTTGGGGGGGTTTTGAACTGTCCTGGCATTTTATGCACAACATTTAGAAGCTTATGTCACACATCACCCACTCTTCTAACCACTTGAAGACAAAGCCCTTTCTGACACTCATTGTTTACATGAAAAAGTTATTTTTTTTTTGCAAAAAAATTACTTTGAACCCCCAAACATTATATATTTTTTTAAAGCAAATGCCCTCCAGATTAAAATGGTGGGTGTTTCATTTTTTTTTTTCACACAGTATTTGCGCAGCGATTTTTCAAACGCATTTTTTGGGGAAAAAACACACTTTTTAAAATTTTAATGCACTAAAACACACTATATTGCCCAAATGTTTGATGAAATAAAAAAGATGATCTTAGGCCGAGTACATGGATACCAAACATGACATGCTTTATAATTGCGCACAAACGTGCAGTGGCAACAAAATAAATACATTTTTAAAAGCCTTTAAAAGCCTTTACAGGTTACCACTTTAGATTTACAGAGGAGGTCTACTGCAAAAATTACTGCCCTCGATCTGACCTTCGCGGCGATACCTCACATGCATGGAGCAATTGCTGTTTACGTTTGACGACAGACCGCCACTTGCGTTCGCCTTAGCGCGAGAGCAGGGGGCGACAGGGGTGCTTTTTTTATTTTTAAACTGTTCCTTTCATTTTTTTTTTTTTTTAATCATTTTTATTGTTATCTCAAGGAATGTAAATATCCCCTATGATAGCAATAGGTAGTGACAGGTACTCTTTTTTGAAAAAAATTGGGGTCTATTAGACCCTAGATCTCTCCTCTGCCCTCAAAGCATCTGACGACACCAAGATCGGTGTGATAAAATGCTTCCCCAATTTCCCAATGGCGCTATTTACATCCGGCGAAATCTAAGTCATAAAATGCTCGTAGCTTCCGGTTTCTTAGGCCATAGAGATGTTTGGAGCCACTCTGGTCTCTGATCAGCTCTATGGTCAGCTGGCTGAATCACCGGCTTCATTCTCAGGTTCCATGTTGAGACAGGAGAGCCAGAGAAAAACACGGAAGACGGTGGGGGGGATTCCCTCCCACGGCTTGTAAAAGCAGTCTAGAGGCTAATTAGCCGCTAGGATTGCTTTTACATGAAAGCCGACCGCTGGCTGAAAAGAATGATACCAAGATGATACCTAAACCTGCAGGCATCATTCTGGTATAATCATTCAAAGTCGTGAATGGCGTACCTGAAGACAAAAAAATGGTTAACAATAAAGCACAGTAAACGGTAAAGTATAAAAAATTGCATACCTGAAAAGGAAACATAATAAAACTTAATAACAATAAAACATTGCAGAATAGAATACAGTAAAAAAGAGCAGAACAATAGAGAGATAGAATAGAGAGAAAGAGAACAATGAAACGACAACTATTTTTTTTTATTTTATATATATTTTTTTTTTTTACACTTTTTTTGTAACTGTAACTTTTATAACTGTAACCGGTTCCAGGTTCGGGTCTCTCAAAATGCGATGGCATCTTGGGAGACCCTGTGAAAGTGTGCCTAGTCTGTGCAGTGCTGTACCCTACGCTAATACTCAACTAATGAATGGTAGCGTTCAAAACATTCACCAATGCAAAGACCAGGATTGTCAGGACAGGAGGGACAATAATAGCGGGTGTCACGCCTATATCCGCGCTTGCTGCAGACACGACATCTTTTTTGGGGGGGTTCGTTGGGTAGGGGTACTCGGGAGGAAATAAAGAAAATGCCTCTCATGCAGCCGACTGCATTTGGTTGGGGGATGTGAATGGGGGAAGTACGGGTGCTGCAGAAGTGGTGGGTTCCCAATTAGGATTGGCGAATGCAGCAGGAAGGGCATTATGGGCACGATGGGCCTGTGTTTGTCTTCTTGGTGGCAGCGGGACACTACTTGTGCTTGCCACCTCACCAGCTTGAACTGCACTTATGGGACTCGCCACGTCACCAAGTGTTACTGCAGTGCTGGTTTGACTACGACCGGGGTGTACTAGGCCGCTGGCGCTTGCCAGTTCAATAAAAAGCTACAAAAAAAACTGTTAGCGATCGCAGGGATCAGGCCTGACTCTGCGAACGCTGCAGTTATGCGTTAAGTGTTTTGTAAGTGACATTGATTGATCGATACTGCACTTGGGTGGGCCGGGCGGAGGGGCAAAATGCAGGTGCTAGCAGGTATCTGGGCTGATCCCGCTAACACTGCGTTTTTGGGAACCCTAAACTGCTGGGGACGCTAGTATAGATCTGATCGGATCAGATATTGATCCGTTCAGATACTATACCACTAAGGGAGGTGTACGCTGCGTGCGTGGGTGTTAACGGTACTGGCGCTAATCTGACGCTGCTTGGGGCTGGTGCTTGCCAGTTCACCAGAATACTACCAAAAAAACTGTTAGCAATCGCAGGGATCAGGCCTGACTCTGCGAACGCTGCAGTTATGCATTTAGTGTTTTGTAAGTGACAGTGATCGATCTATACTGCACTTGGGTGGGCTGGGCTGGGCCGGGCGGAGGGGCAAAACGCAGGTGCTAGCAGATATCTGGGCTGATCCCGCTAACACTGCATTTTTGGGAACCCTAAACTGCTGGGGACGCCAGTATAGATCTGATCGGATCAGATATTGATCCGTTCAGATACTATACCACTAAGGGAGGTGTACGGTGCGTGCGTGGGTGTTAGCGCTACTGGCGCTAACCTGACGCTGCCTGGGGCTGGTGCTTGCCAGTTCACCAAAATGCTACCAAAAAAACTGTTAGCGATCGCAGGGATCAGGCCTGACTCTGCGAACGCTGCAGTTATGTGTTTAGTGTTTTGTAAGTGACAGTGATCGATTGATACTGCACTTGGGTGGGCTGGGCCGAGCTGGGCGGAGGGGCAAAACGCAGGTGCTAGCAGGTATCTGGGCTGATCCCGCTAACACTGCGTTTTTGGGAACCCTAAACTGCTGGGGACGCTAGTATAGATCTGATCGGATCAGATATTGATCCGATCAGATACTATACCACTAAGGGAGGCGTATGCTGCGTGCGTGGGTGTTAGCGGTACTGGCGCTAATCTGACGCTGCCTGGGGCGACGCATATCACCGCCGGGCGATCAGGGGGCTAAACCTTTATTCGGTAATAAACGGCGGGTGCCCTGACACTATCAAAAATAAACAAACTAACCAGCGTCACCCGTAACAGTTATACGGTGATCAGTGGTGAAAGGGTTAACTAGGGGGCCATCAAGGGGTTAAAACATTTATTAGGTAGTACATGGGGGTCCCTGACGCTATAAAACGCTGACGGCGAACCTAAATATTTAGGTCCCTAACTAGCGTCACCAGCGACACTAATACAGCGATCAGAAAAATTATCCCTTAGTGACACTGGTGACAGGGGGTGATCAAGGGGTTAAAACTTTATTAGGGGGGTTAGGGGGGTATCCTAGACCTACAGGGGGCTAACACTCACTGTCCCAACACTGTAACTGTCACAAACTGACACCAATACAGTAATCAAAAAAAAAAAAAAAAAACTGCTAGTATCAGTTTGTGACGGGGGGCGATCGGGGGGGGGATCGGGGTGTTTTGTGTGCCTGGCATGTTCTACTGTGTTGTGTAGTGTTGTGCACTCACATACCTGTCTTCTCTCCTCGGGCCGGAATGGAAATTACCGAGCCGAGCAGAGATGACATCATTTCCTTTGCTGCTGTTTAGCATACAGCAGCAAAGGAATGTTCCCATTGGCCGGCGGCGATCGCGAGGGGGGGCCACGAACGGATGGCCTCCCCCTCACCTCCGATCGCCGTGGGACAAAAGACGACCGCCTCGGGCACCGGGGGGGGTCCGATCGGACCCCCCACCCGCGGAAGGCAAATCACGTATATGTACGTGATTTTGCCTGTCCGTGCCACCTTGCCGACGTACATCGGCGTGAGGCGGTCGTCAAGTGGTTAAAGAAGAGATTAGCATGGTTAAGCCAAGGGTCCCATTTCTTTGTGTAGAATTGGTTAGTGTTTTGTATTGTGTGGAATATTTTTTCCATTAAATTAATATTGTTAATTCTGGTTTTCAAATGTGAAAGAGGAACTGTGGGGGATTTCCAATGGTATGCTATTGTTGTGAATTCAGGAAGAAATATATTTTATATTTACTGGCAGAAACATGAGAGATGCTTAGGCCTCACCAAGTAGATGAACTGTGATGTTAAATAGTTGAACTGTTGCCCTCTTGGGGACTTTTAGGATAAAATGGACATTCTCATGTTTGACCAAGCCTTTCTATACTACCTCAAATATTGAAGACTTTTACAAGCATGTATTGTAAAGGAAGCTGTGGGAACAAAGACTGTTCTTGTCACAAAACAAGGAGATATTTACATGGTATTGTGAAGAAACAAAAACTGCCACAGGAAACAAGGAGACATAGACTTTTATAGCATAGAGATAGCCTCACTCATTGTGTTCGAATGAAGAACTGTTTAAATAGCTAACACCTTGGCTAAGAGAACCCATTGTATGAACTTTTTAGGATGGTTTATACAAACAAGTCAGTTCTAAACACCCAGTGAGAAGGTTCACGGTCCCTCTCAACACATTAGTGAAAGTTGAATATTGTGCTAGTCAAAAATAATATAAGGTATCAATAAGGTTATCATAAGTCATTTTAAACTATCTCTGACATTGTAGGTCACAGAGACATTATAATGTTGGCGTCTGCGGACCCAACAACTTTGCTATGAAGAAAATGTATATGAAAGTGTGATTTTATAAGTAGAAGTGTTTTAAGTAACGAATTAGTATTGGGAAAAACATATAATTATGATTATAATCATATAAGATTGTAGCCTACACTTAAGATAAACAAATGTTCAGTGGAGGTACCAGAAGTTATACAGGTATCCATATGATAATCATTTTATGTGGTATTGATGAAATATATAACAATGTGTGTGTTTCCTAGATAGACCAGTTTACAGATATACATTTATAGAGATACAGTTATATAACCAAGTTATGTAATGATGATTAATCAAACTTATACTGAGTGTATTTTACATTAGACCGAGTACCAGAATATTTAAAAGTATATATTTATCCTTACCATTATACACCTTATGAAAATAGGACGTATTAATTTAAAAAGATGGACTCAAAACATGTGTGAGACACCTGGTGGTTGAAGGTGGTATTATTTGAACTCACTAAATTTCCAGAGGAAGTTAATAATTAAGTCTCCTAACCCAATGGGAAGTGAGCCACCTCCTTTTGGGCAGAGCCATTATAATTTTTATGGTCTTATTATCTGAAATGGTATTTAGAGGCAAGGAAGATGGGAGACGAGGACCAACGAATGAACGAGGGGAAGGAGGAGAAAGCTCAGGGTGAGAGCTCAGGGATCCACCCTGAAGGGGGGACACTGGGAGACACACACACTCCCGGACTGACACTCATGCACCATGCATGAATACATCTCTTTACATTCATGAAAATTCCTCAACACCTAATACTTAGAACTCGGAGGTCACAAGAAGTAAATCCTCTTTAGGAGTATCCATTTTGAAACTACGGCAGCCATCTTAACTCTGGTAACTAGCCCATAGGAATTACAGCCATCCTGGAATGGGTAATTATGTCATGTTGATTTTATCTTGTATGTTCTCTCAAATATTGATATGTTCTCACAGATATTGATGTATTGAATATTATACAGTTGATAATCATTCTCCCGAATCAATAACCGCCTTGTAGATTTTTCTCTAAAGATTCAGATTTTTCATTATATTTTTCTTTTTGCATAGTTGCCACATTTATTGACAAAGCAAACGTCTAATTTATTTCACAATTTTAACCACTTACTTACCTGCAGTAAAGTAACGGTTGTACGTGTGAAATACAGATGTTCTGTTTAATTGTCAAGTTCACAAGGTTATTGATTCTACCGAGAAGTTATCATAGTGGTATTATGTCAAAGGGACGGTACGCCCATTCTTGCAAGTGTTTTTATTGATTTTCAAGACGTTCATGTAATGCAATCGGTATCTTAATTTCATGTGATTATTTGTGTTTGTTTACCAATAAAATTTCTATTTGGTGTGACCACACGTCTCCGTGGATAAGTTTCACAAGTATAGACTGCGTCACATAGATTGATTTTGTATCTTAAAAATATCTTCGTTAAAAATTACTCAAGGATAATTATGGTGCGGGAAACCTGTCCTTAAAAAGGCACAACTTATTCTGACTGAAAATTCACTACATAATGGAGGCACTGAGCTGAGATAACGTCGATGTTTTGTACAAGATCAATCATAGTTATGGTGGTGACATACATAATACTTTGCATGAAATTTTAATTATTAATTATTAATTTTTGGAAAATTTTTATTTTTATGCCAAAAATGTCTGGTCAAAGTGAATTTCATGTTGGGGGGGATGATCAAGAGTCAGCCCTTAGTGGTAGTATGAGTACTCAGAGAAAATTGGTACAAGTACAGGAAATGTTGGAAATAATTTCTAAAATTGAAATGACGGATCATGTCAGAAAAAGTTTGTCTAATGAGACTGGTCTAGAAGCATACATTAAAGACCATAAAAGCCGCGCCAGTCAGTTAATGAAAGACATGTGGAACGCGGAAGGTCAAAGTGATGAACTCACAGACAGCTTCTCTAAGACAAAGGGAATAAAAAGGCTTGATCACCTTCTTTTGGAATTAAGTATTATCCTGCTGTATCTTCAGATTGAGTTCAAATATCAAAGTACCCAACAGAAAAATGATATCTTAGATTTTCTAGATAAATTTGAACAAGTAAAAAAGGACGCTAAAACAATTATGGACGGACTCCACCAAATAAGTAAAGAGTGGGAACAATTAATAGAGGAGAGGGAGAGTTTTCTGCAGGAAAACGAGTCTCCTGACGAAAATTGCCGAGTAATAGGCAGTGGAAATTTAGGAAGTTGCCGAGTAATAGGCAGTGGAAATTCAGGAAGTTGGCAGGAACCCCTAAGTAAGCAATTAGAAAAATTAATAGAACAAATGAAGTTTATGCCCCAGGGTAATACTCAGATACGCATCCCTGAAAGGGACGAGTTTGATAGTACTTCAGAATATGACTCTGAATATGATTCTGACTCTGATTCTGAATATGAAGGTTGGGAGTCAGACGATGAGGAGGAATCGGAAAAAGAACCAATATCTTACCCCAAGCCATCTGTAGAGCAAAGGGGAGTAAAAAGTGAAGTACCACATGAAAGGGGATCTAATCAATTTTCTTTGGGATCAGAGAAAAAGCCAGACACCCCTAAACAAGATACCTCAGAAATAATAACATTTGTAAATGATGCTGTCCCAGTCTTTAGTGACGAGTCTGACAGTACTTCAGAATCCGACTCTGAATCTGATTCTGAATATGAAGGTTGGGAGTCAGACAATGGGGAGAAATCAGAAAAAGAACCAATATCTTACCCCAAGCCATCTGTAGAGCAAAGGGGAGTAAAAAGTGAAGTACCACATGAAAGGGGATCTAATCAATTTTCTTTGGGATCAGAGAAAAAGCCAGACACCCCTAAACAAGATACCTCAGAAATAATAAAATTTGTAAATGATGCTGTCCCAGTCTTTAGTGACGAGTCTGACAGTACTTCAGAATCCGACTCTGAATCTGATTCTGAATATGAAGGTTGGGAGTCAGACAATGGGGAGGAATCAGAAAAAGAACCAATATCCTACCCCAAGCCATCTGTGGAGCAAACGGTAAAAAGTGAACCACCACATGAAAGGGGATCTAATCAATTTTCTTTGGGATCAGAGAAAAAGCCAGACACCCCTAAACAAGACACCTCAGAAATAATGAAATTTGTAAATTATGCTGTCCCAGTCTTTAAGGAAGAGGGATCCATGTGCGTTATTGACCACATCGAGACCTATGAAAATACCCTATCAGTTTTAGGCCTCGAAAATCTGGCTGTACTCAAAAGTGCTTCCCACGTAGCAGAAAAGGGGCCAGATCACAACCACCCTGAGTTTAAATCCACATCTTTCAAGGCCCTACCTAACTACATAAAAGTGAGTTTAGCAAAAGATTACAAAGGGGGGTGTTCACAGGAGTCGTTGGTAAAAGAGAGTGACAATTTGTATTCTTTCCAACAGACTGATGAAAACAAAGGGGGGCCTGAGCCCTCAAATAAATTTGTGAATGAAATTCATGTATCTCCTAAATCAGTACATGTTGAAACCCAGAAAAAGACCTACGCTGACATAGTCAGAGGAGACGTGCCAAAGAGTTTCCCTAGCAGGAGACCAGATACCCCACCAAATAGAAGGGGGGAGCAAAGACCACCTCAGGAGTACCACCCATGGGATCCTGGCCCAAACTTTGAAAGAAACTATAGGGTGTATCTCCCACGGGTCAGAATTAGACCTAAGGGTAGACACCCTCACCAGTGTGATTGGCCCCGGGGGCCTACACAGGTAAATAGGGAGCAATCACAGGGTAGGACACCCCAAAATCCCCGGAAAAATAGGGAGCAACTAAGGCCCAGACAAATATCCCAAAATGAAGACAGTGGTTCTGATGGGGATATGTCTGATCAAACTGAGCCAGTAGTCCCTAGAAGGCACAGAAACCGGGTCTCACGACCCAATCCTGAGCAACCTATAAACAATGCAAAATCCAAAATCGTTCAAATTATGAATATGTTACACGGTTTTATTGCTGTACGGAACGTGAATAGCATTTCTTCAAGGGGCAAATCCTGTGGCCAACCAAGGGCCACAGAGCCTTTGGAGCGCCTATGGTAAAATAAATCAGAGGAATGCACTGAATAAAGGTATAGGAGACAGAAGTTCTAACACCATGTTTTTCCCCAGGTCACAGTAATGAGGATCCTGAAATCCCTACCGGGGGATGGTGGTTGTTAGATATTAATTATTCTCCTATTTTTCAGTGGTCACTTCATTCCTCTGACATACACAGGTCACTCCAAACAGCCTAATTTCAAGAAGTCGCCTAAGACGGTGATTCCAGAGGAAGACCGAATCCTAAAGACATTAATATCAGGAGGCCTAAATGGTTTGATATTTTGGTAAAAGATGAGGAGTCACCCGCATAAGGTAGTTTGATTGCCTCAAAAGATTTATATTGACCCCCAAAGGGGGGAGATTTGATTTGTTTTATTCCTCACACGTAGAAGGTTGACTATAATGTCAAATATCTTAGTACCGACAATAAGTGTCACATGTCAAACTTAAATGTTCTAATTGTTATTATTCCAGAACTACTACAAGTAAGCTAAAAAAAAAAAAAATGGTTCTGAAGAATGTCAGTCAGTCAGTCATTCATGTCAGGTATCCACAGCTGTAAAGAAATGTCCTCATGTTAATAAGCCCTGAAGCTTTGTCTCCCAGAGCAAATGTTTCATACATTGTCCTGCTATCCAGAGCGTTTAGTTAAAGGACTGATGACACAATGGAAAAAAAAAAAAAAAAAGAGGCTCTGAGGAAGCCCAGGATACCAGCTTAACATTGAGATCTCAAACACAGATCATGTAAAAAAAAAAAGGAGAATATATATGTCTTTTCTAACGGAATCCATTTTCCCTTACAGGACTATGATGTCCATGAGCCGGTCAACAGAACCGAGAGCCCAATGTGTGTGAAACATCCAGCGAAGGAACCGTATGGGGGATTCCGGAACACCACTGATGGCCAGTCTACACGGACAAACCTCCCAGGACGGCCAAGACCCAAAGGTGCCCGAAGTGATCCATTTCCCGCCAACCAACGGATGACGGCCCTGAGATGCACACATCGATCACCAACCCATTTTGTGTTTTCCCTTCAAAGAATTACACCCACATGAAGGTGTCTACACCCTTTAAACATAGATCCACAATACGGATCCATCTCCACAGCTAGATTTACAAGACCCGAATGAGGCCATCTTTCTTCAACGTTTTGCATTGGTGAAGTCTTTCAAACGACTCCCGGCATTTGAACACTTCACAAGGGGGGATTTGTTGTGAATTCAGGAAGAAATATATTTTATATTTACTGGCAGAAACATGAGAGATGCTTAGGCCTCACCAAGTAGATGAACTGTGATGTTAAATAGTTGAACTGTTGCCCTCTTGGGGACTTTTAGGATAAAATGGACATTCTCATGTTTGACCAAGCCTTTCTATACTACCTCAAATATTGAAGACTTTTACAAGCATGTATTGTAAAGGAAGCTGTGGGAACAAAGACTGTTCTTGTCACAAAACAAGGAGATATTTACATGGTATTGTGAAGAAACAAAAACTGCCACAGGAAACAAGGAGACATAGACTTTTATAGCATAGAGATAGCCTCACTCATTGTGTTCGAATGAAGAACTGTTTAAATAGCTAACACCTTGGCTAAGAGAACCCATTGTATGAACTTTTTAGGATGGTTTATACAAACAAGTCAGTTCTAAACACCCAGTGAGAAGGTTCACGGTCCCTCTCAACACATTAGTGAAAGTTGAATATTGTGCTAGTCAAAAATAATATAAGGTATCAATAAGGTTATCATAAGTCATTTTAAACTATCTCTGACATTGTAGGTCACAGAGACATTATAATGTTGGCGTCTGCGGACCCAACAACTTTGCTATGAAGAAAATGTATATGAAAGTGTGATTTTATAAGTAGAAGTGTTTTAAGTAACGAATTAGTATTGGGAAAAACATATAATTATGATTATAATCATATAAGATTGTAGCCTACACTTAAGATAAACAAATGTTCAGTGGAGGTACCAGAAGTTATACAGGTATCCATATGATAATCATTTTATGTGGTATTGATGAAATATATAACAATGTGTGTGTTTCCTAGATAGACCAGTTTACAGATATACATTTATAGAGATACAGTTATATAACCAAGTTATGTAATGATGATTAATCAAACTTATACTGAGTGTATTTTACATTAGACCGAGTACCAGAATATTTAAAAGTATATATTTATCCTTACCATTATACACCTTATGAAAATAGGACGTATTAATTTAAAAGGATGGACTCAAAACATGTGTGAGACACCTGGTGGTTGAAGGTGGTATTATTTGAACTCACTAAATTTCCAGAGGAAGTTAATAATTAAGTCTCCTAACCCAATGGGAAGTGAGCCACCTCCTTTTGGGCAGAGCCATTATAATTTTTATGGTCTTATTATCTGAAATGGTATTTAGAGGCAAGGAAGATGGGAGACGAGGACCAACGAATGAACGAGGGGAAGGAGGAGAGAGCTCAGGGGGAGAGCTCAGGGATCCACCCTGAAGGGGGGACACTGGGAGACACACACACTCCCGGACTGACACTCATGCACCATGCATGAATACATCTCTTTACATTCATGAAAATTCCTCAACACCTAATACTTAGAACTCGGAGGTCACGAGAAGTAAATCCTCTTTAGGAGTATCCATTTTGAAACTACGGCAGCCATCTTAACTCTGGTAACTAGCCCATAGGAATTACAGCCATCCTGGAATGGGTAATTATGTCATGTTGATTTTATCTTGTATGTTCTCTCAAATATTGATATGTTCTCACAGATATTGATGTATTGAATATTATACAGTTGATAATCATTCTCCCGAATCAATAACCGCCTTGTAGATTTTTCTCTAAAGATTCAGATTTTTCATTATATTTTTCTTTTTGCATAGTTGCCACATTTATTGACAAAGCAAACGTCTAATTTATTTCACAATTTTAACCACTTACTTACCTGCAGTAAAGTAACGGTTGTACGTGTGAAATACAGATGTTCTGTTTAATTGTCAAGTTCACAAGGTTATTGATTCTACCGAGAAGTTATCATAGTGGTATTATGTCAAAGGGACGGTACGCCCATTCTTGCAAGTGTTTTTATTGATTTTCAAGACGTTCATGTAATGCAATCGGTATCTTAATTTCATGTGATTATTTGTGTTTGTTTACCAATAAAATTTCTATTTGGTGTGACCACACGTCTCCGTGGATAAGTTTCACAAGTATAGACTGCGTCACATAGATTGATTTTGTATCTTAAAAATATCTTCGTTAAAAATTACTCAAGGATAATTATGGTGCGGGAAACCTGTCCTTAAAAAGGCACAACTTATTCTGACTGAAAATTCACTACACTATCAACCAGTGTACAGCAACACATATTGTGTGGATCAATCTCATATTATGTATGGAAAGACCGATGATAGGGGAAAATAGGAGACAGTTATATATAGTGAGGTTTATGTTGCTATTTGAGATTTTGGAGGCAAATTTTTCCAGTTGTTTCCATATCTGAGTAACTCTATCACAATCCCAGAAGATATGAGAAAAGGATCCTGCTGAATTGCAACCTCTGAAACATGTATGAGGGGTGTCAGGGAAAATAGCATGAATTTTAACTGGAGTATAATACCACCTTGTAAAAAGTTTGATTGCAGTTTCTTTGATCGTGATTGATCTTGTGCATTTGTGTAAATTAATGATACATTTGTCCCAATTACAATTTTTATAACAAATTATAAACAGAACAAAGACAAAGCAAAACAAAACCGCAAAAAAAAAAAAAAATAACAGAATAAATAAATAAATAAATAAATCTTTATAATATTACATGAAATCAATACCATACCATAAGATTTATACACAGAAACCAAAAAAAAAAATCTCATCTACTCTTGTAACTGAAAATTTGAAAATCTGAAATAATAACTAACAATAACTATTACTAACTAATAAATTAGAAAACCCAAAAATCTGAAATAATAACTAACTAATAATAACTATTAAATTAAAAAACCTAAAAATCAGAAATAATAACTAACTAATAATAACTATTACTAACTATTAAATTAGTAAACCTAAAAATCTGAAATAATAACTAATAATAACTATTAAATTAAAAAACCCAAAAAACTGAAACAATAACTAACTATTAATAATTAATAATAACTATTAAATAAAAAAACCTAAAAATCTGAAATAATAACTAACAATAAATATTACTAACTATTAAACTGGAAAACCCCAAAATCTGAAATAATAACTAACTAATAATAACTATTAAATTAAAAAACCTAAAAATCAGAAATAATAACTAACTAATAATAACTATTACTAACTATTAAATTAGAAAACCTAAAAATCAGAAATAATAACTAACTAATAACAACTATTAAATTAAAAAACCTAAAAATATGAAATAATAACTAACTAATAATAACTATTACTAGCTATTAAATTAGAAAACCTAAAAATCTGAAATAATAACTAATAATAACTATTAAATTAAAAAACCTAAAAATCTGAATTAATAACTAACTAATAATAACTATTACTAAAAATTGCTAAAAACTATTGATAAAAATGTCACGTTGTGTTCAGGGAATCCCATCTGTGAAATTGCACAGAGCTGATATATTGGAATCCTGTATAAAAAAAAAACAAGAAAAAAAAAACAAAAAAAAAAAACCCATTAGAGACAGATTCACCACAACAGAAAACAAACAGTCAGTTTTATCCAAAAGTGATATTTTTTTAGTGGGGAAAATATAACCTCCTGTATTCTCCGTTTCAGTCAGTAGGTGGCGCTCTCCTTAGCACTTCTGTCTGAAATGTACGATTTTAGAAGTGAATGATTCAGAGCGCTGCCCCGCCCCCGACCTCCACAGCAATGACTCCTTAACCACTTGAGCCCCGGACCATTATGCTGCCTAAGGACCAGAGGTCTTTTTCCAATTTGGCACTGCGTCGCTTTAACTGCTAATTGCGCGGTCATGCAATGCTGTACCCAAACGAAATTTGCGTCCTTTTCTTCCCACAAATAGAGCTTTCTTTTGATGGTATTTGATCACCTCTGCGGTTTTTATTTTTTGCGCTATAAACGGAAAAAGACCGAAAATTTTGAAAAAAAATGATATTTTCTACTTTTTGTTATAAAAAAAATCCAATAAACTAAATTTTAGTCATACATTTAGGCCAAAATGTATTCGGCCACATGTCTTTGGTAAAAAAAAGTCAATAAGCGTATATTTATTGGTTTGCGCAAAAGTTATAGCGTCTACAAACTAGGGTACATTTTCTGGAATTTACACAGCTTTTAGTTTATGACTGCCTATGTCATTTCTTGAGGTGCTAAAATGGCAGGGCAGTACAAAACCCCCACAAATTACCCCATTTTGGAAAGTAGACACCCCAAGGAAATTGCTGAGAGGCATGTTGAACCCATTGAATATTTATTTTTTTTGTCCCAAGTGATTGAAAAATGACAAAAAAAAAAAAAAAAAAAATATTTACAAAAAGTTGTCACTAAATGATATATTGCTCACACAGGCCATGGGCCTATGTGGAATTGCACCCCAAAATACATTCAGCTGCTTCTCCTGAGTATGGGGATACCACATGTGTGGGACTTTTTGGGAGCCTAGCCGCGTACGGGGCCCCGAAAACCAATCACCGCCTTCAGGATTTCTAAGGGTGTAAATTTTTGCTTTCACTCTTCACTGCCTATCACAGTTTCGGAGGCCATGGAATGCCCAGGTGGCACAAAACCCCCCAAAATGACCCCATTTTGGAAAGTAGACACCCCAAGCTATTTGCTGAGAGGTATATTGAGTCCATGGAATATTTTATATTTTGACACAAGTTGCGGGAAAGTGACACTTTTTTTTTTTTTTTTTTTTTCATAAAGTTGTCACTAAATGATATATTGCTCACACAGGCCATGGGCATGTGTGGAATTGCACCCCAAAATACATTTAGCTGCTTCTCCTGAGTACGGGGATACCACATGTGTGAGACTTTTTGGGAGCCTAGCCGCGTACGGAACCCCGAAAACCAATCACTGCCTTCAGGATTTCTAAGGGTGAAAATTTTGGATTTCACTCTTTACTGCCTATCACAGTTTCGGAGGCCATGGAATGCCCAGGTGGCATAAAACCCCCCCAAATGACCCCATTTTGGAAAGTAGACACCCCAAGCTATTTGCTGAGAGGCATGGTGAGTATTTTGCAGCTCTCATTTGTTTTTGAAAATGAAGAAAGACAAGAAAAAACATTTTTTTTTTTCTTTTTTCAATTTTCAAAACTTTGTGACAAAAAGTGAGGTCTGCAAAATACTCACTATACCTCTCAGCAAATAGCTTGGGGTGTCTACTTTCCAAAATGGGGTCATTTGGGGGGGTTTTGTGCCACCTGGGCATTCCATGGCCTCCGAAACTGTGATAGGCAGTGAAGAGTGAAATCAAAAATTCACGCCCTTAGAAAGCCTGAAGGCGGTGCTTGGTTTTCGGGGTCCCGTACGCGGCTAGGCTCCCAAAAAGTCTCACACATGTGGTATCCCCGTACTCAGGAGAAGCAGCAGAATGTATTTTGGGGTGTAATTTCACATATTCCCATGGCATGTTTGAGCAATATATCATTTAGTGACAACTTTGTGCAAAAAAAAAAAAAAAAAAAAAAAAAAATTTGTCTCTTTCCCGCAACTTGTGTCGCAATATAAAATATTCCATGGACTCGACATGCCTCTCAGCAAATAGCTTGGGGTGTCTACTTTCCAAAATGGGGTCATTTGGGGGGGTTTTGAACTGTCCTGGCATTTTATGCACAACATTTAGAAGCTTATGTCACACATCACCCACTCTTCTAACCACTTGAAGACAAAGCCCTTTCTGACACTTATTGTTTACATGAAAAAGTTTTTTTTTTTTGCAAAAAAATTACTTTGAACCCCCAAACATTATATATTTTTTTAAAGCAAATGCCCTACAGATTAAAATGGTGGGTGTTTCATTTTTTTTTTTCACACAGTAATTGCGCAGCGATTTTTCAAACGCATTTTTTGGGGAAAAAACACACTTTTTTAAATTTTAATGCACTAAAACGCACTATATTGCCCAAATGTTTGATGAAATAAAAAAGATGATCTTAGGCCGAGTACATGGATACCAAACATGACATGCTTTAAAATTGCACACAAACGTGCAGTGGCAACAAAATAAATACATGTTTAAAAGCCTTCAAAAGCCTTTACAGGTTACCACTTTAGATTTACAGAGGAGGTCTACTGGAAAAATTACTGCACTCGATCTGGCCTTCGCGGTGATACCTCACATGCATGGTGCAATTGCTGTTTACATATGACGCCAGACCGCCGCTTGCGTTCGCCTTAGCGCGAGAGCAGGGGGCGACAGGGGTGCTTTTTTTTTTTTTTTTTTTTCTTTATTATTTTTTTGCTTTTTTAATCTTACTTTTAAACTGTTCCTTTCATATTTTTTTTTTTAATCATTTTTATTGTTATCTCGGGGAATGTAAATATCCCCTATGATAGCAATAGGTAGTGACAGGTACTCTTTTTTGAAAAAATTGTGGTCTTTTAGACCCTAGATCTCTCCTCTGCCCTCAAAGCATCTGACCACACCAAGATCGGTGTGATAAAATGCTTCCCCAATTTCCCAATGGCGCTATTAACATCCGGCGAAATCTAAGTCATGAAATACTCGTAGCTTCCGGTTTCTTAGGCCATAGAGATGTTTGGAGCCACTCTGGTCTCTGATCAGCTCTATGGTCAGCTGGCTAAATCACCGGCTGCATTCTCAGGTTCCCTGTTGAGACAGGAGAGCCAGAGAAAAACATGGAAGACGGTGGGGGTGGGGGGGGCATTCCCTCCCACGGCTTGTAAAGGCAGTCTAGAGGCTAATTAGCCGCTAGGATTGCTTTTACATGAAAGCCGACCGCTGGCTGAAAAGAATGATACCAAGATGATACCTAAACCTGCAAGCATCATTCTGGTATAACCACTCAAAGTCGTGAATGGCGTACCTGAAGACAAAAAAATGGTTAACAATGGTTAACAATAAAGCACAGTAAACAGTAAAGTATAAATAATTACACACCTGAAAAACAAACATGATAAAACATAATAACAATAACAATAACAATAAAACATTGCAGAATAGAATACAGTAAAAAAGAGCAGAACAATAGAGAGAATAGAGAGAGAGAGAACAATAAAACGACAACTATTTTTTTTTTATTTCATATTTTTTTTTTTTTTTACACTTTTTTTGTAACTAACTTTTATAACTGTAACCGGTTCCAGGTTCGGGTCTCTCAAAATGCGATGGCATCTTGGGAGACCCTGTGAAAGTGTGCCTAGTCTGTGCAATGCTGTACTCTACGCTAATACTCAACTAGTGTATGGTAGCGTTCAAAACATTCACCAATGCAAAGACCAGGATTGTCAGGACAGGAGGGACAATAATAGAGGGTGTCACGCCTATATCCGCGCTTGCTGCAGACACAACATCTTTTTTGGGGGGTTCGCTGGGTAGGGGTACTCGGGAGGACATAAAGAAAATGCCTCTCATGCAGCCGACTGCATTTGGTTGGGGATGTGAATGGGGGAAGTACGGGTGCTGCAGAAGCGGTGGGTTCACAATTAGGATTGGCGAATGCAGCAGGAAGGGCACTATGGGCACGACGGGCCTGTGTTTGTCTTTTTGGTGGCAGCGGGACACTACTTGTGCTTGCCACCTCACCAGCTTGAACTGCACTTATGGGACTCGCCACGTCACCAAGTGTTACTGCAGTGCTGGTTTGACTACGACCGGGGTGTACTAGGCCGCTGGCGCTTGCCAGTTCCCCAAAACGCTACCAAAAAACTGTTAGCGATCGCAGGGATCAGGCCTGACTCTGCGAACGCTGCAGTTATGCGTTTAGTGTTCTGTAAGTGACAGTGATCGATCGATACTGCACTTGGGTGCGCTGGGCTGGGCCGGGCGGAGGGGCAAAACGCAGGTGCTAGCAGGTATCCGGGCTGATCCCACTAACACTGCATTTTTGGGAACCCTAAACTGCTGGGGACGCTAGTATAGATCTGATCGGATCAGATATTGATCCGATCAGATACTATACCACTAAGGGAGGTGTACAGTGCGTGCGTGGGTGTTAGCGGTACTGGCGCTAACCTGACGCTGCCTGGGGCTGGTGCTTGCCAGTTCACCAAAACGCTACAAAAAAAACTGTTAGCGATCGCAGGGATCAGGCCTGACTCTGCGAACGCTGCAGTTATGCGTTTAGTGCCTTGTAAGTGACAGTGATCGATCGATACTGCACTTGGGTGGGCTGGGCCGGGCCGGGCGGAGGGGCAAAACGCAGGTGCTAGCAGGTATCTGGGCTGATCCCGCTAACACTGCGTTTTTGGGAACCCTAAACTGCTGGGGACGCTAGTATAGATCTGATCGGATCAGATATTGATCCGATCAGATACTATACCACTAAGGGAGGCGCATGCTGCGTGCGTGGGTGTTAGCGGTACTGGCGCTAATCTGACGCTGCCTGGGGCGACGCATATCACCGCCGGGCGATCAGGGGGCTAAACCTTTATTCGGTAATAAACGGCGGGTGCCCTGACACTATAAAAACAAACAAACTAACCAGCGTCACCCGTAACGGTTATACAGTGATCAGTGGTGAAAGGGTTAACTAGGGGGCAATCAAGGGGTTAAAACATTTATTAGGTAGTATATGGGGGTCCCTGACGCTATAAAACGCTGACGGCGAACCTAAATATTTACCTCACTAACTAGCGTCACCAGCGACACTAATACAGCGATCAGAAAAATGATCGCTTAGCGACACTGGTGACAGGGGGTGATCAAGGGGTTAAAACTTTATTAGGGGGGGTTAGGGGGGTACCCTAGACCTACAGGGGGGTAACAGTAACTGTGCTAACACAGTAACTGTCACAAACTGACACAGCAGTAATCAGAAAAAAAAAAAAAAAACTGCTGGTGTCAGTTTGTGACAGGGGGGGGGGGGGTGATTGAGGGGGGATCGGGGGGCGATCGGGGGTGGATCGGGGTGTAATGTGTGCCTGGCATGTTCTACTGTGTGTGTGTGTGTTGGTGCACTCACTCACATGTCTTCTCTCCTCGGGCCGGAACGGAAACTACCGACCCGAGGGGAGATTACATCACTTCCTTTGCTGCTGTTTAGCATACAGCAGCAAAGGAGTGTTCCCATTGGCCGGCGGCGATTGCGAGGGGGGGGCCACGAACGGATGGCCTCCCCCTCGTCTCTGATCGCCGGGGGACAGAACGGGACCGCCTCGGGCGGCGGGGGGGGGTCCGATAGGACCCCCCACCCACGGAAGGCAAATCACGTACCCTGTACGTGATTTTGCCTGTCCGTGCCGCCTTGCCGACGTACATCGGCGTGAGGCGGTCGTCAAGTGGTTAACCACTTCAGCCCCGGACCATTTGGTTGGCCAAAGACCGGAGCACTTTTTGTGATTCGCCACTGCATCGCTTTAACTGACAATTGCGCGGTTGTGCGACATGGATCCCACACAAAATTGACATCTTTTTTTTCCCCACAAATAGAGCTTTCTTTTTGGTGGTATTTGATCACCTCTGCGGTTTTTATTTTTTGCGCTATAAACAACAAAATTGCGACAATTTAAAAAAAAAAAAAAACGCTTTATATTTTACTTTTTGCTATAATAAATATCCCCCCAAAAAATATATAAAAAAACATTTTTTTCCCTCAGTTTAGGCCGATATGTATTCTACATATTTTTGGTAAAAAAAAAATCGCAATAAGCGTATATTGATTGGTTTGCGCAAAAGTTATAGTGTCTACAAAAATAGGGGATAGTTTTATGGCATTTGTATTATTATTTTTTTTTTACTAGTAATGGCGGCGATCTGCAATTTTTATCATGACTGCGACATTATGGCGGACACATCGGACAATTTTGACACATTTTTGGGACCATTGGCATTTTTACAGCGATCAGTGCTATACAATTGCATTGATTACTGTGTAAATGACACTGGCGGTGAAGGGGTTAACCACTAGGGGGCGGGGAGGGGTTAAGTCAGTTCTAGGGAGGTGTTTCTAACTGTAGGGGGAGGGGCTGTGTGTGTCAGTACACTGATCTCTGCTCTGATGACAGGGAGCAGAGATCAGTGACACTGTCACTAGGCAGAAAGGGGAGATGCTGTTTACATCAGCATCTCCCTGTTCATGCTCTCCGTGACACGATCGCGGGGCACTTTATTTCCTCGATGTGTTACTATTTTCCCTTAAATACAAATATAAAATAATAACATCTGCCATAAGGGGAATGTTGAGCATCATAAAAATTGGCTTATTTATTGCAGGTATGTGTATGAAAAATATATTGCACTATATCACAGAGATGTATAACTATACGTACAGAAGGTGCCAGTCTTCCAAATCCCCAAATCATTTACATAACTTATACTTCCCATTAAAGCCTAACTTAAGCTGTATTTTTAGTCTTGGATAGAGTCGGGAAGAACTAAAAATTCTCTACGTTTTTTTTATGATTTTTTTTATCACTTCCTGTCCCTGTGAGTTTTCCTCCAGAACAGGAAGACGCGGTGTAATCCTTCCCACTCTACTAAAATGTTGTATTTGTTTTTATCTGTCTGTCTATTTGGAGAGATTTCTCACAATTTTAGCTGAGTTGAGCTTTAAGTACACGATCGTTTTTTTTTTTGCTGGTGAGGAGATTGATTTACTAACAATCCCATGTTAGTACAGCGATCTCCCCCGCTGATCTTTTGTGGGGGGGCAGGGGGGGCGGCGGCCCCCTCACCAGAATACACCGGTCAGCACTCTCAGCCATTGGCTTTAAGCGCTGATCAGATGCCAATGGGCAGACCTTTTTCAGTCATTGATGTTTATGTTCAACAGTTTTTTTCACATAAGATATAAAAAAAAAAAACATATCAAATGTTTAAACTGAGAAAATGTAGAATTTTAAGACACAATGAGGTACATTTAAAATTGATGGCAGCAACACGTCTCAAAAAAGGTGGAACTGGGCAACAAAAAGCTGACGAAGTAATTGGTATTAACCAGGAAGAAAGGGAAGAATATTTTGCAACTAATTTGGTTAATTGACATCAGGTCAGTAACATGACTGGGTATGAAAAGAGCATCTTAGAGAGTCAGATTATCTCAGAAGTAAATATGGGCAGAGGTTCCCCAATGTTCACCAATGTGTGACCACTTTGATACAATTTCAGTTTCAGGTGTGGTAATATGGACAGCACTCAGCACAGCCATGATAGTCATAGGTAATTGGTTCTTCTTTTTTGGTCTGCTTCAGGCCACCTGTTGATTGCAGTTGGTTTGTTTGTTGATCCTGCTTGGATCAGGAACATTCCTAAGGGACAAATGTTAAGAGTCAGACGCAACTGTACAGAATTAAAGGATTATTTTGAGCAGGGTGAAACTGAAGGAGAAGTTTATACAAAGGGGATATGATGAGACTGTATTGAATAAAACCATTAGAGAAAAACGCCCAAGAGAACAACGTTTAAAGAATAGGGAAGTTAATTCTGCGAATGATCAACATCAATGGGGTTTTATCTCCAACTTCCACTACCAGTATAGGGAGATCGAAAACATTTTTTCTAAATACTGGTTTATTTTATGCAGGGATAGGCATCTAGGTGTTAGTTTACCTAATAAACCCAAATTCATTTATAGAAGGGCGCCCAATTTTGGAGATCAGGTAGTGAGAAAGATTCTGGATCCACCAGATAAACAGACTTTAAGAATAGATTTGAAGGGCTTTTATTCCTGCAGGAAATGCGTTTGTTGCAGAACAGTGAACACCAGACATAGGGGTATCACAAATGTTATGAATTTGGATCAGGAAACCTTTCAAATAGACAAATGTATTACCTGTAACTCCTCCTACGTGGTATACCTGTTATGGTGCCCATGTGGAATGTACTATGTAGGGCGAACTAAACATCTATTGAAAGTAAGATTATCTGAGCACATAACGAATATTAAAAATGGATACAAATTTCACAGTGTATCTCTGCACTTCAAGGAAAAACACGATCAGGATCCATCTGTACTTCAATTTTGTGGTATTGATCAAGTTTTTCCATCATGGAGGGGATCCAATCGTGTTAGGGATCTATCCCAGAGAGAAACAAAATGGATTTTTCTTTTAAAAGCTTATTTCCGAGAGGGTGAAATATTGAACTTGATTTAAATTGTTTCATCAATGATTTTTAAATCCTATGACTAATATCTGACTAGTATGCCTTGGTTAGGCAACACTTAGTGTATACTCCAGCCATTCACAGATGCAACTCCATATACTGTTAAGCAGTGGGGTAGTGTTAAATCTCTAGCTATTCATAGATGCATAAAGCGATCTTGACTTACATTTATTTAGTAGAGGTTTTGTGTTTTGGGCAGATGTCTGATCAGGACATTTCTGCCAGTAAACATTGTATTAATTACCCTCCAGCTAATTGCTTTTGTAATTGCATGTACAGTAAATTATAATTCCATCCAGTTATAGGGGTTTTTATTTTGTTTTTAGCTATCCTACATATTGTGTGTTTATAGTGAGCCCATGTATTTTAAAGAAATTTCTCTGGAATATCAACTTGTATTTTATTTATTGTTATTAGATTTATTTTTAGTTATGGGGTACAACGATTGATTAATGTGTCAGTGGTTGATATGTTTATTCAATGTGGTGGGCTGTCTATTAGGATCAGTAATGCACAGGTCAGCGTATTGAGGTTAAGGGGACACGGGATGCGAGCATGCGCCATAGGAAGACTTCCGCCAGTAATTGGTAGTGGAGCTATTTAGAGGAGGGTTGCCGTGCTGTATGGCCAATCCCGTGAAGAAGTCGATGTGATGAAACAAGTCGGGGCGTGGCTATACGGCAACCTAGTCTAACGTGGGATGTGTGACATGTGACACTGCGCAGTGTTCGAACGAGATGGGGAGAGTCTGCCAGCTGGCTATGCGAGTGGAGGGTGAGATTTCAACTGCATCCCGGGTCCGCGGTGACCTTAGTACACCACTACACGCTCAGCTTTAGGATTTACCCAGATATGCCTGATTTATTGAAATATTGAAATCATGTGCGAGTGCAACTAGTGAAGAGTCTGTGCATATGTTTTAATAAAGTTTTTTACGTTATTAAACTATCGGAGGCACTTTATCATTTCATTTTATGTCAAATTGGAGACGTATCTGTTTTGAAATACTGTTGGATGTCAAGGAGTCTCACTCAACCTGAGTAACCCTGGAAGGGTGTTAATACAGCCTTTATGCCAAGCATGAGAGTGCAATGCATATTCTTGTGGTGAGTGCGGTTCCAATGGATTGATTCACAGTCACAATTGGTGTGTTATCCAAATTATTGCTGGTTTTGCTGTTTTTTTATTATGATGCTGTTATTATTTTGCTTCATCGTTTTATTATCTTTGTGTTATAACTGTTCACAATTAACAAGCCATTTCATACAATTTCAGGTTTAGATAGATTATATGTGGCTCTGTGGTCATCACTCGGCACAGCGTTGATAGTCATAGGTAATTGCAACATTTCATTTGTTTCCAATTACAAATAAGTAATTATATGGCTAGTTTTATAACACAGTGTGTGTGATTAATGTATTCTTTCTTGCCAACAGGGGCTATTAATTTGGACCAGTGCCGACTTGAGCCCAACATTCCAAAGTGCCTGATATTGGCCGGGGCACTTAATTTCCTAGATATTTTACTATTCTCACTGGAATACAAATATAAAAAAGGACAGCTGCGGACCTCCACCAGAGTTTCCTCTGGCTGTGCCCTGCCCAGGCATAGTTTACCATGTTTCGGGTCATGCCACATGCTCTCATGCCTTACTTCCCCAGCAGGGCGGGCGAGATGTGCCAGTGGTGCATGGCCAGCCTTCACTGGCTGCGGGATTCCACCTCAGCCGGACGCTCCAGCACTCACCTTCATTGCGCTGCAGGGTTTCGTTCAAGAGGCCCTCCGACTCGCGCCTGCAACAGACTCCTTGGTCCGTGTTTCAAGATGGTTGAGTGGGACACCGACGTCGCTGTGGACCCCTGGCACCCATTAGGTGTGGGCCCTCCCGCCACTGCATGGCTGGGGCATACTGGGTGCAGTCTGCTAGTTGACATCCCCATCCCCCTTCCCCGCCCCCCCAAGCCTGAGAGGAGGGGGCGGGATGGTTCAGCGGGGGGAGGGCACAGAAGCGGTCATCTCCCTTGTCCCCAGCAACTGCTCTTGCTTGAGGGGGCTGTAACGCTGCCGTCCGGCATGGCCACCTTCCCTCGGGACCTTCCCAGCCGGTCGTGGCACACCGCTGTTGAGGAAATGTGCCCTGCGGGGGTCGGGCCGACTGTGGCCATGTCCCCTCCGCCGGTGCCACGAGGGGTGGGGCAGGACAGCGGGGAGGTCCGACAGGTCCGCGGTGGCCATAAACTGTCATAAACTATTAAATCCATAGGATTTATATTAATGCAACATATGCGTGTTGCGACTGAATGAAATGCATACCAAAAAAATGCAAATCTCCCATTTCAAAAAACCATAGTGAACTTGTTAAAAGTCACTACAACATTTGAAATAGTCCATGAATTTTCAATCATTAAATCTATGCTGGTGTGACCTGTAAGTATTGTAACTAACATGTTGAGAAAGTGGTATTGTCTGTGTACTATGCTTTAGTGGAACAATTGAACTTGTGATAAAGTTGTCTCATGTTTTTGTTTTTTTTTTTTAGTTTTTTGTAATAAACTTCATATATATTTTACATGATGTATTAGTGATTTTATATCCCAACAAACAACACCTTAAAAGTTCAGAGGCTTGTGACCTCTAGTCCTTCATTTTTGTCCATAAAATACTGGGATGTGGTGTTTATTTTTTATTCCTCTTTTTCATTTTGCTTTACTAGACTAGAATGCAGTGGATATATATATGTTGGAGACTGTATATATATATTTAATACACTGCAGATCACTGAATCACTTGCCTGCCTGGCTGAAAGTGTATTTGAAAACGTACACCAGCAATGGCCTGCAGTCAGATATAGGCTTGGCTAGACTGGAATGCAGTGGATATATACCCGTATTTATCGGCATATAACACGCGCCGGCGTATAACACCCACCCCAAGTTTAGGAGAGAAGTTTAGGGCAAAAAACTTTTAGGAGGGAAGTTTAAGGCAAAAAACTTTTAGGAGGGAAATTTAAGGAAAAACCCATCAATGCAGCCTTGCATGGCGTCCATCTGCAGCCTTGCACACTGTCCATATGCAGCCTTCCCCAGTGTCCATCTGCAGCCTTGCAGTGTCCATCTGCAGCCTTGCAGTGTCCATCTGCAGCTTTGCCCAAAATTGCAGCATGTTTGATCTTTAAATTTAGCACCGCCGAGATATTTGGCTCCTCTGTCCCCGCTGTCTCTGAGGGCAAGAGGAGCGCCGCCGACATAGACCGAGCCGAGCATACTGTGTACTCGGCTCCGCTCGCAGTCACGCCCCGTGGACGTGACTGCGAGTGGAGCCGAGCCTAGCCGAGTACACAGTACACTCGGCTCGGCTCGGTCAATGTCGGCGGCACTCCTCTTGCCCTCAAAGACAGCGGGGATCGGCATATAACACGCACCCACGATTTTCCTCTGATTTTAAGGGGAAAAAGGTGCATGTTATACGCCAATAAATACGGTGTATGTTGGAGACTATACATATATTTAATGCACTGCAGATCACTGAATCACCTGCCTGCCTGCCTGCCTGAATGTGTATTTAAAAATGTACCCAGCAATGGCCTGCAGTCAGATATAGGCTTGGCTAGACTAGAATGCAGTGGATATATATGTAGGAGACCGTATATATATTTTATGCACTGCAGATCACTGAATAACCTGCCTGGCCTGAAAGTGTATTTGAATACGTACACCAGGAATGGCCTGCAGTGAGATCTAGCTAAACTGGATGCAGTGGATATATAGATATAGATATAGATATCTATATCTATATCTATATATCTGTATATATATAGATATATATATCTATATATATATATCTGTATATATATATAGATATATATATCTATATATATATAGATATATCTATATATATATAGATATATATATCTATATATATATGCCAGTCTGACTGTATATATTGTAAGGTTTGGGGGTTGTTTAGCTTAAGTGTAGCACCCGCTAGCGAGAACAGTCCACACAGATGATTCCTTTTCATGGCTTTTTGGCCCACTTTTATTAAAGAAAAACAAAGTTCCAGAAATGAAAACAAAAGTGGTTTCCCTCGCAGGGGGTTTTCACAATCATCTTTAAATAAAAGGATATTCAGCCTCCTGGCTTACACATGCAGCATTTGCACACAAAAAATACTGAGCCACCTGGCTCTCTTCAGCAGCAGACCCACCACTGCTCAGGCTCCTACATGGAGCTTTCCTGACTACTGTCAGTGACCTCAGACTCAGAACCATGGTTCTGACTCTGCTATCAGGCCCACACACACCTGAACAATCAGTGTGCCAGTGAGTCCCAAAACCTGGACCCAGGACTGGGGATTTCATCCCACCCGGATCTCTAAGAAATCCCCGGGCTCCAGGTCCCAAAGTGAACTTTAGTAAATAATGAGGAAACTGAAACACCAGTCTCCTCTGTATGTTATAAGCTTCCTGGAGCCCCTCAATCTGTCTGGTTGAGAATTCTGGGTACATACACTGGTGAGGTACCACAATATATATTAAATACACTGCAGCTAACTGAATCAACTGCCTGCCTGAAGTATATTAGAAACAGTACACAAGGAACGGACTGCAGTGAGATCTAACTAAACTGGATACATTATATATACAAAGTCGGGATATATTTATATATATATATATATATACTAAATACACTGCAGCTAACAGAATCTCCTGCCTGCCTGAATTAAATTAGAAACAGTACACCAGGAATGGACTGCAGTGAGATCTAGCTAAACTGGATACAGTGGATATATATATATATATATATATATATATATATATATATATATATATATAAAGTATTTAGTCAGCCACCAATTGTGCAAGTTCTCCCACTTAAAAAGATGAGAGAGGCCTGTAATTGTCATCATAGGTATACCTCAACTATGAGAGACAAAATGTGGAAACAAATCCAGACAATCACATTGTCTGATTTTTGAAAGAATTTATTTGCAAATTATGGTGGAAAATAAGTATTTGGTCAATATCAAAAGTTCATCTCAATACTTTGTTGTATATCCTTTGTTGGCAATGACAGAGGTCAAACATTTTCTGTAAGTCTTCACAAGGTTGTCACACACTGTTGCTGGTATGTTGGCCCATTCCTCCATGCAGATCTCCTCTAGAGCAGTGATGTTTTGGGGCTGTCGCTGGGCAACACGGACTTTCAACTCCCTCCAAAGGTTTTCTATGGGGTTGATATCTGGAGACTGGCTAGGCCACTCCAGGAATTGAAATGCTTCTTACGTAGCCACTTCTTCGTTGCCCAGGCGGTGTGTTTGGGATCATTCTCATGCTGAAAGACCCAGCCACGTTTCATCTTCAATGCCCTTGCTGATGGGAGGAGGTTTGCACTCAAAATCTTATGATACATGGCCCCATTCATTCTTTCATGTACACGGATCAGTCGTCCTGTGCCCTTTGCAGAGAAACAGCCCCAAAGCATGATGTTGCCACCCCCATGCTTCACAGTAGGTATGGTGTTCTTTGGTTGCAACTCAGCATTCTCTCTCCTCCAAACACAACAAGTTGTGTTTCTACCAAACAGTTCTACTTTGGTTTCATCCGATTATATGACATTCTCCCAATCCTCTTCTGGATCATCCAAATGCTCTCTAGCAAACCTCAGACGGGCCTGGACATGTACTGGCTTAAGCAGGGGGACACGTCTGGCACTGCAGGATCTGAATCCCTGGCGGCATAGTGTGTTACTGATGGTAGCCTTTGTTACGTTGGTCCCAGCTCTCTGCAGGTCATTTACTAGGTCCCCCCGTGTGGTTCTGGGATTTTTGCTCACCGTTCTTGTGATCAGTTTGACCCCATGGGGTGAGATCTTGCGTGGAGCCCCAGATCGAGGGAGATTATCAGTGGTCTTGTATGTCTTCCATTTTCTAATTATTGCTCCCACAATTCATTTCTTCACACCACGCTGCTTGCCTATTGCAGATTCAGTCTTCCCAGCCTGGTGCAGGTCTACAATCTTGTTTCTGGTGTCCTTCGACAGCTCTTTGGTCTTTACCATAGTGGAGTTTGGAGTGTTACTGTTTGAGGTTGTAGACAGGTGTCTTTTATACTGATAACAAGTTCAAACAGGTGCCATTAATACAGGTAATGAGTGGAGGACAGAGGAGCCTCTTAAAGAAGAAGATACAGGTCTGTGAGAGCCAGAAATCTTGCTTGTTTGTAGGTGACCAAATACTTATTTTCCACCATAATTTGCAAATAAATTCTTTCAAAAATCAGACAATGTGATTGTCTGGATTTGTTTCCACATTTTGTCTCTCATAGTTGATGTATACCTATGATGACAATTACAGGCCTCTCTCATCTTTTTAAGTGGGAGAACTTGCACAATTGGTGGCTGACTGAATACTTTTTTGCCCCACTGTATATATATATATATATATATATATATATATATATATATATATATATATATACCAATCTGACTGTGTCAACTAACTGAATCAACTGCCTGCCTGAAGTAGCTTAGAAACAGTACACCAGGAACGGACTGCCTGCTCAATCTAACGCCAGTAACACACTACACAGGGCCGGCGTGCAGGTGGCCTTATATAGTGTGGGGCGTGGACTTAACCCCCTGAGCCATAATTGGCAAAAGGCACCCTGTGATGACACAGTGCATTATGGAGCATGAGGTGCCGCTCAAATTTAGCGCAAATTCCCCATAATGTTCAATCTTCATCGATCGAACAGCCGATGTTCGCGTTTTCCCTATATATGATATACCCCTGACCACTGCACTCTATACACTGGGCTGTATATGATATACTCCTGACCACTGCACTCTATACACTAGCCTATATGATATACTCCAGACCTTCTGCACTCTATATACTGGGCTGTAAACGATATACTCCTGACCACTGCACTCTATACACTGGGCTGTATATGATATACTCCTGACCATTGCACTCTATACACTAGGCTGTATATGATATACTCCTAACCACTGCACTCTGTACACTGGGCTGTATATGATATACTCCTGACCACTGCACTCTGTACACTGGGCTGTATATGATAGACCTCTGACCACTGCACTCTATACACTGGGCTGTATATGATATACCCCTGACCACTGCACTTTATACACTGGGCTGTATATGATATACTTCTGACCTTCTGCACTCTACAGTCATTGCGGAGGGTGCTGTATGCATATGATGTATGTCTAATCTGTGGAGCACTTCCTCATCCTCTGACTCAGATGAGGATGTATATCTTCCCACCATATATGTCTTTGTCTTGGGGTTCAGAGGTTGTTTATCTCGCACCTTCTTGCTACGGCAAACTCATTTAAGATGGCCTGTCTTACTGCAATTATGACAGGTCTTATCCTTAAACCGGCAGACTTTGTGGTCATGGTCTGTATTTCCACAATGGTAGCAGGCTGACTCCTGGCTTGGTGGGGGTCTGTATTTCCAGTTTGCGGCAGTTGGCTTGACTGCTGTTCTGAAAACTTCCTGTTTCACCTCTTCCCTTCTGCCTTGGGGGTTCAATTCCTCTGTATCTTTCACAGCCATTTCCATGACTGAAGCTATTTCAATTGCCTTTGTAAGGGTAAGATCTTTCTCTGTTAAAAGTCTCTTTTGGCTAGACTCACAATTCAGTCCCATTACAAACTTATCTCTCAGTGCAGTAGGTAAATACTCCCCAAAAGAACAGGTAGAGGCTAGTCTGCGAAGGGCGAGCACATAAGCTTTAATTTCTTCACCTGGATGCTGCTGCCGCTGATAACACCAAAATCTTTCTGCAATCTCTAATGGTTTAGGCTGGAAGTGATCCTCTAACAGTGTCAGGAGCTCTGCCAATGTCTTAGTTGCTGGCTTTACAGGGAAAAGGAGATCTCTAAGAGTGTCATATGTCTTAGCACCAACCACTGTCAGAAATACTGCTACTTGCCTGTTGTCTGGGATGGCATTTGCACTGAAATACTGTTCCAGTCTCTCAACCCAGGAACTCCAGGATGTCTGTTCCCCATCAAATTCACTTAATGTCCCGATCGATGACATTTTCCTGCTGGGATCTGTGAGTGGTTTTATCCAGGTGACAATCCACACTGCCTTTGTCTCTCTCTCAGACTGATAGACACTTTGTAAATCCCATCCTCGTTGCCACTGTTATATCCTCTGAGTTGTGAGAGACACAAGACTCTGGTCTGGAACAACCAATGTTTATTTCAGTACACACTGTACACTCCAACATGCATCTCAGGACAGGTATATCTTGATGTGCTTCCTTACATGTGCTCTAAGATGGCTATTATGCCCCTTGACCTTTGTCATCACTCCTGAGTGGAGCCAGCCTTAAAGTGACAGTACATGTGCATGTGGAACCCTTCTGGTATAACACCTGCACTCTGTATACTGGGCTGTATATGATATACTCCTGACCACTGCACGCTATAAACTGGGCTGTATATGATATACACCTAACCACGGCACTCTATACACTGGGCTGTAGATGATATTCTCCTGACCACTGCACTCTACACACTGGACTGCATATGGTATACTCCTGACCACTGCACTCTATACACTGGGCTGTAGATGATATACTCCTGACCACTACACTCTATACACTGGGCTGTATATGATATACTCCTGACCACTGCACTCTATACACTGGGCTGTAGATGATATACTCCTGACCACTACACTCTATACACTGGGCTGTAGATGATATACTCCTGACCACTGCACTCTATACACTGGGCTGTAGATGATATACTCCTGACCACTACACTCTATACACTGGGCTGTATATGATATACTCCTGACCACTGCACTCTATACACTGGGCTGTATATGATATACTCCTGACCACTGCACGCTATAAACTGGGCTGTATATGATATACACCTAACCACGGCACTCTATACACTGGGCTGTAGATGATATTCTCCTGACCACTGCACTCTACACACTGGACTGTATATGGTATACTCCTGACCACTGCACTCTATACACTGGGCTGTAGATGATATACTCCTGACCACTACACTCTATACACTGGGCTGTAGATGATATACTCCTGACCACTGCACTCTATACACTGGGCTGTAGATGATATACTCCTGACCACTACACTCTACACACTGGGCTGTATATGGTATACTCCTGACCACTGCACTCTATACACTGGGCTGTAAATGATATACTCCTGACCACTGCACTCTATATACTGGGCTGTATATGATATACTCCTGACCACTGCACTCTATATACTGGGCTGTATATGATATACTCCTGACCACTGCACTCTATACACTGGGCTGTATGTGATATACTCCTGACCACCGCACTCTGTACACTGGGCTGTAAATGATATACTCCTGTGGTATTTTCCGTTTGAAGTCAGAGTATGGTTTATTACTATTGGCTTCATTACCTATCAATGTTCGATGTCTACTGTACTGATAAGTACATGAGTATGATGTCAGTTCTGTATGAAACCATTCCTGACAGAGGACACTAACAGGTCAATTTATAAAACATTTGTTGGGTGAATGTGACAATCATTCGTCAAAAGCCGTGACAAATTCTGGATTGTCAGCTCCATCTAGTGGCCATAATGAGGTATTTCTCCTGAAATGGCTCCATCAGTAACAATAGTGCAATACCACATTATGGCCACTAGAAAGAGCCAACAATTATAGGAAATTACAGTATGAAATAACATATGGGCCAAACTCATCACAGATGGGTGAATGATTCTCACATTCTTTCAACAATTTCTTTTTTTTTTAAAATTAGACTACTAAGTGTTTGTAAAGATTACATTAAAAAAAAATTACCAACAAAAGATAATGGCTCTCCGCACACCACTTCATGAATGTCTTTGGTGATCTCCGATCACCTTATGTACTGCTTCATATATGATGGATTTTGCCATGGAGAAAGGTAGCAGAGGTCATGTGACAGGATACGTATGGAGTCCGGGGCACATAATTTCCCTTGCAGCCATGGGTTTGGGGCCTCCCGCCAGTTTCCTGGCCCACAGAGGGCAGCAAGTAGAGTGCTACTCCCTGTCTGGTTGAGCACAGCTTGGGGGAAAAGGCACGTAAAAAGTTGAGACATGTCTCTTCTGCTATATTTGACAATGTCGATTCTGTAACTGGTTAAAGAAAGATGAACCAAAACTGTGTACCAACCGAACCTTCGAATTTTGCACAGTGCCAATGGGGCAACATTAGCGCTTTTGCCGATATTCCAATGCCCGTTGCTGTCTAAGTTCATTTGTAAATCCAACAATCATGTCAAGTCACTCTCCTTGCAATCAGTATCAATATTGTGTCCCCCAGCCAGAGAACAGCAGCCTATCCTGTAGAAGGGGATCCCCCTAATCAAGGGTAGCAAGCAGTCAAAATTAAGATGTACTGCACGAGCCAGCAAGCTCACTCACTCTTCAGGTATTAGTCCTCTCCCTCATGTGCTTGCCGCTTTAAGGCCTGCTCATTTAGTTCCAGCCACGCTAAGGCTTCTTTGGCAGATTAAAAAAACTGAGCTTGGCCCCTCACGGCTATCCGGAGCTTTGCAGGGTATAGTATGGCGTAAGGTAGTTGAAGGAGCCGCAGCCGGCGTTTGACATCAGTAAATTTGGCCCTGCATCTTTGGACTTCCGCCGAAAAGTCAGGGTAAAATGACACCCTGGTGCCATTGTATTGAATATTTGCCCTTTCTCGTGCTTGACGCAGCACAACCTCCCTGTCACAATAGTGGAGCAACCTTGCTAGGATGGATCTGGGTGGGCCCCCTGGCTGGGGTGGGCGAGACGGCACTCTATGAGCACGCTCCACTGCAATGAAGGGTGAAAAAACATTACTTTCCAAAGATATCAATTAGCCAGTTCTCCACAAAGGTAGTGGGGTCTCTGCCCTCCACCCGCTCTGTTAGGCCCACTATGTGTACATTGTTTCATCTAAAGCGATTTTCCATGTCTTCTGCACGATCATTTGCTTCTCTAGCTAACTGGAGTGCAGCTCTGGTGTCCTGAGCCAGTTTTATCTGATCCTCCATATCACTAATCCTGCTCTCCACAGCCGCGGTACATCCCCGAATTATTGGCATGTCTTGTCTCAGTAATGACACATCCTCCCTCAAACCTCCAAACTGCTCTTGTAGTGTATTAACTGATGCTGTACATTTGTTCACTGCCCTGAGGATATCAAGCCAAGGTGGGTTGAGTTGTGTCCTGTGAGTCTGGGCTGTGTAATTCCCGTCATAAGATCAGCCAGCTCCAACTCTTCCTCCCCCCAGTGTTCAGGGAGGGTGGCTGCCTGTATGTCTGGTTGCCGTTGGTGTGTCCCCTCAGAGTGGGATGGCTGCTCCGTCCTCAGGGTCCCTGACATCTTTTGGACATAATAGATCATGTCCTTGGCATTATCCTTGCCTTGAGGCTTAGTAAGCTTACTTGTTCTGGGTCCCAGGTCCTTCATCTTGTCTGTACCATGAGGGGTGCCCTTCAAAGAGGACGCCGTGGTGCCAGCTTGGATTTCCTGGCCCCCGGTCTCTGATTGTCCTTTTTGGTTCATCCCTCTGGTGCAGAGAGCCGGTGGAGGTTCCACAGGGGTCCCTGGGGTGTAGTCCTGCTGCATAGATTGGTGTGAGATCTCTGAGTTTATAAATAGGGGTAATTGGCGCTACCTTTGTTGGATACCTAATTAAATATATGATCTCTACTGGGTGCCCAAATGTGCACTCTGAAAATAAAAGTAAAACAAATTACATATTGAATATGTGCCAATTTTGATTAATGTGCCGTCCCAGTGTATGCAAACAACTGAATCCTTATTGTGTAAAAAGGTGTAAATACACCCACATCAATGACAGTTGATCCAAAAGTATATAAATGATCGGGTGGATGTCCCCCTTAAGTGCGCTAGAGGGGTTAAATAAATACGTAAATAAAAATCCTCTTTCCAACTGATGTGATCATTAACCATCAATCAATTACCAATTATTATTATTATAACAACTGATATAAGTGTTACCAAATTGTCACCCCAGCAGACAGCTGGGCAGCTAAATACAGCCTATACACAGTTCATCAGCGTTAAAAAAACGTAATACCAATAAAAAAATGTGAAATTAATTATTTAGAACCACATTGGATGTGAAAAAATGTTTATTAAAGGAATGAAAAAGTGAAAAAATGAATAAAATCAAAAAATCAAAAAATCTATTTGTGAAAGTCCCAGCTTGCAAAGTTCCATATATTTCCACCAAATTCAAGTAATCTGTGTAAGGTGACTTTTGTGACAGCAACAGTTGATATCCAGTGACTCCGGTGCTTCCCCTCAAGGATCCCCACTCACCAGCTCCATGTACCCCTACAGGGGTAAACAGCAAATAATCTCCGGCACTCGATAGCGTCTAGGACTCCAGTGAGGTTCTCCCTGGGGGTTTCCACTCCAGATAAGTATAGCCTTTAGAACTCCGGGTTCCCCTAACATGAAAGAGACAGGGCTCCCATAGTGTGATAACGTATTGGAATTTTATTAAAAAAATGCTGATTACAGCAATCAAATAACATATAAAATAAATAAATAAACTGTAAAAAATTCGTACTCCTATAAGGAGTCAGACTATCACACTAGGTAATGGGAGGTCAAGCCTAGAGAGAAGCTCGTGGATGTAAGCTGGCAACCGAGCGGCGTGCGCCTCAGCTGCGCTCCACACTCTCTCTGACTTCCGCGTGTGACGTAGGTACGTAGCTCCGCCTTGCGCGTTTCGTCATCGACGTTGTCAAAGGCGTAGCACACGTACCTCGTATAGAGCTATTTGAAGACAAGCGGACATATTTTCACATCCAATGTGGTTCTAAATAATTAATTTCACATTTTTCTATTGGTATTACTTTTTTTTAACGCTGATGAACTGTGTATAGGCTGTATTCAGCTGCCCAGCTGTCTGCTGGGGTGATAATTTGGTAACACTTATATCAGTTGTTATAATAATAATAATTGGTAATTGATTGATGGTTAATGATCACATCAGTTGGAAAGAGGATTTTTATTCACATATTTATTTAACCCCTCTAGCGCACTTAAGGGGGACATCCACCCGATCATTTATATACTTTTGGATCAACTGTCACTGATGTGGGTGTATTTACACCTTTTTACACAATAAGGATTCAGTTGTTTGCATACACTGGGACGGCACATTAATCAAAATTGGCACATATTCAATATGTCATTTGTTTTACTTTTATTTTCAGAGTGCACATTTGGGCACCCAGTAGAGATCATATATTTAATTAGGTATCCAACACAGGCAGCGCCACTTACCCCTATTTATAAACTCATTCTAACCTATCCCACCCTTTTGAGGGTGTGTTTTAAAGGGGGGGGCTGCAAGCCTGGGTCCGTGAGCGCGGAAACCTTTCTTTATTACTGGTGTGAGATCTCTGATGTCTAACAAGGTTGTACTTCGTGAAAAACATTTCCTTTTTTTTTTTTTACCAAAAAAAGGTGCTTTATTGTTGTCATGTAGGTAGATTGACAGAATATCCATTGGTACAGTACAGAACATTGCATGAAAGTGCACATGTGTACATAAAGGACAAGAACCTGTGAACACTACTACATGCAATAAGAGCACATAACCGTGAAACAGAAAACATAGGTGCTTATACCCAACAGTTACAATACCTTGCAAATTCACATAGCATTCATTCCAAGTAGGGTGATCATTTTAAGTCTGCTAGGTAGATGTCCAAGGGGCCCACACCTTTTCATATTTCCACTGGCAACCGTGGTTGCTATATGTAATCCTATACATAGGTAGGGCAGCTTTAATCTGTGCTTTCCAGGAGGAGATAGACGGGGGTGGGCTCGATCCATTTAAGGAGTATCTCTTTCTTTGCGTAAAATAGAAAGTAAGAAATCAGTAATTTTGAGTGGTGGGAACGTTGTTCATCCTCATGAACCCCCAGTAAGGCCAGCTTGGGCTTTATTGGAAGGGATAATTGCAGTCTATAATTAATTACCTTGAATACCCTCTTCCAATAGGGCAAGATCATGGGACATTCCCAGAACATATGTAGGAACGTGCCAACTTGTGCTGTAAATCTAGGACACTCAGGGTTCCTGTCTGGAAAAAAATTGATGTAGTTTTTGAGGTGTGAAATACCCTGTGTAGAAACTTGACCTGAATGAGTTTGTCTTTGTAGGAGATGACTAGTTTGGGGCCGTAGTCAAGACAGTCTTCCCAGCCCTCCCTGTCCAGTGAGGGTATGTACCTGTGCCATAATTCCCATAACTTCTCCAGTTTGCCCAGGAGCGCACCGTATAAGGTGGGGAGAGGCTTGGCCAGGTCACCCGGGGCCAGAAGCTCCTCGATGGGATCAACCTGGAGGAGAGGCAAACTGGGAAATTGGGCCCTGGCTGCATGATGTAATTGCAAGTACCTGAACCTCATCCATTGGGGCAGGTCGTATTTGGACCTTAGGTCTGTAAATTGTAGCAAGGTAACCTGGGGCATAACTTGGCTCAGGGTAGTGATGCCATATCTGGCCTACACTTGGGGGTCTGGAATGGTGCGGAGGTGCGGTAGGTTGGGATTTCCCCATAAAGGGTGCACTGGCGACCACTGATTCGGTCGCTTAAAGCGCCACCGGGCAGCAGTCCACACCCTCATGTCACCCTAGTAGGTCCCGGTGTCGTCTCTTATGCCCCGGGTCCCCTGTAGGCAAAACTGTGGAGCCCAGCCAGTGAGCCCAGGCAGCATGCTTCCAGACAGACCGCCGCGTTGGATTTGGATCCCTGAAACCACCACTGGACCGTAACTAAAACTGCGGCCCAATAATAGACCTGAAAGTTGGGGAGGGCTAGTCCTCCCAGATGAGCCGGCAACCACAATGTGGAACGGGCCAACCTAGGGATGCCCCATTCCAAATAAAGGAGCCTATACATTTATCAATCTCTCTAAAAAAGGCAGCAGGAACCCACACCGAACAGTTCCGAAATAGGTAATTAAATTTGGGCAGCATAATCATTTTCAATAAGTTAATATGACCCAGGAGGTTAAGAGGTAGATTAGACCATGCAGAGCACTTTGTGTGTAGTGTTGACAGAGCAGGCAATAGATTTTTCCCTATATAATCTGAAGGGCGCTTAGTTACCAGGAGCCCCAGGTATCTAAACTCCTCTACCCAACGCAGGGGGGAGGAGGCCACTCCACAAATTGCCCCTTCATCTAAGTGAAACAGGACCGATTTGTCTCAGTTAATCCTGATGCCCGAGTACCCCCTAAAGTTGTCAAGCATTCGTAGTGCAGCAAGGAGCGAGGGCCTCGCATCATTGAGGTACAACAATGCATCGTCTGCCTACAGGGACAGTTGCTCTTCCAGCTAAACCAGCCGCAAGCCCAGTATATCTGGGGCACACCTCATCAAAATTGCCAGGGGCTCCAGGGCCAGGGTGAACAGACTGGGGGAGAGCAGGTATCCCTGCTGCATACCACGAAAAAGGTCAAACGTCTCCGAAACCGTTTTACTGTCTCGACGCTTCCGGTCAAAAGTCTTCTCATGCTGAACCGAGCCTCGCTTTGTTGTTTTTCCTTTTCTATTTGTTCCATTTCCAGCAGTAGATGCTCCTCCCTTTCCTTCTCCTGGTCCAGTAAGTCTTTTTCAAAGAAGCGTTTCTGAAAAGCATTCATGGATATCTCCACCCGGTCCAGCTCCAGAACAGTCTTTCTCCGCCTGGCACAGAAGTTTCCGGACGCACAGTTCCAGCTGCTGCAACATATGTTTATCCGCCGGAAGCTTCAGGGTGGACTTCAGCTTTGGCATCATGTAACAAACCTTCATCCTAACATTGGCGATCGGATCGCCGGTCAGCTCCAGGACGGAGAGGTAAAAGTATTTTCAGAAGAAAGAATTGGAGAAGAACTCCATTCATAGGTGTCCAGGAACCTCTGCCGGTTCCAGTAGCTCTTCCCCTGACCCAGTTGTTCCACCATCTTCTGGATGATCTTATGCCTCTGCTCCTGTTTACGGTTATAGCGCAGGAATATACACAGCGTCCGGCTTGCCGCTTTCTGCACCGGTAACACGTTGTTGGATAAGATGATAGAGAACATTCTGTGCTGGGGTCTTGAGGCTCCGGCGGACCGGCCTCTCGATGATCGCCAGCTCATGTAGGTCCTCGATATAGCCAAACAGAGCCCTCTGTCTTTTAATACACAATATTTTTGAGATATATAAGAGTCCCAGAGTACCATGGGGGTGGTAGAGGTCGTGTTGTCGGTCCAGTAATTGCATATTGAGGTGGTCAGAGGTTCCTGCAGCTGTTCCTCCGATGCCCAAAACCTGGATAGATGGGATTCAGGGGGAACAGTTAGTGCCTATGCATAGGGGTGTGTGATCAGATATACCCCTAGGAAGCACAGACATGCCCTGGACACAGTGTAGTGCTTGGCTCGAGGCAAAAGCCAAATCTATTCTGGACAGGGTCTTAAAGGTGGCGGAATGGCAAGTATATTCCCTTTGCGTCGGGTGCATGTGTCTCCAGATGTCCGTGAGGGCGAACGTGTCAGCCCAGTGGCGGAGATCCGGAGAGTCTCGAGTCAAGGTGCACATCCTATCCAGGTCTGCGCAAGGGACCATATTAAAATCACCTATCAGAAAAACAAGGTTAGTGTCTAGCTGAACCACTATTTGCATAATCTCATGCAGGATCTGGGCTGAGGCTGGGGGGGATAGATTGTGGCGTGAATAATGACATATCTGCCCTCTCTATCGGTCTTAATTTCAATAGGCCTAAAAAGCAGAGATGCTGTTTACATCCCGTTAAACATCCCGTTTACATCCCCTGTCATGATTACGCCATTTACGCCATTTAAAGATCATGGCATTGGATTTATCAGTCCATAGTTTTTGTATACTGAGTAACGTGTGTTGCAATCACGGATAGTCCACCACCTCGTCAGCTGAGGCCGGATGAAAATGTCTTTGTTATCTTCCTTTATATATTTTTTAACCCCGGTTGAGATGTTTCTAAACCTGTTATGTGGCTGAACACCTGTGTTGGGTTTCTCACCATAGCCTGTTCCCTTAAAACAATTTTATGATGTGGGCTACAGGGTGCCCCCTTCACGCCAGGAGATGCAGTTCACCCCATTAGGTATTCGGAGATGAATAATGCAATAACATTAATAATAAACTGTGATCAAAAAATTGTGAATAAAAATATATATATGTATCAAAAAACCTAGTGTCCATAAATTATAAAACAATAAAGGGTGATGAAAGTGACTTCGCTGCAGAGATATATATGTAACTTCCACCAGGGGATCCCCTGATGAAGTCACGTGATTGGGTGACGTCACGCGTAGGGACGGGATAGGCACTGACAGAGATTCAGATTGACGAGCTCGCCGCTCGTAGGAGATATACAGGATGTGTATTTACTTCATGTGAGTACATGCTTTTAAACTTAATAAAGACATAGATTGGTTCAAAATACTACACTATCTGGTACCCTTCTGTTCTTCCTTATGTTCGCTCTGCCGTTACTGATGCTGATACTGAGGGACTAAAGCACAGGGACCGCCGGCTCCGGTCCAGGGACCCCAAAGAGAGACCATCTCCATTTGTTTTCTATGCGGTTGTCCCATTACCGCAAGGTAAGGGGCCATTTCTCACCTGTGTGTGTGTTCAAGCACGAAGAGGATACACACTCTCTCTCTTTCGGCACCCCACTGGTTATTTATTGCACATCCAAAGGATCACTATATATCGCATGTTAGAGCTATCACTGGCACATATGTTGGATGTGTTTTGGACTGTGTCTGGACTCTAAATGACAATATTTGTGGTCACTTTTTATGTCATTTTCATTTGTGGTTTATGAATATATGCCACATATTCATTTGCACTGATGCGTTTGTTGCACAATTTTTAATATATCTTATCTTGTTTATTTGTGGCTTATAGATATATGGTACACATTTATTTGCACAGATACGTTTTTTACACTTTTTTTCAATTATTTATTTTGCTTGTTTTGCACTTTTCACTTATTTATTGTGCTACACATGTTATTTAGGTATCATATATACATGTGTTATATTCATTGTATGTTTTTTGTCCTATCTCTTGTTATAATACTTATGTCTGTTGTACACATATTTATGATTATATTCTATTGAGGATTGCACAGGGGCACATTAGCACTTTAAGCTTTACTTTGCACATGTCACAACGATATTATGTGTGTATGAGGCTGGTTCCCTACACATACTGTGCTGTCACGGTTTTCACATAAGGTTAATTTGATATAGGTTAGTTATCGCTACACTGTTACTATTGGAATTCATCACAGGACACTGTGCATACAAGCGTGTTACCCGTTTACCTTATTTAGTTGATTCACATTTTTATAAGCTATCACATTTTTTCATTTTTTGGATTAGCGCAGCACCCATTTCTTTTAGCCTTACACTGCCTATGGGCCCTGTTTGATCCCATTCGTTGTCTGCAGCTGTCCACGTACACCAATTTTTCCCAAGGTAGTGCAGGAATAAATCCTTATTACAGATTCAATGTCACCGTCCCATATAAAAAGAACATCATCAATGAACCTTTTCCATAAGATAAGCTCATCACGCCTGTCATGTAATACCACGTCTTTCTCCCACTTGGCCATGAATAAGTTGGCCATACTGGGACCAAATCCCATGGCCACTCCCTTCTTCTGTAAATAATAGGTTCTATTATGCCAGAAGTAATTATGCTTCATCGAAAAGTTCAGTAATTCCATCACGAATTTGCTTTGCGTGACCGAAATACTGGAGTCACGATAAAGAAAATGTTGCACTGCTTCATGGCCTAAATGGTGAGAGATTGCTGTATAGAGCGATGCAACATCCGTGGTTACCAACAAATATGTTGATCTCCACTCTATCCCACCAAGCAAATTGATGACATGCTTGGTATCTTTTAAGAAAGAAGGGGTCCCCATCACCAGTGGTTGCAAATACTTGTCAATGTACTTACCAACTTGTGATGTAATGGAGTCAATTCCACTGATGATGGGTCTCCCTGGGGGATTAATCAGAGTCTTATGTGTCTTGGGCAGTGGTTCTCAACTCCAGTCCTCAGGACCCACCAACAGGTCAGGTTTGCAAGATAGCTGAAATACATCACAGGTGATATAATTTGCTGCTCAGGGATTGCAGTATTCTAGTCTGCAACTCCCCAAGGTAATACTTAAAATCTGGCCTCTTGGTGGGTCCTGAGGACTGGAGTTGAGAACCACTGGTCTTGGGTAATATGTACATAACTGGCAACCGTGGTGCCAAAAGGTACCAGGTATTCTTTCTCCTTCTTATTAAAAATACCCATATCTGAACCTTTTTGAACAAGTGTTTTCAAATTCTGTTTGAATTTAGAAGTGGGATCTGTCAACAAAGGAGAGTACATTTCAGAATCTGAAAGAATCCGCAAGTTCTCATTAGAATAAGTTTCCTTATCCAAAATGACAATCGCCCCTCCCTTGTCAGCAGGGCGAACTACTATATCTTTCCTACTGCAGAGTGATTCCATTCCAGCGATAATGTCCTGCTTAGATTGAGTGACCGTTGTGTTCAAACTTGCCAAGTCCTTAATGACTAAATCACGGAAAATGTTGACATTTGGAGCCAGGTTTCCCAGAAGATTGGAAAGCGAGGCATTAGACAAGTTTGAATGGACAACAGTGGAAGTTTCCCTCACTAATTGTCTGGCTGGGTTACTCAGGATATATCTTTTGATGTTCAATTTACGCGTGTACTTATGTACATCTATGAAAGTCTGGAACTTATTGAGGTTCTGTGTTGGAGCAAATTTGAATCCCTTATTCAGGATCAGGAGTTCTTCCTTGGATAATTCCTTGTTGCTGAGATTAATAATAACACGGGTATCTAAGTTCTCCTTCTCTTTGGAGTGAAGATTCCCCCCCCCTGCTCCCTCTCTTCCATCCCCATTTCTTTTCAATCCTCCCCTGTTGGCCTTCTGAAAATCCCGTTGGTTCATGGAGGATTGGGGAACATCATAATTCCCACCAGCTCTTGGATCAAACCCTCTGGTGTCTTAAATAGGGGGGCAAATCTATTCCTAGTGTTCACTCCATACTGATCCTGTGGATCATTATTTCCCCGGGGATCATGTATCCCTGTATGATTGTGGTAAGTATATTGTCTCTCCCAATGTCTCCAAGGTGGCGGTGAATGGTAATTAGGGCGAGGAAGGGAACCTCTTCCTCCCCCTCTACCCCTTGATTGACCTTGATGTTGCTGCGAGCCCATTCTACCTCTTGGGGGTTTGGGAGAAACATGGCCTGTGATGATTTCACCATTAACTGCAGGGGTGGGCTGTGAGTCAGTTAAAGTAATAACAGGTGACGGGGTCAGAGGGAGCTATGACCTGAAAACCACATTATCACTGTAATCTTTAATGTCCCCGTTGTATTTCCTTTTTTTCTTTATTTTTTGTTCAGATTCCTCCTTGATCAAGATGCTTTTTAAAGCTTCTGATCTTTGCATATATTCTGATTCACTTTTAAAAGGCATTAACTTACTCTTGATATTGTTTATTTCAGAGTCAAGTGTAGTTAATTTACGTTTCTTTTTTGCTATTAAAAACTGTAAATAATTAACTCCCGCCTCATTAAAATATTTGAACCATTAGGCTAACTCACTATCCTCTTTCTGAGGGTTAACATCCCATCTGAGGCTCCTGGGAACCATATTCAATCTGACATATTCCTCCAAATACGCTATGTCCCATCTGGTATGAACTTCAGAGATGGTTAGGTTCTTTAAAGCAGGGTTCCACACAAAAATGGAACTTCCGCTTTTCGGAACCCTCCCCCCCTCCGGTGTCACATTTGGCACCTTTCAGGGGGGAGAGGGGTGCAGATACCTGTCTAAGACAGGTATTTGCACCCACTTCCGGCATAGACTCCCATGGGAGTCTATGCCTCTTCCCGTCCCCACCGCGCTGTCTGCTGGGAACACACAGTTCCCAGGAGAGAGCGGGGACCACTAGGGACGCGCAGCGCGACTCGCGCATGCGCAGTAGGGAACCGGGAAGTGAAGCCGCAATGCTTCACTTCCTGATTCCCTCACCTAGGATGGCGGCGGCAGCTGCCGAGAACCGAGCGGGTTCTCGGTGTCCCCTGCCAACATCGCTGGACCCTGGGACAGGTAAGTGGCCATGTATTAAAAGTCAGCAGCTGCAGTATTTGTAGCTGCTGGCTTTTAATATTTTTTTTTTTGGCGGTGTGGGTGAACCCCCGCTTTAATCTTAATAAACAACCTGCTAAATCATCTCTTGGATCATCATTACCATCAAAAACACCTTTTGTGTTAGTAACAATCTGGGACCTGTAATCAAAAATATCATTTGCGGGGACACCAGCAGCAAATAATGTGTATCAAAAAACAAAAATAATTCTAAGAAAAAATTTGCGCTAGGTGGACAAGTGTTGAATGATAAATGAGTGAAGCAACCCGTGGAAAGGTATCCTGCAGCTGAACACTATAACCCTGATAGGGGGCACCAATAAATATATGTAAAAAAAACTGATCACAGTTGGCACTAATACGTGGCACTGATGACAGATGGAACTAATATGTGGCACTAATGACAGATGGCACTAATACGTGGCACTAATGACAGATGGCACTAATACGTGGCACTGACAGATGGCACTAATACGTGGCACTGATGACACGTGACACTGATGACAGATGGCACTAATATGTGGCACTGATGACAGATGGCACTGATGACAGATGGCACTAATACGTGACACTGATGACACGTGGCACTGATGACAGATGGCACTGATGACAGATGGCACTGATGACAGATGGCACTGATGACACGTGACACTGATGACAGATGGCACTGATATGTGGCACTGATGGCACGTGACACTGATGACAGATGCCACTGATGACAGATGCCACTGATGACAGATACCACTGATACGTAGCACTGATGACACGTGACACTGATAACAGATGGCACGTGACACTGGCAGGTGGCACTGATGACAGATGGCACTAATATGTGGCACTGATGACAGATGGCACTTATATGTGGCACTGGGGACAGATGGCACTTATACGTGGCACTGGGGACAGATGGCACTTATACGTGGCAGTGGGGACAGATGACAGTGGGGACAGATGGCACTTATACGTGGCAGTGGGGACAGATGGCACTGACGTCACTTTTCTTTTGTTTTTTTTTTTACTCACGCTGCAGTGGTTAGCTCTCCCTCCTCACACGCTGTCTCTGTGTGAGGAGGGAGAGCCGGTGATGAGAGATGATTTCATATGTTTACATATGAGATCATCTCTCATTGGCACCGCCGATCGCGCTGTAAACGGCCACTGTGATTGGCCGTTTACAGCGATCAGAACTTCCCCGATGCGGGGGCGCGCATCGTGGAAGTAAACAGGAGGACGTCCAGGGACGCCCCCCCAACAATTGGCGTCCGCGCTGTAGCCGTCTTTCGGCTATAGCGTGGGTGCGAAGTGGTTAAAGGAAGCTATCCATTGTTTACAATGGTCATGACACTGGCAGTGGGCCTTTGCAGTGATCACTCATCGGCTGTGTCTGGTGGAAGACCCTGCGAGATGCACATTCTGGGATGACGTCATATGACGTCCCAGATCTACAATGCTCCCACCCAGCTGTCATTTTACTATAGGCCAGGCGGGAAGGTGTTAACCTCATCCTTCATGCTCCACCCACTAAATCAGCAATCTGGTCACGCCCACATTTAGCATGGCACTAAACACCCCGCCCCATGCGCCGCACCCCTGACCCACACTCACGTCCACCTCAGGCCACCCATAGAAGTGAATGAACATGCCGCACCGGGACACAATCAAATGTGAAAGATATGAGAAGAAATGTTCTGACCCTGAAGGGGTTAATCTACATTTCCACCCTATAAATGTGTCAACATCTGGAGATAAAAGATGTCATAGTGACTATGGAGTAGGGAGGACGGCCATGATGGGGGGTTAAAAAATACAACAAAATAGATGAGGCACCTGCTGGAGCTCCTGTGAGAGAAGATATTGTTAGTCCATTGTGTCTAAGCTGCTGAGGATCACTCCTGGGAAGGAGAGGAAATGGTACAAGGCTGCAGAAGAAAATCCCAAAAAGCCTTTAGACTTTTTTTTTAGGTATAAATGTGATGTAATTGTTCAGGAAAGACTCAGTCTTATAAGTAAATGATTAGAACAGCCTCTACATAGTCTTTGAAAAGAATGTACAGTTTATTGAAATGAACAGTTAAAAACTTACATGGTGTCTGTGGAACCAAGTGCCAATGTATCAGACCACAGATGTAATGTACCCATGGGGTTCTGCCTGTCTCTGGATGGAAAGGTCACAGATGTGTCATTTAAAAATCCAGAAGGCTTCTTTCTTACAGAGTAAGGCAAACTTTTCATTGGTTGTTAGGGGTTTCTTCTGTAATATGCTCTATTACCAACACCTCACGACATTTGATGTCCTTATTGTGGTGAAATAAAAAATGTCGTTACAATTGAGCCCTAAATTTGAGCCGTTATTAATTCATCATTACACATTTCGGTTTTACACCGTTAAAGTCAATTTATCATCAGTTCCCCGTTTTTTCACCACTCATTTTTTTGTTCTTCCAGATTAGTTTGTTTGTTCTTTATCTCGTTTTTTCATCTTTTTTTCTGGTTCGTTTTCAATTTATTTTAATTTAATTTAATTTATTCCATCACTATTTAATATTTATTAATGGTATTCTATACAGAATTTTTTCAATTTTTTTGAATCTTCACATGACCATTATGAAAGATGCCAAATGAGTTATAAAAGATTAGCTAATATCGTTGTCAATATGACATTCCTTGCAATCAGTACTTAACAGTGCTGTTTGGGAGGGAAGGGTCAAAGGTGTGTCCATAGCCTATCACACATCCCCATTCCCAGCCCACTTCTGGCCTGTTGGTACTTCTTGCCTCATTGGTCAGTCCCGTTACATGACTTGACAAAGCGCACAGTGCAAAACATGTTGTCACGGTGACGGGACAACGTTCAGGATCTGCCTCTCTGTGCCTCCTCTCCACACCCATCCTTCGGTTACAGCCCAGTCCATCAGCATAGTGATAGATGTCATTGCCCAGACGCCGCCCCCTTTCCACTGTCAGGAACTCCACTGAACATCCGGTTGAGCCACTCGTCACTTCCTACACCACACAGAGGCTTCCCATGGATCATCCTCCTCGCGTCTGATGGTTACCAGCATATCGCCGCCCCTGCACAGTCTCCATGCACAGAAATCCACAGGGACTCCAGTCAGCTCCACATCAGATAAGGTTCAGAGGTTTCCCCATTGTCCAACCTTCGTGTGGTTGTGGCCTTTCTTGTACAAATATTTTTATTGAACAGAAATATCAACATATCAGTACAGGTAAATAATGAAAGACACATTATGTGAACATACTGAGACAGCTTAAAACATAACAAACATAATAGTGAACGGCGTTAGGATCCGTATCAGATCTCCAAACTACAATTGGCTTCTTGTGGGAACAACAGTAAACATATCTATGGCGAGACACTGGATTGCGCCACTGTTATAAAACTAAATGCCTAATTTTAAATAGTAAATGTGGTGAGAACTGTAAAAAGAGATGATTATGTTTGAAATATAGCAAATTATAATAAAAAAAGGAAAAAATAAATAATATAAATAAATGTATTTCCATATTGGCTCACAATATGTGTCGATGGCCCACAGAACATATCTTGTGGGCTATAAAAACTGAGTAAGGGAAAAGGAAAAAAGGAGAGAATAAGAGGGAGAACCAGAGAAAGAATGAAATAGAAAGATAGGTCATAAAGAAAAATGTAGGTAGTTGGAAAAAGAGAAAGAAGGAAAAGGGGGAAATCCACGGGGTGGGGGGGGGGTGGAGCTATGTTAGAGAGAGGGTAGGTTGGAATCAAACCGAGATGGATGGGAGTACACTACCCACGGCTGCCAAACTCGGAGGAATTTATCATGTGTATCGGATGCCACGGCCGTCAGATTCTCATTAACCATAATATCATTTACCCGGTTTTTGACAGCCTCGAAACTGAGGGCTGGAGTCTTCCAGGCCCTTGCTATGGTTAATTTAGTTACAGTAAAGATATGGGATGCCAAGTGGCGTTCTGGCCTTAATAACTCAGCTATCGGTTCCCCCAATAGAGCTTCAAAAGGATCCCTCTTTATATTATTATTGAAGAGGTTACGAAGCAATGCATAAACTCTGACCCATAGCCTACAGACCCTGGGGCACTGCCACTAAATGTGTGCCATTGTACCTTCATGAGAACACCCACGAAAGCACAGCGGGGAATATGTTGGAATAAAACTCGCCAATCTGGCTGGAGTGTAATACCATCTATAAAGTACTTTATAGGCATTTTCCAAAAAAAGTACATTTTTGGAGCATTTGGAGAGTGAGATGGTCATGATCTGCCAGTCCTCCGGGTCCAATCTCCTCCCCAACTCTGCCTCCTATTGAAGGTGATAGGGTCTCCGGGGTGGTCTCTTGGAGCCTATTATAGAATTTGTCTATATATCGAATTTGTATGTAACTGTAGTGTTCCCTAAGGGGAATGTCATGGGAAGAACGTAAAGCTGCGAAAGGTATGATTTTGGTAGGAGTGAACATAGAATGGACATCGGTGAAGCCGTTTTCAGTCCACCACTATAATTGTAACAGATTATCGCATCCAGGTGGGAATAATGGGCATTGAAGGAGGCGCAGTAAGGGAAGATGGGGAGAGATTAAGCCCGCAGAATATTTGACTGAGTCCCATGCACGCAGAGAGTGAGCTAAACATGGGCCTATAGTGGTAGGGCGGTGGGCTTGAGGAAGCCAAGGAAGGGAGGCCAATGGTATTGGATCTGAGTCCACCATATCAATGGTGGCCCATAATGGCATCTGCTGTTTCTCGTGGAGGTGGGATAATGGGGCAATGGTCACTGCCGTATAGTAAGCTTGAAGATTGGGCACCGAGAGGCCACCATTAATTCTACGTGCATACAACACTTGTCTCTTAATTCTAGGTTTTATTGAGCCCCAAATGAATTGCATAATTTTTCGTTGATGTATACAAAGAATATGGGAAGGGACCTGAACCGGTAAGACCCGAAAATAGTAAAGCAACTTTGGGAGATACTTCATGCGAATGGTTGCAATCCTCCCGAACCACGACAGTGGAAGGGTGGCCCAGGAGGATAGCAGGGCTGATAATTTGCGGAATAGTAAAGGATAGTTGGCCTGGTATAAAGCGGAGTAATTTGAAGTAAGCCGAATCCCAAGGTAGGGTAATGCTTCCATCCACTGAAAAGGGAATGTGGATCGTAGGGCTGCCAATTCTGAGGCGGAGAGATTGATTGACATTGCTCTGGATTTGGTGGGATTGACTGCTAGGCCCGAGAAGGTGGCAAAGGTATCTAAGAGTGAAAGCAGATTCGGGAGGGAAATCCTGGGTTTAGTGATGGTCAATAGGATGTCATCCGCAAATAGTGATATATGTGACTTATGTGAGGTGCCTGCCACCTCGACTCCTGCTATTTCCGGATGAGATCGTATGGCCTCCGCTAGGGGTTCCAGTGCCAAAATAAATAAAAGTGGGGAGAGTGGGCAACCTTGACGGGTACCCCTTGTAATAGGAAAAATGCTTGACTCAAACCCACAGTATTTCACTTTAGCTTGAGGAGAATCATATATAGCGGAAACCCACCTCGTAAAGGAGGCCCCGAATCCATAGCGTTTAAGTACCTGTATCAAGTAGGGCCACGATAAAGTGTCAAAAGCTTTGTTGATATCTAATGACAAAAACTTTGTTTTTAGGGATCTGTTGTGGACGATGTGTTGGATTTGAAGGAGGCGGCGAATGGCATCACTAGCCTGTCTCCTTGGGACAAAGCCCACTTGATCCTTTTTTAAATGTGGTAAAAAAGAATTGAGGCGATTAGCTAAGATTTTGGTTAAAATTTTCATGTTGATGTTGATTAGTGAAATTGGCCGGAAATTAGCCCAAGATGAGTGATCTCTGTCAGGTTTAGGGATCATGACAACATTGGCGGTAAGCAAATTAAACGTAAATAGGCGGCCTTACTTGACTGAATTATACATATTTGTTAGATGGGGAGCAATAACATCTGCTGTTTTCCGGTAGAATAGTGCCGTAAAGCCATCGGGGCCCGGTCTTTTACCCACCTTCAGTTCTTTAATACACTGGAGGACTTTCGAGACTTGTATGTCCCAGTCCATCAGGGATGTATGGACTTCAGACAAGGAAGGTAGAGATAATTTGGTCAAAAAAGGTTCTGGGTCATGGGCGGGAGAAAGGTCAGGTGCAGAGTATAATTTAGTAAGACGATACCGGAACTCCTCCAGTACTCGTTGTGGATTACCGGTAAGAGTATTGTGGCGGGTACGTAATATAATGGGAGCAAATTTAGGAACGAATGTACGCAATTTATTTGCTAACATTGCATTTGGTTTATTGGATTTGGCATACCATTTTTGTCGGGTCCATCTTAACGTACATTCCGCTTCATCCGTCAAGCTTAAATCAAGCTCTGTACGGGCCTTATCTAAGAGTTTGCGATTAGCTGGGGAGGGGGATTGTTTGAAGATTTTCGCTATTGTTTCAATTTATCCTCCAGGTCATGGCGTACCCTTTTCCTTTCCTTTTTACATTTAGAGGCCAGGCGGATAATGTGGCCTCTTAGAACTACCTTATATGCTTCCCATAATGTAACGGGAGACGAAACGGAGCCTAAATTCAATTTAAAATATTCTACTAAGGCCTTGTGAATGTCCTTAAGGATCTCTTTGTATGACAAAAGGGAGTCATTCATCACCCAAGAGGAAAATTGTGGTTTACAAAGTAAAGATTTGCACACCGTAAGAATAGGGTCATGATCCGACCACGGAAGCGACAATATGGAGCTGGAGTGTATTAAAGGAAGGTGTTTGCGGAGAACGAACATGTGATCAATCCTGGAATGGGAATGATGGGGGTGGGAATAGTGGGTGTAATCTCTGCCCCTGGGATGGAGTTCCCTCCAAACATCTACTAAGTCATGTTGCTGCAGTGAATGTTGAAATGTTTTAGCTGCGGGGGCAGGGGTTTTGTGATCTGAGGGGTAATTGTCTAAGGAAGGGTTCAATACCACATTGGAGTCTCCTGCCAAAAGTACTGTGCCTCGTTGGTAAGAGCTCAACAAGGCGCAGACATTGGTCAGAAAAGGTCCCGGATTTTTGTTCGGGGCGTAATAAGTCATAATCGTAACCTCTGTGTCTTGGATGGTTCCTTTGAGAACTAGGTACCTGCCATTTGGATCTGCTATCTGTTTACTGCAAGTAAATGTGATCGACTTGTGTAGGGCAATCATGACACCCCTCTGCTTGGTAGGGGCGTTAGACAGGAAAACATGGGGATAATGCGACGCAAAATATTTGGGGTAGGAGGAGGAAGCGAAATGAGTTTCCTGCAGACAAGCAATATCTATTTTTTGTTGCTTGAGGTACTTGAAAATCTTGCCCCTTTTCTGAGGGAAATTCATGCCCTGGACATTCAAGGACAACCAGTTTATTGTCATTTAAACGGGGGGGATTCCTGTACATTGTTTTAGCCGAACACCCCGTGGATTGAGGAAGAGGGAAGAAAAGGAAAGACAAGAAAAAGACCAAGGAGAGGGGAGAAGAAGAGAAGCAAGACAAAAAAGATAAGTGTATTGAGGAGAGCTCAAAAAAGAGCAAACCTCTTGAGTATATTTGCTACATTTTGTGGGTTGTACGACCCCCAGGTGGGTGGGAGCTTAGCCAAGACAACCGTCTCAGCCAAGTGCCAGCACATAAGGGGGAGCAGTGGTCCGACGGAACCACCGGCCTATGTCATAACATTGTAAACTATTAATTAAAGTTATGCACAGAATCTAAGAAGATTCAAATGGACCATTTAACTAGAACCAGCATAAGCAACAAAAATCAAACATATAAAACAAAACATTTGAAGGTAAGATTGTATAAAATCCCCAGGCCCTCGGAGACGGCGTAAGAAAAATAAGGGGTTGTGCTAATACTAATAAAACATAATGAATAATTTACAGTGAAGAAAAATTCATATAGTGATCATAAATGAAAATAAATCGATGTGTAAAAACATTTGGTGACAATGAAAAAAGTCCCATTCAATAAAACGTAAATTAAGTGTCTTAGAAAATCCAAATCACCAACAATATACAAAAAAAAGTCCAAGTGAAAATGAAATTCTGTGACAGCAAGGGAGGGTCCACCACCAGAAATGGAAGGGGTTACTCCTTACCAGAAGGCTATGACCCCCCACCACAGAGGATCACAGCAAGCAGGAATCTTTAGAGGCCAAAAGATGGGAACTGCCAGCGGTGTCCACCAGGGGTCATCTCATCATCAGCAACTCCAACAACCCGGGGCATAGGTACCATAAAATATAGAAGGGGCTCACATAGTGTAAAACCGATTTAATTTATTAAAAAGTAGATAAAAAACAAATGCACACTTACAGAGTGTAAATGGATAGAACAGCCTTAAGTCCGGCTCCGTGGCCACCGGAGCTCGGACAAACCCGTCCTGCTGGAATGCAACTCGCTTGGGGTGACGTCAGCGCGTCGTCTGGCTCGGAGACGGCAGCTAACCCACCATCACCCTCAGGCAAGCATGGAGACCAGCCCGACCTTACTGCGCCAGCATCCTCCCCGAACCCCCAAAAAGGCAGAGGGTCCGCCGCGCAGAAGCTGGGGCCACAACCAGATTGGTAAACCAATAACATTGCCTTAGCAAGGTATACACACCCCCCTCCCCCACACTCTTCGTAAAAAAAAAAATATATATATATATATATATATATATATATATATATATATATATAAAAAGAAAAAAGAAAGAAAACAAGCTCAGAAAAAATTATTGAAAAAATAAAAGTCACTCTTTCAATCTTCGACATATCCATTGTGTGGGGAAATGACAGACAAGTCAGCCCGTGCCCGTGTCTCTGGATTAAACAAAAGGGTATCTATGTACACCCTCGCCGCCATCTCACAAATGGGGCGGCCAATTTTGGGTGTTAAATGATAACTCCGGGGCAAAGGACTAAGGACAAATCAAAGTGCAAACAAATCAAGGGGGGGCAGTTCCAATAGTTCCCATGTGCTTTGGAAAATAAACTGTCGGGATAACTACAATCCTTGGTTGTGGCATGTGGGCTGGTAGGAAAGAAAAAACTCAGGAATCATAAAAGTAAATTCCAAGTACCTTCAACCATTCGCAGACTTAAGGAAGCGTTGGGCCTGTAGATCCCTCAAAGCCTGGGATCCTGGCTGAGAGCGTTGTGAGGATTGTCGCGGAGGTCTGGATGGACCCGGTCTGGAAGAAGAGGACGATGACGACATTACCGGTTGGGAGGCAGGGAGGTCCAACTGCAGATCCTGGAAGTGTATTTTCAGGTCAGCTGGGGAAGTAGCGTGGAATTGGCGACCCAAGTGGGAGAAGGAGAGCTTGAAGGGGAATCCCCATCTATATTTGATCTCGTGGGATTGAAGGACCTGAAGATAGGGTTTCAGGCCTCGCCGTCTGGCTATGGTGACCGGAGACAGGTCTGCAAACAACTGAAGAGAGTTACCTTGAAAAGAGAGGTCAGATTGATTTCTTGCCGCTTGTAGAAGCTTCTATTTAGTACGGTAGTAATGGAATTTGATGATAACATCCCTCGGAGGGCCTTCTGAGGGTTTGGGTGCCAGGGACCTGTGAATGCGATCAAATTCGAGCCTCTCCACTGGGATCTCGGGGGCCAATTCTTGAAAAAAGGCAGTGGCAGTGCCATGCAGGTCAGTAATTACCCCCCGGGATACCGCGTAAGCGTAAATTGTCCCTGCGGGCCCTATTTTCAGCATCCTCCAATTTATCTTTCAGGGTCTCAATCTCGGTGTTCAATTTATCAACCTCCTCCTCATGACCCTCAAGGACCGTGGTAGCCAGGTCCATGCGTTGTTCTAACTGGTTGGTGCGGTGGCCTATCTCTTTAAGGCCCCTTACCAGGTCCGAGGAGAGCTTGCGGGATGCTACTGTGATTCCGTGGTTGTGGCCTTTCAATCACCACACCAGCAATATCAGTGGTGCACAGTGACACATCTGTGACCTTTCCATCCAGAGACAGGCAGAACCCCTATGGGTACATTACATCTGTGGTCTGATAAATTGGCACTTGGTTCCACAGACACAATGTAAGTTTTTAACTGTTCATTTCAATAAACTGTAAGTTCTTTTCAAAGACTATGTAGAGGCTGTTCTAATCATTTACTCATAAGACTGAGTCTTTCCTGAACAATTACATCACATTTATACCAGAGTCTAAACGCTTTTTGGGATTTTTTTCTGCAGTCATGACGGGGATGTTACTGCAGGGCCGTCTTACTGAGCGGGCACACCTGGGCATAGCCCAGGGGCCCCAGATGCATATGGGGCCCCATCAGGGCTGTTCAGATATAGAACAAAGCTATTGGCACTAATGCGAGGGTGGAATTGTATACTGCAGTCCTCAAATGGTTGATCGGGAGCCGTTCTCCCAGTGATCACCACAGTGGAAGAGAGCATGGATGGAGGAAGAGGAGAGCCACTGGGTCACGAGCGGTATAGCACGCTGTTACAGCTTACATTGAGATTGCTTCCGCTCTGTTCGCCGTCACACACAGCCCCCCCTCTTCCTAACACCGCACCTGTGATAGACAGAATGCGTGTCCGATGCTGGGATGTGTTCTGTCTATCACAGGCGCGGGGTCAGGAGGAGGCGGGGTTGTGTGTGACAACGAGCAGAGCGGAGGCAATTTCAATGTAAGATGTAACAGCATGCTATTCACACTCTGTGATCTTGTGTCTCTCCTTTTCCTCCATCCATGATCCGGCCCACCCTCTCTCTTCCTCCGCCCTGGCTAGGCTGCAATGTTGGGCACAGTGAGGCTGCAAGGGGCACAGTGAGGCTGCAATGGGCACAGTGAGGCTGCAATGTTGGCACAGTGAGGTTGCAAGGGGCACAGTGAGGCTGCAATGTTGGCACAGTGAGACTGCAAGGGGCACAGTGAGGCTGCAATGTTGGCACAGTGAGGCTGCAATGGGGGCACGGTGAGGCTGCAATGGGGGCACAGTGAGGCTGCAATGGTGGGCACAGTGTGGCTGCAATGTTGGCACAGTGAGGCTTCAAGGGGCACAGTGAGGCTGCAATGTTGGCACAGTGAGGCTGCAATGTTGGCACAGTGGGGCTGCAATGTTGGCACAGTGAGGCTGCAAGGGGCACAGTGAGGCTGCAGTGTTGGCACAGTGAGTCTGCAATGGGGGCACGGTTAGGCTGCAATGGGGGCACGGTGAGGCTGCAATGGTGGGCACAGTGAGGCTGCAATGTTGGGCACGGTGAGGCTGCAATGACAGGAGGCTGCAATGTTGGGCTTTACTTTACCTGTGCTTTACTTTGCCCAGGGGCCCATGATGCTGTTAAAATGGCCCTGGGTTACTGGGAGTAAATAGAAAATATTATCTCATTACCTCCTCTGCTGCCACTTCCAGCAATATCTGTTTCATTGTTCCAATGCGCATGCACAGGATTCTGAGGGCGCAGTCCTAGTGTCTGCCAGATACCGGCGCCTGCGGTCAACTAGAGAGACAACAGGAATACACCTGTTGTTCCCTAAAGTGTAGTGGACAGTCATATCCCACCCACCCTGAGATAGGATTCCCCCCCGGGTGGGCCACCTTTGCGGCCACACATATGATTAAGCCCATGATGGTAACAGGGGAAGTACCCCACAATGACCAGGGGGGAACTAGACGAGCATTTCTCCATACAGACATGCAAGGGAACTGGGAAAGCAGCAAAGTGCAAGACAGTAAACTTAAAATTGAACCTACGATTGTGTATAGATAATACTTCAAGAAGCACAGATACAAAAGTATATGTTCAAATGATTACATACAAAAAGTATGCAGCAATATCCATAGACAGATATAATGGAACATACATATATACCGTATATATATATGTATTGAAAAAGCCTATATCCATTGGACATCTAAACCATAGATCCCCGTACCCTTCCCCGCTAGTAGGTTGGTAACATATCCATACTAATTACTATATGGGTCTGTCCCATCCTTTTAAAAAATGGTTTATGCTATTTTGGGTTTTTTCCAATAATATTCTTGTTTAGTTTAGTATTCTTTCAGTTCATGATATTTACCTTCATAGTTATTGTAGTTTATAAATAAAACATTCTTGGCAAATGCTTTCGCTTTGGTTCGTCTTGCGCCGGTCCAAGAATTTCACCTCTAGCGGCACAATACGAATGTCCCCCGGCCGCCCCTCTTAATCATGGCTCCAGTTCCGAAAACCAACAAAATAGAAGTGGAGTCCTATTCCAATATTCCTAGCTGAAGTATTCATGCGACCGGCCTGCTGTGAACACTCTCATTTTTTCAAAGTAAATGCTTCGGGCACCGGGAAATTCAGTCAAGAGCATCGGGGAGGCGCCGAGAGGCAGGGGCTCGGACAGGCAGTAGCTCGCGGCGGACCTCTAGCTTGATCCCAAGATCCAACTTCGGGCTACACAACAACACTGTACAACAAACCACATCGAAACAGCAAACCCCTATTACAGACGAGAGCGTACAGATGCAAGACAACTGCAACCTTATTTAAAACAAAAAATTACAAAACCTAGGGGGGTGCTAAAGTGATAGCAGGTACCACTACCAGATCAAGGGACAGGGTTGTAGGCCTCAAGGAGGCTGGAAGTGGAAACCCCTCCATAAACTGGCACCCTTCCTGGCCCAACCCTGTCCCTTTCAAAATTCCTCACCTTTACCAACTCTCGAAAGACATCACCCACCACCTCATGCATGGTCAGAACTTTGTCCCTAGTGGACACTAAACACAGAGTGTGCCAGGTGTAATAGAGTACTACTGTGCTGACTAAAAAAAGTGATGACAACTCAAACCCTCTGTGAACTCTGAAGCTGCCATACACCCTCTCAGAAAGGGACAGAGCAGGAAAGCGAGGATAGCCAATGGCATCCCCTACCCCCCTAAGAACCTCCATGTTGAAAGGGCACTGGACCAAGAAATGGTCCTTGGTCTCCAGTGCCCCCACCACTTTCCTGAGGAGGACAATCTCTGTCCTCTAGGTTCCTGTTCTTGAGTTTTGCGCAGACATATAGTGGTCCATGGAACAACCTCCATGCAAGAACCCAGAACTTACTTGGAATTCTATGGGCATTCAAGAGGGCTAACCCCTCCCTGAGGACTCTCTCAGGACAGTCTCTCAAAGACAGAGGCTTCAAAATGTCCGAGGCCATGACCCTCAAGTACAGCTCACGGCGACCCAATGAGCCCACCTCCAGGGCAGTTATTCGCCATCGCCTCAGACAGTGCTTGAGAAAACATAGGATGGGAGGTACCCGTGCGATCTTCTCAGATCACCAAGTTGTCCCCCACCCTCCCACTCACTCAAGAACAGCAAGAGCCCGTCCTTGCGTGAACATTCCCACAGCAAAGGCATGTCCACAAAGATAGACTGCAAATTAAACTTTACAAAAATTGTAGTGTAGAACACTACTGGGTTGACCATGTCCAACCCACCTTGCCTTCTCTGCTGGTACATGACCTCCCTTTTGATCAGGTTTAGTCTGTTTCCCCACAACAGCAGGAACAACAGACCATTGACCCGTGCATAGAGGGATGCCGGCAATAGACAAACATAACCGACGTAGCGATCTTCTATAAGATTCTTATATGTTCTATAAGAATCTATTATAGATGATGGAGGAGGATTATTATAGAGACGGTGCGATCTTCTATAAGAATCTATTATAGATGATGGAGGAGGATTATTATAGAGACAGTGCGATCTTCTATAGGAATCTATTATAGATGATGCAGGAGGATTATTATAGAGACAGTGCGATCTTCTATAGGAATCTATTATAGATGATGGAGGAGGATTATTATAGAGACGGTGCGATCTTCTATAAGAATCTATTATATATGATGGAGGGGGATTAGCATAGAGACAGTGCGATCTTCTATAGGAATCTTTTTTTTTTTTTTTTTAATTAAAACTTTTTTTATTGACAAGAATAAATGGGTAACTGTTTTACAATAAAAGAGCATACATAGTTATCCCATTCTGTAGTTATACATTACATCAGACATATGCATATATATAACTCCATTACCTAGGATTAGGTACATATAACCTTGTTTTTTGTAGAGCATAAAACTAACACAAACAAAACTAAGAAAATAAAAGAAATAAAAAGAAGAAGAGAGAAAATTCACCCTTTTAAACAATAGCAAAAATAAGCTAACAGAAAATAAAATAAAATAATATTAAATATTACAGGGCATAGGTTCATTCCTCCAGGCTTGTCTCTGGACCTTATTACCATATGGGTTACCTTCTGCACAGCATATGCATTACAGGAGAGGCCTCAGGCACTAAAGGAGTGCCTATTTGCAATGGTAAAGTCCTTATAACCTTAGCAGTTTATCCATTATTGATTGGGATGGAGCAAGGTTGGGGTCATCCAGCCAGGTTTGCCATAGAAGGTCAAATTTTTTTGGAGCCTTCCTGTGTCTATATGCCAACTGCTCTCTAATGAGGAGGGAGTTGACATATGCGATCCACTGAGCCTTAGTAGGCACGTTATTCGCAAGCCAATAGCGTGCTATGAGTTTTCTAGCCAAGTATAGTAATCTAGTTACCATTATATAGACGCCTTTTGGATACATTTCAACATCAACCGAACCCAGGAGACATATCAAAGGTATACATGGAATGGGCATCTGTGCTACAGCGGATACAGTCTGTGCGACCTCTGTCCAATATCTAGCAAGTTTCGGACAGCGCCATATCATGTGTATGAAATCTCCCCTGTGTGCGGCACATTTAGTGCACAAAGTGGAGTCTCTTCTGCCCAATTCAAATAGTTGTACGGGTGTACAATATGACCTATGAAGTATAAACAGTTGTGAGAGCTTGTGAGATGCCGCTGACACCACTGGGATTGACTCCAGTGCCATGTCCCATTGGTCATCATCTATGTCACCCACATCTGTGGACTAATGTGTTCTACATTTAGGTAGAGTCGGATTTTGGATTGTGGCCACCAAGGTAGCATAGGCCCTGGATATCAACCCCTTTCGCCTGTCAGATTGTAGGACCTCCTGTATCAGGTGAGAACTAGTGATATTTAGGTTTACCGTCCGTGTTTGGGTCTGCAATGCATGCCTGAGCTGGAGGTATTGATAGAATTGGTTCTTTGTTAGTGAGAATTCCCTGCATACATTTTTAAATGATTTGAGTACAGTGCCACTATATAATTGTGTAAAGAACCATATCCCTATTTTTGACCAATCGACGAAGCCCTGTAATTTGAGTAACTCAGGGTAATTAGGGTTATTCCAAATAGGGGTAATAAACTCCATTGGGCCATCTACGGTTAGTGCTTTTTTAACTGCCTTCCAAACCTTCTGTAGTAGTATTGCCGTTGGGGAGGACGAGGGGATACCCAGCAGACCCATCTCCAAATGGGAGCCAGCTGTTAATATGGGATTGGTGCGAGACACCAGTTGTATAATGGGGCCTTCTGACTCATGTAGATCCCAGCCAGCAAGTTGTTGTAGCTGTGATGCTAAGAAATACATCTTGGAGTGTGGTACCGCCAAGCCCCCCTGTCCTTGCCAAATTGTAGTGTTGTTAGCCTAATACGAGCTCTACCATTCTTCCAAATAAGGTCACGTAATTGGGTGTCAATCTTCTTAAACCATTTATTGGGAATCCAAATAGGTGAATTGTGGAAGATATATAGAAGTTGCGGGGCTCATACCATTTTGATCAGATTCACCCTCCCTACTACCGGCACTGGAAGCTTACACCATCCCTGGGATTTTACATGTTGTCTTTCCAGTAGGGGTGCTAGATTCAAGTTCAAGTATTCAGCAGGGTCCGGTGATATCATTATTCCCAGATATTTAAAAGTGTTAACAATGGCTATTTGGGACGCCTCTGGGGGAGAGATGACACTAGTTGGTCCAGGGGCATAAGTATGGATTTGTACCAGTTAATAGTGAATCCAGAAAATTCACCAAATTTAGTAATGGTCGCCATTAGCGTCCGCAATGAGTCCCCTGAGTCTGCCAGATAAAGTAGGGCATCGTCAGCATACAGAGATAACTTGTCCTCCAACCGACCCCTGCGGAATCCCACAATGTTTCCATCATTGCGGATTAACATTGCAAGTGGCTCTACTGCAAGCGCAAATAATAGCGGGGACAGTGGGCAGCCCTGACGAGTGCCCCGGTGTAGTTGAAGGGGCTGGGAAAGGGAGCCATTAATTCGCACCCTGGCCCGAGGTTCATAATAAAGCACCTTTACCCAGTTAATAAAAGTTTTCCCCAGGCCAAAGCCAGCCAGGACTTCCCCGAGGTAGGGCCACTCAACGCTGTCAAAGGCCTTGGCAGCGTCCAAGGACAGAATTACCCTACCTCCGGGGTTATCTACTGGAGTTTGAATATTTAGAAAAAGGCGTCGGATGTTGTCCACTGTGGACCTTGTCGGAATAAATCCGGACTGGTCACGATGTACCAACCTCCCTACAATACCCACAAGTCTGTTAGCAAGGACCCTTGCCAGCAACTTGACATCGATATTTAGCAGCGATATAGGATGGTATGAATCTGGTATCTGTCTATCCTTGCCCGGCTTAGGGAGGACCACTATAATAGCCTCCATCATCGAATCAGGCAGATGTTCTGTCTTAGCCGCCTCTTGTAGGGCCCGCAATAGCGGGGGTAGGAGAATAGACCCATACCTGGTGTATACCTCAGCAGGTAGCCCAACCCATTCCAGGAGATTTGTGGTGTAGAGCATCTGCTAGTGCCTCAGTCAGCTCTTCAATCGTGATCGGGGAGTCTAATGATTCTTTTTCAGTCGCAGTCACCTGGGGAAAGGAACAGTCCCCAAGAAATAGCGTCAGGTCAGAAGGGGTATTGTTGGTTTTAGAGGTGTATAAATCTGCATAGAATTGCTGAAACATATCCAAAATGTCAACAGTGGAAGTGCTAATCTCTCCATTGGAGTTTTTAATTTCTGTAATGGAGGTAGACTCCTGCTGCGCTTTAGCAACCATAGCCAGTAAGTGACCTGTATTCTCTCCCTCTTCAAAATAGTTCTGTTGCAAAAAATATCTCTTTTTTCAGCTGTTGATAATACCACTTTGTTATATAGTGATTGGGCCTCTTGGGCCAGCTATTTTGATTAGTTGGAGTGGGATCCATCACTAGAGCCATCTCCCTATTCTGTAACTCGAGGCGGACCGTGTCCTCCCATTCTCTAGATCTTTTCTTTATTCCAGATATTTCCCGTATAAGGAGGCCCCGCAGGAAAGCCTTTATAGCATCCCATACTACTGCCTCATTACTAGAGTGTTTATTGAATATCAAAAATTCCCTCAGCTCTCCAGGGATGGGGTCTGGAGTGGGGAGCAGAGTTAACCAAAATGGATTGACTCTCCACAATGGTCCGATAGATGGAGCTGCCGTGTACACCCGCACCCAAAATGGAGAGTGATCCCAAAGGTTTGTAGGCCATATCTAAAACATGAGGGAGCAGCATATCATTACCTATAGCCATATCTATTCTAGAGAGGCCTCCGTGAGATGCAGAGTGACAGGAGTAGCACTGCACATCTCTGTTACGCTCTCTCCAGATGTCCCTTAAACCCATTTCAGATATTAAAGTCGCAACGGGGGATGCACGGGGTGTCACCCCTTTAGTACCAGGACGTATGGACAACCTGTCTAGCCGTGGGTCAGCAACATTATTGAAGTCCCCCAGAGCCAGAACAGGTATCCCTGAGTGCAGTATCATAAAGTGTGCTAATTTCTTCAGGGGATCTGAATTAAAGGGTGGAGGTAGGATCTGAATTAAAGGGTGGAGGTATATACATTGCTGCAACAATACATTTGAGACCCCCCAGGCTGCACAACAGGAACACAAATTTACTCTGTCAATCTGCTTCTCCATACAGTAAAAAGAGGTAGTATTAGTAGTCAGCACACTCACTCCCCTGGAGAAAGAGGAGTAAGTGGAGTGGCATTGTATCGGAAATTTACGGGTTTTAAGCAGGCGGACAGAGTCAGGTTGTAAATGTGTCTCCTGGAGACACACGACATGTGGCTTCATTCTATTTAAATAGTGAAACATTGCTCCTCGCTTGTCCCATCACCCAAACCCCGCACATTCCATAAAAGGAAAATTAAACCCTTATCAGTGTTAGTAGACATACTACATAGAGACAAAATATATGGGAGTATTATTGGCTTGTCCTCTGTGTTGCAGGACTAGGCCCATAATGTAACAAATCATTAGAAATTGCAGTGTTAACTCATGTTTGGAGCTCCCTCTAGTGTTAAGTTGAAAAATAGGCAGCTTTGAATTTACCCAATTCAGACTCAGTTGTAAAAAAAAATGGAAATTAAAAGAAAACGAAAAACAGTACTGCTGTAATAAAAATTGTAAAAAAATCAAAATCAAAGTATAACCAAAACCATAGTTCCGGGTCAACAGGACCCAAGTAATCATAGCGTACCCCTCATCGTGAGGGGGGGTGCCTCCACTCAGGACCAGTTTGCTGGGGGGGCAATAATGTAGTCCAACAGGTAAATAGAACAAACGATTGTCAAACTTGATACCTTAGTGTATATCCCAGAACGTAGTAAGTTAGTCATATATTGTGGAGTGTGACCAATAGATCGTAAGATCAAACAAAAGTAACCTGCCCCACCGCATAGCTCATCTCTCGTGCTTAGCACCAAAGAAAAGAATTCTTTTTGTTTTCAACCTTCAGCCTGATGCCACTCCAGATTCCGTTCCTCCCTGTCAATTCAGTGCATGGCAACGTGGGATTGTCAAAAAAATGCGATGCCCCATTTGCGATTACCTTCAATTTTGCCGGGTATAGCATAAAATATTGAACATTCACCGCCCTGAAACGTTTCTTGATATACAGGAATTTCACTCTTTGCCTTTGTACTTCCGCCGAGAAGTCAGGGAACAGCGATATTTTTGCATTATCCACTTTGAGAGAAGGGGCAACTCTGGCTTTGGGCAATATTGTATCCCTGTCTCTGTAATTGAGTAGGCGGAACAGGAATGGTCTTGGAGGTGCACCTTGTGGTGGCAGGCGCGCTGGGACCCTGTGGGCCCTCTCGACTGCGAACATGGGTGAAAATGTATCTTCCCAAAAGTGTCAGCCAACCATGCTTCGATGAACACCACAGGATTCTTCCCTTCCGCCCTTTCCGGCATGCCTACCGCGTGTACGTTGTTTCTGCGCAGGCGGTTCTTTTTGGGAGCCTAGCTGGGTATGGGAAACCGAAAACCAATCACCGCCTTCAGGCTTTCTAAGGGCGTAAATTTTTTATTTCATTCCTCACTGCCTATCACAGTTGTGAAAGATTTCTAATGTTGGTCCGATTGTAGGGTGTAGTGCTAAGTTGGCAGGGCGTGCCTCTTTGGTGAATCATGGTAAGAATCTCAGAGAGATCTCAGTCTGTAGGCTTTCTTTTCCCACTCAGTCTTTAGAAGAAGCGTGGCAGTTCCAATCCAGAATTCGTAAAAGATGCGTTGCATAGTAATAATGTTTGAAATGTGGTAGATTAATATCCCCCTTTTTTTTATATTATCTGACTCAGAGAGTTGGATGTGTCATTGCCATCATCCCTTGTAACTTTAAAGTCCAAATATATACCTCAAATTTGGGATTTTATGGGCAATGTAATGATTAGGAAAATTGTGAAATTAAAAGAATTTTATTGATACAAAAACGAATAGAATACATATAAACGTACAAATCAATCTATGTTTTAGGGGTATAGAATGGTTAAAAAAGACATCAGATACATGAAAACAAATGATGCATCCTACTGCTAAGTACAAGCACCACCCCAAATTGGTACGATGGCGTCTTGATAGCAGATTTCCAAAGCGTTTCAACTTTTATTGTTAAAGCAAAGTCTTCCTCAGGGAAGGACTGCATCACATTCTAACATTTTAAACAACAACATGATTACTATTATATATACACATGTGCATATCACTTGTATCTAAAGAAATCGCATTTCAACTAAAAAAGACATATGCGACTTACATTAAGGCATGTAGCTGTGAAAAATGCTTCCCCAGTGCTGGCGGAGGCCCTAGTCACCGATTGTCTATATTGCTCAAATATCCTCTAGGGGGCGGCCTGGTATATTTAAAAGAACCAATATTTGGCAGCCATATAGATTAAGAGGCTGAAAAACATAAGGTATTTCAAATAAGAGAATTATTGAATAAAAAGAAAATTCAAAAATGAAGAAAAAGGTGGTTCTTAGGAGGCTAGATTTCCCAGAACCGCCACAAAGTAAAGAAATCCAATACCTTGAGATGGTAATATAAGGTGTAAAGGTGAGATTCCAGGTTGTTGGTAACAGAGAGCTCAGGTCCTAGAGTACCTCTCTGTAAAAGAGCCAGTTGTGGAGTGCTGCCCTTGGCCGTCCCTGGCGTCCTAATATATGGGGTGTGGGCATGGTCAGATGGTGGGCGTAGCTTCAATCTAGCTAAAGTCTCCTATTCATTGGTGATACAGTGGAGGAGGCGCGGCTTCGGTTGGCCGCGGTCACTGTTTAAGAAAAAACCCCTTATAAGGTATACTGGAGGGGAGCGTCACATGCTGCCTGTTGTCTAGGCGATGGACGCCTGCCCTCCTCACTTCATCTCTCCTCCCCGGCCGCGATGTGAGGCTGTCAACCATCCACGTATCCCTGAGGGTGTGGGCGCGGCCTGAGGCGGGGAGAGAGGTGCGTCAGGTTACCAGGGCAATCGCATAAGGAGTGTTTGACATATGTGACGTCGGAGTCACGTGACTCCGATGTCCATTCACTAGAGGGGAGGAGCGCTGTGTAGTCTCCACAGCGCTATTGGTTGGTTCGTCTGTGCCGCGCGAGATGTCAAGACATAGTAGCCCCGCTGTCTGTCAGAAAGACATCACTAGACATCACTGTCCAATCACTAGAGGGGAGGAGCGCTGTGTAGTCTCCACAGCGCTGTTGGTTGGTTCGTCTGTGCTGCGCAAGATGTCAAAACATAGTAGCCCCGCTGTCTATCAAAAAGGCATCCAGGACTCTAGACGCCACTCATATGTGCAGCAATGTAAATGACGCCGACATTGTAAAGAAGACGTTTCTGTTCTCCCTTACTAAGATGGAACAAGAAGGGTAAAAAAAAAAAAAAAAAGAAATTATATACTTAGAAAGGCTCTTTAGATTACATTTATTCTGGGGGGTCATTAATTATATTTAAACTGAAAATAAGAGTTTAGATGCATTATGTATTTGTTGAACTTGCCCAAACCCCTTTTTTTTTGGGTTTAACCGGCATCCAATTTGAATGACAGAAAGACAAAATTAGGGCTTATAACCACCGGCACAGTGGGAAACCCACCGACACCAAACAGAAGTTGATGTCTTCGGGGTGTTCTGGGCCACGACGGATCATCATGGCCCCCCTCTGTGCCGGGTAGGGATAAGAAGAGCAGGAGAACAGTGGTGTCTCTGACCCAATATTTCAGGACTGAGAGACAGAATCATAAAACACAGTCACATGCCAAGTTGCATCTATGGTGATAACAGCGATCAAAAATGACAATGTTACTATGTACAGTAATTATACAATTTGGATTGAAAATTATTATAATAATTACGATGAGTAGGTTAAATTAAGAAAAACTCTCCTATATAGTTTTTACTGGGTGGGGTGTAAAATCAAGATCCTGGCAATTTAGAACACATGATCATCAACTAGGAAAACCCATCTGGAAACCATTAGCCTGTTATGTTGTTGATGGGACCCTTTATGTCTCAATATGTGGGTCACCCAAGGATTTTAAGTGAATGGTTCCAGGATGTGACTCCCATTACCGAAAAGCAAGAACAGAAAAACAGAAGGGCAAGGGAGGGTATAGTGGATTCTTCATTAATCCGTTTTCCCCGAGCTAAAGCCTTCCAAGAAGGGTCTGAAACTCTCGGTTTCATTCAGACCTGGGGGTGTGGTGGCCCTAAGGTACCTTATCCATCGCATTTCCCGCTGGAGAAGGACCTTGTTCCAGTCGCCCCCCCCTTATTGGCAAATGAATTCTATCAATGACTGTGAAATTCACCGAAGGTAGTCGATAATTATGGTATCTGGCAACATGCCTTCCCAGCGGTAGATACAGGTTGCCGATACGCATACTCTGCATGTGCTTATCGACTCGTTTTCCAAACTCTTGTCTGGTTTTACCTACGTAGAAGGCACCACACTGGCACTGCATGAGGTATACCACACCCTGCGTTTTGCAGTTGGCGAAATGACGCAGGGAAAAGCTCTCCCCATTGGGCAGTGCCAGTGTGGTCCTCCTACCAATAACTTTACATTGGGCACAGGATCCACATGGGTAGGTACCCCATGTTTTGCAAGGATCCTTTCTTGCCGTGCCCTTGTATTCACTTTGAATAAGTGCATTTCCTATTGAGCCAGGTTTTCTGTAGGTAATTTGAGGTTTGGGACCAATTAGTCCTTTCAAGATTGGGTCATCTGTAAGAATGGACCAATATTTGGAAATTATTTTATTGATTTTAAAATGCTCATTGGAGAATCTTACAATGATCCTTGTGGTGACATCCTCTTTGGTGGATTTTTTTGAGAAAATCAAGTCCCTTCTATTGGTTAGCCTAACTCGGTTGAACGCCTTCTTTAAAGATGATTTAGTGTAGCCTCTGTTCATGAGCCTGATGGTAAGTTTATCCGCTTCATGTTGAAAGTCCTCATAATTGCTGCAGTTTCTTTTGAGGCGGAGAAATTGGCTGTATGGGATAGATCTTTTCAGGGGTTCTGGGTGGAAACTATCTGCATGCAACAAGGTGTTGCCTGCAGTTTCCTTTCTATAGAGTTTACTTGATAATCCACCTTCGGAATTTTTGAAGATGGTAACATCCAGGAAGTTTATTTCATGGGTGTCGGATATCATTGTGAAAAAAAGGTTAAAGTCATTGTTGTTCATCAACTTTAAACAATCCCTCAATAATTCAGGGGGACCATCCCAGATGATGAAGAGATCGTCTATGTACCTCTGCCACGTACAGATGTGGCGAGTGTACATAGACGCTGCTTCCCCCTGTAGAAAATTCTTCTCCCACTCCCCCAGGTACAGGTTGGCATAGGAGGGTGCACAGCACGTCCCCATAGCTACCCCCTGTACCTGGAGGTAGTGGGAGCTCTTAAATAGGAAAGTGTTGTGTCTGAGGATATACTCCAGCATAGTTAGAATAAATGCATTGAATTTCCAGTCAGTTGTTGCCCTTTGTTGTAAGACACGTTCGATTGCTGCTATACCCAGTTGGTGTGGAATGCTATTATAAAGAGACTCCACATCTACTGTAACAAGTAGAGCTGAATTAGGAATGGATATTCCATCAAGGATTTGCAGCAGATGTATGGTATCCTTTGTGTACGATGGTAATTCCATTACATGGGGTCTCAGATACTGGTCTATTATTTGGCTGATTCCCTCTGTAATGGAACCATTCCCAGAAATAATGGGTCTCCCTGGTGGATCATTTAGTTTTTTATGCACTTTCGGTAGTGCGTAGAAAGTGGGTTGACATGGATGTCTAGTACGTATAAAATCCCACGTATCTCTGTCTATTACCCCTTCGTTCAGGGATTCATCCACCAGGGAGAAAAATTCTTGGTTGAATTTGTCTACTATAGCTGGAGAAATCTTTTTATAGCATTTGGTGTTATTCAATATATTAAAGCACATTTTTTTATACTTGGCATTGTCCATAAGGACAATGTTCCCTCCCTTGTCCGATGCTTTGATTGTGATTTCTGTGTTGTTTTTGAGGGAGTTTAATGCTTGTTGTTGTTCCTGATTGAGGTTGCTTCTTTTATTGTATTTTTCCATCTTATCAATTTCTTTGGTGACCTGTCCTACAAAAAGGGCTATGGCTGGATTCTGGTTCAAGGGTGGAAATCTGTGTGATTTCCTTTTGTATTTTTGAGTAGTTTGGGCTTTGCTGGATTCCTCTTGTTCTTCCTCACTACTTTCACTGTCAAGATCCCTTTCCCAGAAGTCTTCAGAGGGGCCACTTTCTTGCAACAATAGATTAAGATCTCTAAGGGCTCTGAAGTCTGCTGCTTTAAGATTAGGTGCCACTTCGGGTGTGGCTGTGGTTTTTTTAGTATATAGGCTTTTAAATAGAAGTTTCCTGGCAAACAAATTTATATCTTTGATGGTTTCAAAGGTATCTAAACTGCGATTAGGGCAGAAGGAAAGGCCTAGAGACAGCACTTCCTGTTCTGTTCTTGTAAGTTTGTGAGATGAAAGATTAATGACATTTAGTTTTCCTTCACAGGTGGAGTTATCATGGGTATCATTGAAAGTTGTGATAACGGAGTCGGAGGAGGTTGGGATTGTACATTGCCCTTGTCTAAAGAATTGTCTATTTGGGTCTGCTGGGTTTTTGGGATAGCACCCTGTTCTTTATAGCTTTTCCCAGTGTTTGAGGGGGGTAGACCTTTTGGGTTCCCCAGTGTCGTCCCCCTGATCCTACCCATTCCCCCTCCTCTTCCACCTCGTATGCTTTCATTGGGTTGAGCGTTCGTGGTTCTTTTCTTGTTTGTTTGTTGAATCTCTCCCTCCATATCTGGATTTTTAGGGAAAGGGCCCTTTCTTTTCCCTCGAAATTTGCCTGCCTGAGAGGAGGCAGAGGACGAGGAGTTATTGGAGGGTGTATCCGAAAGATAGTCATTGGTCTGATTGATATTGTTCGGTTTGGGAAATCTGGATTTTTTTCTTGTTTTTACATCCATGTTCCACTTATACGCCCTGCCTTCACCAAAGGCGTTCTTGTCCCTCCAGTATTTTTTCTCCTTTTTAATCAGGATATTTTTGCTGAAGGTTTCCAGATGTTCCTTCAGTTTTTTCTCATATATTGTATATTGTTCATGTTTTTTGAGGGGGGAAAGCCGGGTGTACAGTGTTTGGATTTCCAGATTAATATCCCCCTTAGCTTTTGAGGTAGTCAGGGTTAGCATGCTAATGCGTGATTTCTTCCCGGCCCAAATGAAGCCTCTCAATGTCATGTTCAGTAGGGAGAAGAACTATTTAGGTAGTCTGATGGGCAGAGTATGGAATAGGTATAGCACCCTGGGCAATACTATCATCTTTACTGCTGCCGCCCTCCCAAACCAAGATAATGGCTTGAGATTCCAGAGTAGTAGGTCCCGTCGCAGGTTGTATAGGATGGGATGAAAGTTTTGTGTGTAAAGACTATCTAGATCTGGTGTAAGCCATATCCCTAGGTATTTGAGCTTGAGATCTACCCATTTGAAGGGACAATTGGATTTAGCGTCCTGGAGTTGCCTGGGGTTTAGGAAGATGTTAAGTGCTTCTGACTTTTCATAATTGATCTTGAAGTTGGAAATGTATCCAAACAATTCAAAGTCTTTCAATAGGTTGGGAATCGATATATGAGGTTGTGTAAGGACAAACAAAAGGTCATCCGCATAAGCGGCTATTTTATGGTATGTAGGTCCTAGGGATAAACCCTTGACTGATAAGTTTTCATTTATCGTGCGTATCCATGGTTCTAGTGTGAGGATAAATAGTATTGGGGACAGGGGACAGCCCTGCCTCGTGCCGTTGTGTATTTGCACTGGTTCTGAAAGAGTCCCATTAATCTTCAATCTAGCTGTCATGGTTTTGGTATAATGCCGAGATCTATGCCAGCAAGTTGGATTGAAATCCAACATGCTTGCACACCACAAACATGAAGTCCCATGCCACCTTATCAAAGGCATCTCCGCATCCGTGGATAGGAGAAGGCCTTTGGCTGTGTTCCCTTTAAGTTTGTGTATGAGGTTTATGGCTTTGATGACATTTTCACGTGCCTCCCTTCCCGGCCCGGCATTATTCATTCTATTCTAAGCTGTATAAATTTCCAAACCAACAAACGGGAATGGATCCGGAAATATTCCAACAACAGTATATATGGGAAACAGCATTAACAGAATTTGAACAAATTCAAATTTGTATAATATATATACATATATATAAACATAAAATGTGTCCAGTTCCATTGCCAGAGATCCTTCCTTTGAAATAACGAACATGTTATACTTACCTCCACTGTGCAGCTCGTTTTGCACAGAGTGGCCCCGAACCTGGTCTTCTGGGGTCCCTTGGCGACTGTTCCAGCTCCTCCCCGCAAGAAATAACCACCTTCATGTGAGCTCTCTCGGATGGTGGTTAGTTTTTGCGGGCGCGCTCCCATGATACAGCCAGCGGCTATAGCCGCTCACTGTATCACTTGGCCTCGCCCCCCCGGCACGCCGCATCATTGTTATCTAACAGCTATCAAGTGGAAGATAACTGTAAATGAAAGTCATTTCAATAACCTCAGCCTTTCAAGGGGTAGGTGTCCTGAGCGCCACAGGATAGACCCTGCGGAATAACTCAGAAATAACACTAGGTGGCAAAGGGAGAAAAAAGGAAAGAAAGAAACCAGAAAGAGTGGGTGGATCTGTAATATGCCAAGCAACGAAGAGCAGGAGAGGGAGCCAGAGACCCAAGTCAGTGCTCGAGGGAAATCAGATGGCCTGGATATAGGGAAGCCTTAATATAACAAGCCCAAGGTTCCCAGGTTGCCTCAAACCTGGCCACCCTGTCTAATAATTTTGCAGATAATTGTTCCTGGGTAAAAACCCAAGATATTTTCAGTTTTGCAGCCGCTAGGGAGACCTTTCCATGCTCTTGCGATGGTGAGTTTTGCTCCTAGGAGCATAAAGAAGATTAGAGTATTGGTGTGTTTGGAGGCACCTTCTATTCTGTGGTTCATTAAAGCAATAGTGGGATTTTGTGGGACTCCCATACCAGATAGAAGAACCTATTCCAGAAGCCTCTGATACGTGGGCAGGTCCACCATATATGTGCATAGCACCCAATTGTTTACAATCCCTAAAACAGAGGGGAGAAGAGGAGTCTGGATATATTCTGGCCAGTCTGGAGGGGACATAATACCACCTTGTGAAGATTTTTACGTTTGCTTCTTTGAGGCTTGTGTTGAGAATTCCCTTGAAAGATCTCTGGAATTGGCAATGCCATTTATTCTGGTCCCAAGCCAGGTCCGTCTCCCAAGCCTGGGCATAGGGAGGCAGACTGTGTTTACTCTCCAGAAAGGCGTATATCAGCGATATACCACCCCTCTGATCCACGAGGGAACCACACCACTGTTCGTAAGCTGTCGGTTTAGGGGGGGTGGGTTTGTCTGTCCAAAGGGTGTTTACAAATGTCCTGATTTGGTTAAGGTGAAATGTCTCAGCATGTGGCATTTCAAGTTTGTTGGAATAGTCTGTCAGCGTGAGAGGAACTGATGCTGTGAAAAAGTGTCCTATTGTAAACATGCCCTTGTTTGTCCACCACTTGAAGGCAGTTATATTTAGACCTGGTTTATAATCCTGGTTGTGGAATATACGGGCCAACGGTCTAAGGGAGGAAACCAGCGATTTCTGTTTGTGGAGTGTGTCGCAAAGTGTTACCGAATGTGAGAGGGTTGGGGCAATTATGGAGGGTCTTTGTTTTCGGGGACACCACATCACATAATCGATCGTGTGGAGTGGGACCGCCTGTCTCTTCATGGATAACCAGTCCGGTTTGGGTCCTTTGGAATATACCGAGGAAATTTGGGCTAGTTGTGCCATAAAAGGTGCATATACCGCGCTACTAGTGAGCAATGAAAAAAAATAATATTCCTATGAGGAAAAGCTGCGACACAAAAAACATGTGATATCCATGCTAAACCAGTGCAAAAAAGAAAGGAAAAGGTCGCGCTATTTGAAAAAATTAATCTCCAAAAAAAAAAAAGGAATTCAAACTGATATAAAAGTGTTGCAAAAGCCAGATAACATAGTCTGGGTAAAAAACAATATTAAACTCAATCAGCGTCAATAAATAATTGAAAGAAGTCCATATAAAGGATTAATATCGTGCAAAATTAATGAAAAAACACTGTGTGCAAAGTCCCCATAGGACAAAACTGAGTCCAATTCCAAAGTGAAGAAAGAAAGTAAGGATGAAAAAATGAAGGTTTAACTTCCACCACAACCACCGGGGGAGCGAGGGATAGACCTCTCCTTGGGGTGCACACCAAAAGGTAGTGGAGATCCTTACCAGATAAGGTGTACCTCCTATCTATAGTGAGGTCATCAATGCTTGCAGATATAGCCCTCTGCGGGGTCTTATGGGCCGATCCGAGGTATCAGAACCTCCAGACTCCTATCGTCCTGCTCTCTCCTTACACGTCACTTTACCGTCTGGTATTTAGTTTGTATTCACCAGGATTTTAGTCATGATTTTAATGTCATTGTTGATGAGAGAGATGGGGCGATAGTTGCCGACATCACACCCATCTTTCCCTGGTTTCGGGATAACTGAGATAAATGCTCTATTCAAGTCATTCTCTATCGGGTTACCCTCTTGTAGAGAATTAAAAAGTCGTGTAGGGTAGTCCTGAACTTTTTTATAGTAGCCACTGGAGAAACCGTCCGGGCCTGGTGCCGAACCCAATGTTAGGGATTTTATAACTTCCAGGACTTCTTCCGTGGTGAACGGACTATCCATAAGGTTCATATGAGCGTCTGATATTTTAGAGAGTATTAGGTTGCCAAGAAAGGGGTCCTGTTCGGTAGAGGTTGGAGGTTCATGGCCCCGGTATATAGTTACATAGTTACATAGTAGGTGAGGTTGAAAAAAGACACAAGTCCATCAAGTCCAACCTATGTGTGTGATTATATGTCAGTATTACATTGTATATCACTGTATGTTGCGGTCATTCAGGTGCTTAACTAATAGTTTCTTGAAGCTATCGATGCTCCCCGCTGAGACCACCGCCTGTGGAAGGGAATTCCACATCCTTGCTGCTCTTACAGCAAAGAACCCTCTACGTAGTTTAAGGTTAAACCTCTTTTCTTCTAATTTTAATGAGTGGCCACGAGTCTTGTTAAACTCTCGTTTTTTTTCTATTGTGGGGTCACCAGCACGGTATTTGTATATTGAAATCATATCCCCTCTCAAGCGTCTCTTCTCCAGAGAGAATAAGTTCAGTGCTCGCAACCTTTCCTCATAACTAAGATCCTCCAGACCCTTTATTAGCTTTGTTGCCCTTCTTTGTACTCGCTCCATTTCCAGTACATCCTTCCTGAGGACTGGTGCAAAGAACTGGACAGCATACTCCAGGTGCGGCCGGACCAGAGCCTTGTAGAGTGGGAGAATTATCGTTTTATCTCTGCAGTTGATCCCCTTTTTAATGCCAATATTCTGCTTGCTTTATTAGCAGCAGCTTGGCATTGCATGCCATTGCTGAGCCTATCATCCACTAGGACCCCCAGGTCCTTTTCCATCCTAGATTCCCCCAGAGGTTCTCCCCCCAGTGTATAGATTGCATTCATATTTTTGCCACCCAAATGCATTATTTTACATTTTTCTACATTGAACCTCATTTGCCATGTAGTCGCCCACCCCATTAATTTGTTCAGGTCTTTTTGCAAGATTTCCACATCCTGCGGAGAAGTTATTGCCCTGCTTAGCTTAGTATCGTCTGCAAATACAGAGATTGAACTGTTTATCCCATTCTCCAGGTCGTTTATGAACAAATTAAATAGGATTGGTCCCAGCACAGAACCCTGGGGAATCCCACTACCCACCCCTGACCATTCTGAGTACTCCCCATTTATCACCACCCTCTGAACATGCCCTTGTAGCCAGTTTTCAATCCATGTACTCACCCTATGGTCCATGCCAACGCACCTTATTTTGTACAGTAAACGTTTATGGGGAACTGTGTCAAATGCTTTTGCAAAATCCAGATACACCACGTCTACGGGCCTTCCTTTATCTAGATGGCAACTCACCTCCTCATAGAAGGTTAATAGATTGGTTTGGCAAGAACGATTCTTCATGAATCCATGCTGATTACTGCTAATGATATCATTCTTATTACTAAAATCTTGTATATAGTCCCTTATCATCCCCTCCAAGAGTTTACATACTATTGATGTTAGGCTAACTGGTCTGTAATTCCCAGGGATGTTTTTTGGGCCCTTTTTAAATATTGTTGTCAGTCAAGATTTTTTGAAATTAAAATTGAGACCCCTTTGGATTTTGCAAGTGGGTTGGTGGCATGGTATACTGTTGGGAACATGTGGTTCATAAGCTTTGGAGTTCTGTCTCTTGTAGGAATACTACGTTTGCCTTCAGTTTAAACATCATATCAAGGACTTGGCTATGCTTTTCCGGGATGTTGAGACCCTTCGTGTTTAATAAGACTACTTTAAGCGTAGAGGGTTTTTTTGTGGTGCGTATGTGTGCCATAGTGTGTTATTGTTCAGTCCTAGCGTTATGAGGTGAGCGTGAGGTGTAAGGCAGTTATTTTCTCAAGTGCAAGCTGAAAGGATCAGGAGAAAAGTAGGTTCTGATGTAATTTTGCTCTGGTCGGAATGTGGTGGCGGCGGAGACTGTGAGGTAGAGAAGGAAGGGAAAGGGGAGGAAGGAGAGAGAAGGGCAGAAAGGAAAAAGACAGCAAAAAAAAAAACAAAAAAAAGGAGGGCGGCAGGGAGTCAGGGGGGAGAGAGGGAGAAGGAGGATGGGGTAGGTGAACTGGGAGTTAGGAAGAAATAGGATAGATGGTAATCCAGGGTTAGGAAGGTTATATATAACCTACCCTAAGATTAAAAATGTATCCGTTAAAGTTTGACAGGAATACTTACATTCCCGTCTTGTGGGGAGGTGAAGAGTGTCGAAACGGAACGCTCGGGATTCAATGTCCCCCGTCCACTGAGATTCATGCTGTTGATTGTGTGAGGGAGCCAATATTTATTGGTATTAGGAATAATAGCTGTAGGTCTAAACTCATGGGAGTCAAATATGAGGCATTTTATTAAGGTCATTTAGCAAATGTGTTAAAGCAACATTGAACAAACATTAACAGTTCTATATTGTAAAACAGATTATATTAATATAGAAACCAGAACAGTAACACGGAATCCTCTTTGCCTGAAAGTAATTCACATTGTACCTCCAATTGAATTGAGATGGTAGAGAACTCCAACAGTGAAACAGATCAACATTGTATATAATATTTTACGTGAATGTTCATCACATGACTTTAGTGGAGTCTGTATCGGAAAGCACCCTATCTCACGTGCGTGTGTGGTCAGGCAGCGACCAGTTTATGGACGGTATTTTGACAGATTCCAATCTAAGTTGGGTTAGAAAGGGAACGTCACAAACCTTAATGTGTGTTTAGCATCTCAGAGGTTATAAGGTGAGATAACCCAGTACCTCTTTGTAATGGAATTAGTTAGGTATACTTAGTAAGTGCGATTTGATGTGGGAGCTTTCAAATCGATCGAGTACCTAAAATTCAAGGATACCGCAGGTTAAGTGAGAAGGAGCCTTCAAACACATTCTAACTTTTAAACACTCTTGTAACATCTTTCCCAAATCAGGCACCAGGCTTAGGGGCGAGGCCGCACAGACGCCACATTAGGGGAATTATGTGGAATGTCTAAAGCTCTTAGTTGCTTAAAGAGTGTTTATGGTGACAGATTCTCCTGATTTTAGGAAAGGTGGTGGATAGATACGCGAATTAGGTCCGCATCCTTTTATGGGAAGGGAGTTGGCCTCTGTGCAACATCACCCCCCCTGAGGTCACCTCGTATGAAGCATCTGAAAGTACATTAGTAACATGTATTGAACTTCGGTTAGTGGTACTTCTGTAAGCAGAGAAGTCAAGGAGGTTCACGTGTGAAATACCTTCTGGGGTAGATCAAATTGGAGGTAAGGTGTGGCAGAGTGGAGAAGGGTCGGGGGGGATTGAGGAGAGGAAGGGGTATGGGGAAGGGTAGAGAAGGGTGAGGGGAGGGCATAGGGAGAGGTGCGGGAAGGTATTTAGAGTGAGAGCCTCATCTTTAAAGATGTGTATATATACAGTGGGGCAAAAAAGTATTTACTCAGCCACCAATTGTGCAAGTTCTCCCACTTAAAAAGATGAGAGAGGCCTGTAATTGTCATTGAAAATTAGTACTAAAGCGTTGTGGTGAAAATAAGTGAAAAAATGTAAGTCCAATACTACTCCTTGACAAAGTCACGTGTCGTTGACGCAACGCGTAGGAGGAGTCAGTGACGTCAGCTTCAGAGGCTAAGTCAGCAGTGGTACTAGCGGTGTGAGAATCCACCGCTTTGAAGCGGCTGATTGTTCTTTCCAGGCGATAACTTCATTTGGGTTATGTGAGTGCACTCTGAGCAGTGCTGCATTATTTCTTATATAGAGATCATTGCACAATGATGTTTTTATCTCTTCTTTTTCATGTATTGGGGATAATGAGAATTATCTGCTGAATCTACACATCACACTGCAGTCTATGGATTTTATGTATCCAGATCTATTTATCTTACAGCGGAATCTAGAATATATCAAGTGTTTTTAACATCAAAGGGATTGTCATGTATGTGTTAATTAGGTCTTTATTTGCACAGTTCACTGGTAGTTTGCAATTTCTTAATTTATTGGAATGATGGAATGATGAACTTTTGCATATTTAATAATTCACATTGGGAATTTTTTTTCTGGGCTATTTTCATATATAGTATTTTATCACTCAAGCACGCATATTTATTTATTTACTCTCTTTGTTTGGAAGGTTAATATTAGCGCAACTTCCACTTATTATTCATCTGTAATTGTCATCATAGGTATACCTCAACTATGAGAGATAAAATGTGAAAACAAATCCCGACAATCACATTGTCTGATTTTTGAAAGAATTTATTTGCAAATTATGGTGGAAAATAGGTATTTGGTCAATATCAAAAGTTCATCTCAATACTTTGTTATATATCCTTTGTTGGCAATGACAGAGGTGAAACGTTTTTTGTAAGTCTTCACAAGGTTGTTGTCACGGAACGTCCCACACTCTGCTTGAGTGCTTCCGTCATATACCACTTCCTCCCAGTCTGTATACAGATATCCCAACCTCTCTGAGCACAAACAAGGCGACACTTGCTTGTTGCTACCAAGAACTCACTTTATTTAGAATCAAAATTACAAGACTTTATATGCCGTTGGAACCTCCTCTAACAATACAACTGTAACCTAATTAACATGACCTAATTATCTAATCCTTTATACAGCCTAGGTGACTGAGACATGACCTTTCGCCCAGACTTGTGGTCACCGAGCTTCACACAGTTATATCAACACAATAGCAGTCGTCCCGTCTCCTACATTGTATAGAGGACAATGTCATTAGCTCATTCAATTAACATAAACACAGGTTGATGACACCAGCATCTCCTCACAGGATGTGTCCCAACAGAATGAATCAGTCTTATCAGCAGGGGGCTGCTGGAGGAACCCCCCTCCCTCTTCAGGGACACAGATCCACAGCAAGGAGTCCCCAACAGAATCAAACAACAAACAATATATACATATATACACGACTGAGTCCAATTAGTACAGTTCAAACCGGACCTCCAATTCACCCCACAAAGAGCACCGTTCCATTGAAAATCCAGGGCCCATAATCAAAAGGCAACAGGCTAGCGTTCAGTCCCCTCCAATAGCCTCTGTCTCGGGTGAGTCTGTCACATTTCTCCCCCATCAAAGGTTGACTAACAAGGTCCCAGACCACCACCTGGTCTGGACATACGTTAGTCAGGCAGAGTGAACTCACATAGTCTTCCCGCATGATCTCCATTCTTGGCTGCAAGGAATAGTTGACCTCAGTAGGTGTGGGGCAGAGGTCATTTACTCTCTGTCTGGCTGCCAGGGCTTCAGCTGGATTGTTTTTAACATTCCTGGGCTCGGTCTGCTGCTGGGCAGAGGGGCCAATCACCCCTGCTTCTTGAAGCTGTAGAGGGATACTAGATGCTAGGCAGAGGCCAGCGGTGCTCTGCCCTGTTGCCAGCGATTCAGCTGGGAGTAGCAGCTCCACTACATCAGCTTGTCGTCGGAGAGAGGGGCCAACTGCCCCGGCTCCCTGGAACTCCACAGTTGTTGCCGGTGCTGGGAAGAGGTTGGTAGCACTCCGCTCTGTTGCCAGCACTTCTGCTGGGGACTCTGCATCCTCCGCTCCAGCTAACCGTTGGGGCAGGAGGCTGGCTTCCTCCACTCCCAAACTGTGTAGTTGCCATTGGAAAAGGGAGCCAGCTGCTTCCTTTTCTATTCCCTCATCTGGCTGCTGGGACGACATGTCGATGGTACTGTCTCCCAGGTACACGGATCTTTGCTGGGGAGGAAAGCCCGCTTCCTCCACCCTGGCCAACTGTTGGGGAGGGACAACACACACCTCCTCTCCCTTCTCCCCCTGTATCTGCTGCTGGGAAGTGATTGCCATCTTCTCACCCTGAGCCTCCACAATTGCTGCAGGTGTGGGGCAGAGGTCTTGGACCCTCTGTCCAGTTGCCAGCACTTCTGCTGGGGGTTTGCCAGGTGGTTCCTCCTCTACAGAAACGTCTACTAATCCCCAGTCTCTGGAATTGGTAAAAGTGTGGGGCAGAGGTCTTGGACCCTCTGTTCAGTTACCAGATCTTCAGCTGGAGAAGTTTGTTTTAACTCCATAGATGCTGCTGGCAGAAAATCACATGTCCCTGTCAGTGTTGTGGGAGAAAGGCCGACTACCTCTTCTCTCAAGAAGGCCGAAGCCACTGTTGGTGCTGGGCAGAACACAGTGAACTTTGGCCCTGATAGCAGCTCTTCTGCTGGAGGCTCATCAGGTTGTTCTTCCTCAGCAGAAAAGTCTATCAAATCCCATGTCTCTGCAACTGATGTCTGGGGATAGAGGTTCACCATCTCCTGTCCATGGAACCCAGAAGATGCTATCATTTCTGGGCAGAGGTTAGCAGAGCTCTGCCCTGTTGTCAGCACTTCAGGTTTGGGGACGGCAATCTCCGGATTTTCCACTGCCGATTCTCTGGCATGCTGCTGAACTTGTTCTAGCAGTTTCCTGTATGCCCTTTCCAGATGCTTTTCCTTCCTTAGCAAATGGTCCAGATCAGGTTTGAGCTCTGAGACCCCTGCAAGACCGAGCATAGACTCTCTATAGTCTCTCAGGTCCTCAAGGTCAGGTTCCCCTTCATCACCAAACATAAAAAGATCTGTAAGGTTCTCCCACAGCAATCCAGGGCCTCCAAAGTCATATCCCTCCGGAGAGCATTCTGTTGTCTCTTCTAAATATCCCTCCTCTGCGTGCCATTGCAGAGCCCGATAACGATTGTCCAGCTCTATCTCCTGCGGGACCAACCTGTCCAACTCAGTCACCCATTGCTCCTGGGGCTGCTCTCCCAGGAATGCCATCTGCAATGCCCGTTGGTCACTGGCCCGTTGCTCTTGGGTTGGAAAGCTTGCCCTGTTTTATACCAGCGAGACGGAGGGCTGCAATCCAGAGCTCCACCCGAATTTGCTGCCTAAGCTCCAGGTATTCATCCTCAGACACAGTCCTGGTGTATGTTGAAAGGATGATCCGCAGCAGCCCCGGGAATTCTGATGCCAGGTCCATATCTCCGCTGGGGTGACTGAAGTCTGCTATCCTGATCTTGGATCCAAGTGGAGGTTTAGATTTCCCAGACTGCAGGAAGCTTTCCCGCTGCTTGCCACCAATATCACGGAATGTCCCACACTCTGCTTGAGTGCTTCCGTCATATACCACTTCCTCCCAGTCTGTATACAGATATCCCAACCTCTCTGAGCACAAACAAGGCGACACTTGCTTGTTGCTACCAAGAACTCACTTTATTTAGAATCAAAATTACAAGACTTTATATGCCGTTGGAACCTCCTCTAACAATACAACTGTAACCTAATTAACATGAGCTAATTATCTAATCCTTTATACAGCCTAGGTGACTGAGACATGACCTTTCGCCCAGACTTGTGGTCACCGAGCTTCACACAGTTTTATCAACACAATAGCAGTCGTCCCGTCTCCTACATTGTATAGAGGACAATGTCATTAGCTCATTCAATTAACATAAACACAGGTTGATGACACCAGCATCTCCTCACAGGATGTGTCCCAACAGAATGAATCAGTCTTATCAGCAGGGGGCTGCTGGAGGAACCCCCCCTCCCTCTTCAAGGACACAGATCCACAGCAAGGAGTCCCCAACAGAATCAAACAACAAACAATATATACATATATACACGACTGAGTCCGATTAGTACAGTTCAAACCGGACCTCCAATTCACCCCACAAAGAGCACCATTCCATTGAAAACCCAGGGCCCATAATCAAAAGGCAACAGGCTAGCGTTCAGTCCCCTCCAATAGCCTCTGTCTTGGGTGAGTCTGCAACAGTTGTCACACACTGTTGCTGGTATATTGGCCCAATCCTCCATGCAGATCTCCTCTAGAGCATTGATGTTTTGGGGCTGTCACTGGGCAACATGGACTTTCAACTCCCTCCAAAGGTTTTCTATGGGGTTGAGATCTGGAGACTGGCTAGGCCACTCCAGGACCTTGAAATGTTTCTTACGAAGCCACTCCTTCGTTGCCCGGGCGGTGTGTTTGGGATCATTGTCATGCTGAAAGACAATGCTACAGCCACATTTCATCCTCAATGCCCTTGCTGATGGGATGAGGTTTGCACTCAAAATCTCAAAATACATGGCCCCATTCATTCTTTCATGTACATGGATCAGTTGTCCTGTTCCCTTTGCAGAGAAACAGCCCCAAAGCCTGATGTTGCCACCCCCATGATTCACAGTAGGTATGGTGTTCTTTGGTTGCAACTCAGCATTCTCTCTCCTCCAAACATGACAAGTTGTGTTTCTACCAAACAGTTCTACTTTGGTTTCATCTGACCATATGACATTCTCCCAATCCTCTTCTGGATCATCCAAATGCTCTCTAGCAAACCTCAGACGGGCCCGGACATGTACTGGCTTAAGCAGGGGGATACATCCGGCACTGCAGGATCTGAGTCCCTGGCGCCGTAGTGTGTTACTGATGGTAGCCTTTGTTACGTTGGTCCCAGCTCTCTGCAGGTCATTCACTAGGTCCCCCATGTGGTTCTGGGATTTTTGCTCACCATTCTTGTGATCATTTTGACCCCACGGAGTGAGATCTTGCGTGGAGCCCCAGATCGAGGGAGATTATCAGTGGTCTTGTATGTCTTCCATTTTCTAATTATTGCTCATACAGTTGATTTTTTGCAGATTCAGTCTTCACAGCCTGGTGCAGGTCTACAATTTTCTTTCTAGTGTCCTTCGACAGCTCTTTGGTCTTCACCATAGTGGAGTTTGGAGTGTGACTGTTTGAGGTTGTGGACAGGTGTCTTTTATACTGATAACAAGTTCAAACATGTGCCATTACTACAGGTAATGAGTGGAGGACAGAGGAGCCTCTTAAAGAAGAAGATACAGGTCTGTGAGAGCCAGAAATCTTGCTTGTTTGTAGGTGATCAAATACTTATTTTCCACCATAATTTGCAAATAAATTCTTTCAAAAATCAGGCAATATGATTGTCTGGATTTGTTTCCACATTTTTTCTCTCATAGTTGAGGTATAACTATGATGACAATTACAGGCCTCTCTCATCTTTTTAAGTGGGAGAACTTGCACAATTGGTGGCTGACTAAATACTTTTTTGCCCCACTGTATTTATATCTAAAAGAGTCATTTCGACTCTCGGTTCGGTTTTAGGCAGATTAATAGAGGGTATGTGATTGCCCCTAAGAAAACGTCTTTTACCTTAGAGACCGCAAGTTCTTCTGGAAGGGACAGTCAGAGCATAGGGGTCTCCCAAGGGAAACATCAGACTTACAGTTCAGCTTGGGATGTATCCACTCGTTATGGGTCAAACTTCTGCAGAGCATGGTCAGGAGTATGTAGGGGTGGCCGACACCGGGAAAAGAAAAGGAAAGTTATCTTTGAAATAGCCTCTTTCGGCAGATGTTTGTCATCTTGGGTGTCACAGATGGGTGTCGTAGAAAGGCTCCTGTCTTGATGAGGAGTATTCAGTGTTGAGATGCTTAGAAAGGTAGGGGAGAAGTTATTCAGTTGGATCTTTCATGGTGGGCTCTTCTGTGGGCCGGAGAGGCCGTTGGGCTGTTGAGCATGGCATTCCGGGGGTCTGACTTGTTGGTTTCCTTCGGAGGGGTGTGTCTGCGGCGTCTTATGTGGAAGTCATCACAGACTGGGATAGCGTCAGTGGAAGCTGATCTTCTCATGTGTGGCGGACGAAGGGTGGTGTGCCATTCTGGGATGTCAATGCGTGGAAGATTCAGTGTTTCACAGAAAGCAGGGAGATCTGGTAGGCGTAGGTTTGCAGTGCGGCCTTGAAAGAAGCAGAGAGGCAGAAGGGAAATTTCCACCGGAACTGGATTCCTTTGGTGCGAAGGAGGTCAAGGAGAGGGCATAGGTTTCTTGTATTTTGAAGGGTAACGGGCGAGAGGTCCTGAAACAACTTTATGTCAGCTCCTTGATAAAGTAGGGAGCGATGGTCTCTAGCCCTATGGAGAATTTCCTCCTTTAGTTTAAAGTTAACGAGACAACAGACAACATCTCTGGAAGGGTCAGTCTCTCTGCCTCTGGGTCTCAAGGCTCTTTGCCAGCGTTCAAATTCAATGGATGTTTCAGGGGGTCTGCCTATGAGATTGTTAAATATGGCGATAGTGGCTTTTGTGATTTGCGAGTTTTCAATGGATTCAGGAATTCCTCTTACCCGGATATTGTGGCGTCGGCCACGGTTGTCCAGATTTTCCATATGTCTCTGGATATCCCTGAGTTGTGTAGTTTGGGAATGAGAGGAGGTCTGTAGTTGCTGGATGGCGGTGTCATGGAGGGTTGTCATTTCATCCATATCATCTAAACGCACTGCCATTGCCTGGTTGTCTCTCCTGAGATCTGTGGTGGCTAATGATAGTGTAGCTTTGATGTCCTCTGCCACAGAGCGTAGGTCCTGCATGACCAGGGGCTGTGGGGGACAGGCTTCAGCTGCTGTGGGTTGGGGTTGTGTGTGGCTTCTCCCTGAGGGGCTGAGGCTGGAGGATCGTGTGGTATTAGAGTAGGCCCGATTAGAAACCAGGGCCTCGCGTACCTGGGTCCGGAAGATGTCCGGGATATTGCGGCCGATTTGCATTCCGGATCCTCTGGGGGAGCGGGACCTAGCTGGGGAGGGTTCCCTGGAGGATTTCCCAATGTTTAGCGGCAGATGGCTCGGCAGTGCTGATCGTGAAAACCTCCGTGGACGGGAGCTCAGTAATTAGGCGACTATTTAGCTTCGGCACCAGACCACGCCCCCATTTATTTATTCTTATTTTTTCATTTTCTCTTTTTATTACAATTTTCATCATTAGCACATACATCTTATTATATAAATCACCATTAAATATATTTAGTCTCCTGTTTTTACACTTTTTTTGGTGGAGAGGGTAAATATTATGTGACTACCATCCTTTTACATTCATGATAGATGTATAAATAATTATGATTGTACACTATACTATATATGATTGAAATCTGTCTCTCATGTACTTATAGAAATATGAGAACCCCCTGAGGAAGACCGTAAACATTTAGATCGAAATGCATTGGGGCTTATTTTCTCCTGCACATTGGACAGTACAACTATAGTTCAATTATTACAAGCAAACAATTCTGAATTTTCATTTTTTCGGTATTGTCTACCCCTTTTCCCCTTTCCCCAATCCAGTAGTCTCGCACAGTGTAAACTAGAGCTCATGTTTTAACTTTTGTATAGTATTGTCTAATTGTTTTTTGATAATAAAAGTACCTATTTTGTACAATTCTTTTGTATCTCTCAATTGCTGCTTAAAAACCCCACAGGGAATTTCTTCCTTTTTTCAAGATTTACTATCCGGGGTGCGCAGCTTCTCAGACTCCATATATGTGTCATACCATGCTATAGAAAGAATACATTAATCACACACACTGTATTATAAAACTAGCAATATAATTACTTGTGTGTAATTGGAAACAAATCAAATGTTGCAATTCCCTATCACAATCATTGCTGTGCTGAGTGCTGTCTACAGATCCACAGATAATATCTCTGTACCTGAAATTGTGGGGAGCGTGGCTTGGCGCGCAGCGTGGATGGACGCTGTGTGAAGGAGCTCCGGCATTCAGTGAGGCACAGGCAGCTCGTTTGACCGCGGACAAATCAACTATGTCCTCCCTGCACACACAGCAGATCACTGCGCTCTCTGGGGACCCCGCGGAACAAAACCTCACAGGCAAGCCTCCACAAATTTTGTTATAGCGGCGAGGGGAACAGCACCAAGATGGCACTGAGTCACAGGATGACGAGCGCTGAGGAGACGGAGGACCAGGAGCTATCCCTCCCTGCTTCAGAGGACTCCACAGGTAATCCATCTAATGATCTCCCCCCGACTTATGCCACTTTGACTGAGATCGCTACTGATATAAAAAATTAATTCTCTGCTGCTATCAATGACGTAAAGACTGAGCTAATAAGAATGTCAGAGCAGATGGCGATAAATGAGAGAGCAGGGAAGAGGAGAGACACACAGGGCCCTTCTCAGACTAGATGACATAACCACCTCTCACTCACAACACCTCATCACCATGAACAGACAGATCGAGGATCTGGACAACAGAGGAAGGAGACACAATATTAGAGTGAGAGGTGTCCCAGAGTCTGTGACCCCTGAACAGATGAAACCCACCTTCTCCTTCATTTTCAACAGCCTCTTGGAGAGACCTGAAGACTCCCCTATCGACTAATGATAGAGCACACAGGGCCCTTAGACCCAATGCGCCAGACAATAACCCACCGAGAGACATTATCTGTTGTCTCTCCAATTTTGGCATAAAAGAGGAGATCTTACAAAAGGCAAGAATAAACGAGCAAGCCACATTTAATGGCATAGAGGTCCAGTTATTCCAGGACTTATCCCCTATTACACTGAAAAACAGGAGAGCCTTAAGACCACTGCTGGAAATCCTAAAGGAGAAAAACAATAATTACAGATGGAAATTTCCCTTCACCTTACCAGCTCAATATAATGGCAGGCAGCACATGCTAAGAGTCCCAGATGACCTTCAGAAATTCTGTGAGGACGTGCAGATAGCCCCAGTAGAACTACCAGAATGGTATGACAAAATCTGCATACCCCTGGCCATCAATAATACTCCTTTTCTACAAGGTATCTCACCGATGAAATCACCTTACCAAACCGGAAAAAATCACAGAAATGCAAACAAAAGTAATCACAATTCCCCTGCCACCAAAAGTCCAGGCGTGCGAGGCCCCAGATGATAGTTAACCACTTGCCTACTGGGCACTTAAACCCCCTTCCTAACCAGACCAATTTAATTTTCAGCTTTCGGTGCTCTCACACTTTGAATGACAATTAGTCATACAACACTGTACCCATATGAAATTTTTGTCCTTTTTTTTCACACAAATAGAGCTTTCTTTTGGTGGTATTTAATCACCGTTGGGTTTTTTATTTTTTGCGCTATAAAAGAAAAAAAGACTGAAAATTTGGTAAAAAAATGAAATTTTCTTTGTTTCTGTTATAAAATATAGCAAATTAGTAATTTTTCTTCATAAATTTTGGCCAAAATTTATACTGCTACATATCTTTGGTAAAAATAAGTACAACTTGGTGGATATTATTTGGTCTTTGTGAATATTAGAGAGTCCAAAAGCTATGGTGCCAATATCTGAAAATTGATCACACCTGAAGTACTGACGGCCTATCTCAATTCTTGAGACCCTAACATTCCAGAAAAGTACAAATACCCCTCAAATGACCCCTATTTGGAAAGAAGACATTCCAAGGTATTTAGAAAGATGCATGGTGAGTTTTTTTTTAAATTGTCATCTATTCCCACAATTCTTTGTAAAATCAAGATTTTTTTTTCTTTTTTTTTTTCACAAAATTGTCATATTAGCAGGTTATTTCTCACACACCGCATATGCATACAACAAATTACACCCCAAAACACATTCTGCTATTACTCCCGAGTACGGCGATACCACATGTGTGAGACTTTTACACATGTGGCGTGGCCACATACAGAGGCCCATCATGCACAGAGCACCTTCAGGCGTTCTGGAGCACCCAGGCCAATTCTGACATTTCTCTCCTACATGTAAAAATAATAATTTATTTGCTAGAAAATTACATAGAACCCCAAAACATTATATATATGTTTTTTAGCAAAGACCCTAGAGAATACAATGGCGGTTGTTGCAACTTTTTATCTCGCACGGTATTTGTGCAGCAATTTTTCAAACGCTTTTTTTGGGGAAAAAAACAGTTTTGTGCTTTAAAAAAAACAAAACAGTAAAGTTAGCCCAATGTTTTTGCATAATGTGAAAGATGAAGTTACGCCGAGTAAATAGATACCCAACACGTCACCCTTCAAAATTGCACACTCTCGTGGAATGGTGCCAAACGTCGCTACTTAAAAATCTCCATAGGTGACGCTTTAAAAATTTTTACTGGTTACATGTTTTGAGTTACAGAGGTCTAGGGCCAAAATTATTGCTCTCGCTCCAACGTTCGCAGTGATACCTCATATGTGTGGTTTGAACACCGTTTTCATATGTGGGCGGGACTTACGTATGTGTTCGCTTCTGCATACGAGCACACAGACATGGGCACTTTAACATTTTTTTTTTTTATTGTTTATTTTACTTTATTTATTTTAGTTTAAAACTTTCCCCCCCCCCAAAAAAATTTTGATCACTTTTATTTCTATTACAAGGAATGTAAACATCCTTGTAATAGGAATATGGCATGGCAGGTCCTCTTTACAGTGAGATATGGGGTCAATAAGACCTCACATCTCACCTCTAGGCTGGGAAGCCTGAAATTAAAAAAAAAAAAAAAAAAAAAAACGATCTTGGCTTCGATCGTAGCGGTGAGTGGGTAGAAGCACCAGAGGGTGGCGGGAAGGGGGGGGCATCCCCTCTCGCCTCCCATAAAAACGATTGAGCAGTGGAACAGCCGCTATGATCATTCTTATGGTGTAGGAAATCCCCGGCTGAAAAAGCTGATATCTGAATGATGCCTGTAGCTGCAGGCATCATTCAGATATCCCTGCTCAAAGTCAAGGACGTCATATGACGGCGGGTGGGAACTGGTTAAAAATTGCGGAGTATTGCAGAGTATTGCGGAGTAGTGCAGGGTATATTGCAGAGTAGTGCCGGGTATAATGCAGAGTATTGCGGGATATAATGCAGAGTATTGCAGGGTATAATGCAGAGTATTGCAGGGTATTATGCAGAGTATTGCGGGGTATTATGCAGAGTATTGCGGGGTATTATGCAGAGTATTGCAGGGTATTATGCAGAGTATTGCAGGGTATTATGCAGAGTATTGTGGGGTATTATGCATTGCAGGGTATTATGCAGAGTATTGCAGGGTATTATGCAGAGTATTGCAGGGTATTATGCAGAGTATTGCAGGGTATTATGCAGAGTATTATGCAGAGTATTATGCAGAGTATTGCAGGGTATTATGCAGAGTATTGCTGGGTATTATGCAGAGTATTGCTGGGTATTATGCAGAGTATTGCTGGGTATTATGCAGGGATGGATGGATGTGACTGCAATTGTCACTGAGCACCGCTGTGAGCACTACACATGCAGCCCACAGCGGTGCTGCCATCCGATCCCTCCCCCTCTCCCTGTACCGATCAGTACAGAGAGGGGAGGGAGGAACCGGCGTCATGACATGACGCCGGTCTGTTGACATGTGATCGCTCCGTCATTTGATGGAGCGATCACATGGTAAATGGCCGCGATTAGCGGCCGTTTACCGTGATCTGTGATGCGCAGGGTCCTCTGGACCCGGCGGTCACGGAAGTTCTCGGGTGCGCGCCCCAGGGGGCGCGTGAGAGCAGTATTCTGGGAGGACGTCCATGGATGTCCACCCAGAACTAGCCGACCGCGCTGCAGCCGTCTTTCAGGTATGGCCCGGTCGGCAAGTGGTTAAGATGCTGATTTCACCAATAATACAATAACCTAGGCAATGCTACATACACGTTCAATTTGCAATCACCATTTTACCCACTTACAACTAAAATGGTCGATCTGCCTCAAAGTTTAAAAGTTTTCAGGTTATCAATTCCTTTCTTTGACCTCTAGATGACACCATCGCCTTAATAGATGCTTGAGAAAGACTTAATAAAGTTTATATTGCATTTTTTTTCCTTCCACCAGAGGGCCATATATTACCTGGAACAGATGTACAAGCATTCTCTTCACCAGATCCATTTTGTTTTTCACCTAAACTTTTTCTCCTATTGAGATCTTCAGGTAAAACTACAGGATCTGCTTAACTCACCAACAGAAGACGGAACACTAGAGAAATTCTACCATAAGCGGTCCTTACAAACTCTTCTGATGCTAAAGGATACCCACAAAGATAACTGTGAGTAAAATCAATGACACACAATAAACCACAGACACAAGAACATAATTTGCAACATTCTGCAAGAGAAGAAATCAGTTTCTGTACAATAGAAGGTTTCTTGCATTTTTTCCCTTCCACAACATCCTTCCGTGTTCTACAAACCACCTCAACACTGAGTTGTAATGACTGTTACATGTTCCAGATACCTATGCATAAAACCAGCTATATGTAAGATTATCTAGAATATAATTGACACTGGCTGCATAGCAATGTTTGCAGAACTAGCAAAGTTCATGAAAGGTTATATACTTCATCAGCTTAAACTTATCTATAGTGTCCTTTGTTTGGAGATATGTCCCCAGTGGATCCTATGAGTGGTGAGGCCTAATGGTGAGATACTCCATGACAATAGATAATCCTTCCTCCTAAACATATTTAGAACTGTAACCTTTTTTTCCCCCTCTTTATTCTGTTTTTTTTTTCTCTTACAGTTAATGTTAAGGCTTATGCTCCTAATATGTTCTCACTATATACTGTATTCCTGTAGGATGTCAACTGGTGACTGACTACAAACCATAAACACACCTGTTCTAACAGATACCTAGCCCCACCACATTTACATTACATAGTCCCTACAGCAATGCTAACTACAGCTACAACTAAAGTCAAACTAAATAATCAACTGACCCTGATCTGTTACTGGTCCCCACAGAACCCCCAACCTCAACACTACATCTCTAATAAACAAAAGAAAACACAGACTCCCCCTGTCCACTAGCGTACCTCCCACCTACCTCCTAGAGTCGCAACCAGTGTTACCATACACAGCACCAAATAGCTCTACGCCCTACGCCCATTACCATTTCTGAACTACAGACCTCCATCAAAGAACTAAAAACAGGGAAAAGCCCTGGTCCAGATGGATTCACATCACAATACTACAAAATTTACACACAACTCCTTTCTAAACCCCTCTTACATGCGTTCAATTGCTTAGCAAAAAACAACAATGACTACAACACACTTCTAATGGCACATATTGCTGTTGCCCCCAAACCAGAAAAAGACCACACAGCATGTGCAAATTATAGACCAATTTCACTTCTAAATATAGACATTAAGCTTCTTGCGAAAATTATAGCCAACAAACTAAAACCCCTTTTATCAAAAAATAATAGGCCCTGAACAAGTTGGCTTTATGCCTGGTAGGGAAGCTAGAGACAACATAACGAAGACTCTAAATCTCATTCACTACTCCCGGTGATCTAAAATTGAGGGCCTTCTGCTGTCTACAGACGCAGAGAAGGCCTTCAATAGGGTCTTTTGGGACTATATGTTGACTACATGTTCATATATCGGTATAGGAGCAAATATGTTGAACTGGATAAGAGCCCTCTACCAAACACCACAAGCAAAAATTAAAGTAAACAACACCTTTTCAGAACCAATACACATACAAAACGGCACACAACAGAGATGTCGCCTATCACCAATCCTCTTCATTCTGACATTAGAACCTCTTATCAGAACCATAAACCTATCCCCAGCAATCTGTGGTCTCAGCATCAATAACAGAGAATACAAAATTGCAGCTTACGCTGATGACCTATTGTTTTTTATCACGCAACCTCACATATCAATCCCCAACCTTACAAACTGTTTTAAAACTTTTTGTTACATATCCAATTTCAAAAGAAACCAATCAAGGGGGCGTGGCCTGCCGCTGAGAGGAATGGACACCTAAAGCCAGAGCTCTGTTCCACTGCCAAGGATCAGCAGCAACTATAGGCGACTTTCCAACCCCGATCCGGCTACACGGAGGGGGAAGAGATCCGAGACCATCCCGGGCATGTCTAGACGGTGGAATAAACCACCCGCACAACGCCACCCCACTGATTACTATTTCAACGAGGCCCAAGATGTCACCGGCTCCCACGCCGCAGCAGCTGAGGAGTGCCGTTCGGCTGCCCCACAGGGGGAATACCCAGCAATGGTAATATCTTCAGAGGTAAGAGGCTGGCTTCTTCCCCAGCCCTCCCCCCCCAAAGAGCCCCAGCCCAAGAAGCGCCAGTGGGCAGACAGGGACACTGACACAGCACACACCCCAGCTCTGGCAGCCATCCCTGCATTAGATAATCCTGTGACAGAGTTCATGCTAAAATCCATGCTCCTCACATTGCAAAAAGATCTCCACAGGGAATTACAACTCTCTGTCTCCCAGATGCATGACAGGGTAGACTGCATAGAAGGAAGAGCACATATGCTTGAAGAAAGCATGCATGACCATGTCAGAGCCCACATTGAATTACATGAGCACCATGCATCAGAAATACACCACATAAAATTGAAATTGGCAAATTTAGAAGACCGTTCCAGGAGGAACAATATAAAATTTAGAGGCGTCCCTGAATCTGTCAAACAAAATGAAATCACTCCTTACCTGCAACAGTTGTTTTCACGCTTATTTCCTCGATTGAATGCACAAGACATTACAATTGACCGGGCGCACTGAATCGCCAAACCAGCACACCTATCCCCTGACACCCTGAGAGATATTCTAGCAAGAGTGCATTACTTCCATATTAAGGAGCAAATTTTACAGGTGGCCAAATCCACTAAACCACTACCATCACCGTACACGAATGTCCTCCTGTTCAATGACCTCTCCAAAGCCACCATGTATATGAGAAGAGCATTCACCCCAATCACCACCATTCTACAGGAAAAAAAATCACGTACAAGTGGGGCTTTCCGACCAAACTCCTGGTGATATACCAACAACAAATGGTTCCCATCCATACTCCCAAAGAAGGGTGCAAAAAATTTACCAAATGGGGTTTTCTCCCCCTTCCTCCTGCCACGACTGATTGCACGGGCTCCCATTCACAATCCACACCATCCCGGAACCGGGCGCACGATCGAGGCGAGAACTACCACAACCCGAAGGCCTTCGGTCACGAGCATTCATAGGATCCTATGTGGACACTGATTTAGTGTCGACCTCACTTCCTCAGGTTATAGTGTGCCACACACACTGATATTCACGTTATTGTTAATTTTATCCTTTTTTTTGGTTGTTTCTCTTTTTGATTGTTTCTCTTCCTGATTGATCTGCATACTACCGAATTGGAACACTTTTGATAAATTTAGTGCAGTTCCGAAAAGTATACCTAGTGACATACCACATTTATTTGCCATACTCAGTATACCTGTTTACTCCTATATTTCCCTCACAAAAACTTAAGTTGTGTACATTGTAAGTGTGATCTCGCTACCCTCATCCCCATCCCAGGGCTAAAATGGCCATCAAAACTCACCTCACTAAATGTCAAAGGCCTGAATTCCCCCTTCAAGCACAATCCCCTCTGGAAAGAAGCGCTGTCACATACAACTACTACAAGAAACGCATTTCACCAAAGACAAGGCCCCACGATGCACGCACAAAGGATACCCACAATGCTTCTTTGCCAATGCCACTGCCAAAAAACGAGGGGTAATGATACCAATTAGTTTGTCTGTCTCTTCTAAGTTACACCATTGTGAAGCTGATGAGGACGGTAGATACTTGATTCTCTCCGCAACGATAGAGAACCAACGCCTCACTTTAGTGAATCTTTACGCACCCAACACTGGCCAAAAGAAATTTTACAAAAATCCACTCTCTAAAATGGCACCTTATAGATCCAACCCAGTGGTGCTATGTGGGGATTTTAATTAAATCATTGACAACTAACTAGACACATCTAACCCAATCAAACAAAGGCCTTCTACATTGTCCTCTCTCTTGAAGACCTATATGACCCCTGGAGATGCACGCACGATACGGAGCGAGATTACACTTTTTACTCCAACTCTCAGCAATCTTACTCTCAGATTGATATGTTCCTCACAGATAAATTCCTCCTACAAACAATCACCGAAGCACGAATAGGTACAATCACCTGGTCTGACCACGCGCCTATATCGATCACATTATTCAACAGAAACAAATCTACACAACACACTATTTGGAGACTAAACACATCCCTGCTCACCAACTCAGAGTTGGAAGGAGAAATTTGATCCGAGATTAAGAGCTACTTTGAAAGTAACCAATTTTCTGTTGCTGACCAATCTATAATTTGCCATGCGCACAAAGCTTACTTTCCTGGCCTTTTTATAAAATTCGGAGCACAGGCAAAAAAGCAACATGCAGCCACTACTGAAAAACTACTACAACAAATTTGAGCGTTAGAACATGTCAATAAACAAACGCCATCCAGTACCGTATCCAATGATCTAAAAAATCTAAGGTACCAACTCAGTGAACACCTACATAAAAAAATTGACTATTATATAAAACGCCTCAAACTCCAATACTATTCCTCAGCAAACAAATCAGGTGCATTCCTGGCCAGACAAATGAAAAAAACACCATGCCAATACAAAAATACAGTTCCTGATTGACTTCCAAGGTAAATGAGTAAATAACCCATTAGACATAGCAAACAAGTTTAGTGCATTTTACGCCAAACTTTATAATCTTAAAGACTCAGATCAAGAAAAATTAAAAAATTAAAAAACTAAAAACTAAAATTGAGGACATCGAAGCTTTCCTCTTGTCTATTCACCTCCCCTCTATTTCCACCACACAACTGGAAACCATTTCTACAGCCTTCTCTCCCACAGAAATCCTCAAAGCCATAAAAAAAGTGCCCCTCCACAAAGCCCTGGGCCCCGATGGATTCCCAAACGAGTACTACAAATGTTTCTCAGACTTAATCACCCCACACCTCTGCAATACCTTTAATCACTATACCACTATAGGCAAAATCCCCAAGGAATCTCTAGAGGCCTCGATTGTTACCTTACCCAAACCAGGCAAATCCCCTTACAGTCCAGCCAATTCTCGCCCAATCTCACTGTTAAATACGGACACCAAACTTTACGTGAAATTACTAGCTCAGCGTTTTTCTACAATCATCCCACAAATAATACATCCTGATCAGGTCAGATTTGTACCCGGCAGACAAGCTTCAGACGGAACTAGATGCCTCATTGATTTAATCCAGTGGGTGGAGCACAGTCAAATGCCTTCTCTCTTCCTTTCACTTGATGTAGAGAAGGTGTTTGATAGGGTTCATTGGAAATACATGGAAAAAGTCATGTACAAGTTTGGACTGTCAGGGAACATTCTAACAGCTATACTAAATCTGTATACCTCCCCAAGCGCCCGAGTCTGGACGTCAGGGATAACATCAAATCTGTTCAAAATCACTAATGGCACAAGGCAAGGGTGCCTACTTTCACCCTTGATTTTTGCCATGGTAATGGAACAATTGGGAAAAAATGGAACTGCGCTAATGAAACAAACTATGCAAATGACATCTGTCCATCATTTAGTGAAAAACCAGGTAAAAGGTATATGAAACATATATTTAGTACACATCACTAAACATATGCATTAAATTGTTGTGGAAATGTGGCTGTAAGCTATGCACACAGCCATATCGCCTGTGCTAATAAGCACCCCTTTCCATCTTATGATATAATACCAATTTCGTCTAATGAAATAAATGCATCTTACCTAAAAACGCACGCATTCCAAGTAAACAGCCATCTGCTCCTTCTTACATTATCAGCTCAGCATGACTGCCTTTCTCCAGCTTGCATGCCCTTTTATTACCTCAAAAGCTTTCACAAACAGGAAGTGATGGTTCCAACAGCCAATCACTTCTTACATTGCAAGTGACATCACAGGAACTAAAAACAGGATGTGAATGACCATATAAGGATGTAACAGGATGTGAGAACACAGAAACCCTTCCAACAGGGTCAAAAACAGAACCAAAGACATATATACATTCAAAATAGGAATATAGTAGTGACGTGTGCAGACGGTGGTGTGCAAAACCACGTGGCAAGCACATGGCTTTGAACACAACCGTGTGCACATTCCCACTGTTACCAATGTTTCGAACTTTACAAAAATTATGGCTTAGTGATCCACAATTTTCATATAGTTATGCTATAGTTCCCATGTACGCAGACATGTATGCTCAGAGTCATTAATGCGGTCATCATGAGGTGGCCAAGCTCCCGATGAATGCATAATCTAACATCCCTAAAGGAGCAACAGATCTGCCGTGTTTACAGGAAGGTTTCCGCATCCAATGGTCTTCCTCCAGCGTCTGTATGTGCGAATACGCTCACCTGAGAGTATTGCAGAAAAACTGACACTGGGGGAATCTGACAATATACATTAATAACATTTTCCACAACAAAATGAACATACAAAAGTGCATATTCCATGTGCAATAGTGAAAATTGCAAAGTAATTTAATAAAGTCCATATAAGTGAATGGGATAAATCACCCAGGTGTTGATTGAGATGTGGTTAAAATCCTGATGACTAAGGATAAAGTGTTTAATCCACCAACACCAATGAAGATACTGGCCGCTTACCAGAGACCCATGACCCCCCCACTACAGAGGGTCTGGGTAAGCTGTTAAAACTGGTTGCTCCAGACCACCATCAAGAAACCAAATAGTATCACTACGATGAGATATCAGGGGCCTCGATGTCAGATGGATTAATGGCACAATGGCGGGAAGTCAAACTCTCAGCATTGTGGTTAACCATAAATGGAAAAGTGAGCTCCAATAGTGTAAAATCATAAGGTTTATTAGGTAAAAATTATTAAACACTCACATATAGTTTCAGAATGTTGAACGACTGAAGAGAAGTCTGGGGCAACGGCCGGATGCCTGCAGACAGCCCATCCTGCTGGTACACAACAGCTATGGGGGGTGACGCGATCACGTCGCTCCGTTCAGCCCTACGCAGCATTTCGTAACAAGATTACGTCTTCCAGGGGCACGGGCAACGTGTCGCGTCACCTCCCTATATAGTACAAAGAATGATTAAACCAAGCCTTACTCTGAGTTTTGTTCTAACAACGGACTTCCATGACAGACATGGATCGCAAACAATGGATCATTTAAATGCGCAAACGCACCCTAAATCTCTAAGCGTGTGGTGTGACCCATATCTTTGCAGATATATCTCAAAAAGGGAGGTTATAATAAAAATAGTGAGACACATAGTGGATCATATTATTAAAAAAAGCTCTACGCATCTAGATATCACATGGGTAATATCGATGGCAGATAGATAGAAATCTCAGACTCAAATTTTTTTTTTTAAAAGATCTATAAAAAACTCCACCAATAAAAAAGAGAGGCACATCCAAACTTACAAGATCCCTCTCGAAGCTGAACCCGAATACGGGTGCACCAACTCCGATATAAACCTATCAAAATTGTAAAGTGTTAAGGCCCCGCATTCCACATATTCCGCGACACAAACCGGAAAAAGTCGGTGTTGGTGTCATGGGGACAAATTCGATTATGAAAGCCCCCTAGTGGCCTTCTTGGTGGTTGCATACAGAAAATTAGCCCAGACCATATCAGGTCGCACCACTTAAATACAATATCGGTTGACTGTTTGTGTCGGGAACAAATTTGAGTCTAAAAATAGACCAACAAGAGAGTCTATTAGCCATGTCCAGAAATAGGCCTGAATGGGCCTCATTTGATAACTAATGTGGACTGGTGAAAGCCTGGATATGGATATCCTAGCTCTTAAGAAGAGTTAGAATACAAATGTAAACCACAAGAAAAAATTAAAAATGGAATTAAATCAAACATGGAAAAATTGATATTATTAATCTAAAAACAATTTTATTGTATAAAAAATACAAAAAAGGGGATAAAAGTCCAAAAGATTGGATAGAGGTCCAAAAAATTAATGGAGACTCAGAGAGGCTGGACACAGCAAAAACCAATCTGAATCCCAAACCGTATCCTCTCATCTCTGATGTCAAAGGGCCCTAAGGGTCTAGAGGGATAAAAGCCCAGAGTAATGTCACGGACTGCCCTGATGGTCCGGATAGGCAAAAACTCAGAGCGATAGCTTTAACACTAAATTGCAATGTATAACATAACCGTATTCCCAATACACTCACAATAATCACAGTCCAGTTAATGGAAATAAGATCATGTAAATACAGTGAGTTAATAGACCATACATTAAACCCAAGGGGACCTGAGGTTGGTCTGACCACATACCAACCACACAGGTGCTAGAAGGCAATCTAAAGGGCTCTATCAAGCATTATTAATAAAAGCATTCACATCTGTATCCACATTCATGCCAAATGGCACATAGCTTTTTAATCTGTGGATCCAGGACATCTCTTGCTTGGAGATCTCCCTGACTAAAGAACTACCTCGCCAATGTAGTCTATACTTATTGACCCTTTGATAAAGTCACGTGTGGTGTGACGCAACGCGTCAGGGAGGAGTCAGGTGCCGCTGCTTCCGGGTACGGCCGAACCCGGAAGCCTCCGCTTTGTACTAAGGAACATATTGTTTTTTAATGTAAGTTGCTATTTTTTAATAAAAACTATTTTTGGAATTCACTACACTATGGAGCCATTTCTTTTTTCTCTATCACCCTGTTGAGAACATCTGAGGACGTGCTTCTATTTGGGAGAGTGTCCATTGCCGCTGGTCCATCTGTGTACCCAGAGGGTTGCGACAATCACTGGAAATTGATCGCCGGGCTACCATCTCACCGCTTGTCGGTATCTGCTCGATTCGGCCCATTGGGGGCCGCAACGTCAGGTGAGAGGCTGGTGAAACTATTTCTGCACCCCTGGAACAAGATTGGACCCACTTACTAGTTAATAGGCACTTGCACTTTTGCACCATTTGTAGAAGATTTCACGTGGTGGACATTGGGAATCACACTACATGCAACTTTGAACTGTGTTTATTTTGGACATTTTTTGGGATATCTTTTTCTAATATTTTTTTAGAGAGATTATTGCTATTTTTATTCATTATTGCACTTGCACTTTCATTGTCTAGCATTTTTTGGATGTCATTATTTAGTCGCACTGTATGCATTTTTGGACTGCACTTTTTGCTTTTCAGCAATTTATTTTTTCTATTCCAATAGGGTATTGAGTTTTTGCTACCACTCTTGTTATTAGTCCCTGTGTTTATGCACAGTTGCACTTTAGGTTTTGATTCACTTCACTGCTTTATTGCATGTTAACACTGTCAGTGTTGTATTTGTTTCATTGTATTGATATTGTTGCACATTGTTTTTTATTTTTGCACTTGCACTTTCATCTTTAGTAGATTTTAGGATGTTGGCATTTAGTTGCAGCATATGCGTTTTGGATTATTATTTTCATCTTTATTAGGTCCACTTATTTGTACTATGTCCTTATGATTTTTACCTTATGCACATTATTGCACTGTCAACATTGACATTCTAGTATTGTGTCACCATCAAGGATTATTTATTTATTGACCCTCATCACTGTATCTAGGACCCATCATTATTGCTTATTAAGTGAGTTAGTGTCACTTACATCTTTTTATCCATTATTATATTTGGTACGTATCTTATTTTGTTTGAGAAGATTTGTCCGTTATTATTAGTATACGCACCGCATGCAGTTATTGGTGGATCTCACTGTGACATTTATATTTATTTAGGATATTTTTATTTACTTGTTCATTTACATTTACTTCTACTTAGTCATGTGATGGTCCTCATGGCCCTCGTGGGTATGCACACTGCACTTTAAGGATACATTTGTGTTTTTCTGCATGTCAGTATCTATAGCTCTTTTTCATTGTGCCATTTATTGTGTTCACATCTTTACCTATAGTTTTTATTTTCATCCAGTCATTATTTACTTTTTGGATTACCCCTTTTTAGGTAGGTTAGCGCCACATATAATCATTTAAATTATCATCTGAGTTTTGTGAGTACACTTGTTTATGTAGGCGGCTTCCTGTATCGTATTGGTGATTGTGGTTTTTGGGCACTAGATATATCTTTTGTTACATAGTTGAAGCGTTTACCCGCGCTTCATTGAATTTCTTCAATTTGACATTCAGAGCACTGGGCAAAAATCACATTGCGTCAACACCCGCCTCAAGCCTTCGCGATGCTTTGTTTTAATGAAACAGTCAGGTTTTCCTGGTCCTCACCAGTTCTAAGTCAGCTGCTAGGCGCCGTCCCCCGACACCTCCGCTGCGCTGCCGGCTCCCCATACCCCATGAGGCAGGTGGCCAGGAATGGGGCGGGGGAGAGGTGCCCGCTGCAGCTGGGGTGATCCATGTGAAGTGCCCGGTGCACGTCCAGAGTCGCCACCGCCCACTCCCTGCCAGCCCCGGCCACCCGCCCCACCCAGCCCTGTTTCACACCCCAGCCCGACTGATCCAGCCCTTAGGGCCAATCCATATCCTGAAGTTACAGATCTGACTTGCCGACTTCCCTTACTTACATTGTTCAGACATGCCAGAGGCTGTTCACCTTGGAGACCTGCTGCGGATATGGGTACGGCACGGCCCAAGATTTACACCTTTTCCCCTGGAAATCCAAGGGCCAGCGAGAGCTCACCGGATGCTGCCAGAAACACAACACTTTCCAATGCTCGGGCCCCTCTCTCGGGGAAAACCCATTTCAGGGCGCCCTGCTTTTCACAAAGAAAAGAGAACTCTCCCCGGGGCTCCCGCCGGTTTCTCCAGTATCAGTCATGTTGCCACACTGGACACCGCGAGGTGCCCGTCTCTACCGCTCCGGTTTCGGGAATCTGAACCTGACTCCCTTTCGATCGGCTGAAGGTGGTGGAGGCCATCACACCGTCCCTTCCAAACAATCACATCTGCCTAATTCACCTTCTTTATATAATGATGACCCGGATCCTGACCAGTACAAATAAACACAGAGCCGGGGAAATCTTTCAGGAATGAATTGAATCTCTAGTTCCAGGAACTAATAAAAAAAAGGAAAAACGGAACGGGGGAGCGGTCTAAAATCAAATCTTTTATAATCTTACATGAATTCAATACCATACCATAGGATTTATACAAGGGAAAAAAAAAATCGCATCCACTTTTGTAACTTGGCAAAAAGTTTATTAACATGAAAAATCTAAAAGTTTAGAAGAACTCTGTAAATGGCGCGGACTCCGTGGACTATCACCTTGATAAAGTGATGTCATCCGGGTTGTGTCCGGATTGGTGTTCCGCCCGTCCATTCTCCAGGAAGTAGTGACATGGAGAAGGGTGTAATCATCGCCCCCTTGGTACTGGGTATCAGCGAGTATTTGACCGAGAGTATTGTTACTTGTTCTCGCTAATAAAAAAAAACTGTATTGGTGCAACTCTAGTAAAAAAAAACAATTTAACTTTCAGGTGAAATCAGCTAAAAACAAGCCAAGTGTGTATTTTTTTTTTTACTTGTGTTCCTTCTCACTCTGTGTTGCGATCTATGTTGCAAGTCAATGAGGTGCCATATTTGAACCCTGTATATAAAAAAAAAAAAAAACAATAGAGACAGAGTCACCACAACAGGAAACAAAGAGTCAGTTTTATCCAAAAGTGAAATTGGGAAAATATAACCTGTATTCTCAGTTTCAGTCAGTAGGTGGCGTTCTCCTTAGCACTTCTGTCTGAAATGTACGATTTTAGAAGTGAATGATTCAGAGCACTGCCCCGCCCCCGACCTCCACAGCAATGACTCCTTAAAGGGGAATTGACGACTGTATACAGTACATATACGGCGACCTCTCTGTGCAGAATCACATACCTGTACATGATCCTGAACCTCTGGGTCTGAGGCGTGCACGCTACCCCATTCCTGCTGTGATTGGACACAGCGGGAGCCAATTTGCGGGTCCGGCGGACTCAGTGTGCGCCAGGACCCACTGATTGTTCGGGAGAGAAGCAGAACGGTGGTCTGATTTTTTTTTTTGTATTAAGGGGCTAGCTATTAAAGTGTACACCAGGCATATGCAATTAGTAGACCTCCAGCTGTTACAGAACTACAAGTCACATCATGCCTCTGCCTCTGGGTGTCATGCTTGTAGCTGTCAGAGTCTCGCTATGCCTCATTGGACTTGTAGTTCTGCAACAGCTGGAGGTCCACTAATTGCATATCCCTGGTGTACACCATATATCTGATACATAAATCCACATCACAAAAATGAACAAAACTAGCAAATGTGCACGAAAATGCAAAAAAAATAAAATAAACAAAAATAAGGCAGATTCTGTGAGAAGGGAAGGAAGTGATCCTGTATTTCTGCTAAGCAGGAACACAGGTGTAAGAGAACTGTCAGGATGCGCCCGGCACGCACACGTGCGCATGCGCGCATTCACAGGCATTGGCATATTTCCTTGCGCAGGAACACACATCTGGCCACAATTGGCGCCTGACAGCCTATTTAAGGGTTGCTCTGATTTCTGACAGGTGCTGCTTGATTTTCAGCTGTGTCCTGAGATTCTGAAACCCTGTTTGTTTGACTTGACTTCCTGTTGCTGAAACCCTGGCCTTCCTGACCCTGTTTCTGGACTCTAATTACTCTGATTACTGGTTCCTGATCCTGGCTTTTTGTTTGACCTTGCTCCTGTTTATACCTTGGTACCTCGCTGCCCACCCGTTACTGAACCCGGCTTACCTGATGACCTCGCTCCTGTCTCCTGTTTGGCTCCACGCTGTTTCCGAGTACCTGTGCTGGCCGTCCATCCTCTCAGCTGTGTTGGTTCCAGCTCTTCACCAGAAACCCTGCCTGCACTTCCCAGTCTGCAACACTCCCGGCAAGTTCTGCAAGCAGCATTCACAGGCACTCGTGTTCCTCCTGATCCTTGCCACCATCTGTTCCATCTCCAGTGGGGCTTGGATTGGAGATACAAGAGAGGCTGACCTCGTCATTTCAGACTCCTACCAGGTACGTGACAGTATCAACTAACCACAAATGGAGTTCAAAAGGGGGGCCTCTCCACCAGAGGACATTTACAGATCTATTTCTGTGCTATCCAATATTGTGCAGAAGTTACAAGAAAATCTGAGTCGCATGGAAGAGTGATTTTCCCACGATGAGAATGTCGCATTGGCCTGTGCTCCTCTTTTGGTCTCTGAATCATATACCCAAACAGAGCCTGGCTTGTTCCATGAGGTTGCTTCCGCTCCTGAACCCAGGGTGCCTATGCCTGAGCGATTCTCCGGAAATCGCAAGAAGTTTTGCACATTCCGGAATTCCTGCGAACTATATTTCTCCCTGTTACCACGGACCTTCAGGTCTGAAAATATCAAGGTGGGGTTTATCATTACGTTACTCTTGGATGAACCACTTTCCTGGGCTCATCATCTCCGGGGACAACATGACCCTGTCCTAACAACTACGGATTCTTTCTTCTCAGCCATGGCTCAGCTTTATGCAGACCCCTTCTACCAGCAGACTGCCGAATTACGTGAAAGGCAATCTGAAAGGTCCAAAGGAACCCTTTCTGTGGCTTCAAGGTCTGACATTCCTGCATCCTCATCCGTTGCATCCCCCAGAAGGAGGGAACTGCATAAGACTCCTCATAGAAGTTTTCGAAGACCACCCCTTTCTCCTGATGAACGCCTTCATCGATTACAGGACAATCTGTGTCTCTATTGCAGGAATGCGGGTCACTTTATACAAACTTGCCCGGCAAAGACCCGCAGGTTTTTCTCCCGTCAGCCTCACATGATGCATCTCTCAGGGAGGTACCAGTCTCATGTCTCTCTTTCCATTGTGCTCCAGTTTTCTGAAAAGACTGTTCCTGTACTTGCAATCATAGACTCTGGGGCCTGTAGTTGTTTTATGGACTCTGCATTTGCTTCTCTCCACCAGCTGCCTGTATGTGCCAAGAAGCAGGAATTCCATGTTCATCTTGCTGACGGTTCCGGCATTAAATCAGGCCCAGTTACCCAAGAGACTTTACCTATTTCCTGCCGTACTTCTTCTGGCCACCATGAATTCCTCCGTTTGGATATCATAGCTTCTCCCATGTTCCCGGTCATCCTTGGCATTCCATGGTTGAAGGCACATAATCCTTACATTAACTGGCTTACCGGAGACATCTCCTTCTCCTCTGACTACTGCCAAACTCACTGCATACCTGAAAAGACTTTCAATACCACACCCCTCCTGGGTATCCTCCCTGACCATGAAACCTCTAATCTGGTCCTGGCTGCCTACCACGAGTATCTGGATGTATTTAACAAGAAAGGAGTGGACACTCTTCCTCCCCATAGAACATATGATTGTCCTATTGAACTTTTACCAGGGGCCGAGATCCCTTTTGGATGAATTTATCCTCTCTCTGAGCCTGAACTAGAAGCCCTGCGGATTAATATCGATGAAAGCCTTGAAAAACAGTTCATCCGGCCCTCCACTTCACCAGCAGGGGCCGGTATTTTCTTCCTTGAAAAGAAAGACCATACCCTTAGGCCCTGTGTAGACTATCGTGACCTTAACAGGGTCACTGTTAAAAACTGGTACCCTCTGCCTCTGATCCCTGAACTTTTTCAAAGGCTGCGTGGGGCACGAGTGTTCTCCAAATTGGATCTGAGAGGTGCTTATAATATTGTTAGAATCAGGGAGGGAGATGAATGGAAGAAGGCCTTCCGAACACACTTCGGTCATTTTGAATAACAAGTCATGCCATTCAGACTCTGCAACGCCCCTGCCACATTCCAACATCTGGTTAATCTCGTTTTTCAGGACTTCCTTGATTTATTCTTCATCGTGTATCTGGATGACATCCTTATATTCTCTGAAATTCTAGAATCCCATAGGGCTCATGTAAAGAAAGTACTGGGTCGGCTGAGGGAACACCGCCTTTACGCAAAGGCTGAGAAATGTGACTTTGAAAAACCAACCATACATTTCCTGGGACTTGTCATCTCTGCTGACGGTATCTCCATAGACCCACAGAAAGTCACTTCCGTCCTGGAATGGCCTGCCCCTGTCGACAGGAAAGCTGTTCAGAGATTTGTGGGATTCGCCAACTTTTACAGAAAATGTATCAAGAAATTTTCTGGCATCATCACTCCCATCACTCAGTTAACAAAGCAGCATGTTCCTTTCCAATGGACCCCTGAAGCTCAAACAGCTTTTGAACAGTTAAAGACTTTATTCATGTCAGCTCCTATCTTGAAACATCCTGATCCATCCTTAGCCTATGTTTTGGAGGTGGATGCCTCTGAGAGTGAACTGGGCTCTATTTTGTCTCAACGCCAAGGTCCCAAATCTTTGCTCCATCCTGTGGCCTTTTTCTCTAAGAAATTAAATCCTTCTGAAAGGAACTATGATGTTGGAGACTGAGAATTGCTGGCTATCAAGGCTGCGCTTGAAGAATGGCGCTACCTCCTGGAAGGAGCAGCTCACCCCATCCTCATCTTCACAGACCATAAAAATCTCGAATACTTGAGGACGGCTAGACGACTAAGACCCCGGCAGGCAAGGTGGGCACTTTTCTTCTCTCGTTTTATGTTCCATATAACTTATCGTCCTGGCTCAAAGAATGGTAAACCGGATGCCTTGTCCCGCATGTTCAGCGACCCAGTGGTATCCTCAGAACCTGATACTATTCTACCAGCCATGTGGTAAACCAACCACCTTCCAAAGATCTGGCTCTTCAACTGAGGGATGGTCTGTACTTTCATAAGGAGCAAATCTTTATCCCTGAGCAATTCAGAGTTGCTGTCCTGAGGCGATGTCATGACCACCCATTAGCGGGCCACTTTTGAATTCGCAAAAGAGCCGATCTGATCTCTCGTACATTCTGGTGGCCAGACTTGATGCAAGACTGCAAAAGATATGTTAACTCTTGTGTGACATGCCTTCGGAATAAGACGGACAGAGCCAAAACTTGGGGCCTACTTGAGCCACTCCCTGTACCTGAGAAACCATGGAGCATGATCTCCATGGATTTCATAGTGGAACTCCCCCATCCGAAGACTTCACCACCGTGTTTGTTGTGGTGGATCGCCTGACCAAGATGGCCCATTTTGTACCCTTACAAGGAACTTCTTCGGCCACAGAGACCGCCTCAGCTTTCATCAAGCAGCTTGTAAGATTACATGGTGTCCCTGATAGCATCATCTCTGATCGTGGGGCGCAGTTTAGTTTAGATTTTGGAGGGCATTATGCCAAGCACTGAACATTGAACTCCGCCTCTCCACAGCCTACCATCCACAAACTAATGGACAAACTGAAAGAACCAATCAAACCCTCGAGCAGTACTTACGGTGTTTTTCCTCTTTTGCACAAGATGACTGGCTATCACTTCTCCCACTGGCAGAATTTTCATATAATAATTCCATCCACTCTGCAACCAAGCAATCACCCTTTTTTGCCAATTATGGGTACCACCCCTCTTTCTTACCTGAGCTGGCCATTGAATCATCTGTACCTTCTGTACAAAACAGATTAAACTTCCTCAGTACTAATAACCAATTACTGCAAGATACAATCTCCAAGACTCAAGCAAGCAATAAAAAATTCTTCAAGAAGAAGAAGAGAGGTAATCTGAATCTTAAACCTGGAGACAAGGTCTGGCTTTCAACAACAAACTTGAAACTGAGCTGTCCTTCAAGAAAACTTCGACCAAAATTTTTGAGACCCTTCCCAGTCAAGAGGAAAATTAATGCAGTAGCATTCAAGTTGGTGTTACCCAAGAATCTAAAGATCCACCCTGTATTCCATGTCTCTTTGTTGAAACCAGCTGTACCAAATCCATTTCCAGATCGGGTTTCTGAAATTCCTCCTCCACTGCTCATTGAAGGGGATGAGGAATTTGAGGTGGAAGCCGTGTTGGACTGTAGAAGAAGGCATAACCAAACACAGTTCCTCATTAAATGCAAAGGCTATGGGTTGGAAAAAAATTCCTGAGAACCAGCTTCAGATGTGCATGCTCCCAAACTAGTGCAAGCCTTTTTTCAACACACCCAGAGAAAAGACACTTGAAGGGCATCTGGAGGCTGCCCTTAAGGGGGGGCAATGTAAGAGAACTGTCAGGATGCGCCCGGCACGCACACGTGCGCATGCGCGCATTCACGGGCATTGGCAGATTTCCTTGCGCAGGAACACACATCTGGCCACAATTGGCGCCTGACAGCCTATTTAAGGGTTGCTCTGATTTCTGACAGGTGCTGCTTGATCTTCAGATGTGTCCTGAGATTCTGAAATCCTGTTTGTTTGACTTGACTTCCTGTTGCTGAAACCCTGGCCTTCCTGGAGATACAAGAGAGGCTGACCTCGTCATTTCAGACTCCTACCAGGTACGTGACAACAGATTTTTGCCTTCCCCTAGTACAAGCACCTCCCCCACACAGTTAGAAAGCAATCCCTAGGAACACATTTAACCCTTTGATTAACCCCTTCTCTGCCAGTGTAATTAGCACAGTGACAGTGCATATTTTGTATCACTGATCTCTGTATTAATGTCACTGATCCCCAAAAAGTGTCAAAGGTTCCCCCAGACGACGTCAGTGACAGATGAAACGTACGTCGGGAGGTTGACGCTCTGACGTTATCGCACATAACTACGAACGGGCGCTCGCTTGCCGGCCGGCAATTGCTTCTTTTATAACTCCTATTTTGTAAGTGTTTTAACTTATTTTAAATAAATCTTGGATTCAGGCTATGGCTGCCTTTCTTCCACCCTTATGTTTATAACTCGGGTTGTTGTTTGGTTGGAGCCACGCTATACGGAGGGATGTTGTAGATAGGACACCGGGATCCAGCTTATACGCTCATCATCCATAGTGGTATCTGGAGGAATGTCTCCACTGTCTAGCAGCCATACCTGGATGTAGTCCTGGGACGTGCCTATTGTGCTTCCCATCTGGTAAGTGAATATGTTTGGTGGTGGATGTTCACTGTGCAGGGTGTGCTTGCTTTCCATTTCTCACTGGAATCTCATGGAGAACTGCTAGGAGAGAGAGCCCAGCCCTGTGCAGTGCCCCAGGAACCTGGAGGAAGCCGGTATTCTAAGGAGAGAGAGAGAGAGGACAGCCCTGTGCAGTGCCCCATGAACCTGGAGGAAGCAGGTATTCTAAGGAGAGAAAGAGAGAGAAAGGACAGCCCTGGGCAGTTCCCTAGGAACCCGGAGGAAGACGGTATTCTAAGGAGAGAGAGAGAGGACAGCCCTGTGCAGTGCCCCATGAACCTGGAGGAAGCAGGTATTCTAAGGAGAGAGAGAGAGAGGACAGCCCTGGACAGTTCCCTAGGAACCCGGAGGAAGCCAGTATTCTAAGGAGAGAGAGGGGGGGGGCAGCCCTGTGCAGTGCCCCATGAACCTGGAGGAAGCAGGTATTCTAAGGAGAGAGAGAGAGAGGACAGCCCTGGGCAGTGCCCTAGGAACCCGGAGGAAGCCAGTATTCTAAGGAGAGAGAGAGGGGGGGCAGCCCTGTGCAGTGCCCCATGAACCTGGAGGAAGCAGGTATTCTAAGGAGAGAGAGAGAGAGAGAGAGGACAGCCCTGGGCAGTGCCCTAGGAACCCGGAGGAAGCCAGTATTCTAAGGAGAGAGAGAGGGGGGGCAGCCCTGTGCAGTGCCCCAGGAACCTGGAGGAAGCCGGTATTCTAAGGAGAGAGAGAGAGAGGACAGCCCTGTGCAGTGCCCCATGAACCTGGAGAAAGCAGGTATTCTAAGAAGAGAGAGAGGACAGCTCTGGGCAGTGCCCTAGGAACCCGGAGGAAGCCAGTATTCTAAGGAGAGAGAGAGGGGGGGCAGCCCTGTGCAGTGCCCCAGGAACCTGGAGGAAGCCGGTATTCTAAGGAGAGAGAGAGAGAGAGAGGACAGCCCTGTGCAGTGCCCCATGAACCTGGAGGAAGCAGGTATTCTAAGAAGAGAGAGAGGACAGCCCTGGGCAGTGCCCTAGGAACCCGGAGGAAGCCAGTATTCTAAGGAGAGAGAGAGGGGGGGGGCAGCCCTGTGCAGTGCCCCAGGAACCTGGAGGAATCCGGTATTCTAATAAAGAGAGAGAGAGCGGACAGCCCTGTGCAGTGCCCCATGAACCTGGAGGAAGCAGGTATTCTAAGGAGAGAGAGAGAGAGAGAGAGAGAAGCCCTGCAGTGCCCCAGAGACCTGGAGGAAGCCAGTATTCTAAGGAGAGAGAATAGAGAAAGAGGGAGTGAGAGAGAAAGAGACAGCCCTGTGCAGTGCCCCAGAAACCTGGAGGAAGCCGGTATTCTAAGGGGAGAGAGAGGGAGAGAGAGAGACCAGCCCTGTGCAGTGCCCCAGGAACCTGGAGGAAGCCGGTATTCTAAGGAGAGAGAGAGAGATTGAATAAAGAGAGAGTGAGAGAGGACAGCCCTGTGTAATGCCCCACGAACCTGGAGGAAGCCAGTATTCCAAGGAGAGAGAGAGGGAGAGAGAGAGAGAGAGAGAGAATAGAGGGAGAGAGAGGGAGAGAGAGAGAGAGGACAGCCCTGTGCAGTGCCCCAGGAACCTTGAGGAAGCCGGTATTCTAAGGAGAGAGAGAGAGAGGACAGCCCTGTGCAGTGCCCCAGAAACCTGGAGGAAGCCAGTATTCTAAGGAGAGAGAATAGAGAGAGAGAGAGAGAGAGAGCCCTGTGCAGTGCCCTAGAAACCTTGAGGAAGCCGGTATTCTAAGGAGAGAGAATAGAGAGAGAGAGAGAGAGAGAGAGAGAGGACAGCCCTGTGCAGTGCCCCAGGAACCTGGAGGAAGCCAGTATTCTAAGGAGAGAGAGAGGAGAGAGAGAATAGAGAAAGAGAGAGTGAGAAAGAGAGAGAGAGAGATCCCTGTGCAGTGCCACAGGAACCTGGAGGAAGCCAGTATTCTAAGGAGAGAGAATAGAGAAAGAGAGAGTGAGAGAGAGAGAGAGCCCTGTGCAGTGCCCCAGGAACCTGGAGGAAGCCGGTATTCTAAGGAGAGAGAGAGAGGAGAGAGAGAATAGAGAGAGAGAGAGGAGAGAGAGAGAGAGAGAATAGAGAAAGAGAGAGTGAGAAAGAGAGAGAGAGAGAGAGGACAACCCTGTGCGGTGCCCCAGGAACCTGGAGGAGGCCTGTATTCTAAGGAGAGAGAGAGAGAGAGGACAGCCCTGTGCAGTGCCCCAGGAACCAGGAGGAAGCAGGTCTTCTAAGGGGGGAGAGAGAGAGAGAGAGAATAGAATAAGAGAGAGAGAATAGAGAGAGAGAGAGAGAGAGAGAGCCCTGTGCAGTGCCGCAGGAACCTGGAGGAAGCCGGTATTCTAAGGAGAGAGAGAGGAGAGAGAGAATAGAGAGAGAGAGAAGAGAGAGAGAATAGAGAGAGAGAGAGAGAGAGAGGACAGCCCTGTGCAGTGCCCCAAGAACCTGGAGGAAGCCAGTATTCTAAGGAGAGAGAGAGGAGAGAGAAAATAGAGAGAGCGAGAAGAGAGAATAGAGAAAGAGAGAGTGAGAGAGAGAGAGAGAGAGAGGACAGCCTTGTGCAGTGCCCCAAGAACCTGGAGGAAGCCAGTATTCTAAGGAGAGAGAGGAGAGAGAGAATAGAGAAAGTGAGAAGAGAGAGAGAGAGAATAGAGAAAGAGAGAGTGAGAAAGAGAGAGAGAGAGAGGACAGCCCTGTGCAGTGCCCCAGAAACCTGGAGGAAGCCAGTATTCTAAGGAGAGAGAGAGGAGAGAGAGAATGGAGAGAGCGAGAAGAGAGAGAGAGAGAGAGAGAATAGAGAAAGAGAGAGTGAGAAAGAGAGAGAGAGAGAGAGGACAGCCCTGTGCAGTGCCCCAGGAACCTGGAGGAAGCAGGTATTCTAAGGAGAGAGAGAGAGTGAATAGAGAAAGAGAGAGTGAGAGAGAGAGAGGGTACAGCCCTGTGCAGTGCCCCAGGAACCTGGTGGAAGCTGGTATTCTAAGGAGAGAGAGAGAGGAGAGAGAGAATAGAGAGAGAGAATAGAGAAAGAGAGAGTGAGAGAGAGAGAGGATAGCCCTGTGTAGTGCCCCAGGAACCTGGAGGAAGCCAGTATTCTAAGGAGAGAGAGAGAATAGAGAGAGCGAGAAGAGAGAGAGAGAATAGAGAAAGAGAGAGTGAGAAAGAGAGAGAGAGAGAGAGGACAGCCCTGTGCAGTGCCCCAAGAACCTGGAGGAAGCCAGTATTCTAAGGAGAGAGAGAGGAGAGAGAGAATAGAGAGAGCGAGAAGAGAGAGAGAGAGAGAATAGAGAAAGAGAGAGTGAGAGAGAGAGAGAGGACAGCCCTGTGCAGTGCCCCAGGAACCTGGAGCAAGCAGGTATTCTAAGGAGAGAGAGCGAGAGAGAGAGGGCAGCCCTGTGCAGTGCCCCAGGAACCTGGAGGAAGCAGGTATTCTAAGGAGAGAGAGAGAGAGAGAGAGAGAAAGAGAGATTGAATAGAGAAAGTGAGAGAGAGAGAGGGTACAGCCCTGTGTAATGCCCCAGGAACCTGGAGGAAGCCAGTATTCTAAGGAGAGAGAGAGGGAGAGAGAGAGAATATAGAGAAAGAGAGAGAGAGAGAGGACAGCCCTGTGCAGTGCCCCAGGAACCTGGAGGAAGCAGGTCTTCTAAGGAGAGAGAGAGAGAGAGAGAGGACAGCCCTGTGCAGTGCCCCAGAAACCTGGAGGAAGCCGGTATTCTAAGGAGAGAGTTAGAGAGAGAGAGGGAGAGAGAGAGAGAGGACAGCCCTGTGCGGTGCCCCAGGAACCTGGAGGAAGCCGGTATTCTAAGGAGAGAGAGAGACAGAGAGAGAGAGAGGACAGCCCTGTGCAGTGCCCCAGGAACCTGGAGGAAGCAGGTATTCTAAGGAGAGAGAGCCCTGTGCAGTGCCCCAGGAACCAGGAGGAAGCAGGTCTTCTAAGGAGAGAGTGAGAGAGAGAGAGAGAGAGAATAGAATAAGAGAGAGAGATGAGAGAGAGAGAGAGGACAGCCCTGTGCAGTGCCCCAGGAACCTGGAGGAAGCCAGTATTCTAAGGAGAGAGAGCCATGTGCAGTGCCCCAGGAACCAGGAGGAAGCAGGTCTTCTAAGGAGAGAGTTAGAGAGAGAGAGAGAGAGAGAGAGAGAGAATAGAGAGAGAGAGAGAGAGAATAGAATAAGAGAAAGCGAGAATAGAGAAAGAGAGAGAGAGGACAGCCCTGTGCAGTGCCCCAGGAACCTGGAGGAAGCAGGTCTTCTTTTTTTTAACAATATTTTTATTGAATTTTTCACAGGGTATCAGTACAGAAGGTTGAGATAAATAGCAAACTTACATAGCTTAGTACATGGTATAGTGAACAATGTAATTCTGTAACAGATGTACATAGCGATTACATCATATTAGTCATAAAGTTGAAGTTCGATGAGTGAAGGTGCCACCTCCATTCCCCGGCACCCCAACTGGGCACTTACTGTGCCATGGGACTAGAGGTAACGCCACCAATCATCCACCTGTCAGAGTTAGGTATCATGTAAAACCAGTAACATTCTAGATACATAAAACTGAAAACCGAAGAGCAAAGGCAACTTGTGGACCTACTTTTTATAAGTATAGTACGTATTTTTAAGTCCCAACTTAAGTGGTAACTGGTAGGTGTGCCCCTAGGCGGAGCAGTGGGTTAGTGTGGGGGTTCCTATGTTCTGCGAATGTTAGATGTGAGGGGTTGTAGCAATCTGATCAGATATCAGATATTTTTCATCTTATAAAAAAAAAAAATAAAGAAAAAGGAAGAGACAACCAAGGTATTGAGTATTGTACTCCTTGGGTCATTGATCCATGGTTCCCAGTTGAGACGAAACGTTGCGGTAGACATGTTGGCCTTAGCAAAGGAGGATTCCATTTGGAAGTGATTGTTTAGTAGAGCAATGAGTTCTGATCCAGTGGGGGGTTGTGAGGCTTTCCATTTTTTCACTAGGGCTAATCGAGCTGCAATGAGTATATGAGTCGCCAGAACTCTGACATTTTTGGGCCAATTGGGGATGTTAAGACCCAGGAGGAGGTCCAGTGGGGATAACAGCAAAGGGATTTTGCAGAGCTGTGAGATGAGGACAGAGACCTCCTTTCAGTACTTGTGGATGTTAGGGCAGTCCCACCATATGTGCCGCAGGATGCCTTTTCCTGTACAGTTTCTCCAGCATTGAGAGGAGGTAGCTGGGTAAATATTTGCCAATCTGGCTGGGGTGAAGTACCACTTGTGAAATAGTTTTTGCGTCGATTCCCAATGAGAGATGCATTTTGAAGCTCGAAGAGGGATAATCAGGGCTTTGTGCCACAGTGGGGGCTTTGGTGGAGAGTTTGTGAAGCTGGACCAAAATGTGATGGATGAAGAGGTGTGATCTTCGGAGAGCGTTGTCAACAACTTGTATATCCATGCAATGCCTTTAACTGCTGGATTAGGGGTATTGTAAAATTTCAGGATGTCAGCCAGTTGGGACTCACATACTGTGATATCAAGTTTAGCGAGGATAGATCGGAGCCTCATATATAAAAAAGAGGTATTGGCAGGTAGGTCAAAAGTTTGTTGTAGAAGTGGGAATGGGTGTGGTCCAGATGTAGAAATTAGTTGTCCCAGGTTGGTGAGTGCTTTTTGTATCCATGCCTTAAGGGATAAGTTAGGAGAGATCAACTCTAGTGCTTGAATATGTAGTTTAGAAAGAATAGATTTGGGAATGCCTTTGGATTTTTGTGCAGTGGCCAACCACACTCGCATGGCTGCAGTTACTGAAAGTAGGAAGTGCCAATGTGGTTGCAAGCTGAGTAGCACAGCCATTAGGGCGTGTTGCGGATTTGCGTTAAGAGCCACGGTTTCGATTTGTGTCCATGTCTTGGTCGAGGTGGGCGACCACCATTCCCGTAGTTGATCCAGTATAACTGCCTTGTAGTATGCGTGGACGTTGGGGGCTCCCATTCCTCCATTTTGTACAGCCTGGGATGTTTATGTTGCCAAATGTGTGCATTGAGTATACCTTGTAACTGCGCCAGTTGTTGGGGTAGCATAGGTAAGGGGAGTGTGCGAAACATATATAAAATATGTGGCAATAGATACATTTTGGCTTGAGCTATTCTACCAGCCCAAGAAACAGTATAGTTACACATATCTTTGGAGATGCGCAGAAGCATTTCTTGTAGGGCAGCATAGTTTAGTTGAAGCATAGACTTACTTGGGAAGGTTAGTTGAATTCCCAGGTATGGGAGTGAGGAGTTTTTAGCCCAAGTGAAAGGTGTGTTTGTCGAGATATGATGTGAAGTTTGAGGGTCTATCCCTAGGTTCAGCATGGTGGATTTGCTGTGATTTATTTTATATAGGGAGACTGAGCTAAATTGTTCCAAAGTCTTTTGGATATTATGAAGGGAGGATCGGGTTTTGTGAGGGTAATAATAACATCGTCCGTGTAAAGACCAATTTTATGTTCAACATCCCCCACAGTGATGCCCGATATTGTTGGCGTGGATCTAATGGCTTGTGCAAGTGGTTCCATCACCATGGCAAAAATCAGGGGGGAAAGTGGGCATCCCTGTCTAGTGCCATTAGTGATGAGAAAGGGGTCTGATATTATGCCTGAGGTCCATACTCGGGCACTGGGGGAGGAGTAAAGGTTGAGTATAGTCTGGAGGATGTTCCCTGACAGTCCGAACTTGGACATGACTTTTTCCATATATGTCCAGTGCACCCTGTCAAACGCCTTCTCTGCATCCAGTGAGAGGAAGAGAGAAGGCGTTTGACTGTGTTCCACCCATTGGATCAAATCAATAAGGCCTCTGGTACCATCGGAGGCCTGCCTGCCGGGTACAATCCGACTTGGTCCGGGTGAATGAGGAGGGGGATGACGTTGGATAAACGTTGGGCTAGTGATTTTGCATATATTTTAGTATCAGTATTCAAGAGTGAGATTGGGCGGTAGTTGGCTGGGTTATCAGGGGGTTTGCCTGGTTTGGGTATGGTGACTATGAGGGCTTCCGGGGCTTCTGTGGGGATTTTGCCTGTATGAGTATACTGGTTAAAGGTGGTGCATAAGTGTGGGGTGATCACGTCAGAAAAGTGTTTGTAATATTCATTTGGGAATCCATCAGGTCCCGGGGCCTTGTGTAGGGGTAATCGTTTGATGGCCATGCGGACTTCCTCAGGGAGAAAGGCATAGAGATGGAGTCTAGTTGTTCGGTGGATAATGAGGGAAGGTGAATAGAGGAGAGAAACGCATCTATATATTCTAATTTTGGCTTGGTTTCTTGGTCTAGGTCATTGAGATTGTAAAGTTTGGCGTAAAAGGCACTAAATTCGTTCGCTATGTCTAGAGGATTATGAACTTTTTTACCTTGGGAGTTGGCTAAGTATTGTATCTTATTATTGGCTCTGTGTTTTTGTAGTTGCTTGGCTAGGAACGCTCCTGACTTGTTGGCTGAGGAGTAATATTGTAGTCTAAGGCGTTTAACGTAATAATCAAATTTTTTGTGGAGGTGTTCGCTAAGGTCGTGTCTTAGATTTTTGAGGTCTAGGGATAGTTTGGCAGATGGAGTTTGTTTATTGGCATGTTCTAATGCTCTGATCTGTTGTAGTAATGTTTCCATAGTGGCCATTTGTTGTTTTTTAGTTTGTGCTCCGTATTTAATGAGGATGCCCCGTGAGAAAGCTTTATGCGCATGCCAAACAATAGATTGGTCAGCAAGAGAATGTACATTATTATCAAAGTAGGTCTCAATCTCGGATCGAAGCTTGCTCTCAAAGGATGGGTTGGTAAGGAGGGACATGTTTAGTCTCCAAATGTTATGGCTTGTAGTCTTTTTGCAATTAAATAGCGTGATGGATATGGGCGCGTGATCCGACCACGTGATTATACCTATGCATGCTTCAGTGATCGATTGGAGGAGAAATTTATCTGTGAGGAACATATCGATCCGAACGTAAGACTGCTGAGGGCTGGAGAAGATAGTGTAATCTCGCTCTGTATCGTGGGTACATCTCCAAGGGTCATAGAGGTCTTCTTTGTGTAGAAGGGAGAACAAGGCAGAGGGCCTACGTTTAGTTGGGTTGGAGGTGTCTAGGGATATGTCAACAATTTCATTAAAGTCTCCACATAATATCACTGGGTTAGATCTATACGGTGTCAGTTTGGAGATCAGTGTGTTGAAAAAAATTTTTTGGCCAGTGTTAGGGGCGTATAGATTTACCAGGGTGAGACGGTTTTCAATCATTGCAGAGAGAATCAGGTACCTGCCGTTTTCGTCAGTCTCACAGTGGTGTAGCTGAAAGGAGACAGAGGAACTAATCGCTATCATTACTCCCTTTTTTTTGGTGGGGGCACTGGCAAAAAAGCAGTGTGGGTAACGCTTGTGCGAGCATTTTGGGGAGCTATCTTTAGCGAAATGCGTTTCTTGAACGCAAAATACGTCAGCGTGATGGGATAGTGCCTCTTTCCAGAGGAGGTTGCGTTTGAATGGGGAGTTTAGGCGCTTTACATTTAAGGAGGTGATTTTGAGGGCCATGATAGTGGGGAGTGACCCAGGTTGATGATAAAAGGAGTGAGATTCCACACCTCTTCTGTTCACCCTGACTATATAGGAAACAAACGATAGAGTAGGCAAGTATACAGAGTATGGCTGTTATACACAAAAATCGTACTAGAGACACCTGTTGTAAGTTACTCGGGACTGTCAGAGGTGATACAATGCAAAAGTAGGTCAAACGGTGAGTAGATCTTACGTTCGGTATGAACGTGCAAACAATATTAAGAGAACCAAAAAAGAAAAGAGAAAATCAATATATATATCGTCAAGAACATAAAGTCAACAAAACAAATATATCAGTGTGCTTGGTACACTATAACCTTAGGGAGTGGATGTGTTTCTGTAACTGCGCCATCAGGGATCCTAGTGGTGCGGAGGACCGAAGGCCTTCTTGTTGTTACGGACCTCGCCTGGATTGTGTATTCCGTTCCGTGCTGGTGGAGGACGCGAGTAGGAGCCCCTGTAGTCGTTTTGGTTGGCAGATACGGGCAGAAATCCCCAATTGGTCAGCTTTTTGTACCCGTCTTTGGGAGTAAGATAGGAATTATCTGTTGCTGGTAGGTTACCGGTAGCTTGGTAGGGAAACCCCATTTATATGTAATTTTCTTCTCCTGTAACACAGAGGTTACAGGGGTGAATGCTCTTCTCATCTCCATTGTGGCCTTGGAGAGGTCACTAAACATGAGGACATTTGTATATGGTGCTGGCAGCGGTTTAGTGGTTTTGGCAATTTGTAGTATCTGCTCCTTAACCTGAAAGTAATGCACTCTCGCTAGTATGTCCCTGGGGGTGTCAGGGGAGAGGTGTGCTGGCTTGGCGATTCTGTGTGCTCTATCAATCGTGATATCTCGTGCGTTTAAGCGAGGTAGTAAACTGGAGAACATCTGTTGTAGGTAGGGCATGATTTCATTCGGCTTAACAGATTCGGGAACACCCCTGATATTAATATTTTTCCTTCTGGAACGGTCTTCCAAATCTGCTAATTTCAGCTTCATATGGTGTATTTCAGACGCATGATGTTCATGTGCGTCCAGTAGTTCATTGTGGGCCCTGACATGGTCTTGCATATTGTCCTCAAGTACAGTCGTTCTTTCCTCCAGATGATCTACCCTGCAATGTATTTGAGAGACAGAGAGTTGCAGTTCTCTGTGTAGGTCTCTTTGCAGGGTAAGGAGCATGGCTTTCAGCATTGATTCTGTCACAGGGCTGTCAGATGCAGGGATGGTCGCTAGAGCTGAGATGTGTGCTGTGTCAAGGTCCCTATCAGCCCATTGATGTCTTTTATATTGTGGCTCCTTACTGGGGGAGATGGCTGGGGAAGATGCCAGTCTCTTACCTCTATCTGTGCCATGTTGTGAGGCGGAGACGTCTGGCGATGGGAGGGTATCCATGTCCTCCCTGTGAGAGAGATCAGGTGGCTGGAGCAGATGATCGTCCTGAGGGGGAGCTGCTAGCTGTGCCTCAGATGCGGTACGGGACGCTCCTGAGGTGATGTTCCCGGTGTCGGCGCCATCTTGAGCCTCGTTCATGGCTGCAGGGGGATAATAGTCTGTGAGGCGGCGAGGTGCTGGCGGCTTATTCCGCCTTCTAGACATGCCCGGAATGGTCCTGCTGTCTCCCCCCCTCCGTGTGACCGGGATGGGGGTCGGATCGTGGTGTACAGTTGCTTCAGATCCCGTCAGCGGCGCGGAGCTCAGGGTTTAGGCATCCATCATGGTCCGCGTCAGGCCACGCCCCCCCGGAAGCAGGTCTTCTAAGGAGAGAGTTAGAGAGAGAGAGGACACTCCTGTGCAGTGCCCCAGGGACCTGGAGGAAGCAGGTCTTCTAAGGAGAGAGAGAGAGAGAGAGAGGACAGCCCTGTGCAGTGCCCCAGGAAGGAAGGAAGGAAGCCAGTATTCTAAGGAGAGAGAGAGGGAGAGAGAGAGAGAGGACAGCCCTGTGCAGTGCCCCAGAAACCTGGAGGAAGCCGGTATTCTAAGGAGAGAGAGAGAGAGAGAGAAAGAGAGGACAGCCCTGTGCAGTGCCCCAGGAACCTGGAGGAAGCCGGTCTTCTCTAAGGAGAGAGAGAGAGAGAGAGAGAGAGAGAGAGAGAGTGAGAAAAAGAGGACAGCCCTGTGCAGTGCTCCAGGAACCTGGAGGAAGCAGGTATTCTAAGGAGATTGAGAGAGAGGGAGAGAGAGGACAGCCCTGTGCAGTGCCCCAGAAACCTGGAGGAAGCCGGTATTCTAAGGTGAGAGGGAGAGAGAGAGAATAGAGAAAGAGAGAGCGAGAATAGAGAGAGATAGAGAGAGGACAGCCCTGTGCAGTGCCCCAGGAACCTGGAGGAAGCAGGTCTTCTAATGAGAGAGAGAGAGAGAGAGAGAGAATAGAGAATAAAGACAGCCCTGTGCAGTGCCCCAGAAACCTGGAAGAAGCCGGTATATTAAGGAGATAGAGAAGAGAGAATAGAGAGCGAGAATAGAGAGAGAGAGAGAGAGAGAGAGAGAGAGAGAGAGAGAGGACAGCCCTGTGTAGTGCCCCAGGAACCTGGAGGAAGCAGGTATTCTAAGGAGAGAGTTAGAGAGAGAGAGAGAAGAGAAGGAGAGAGAGGAGAGAGAATAGAGAAAGAGAGAGCGAGACTAGAGAGAGAAGGAGAGAGAGAGAGAGATCTATCATAAATCAACTCATATAGGTCATCTCACCACTTCTACTGTTGAAAATAATTTAACATTTAGAGAAATTCAAGCCATACAGGATTTAAATGAATTAATGGAGGAAAATGGTTTAATCCCCCCTTTCCATCAGAAATGACCACATCAAATAGATGTTTGCCTCCTCCACAGTTATTTAAACCCAGATCAAGGAATTTCCCTACCTTAGGTAATAACCCCAATATTTGGTCCTTCGTGCAACAAATAACTAAAGAAGTAGAAGACATGACATGGTCAAGGTCTTCTCATGATAATTTATCTCCGCCTTTGAGGAAGGCATTGACAGCATTACAAAGAAAATACTGGTCTTATAATTAAATCAGCCGATAAAGGTGGAAACCTTGTAGTAATGGTTAATAGCAATTATGAACAAATGTGTCTACACATTCTCCAGAATTGAGAATTGTATAGACCAATCTCACGGATAGTTATTGAGTCCTACTTTACAGAATATAGAAATATTATTGGAAAAGTGTATTCTAGAAATTTGATTGATCAACCAACTTGGACGTTTCTTAATGTCCAAGAATGGAAAGTTCCAACTTTCTATGCTCTACCTTAGGTCCATAAATCGCTAAAAAATCCCCCCGGTCTCCCTATCAGCTCCGGATGTGGGTGCCTAACGGAAAACGCGAGCAGTTTAATTGACACGTACCTAGGTCCCCATGTAAAATCATTATTTTCCTACGTGCAGGATACAATTGATCTTATTAAAATAATTGAGGGCATTTCCATTTCTGAGGATGCATGGCTTGCCACAGTTGATGTGGAAAGTCTCTACAATGCGATCCCACATGAAATGGGATTTAAAGTTGTGGCAGAGCATCTACATGAACGGGGTCAAACCGACTACAAATATAACAAATTTATTTTGGATGTACTAAAATGTATTCTTATGAGAAATGTGTTTATGTTTGGTCTCTCCAACTACCTCCAGGTGCAGGGGGTACCGACGGGGACTCGTTGAATGAATGAATGAATGATTTGTATAGCGCTGCAAATGCGAACTGAATCACCTCAAGGCCCCATCGTATGCCAACCTGTACCTTGGGGGGGGTGGGAGAGGGACCTTCTTGCAAGGGAAGACATAAAAAAGTATTTGGATTGTGTAGTGACTTTTCAGCGCTACATATACGACATTTTGATGATATGGTCAGGTACACATCAGGAGTTGATTGAATTTATGGATATTCTAGGTAATAATAACTATAACCTTAAATTTACAATGCTATGTGACAAGAAATCTATTAACTTTCTAGACATTCAGATTTTTGTGGAACCGGATGGCTCCCTGGATACATCGCTATTCAGGAAGCCATCATCTAGTAATGCCATTCTACATGCATCTAGCTCCCATCCAAAATCCCTGATTAACAGTATTCCCTACAGTCAATATCTTAGACTGAGGCATAACTGTAGCAGAGATAAAGACTTTCAAGTTGAGGCAAATGCCCTATATTCACGTTTACGTGAAAGGGGCTACACTCACAGTATTCTCAAAAAAGCCTTTAATAGAGCTAAAGCCCATGTTAGGGACTCTTTAATCTATAAGAAGAAAAGTAAGTCCACGTCACAACCAGTGAGAATAATTACGTCTTATACGAAACAACATAGACAAGTAAGACAAATTATCAATAAATATTGTCCACTTTCATTGGCAGACCCTATAGTGAGTAAATACATGGAAAAACAACCACAAATAACCTATAGATGAGCAAAATCTTTAATGGACCTTTGGTCCAAAGTCATTATAAAACCTTGACAACCTTTGGTTCATTTTCATGCAAAAAATGCAACAATTGTAAATTTATGCCTAATAATAATGAGATAGAATTACCAAATGGTCAAAACCATAGAATTAGACATAGAGTGACATGCCAAACCCCTGGTATTGTTTACCTGATGAAATGTACCTGTAATTGCTTTTATGTCGGTAAGACTAAAAGACCTTTCTTTAAGAGAATAAATGATCACATATCCCTTATTAAAAAACATAGAATGGAACCCCCCATAAGTTGCCATGTGGGTTTGTTTCATGGCTTCAATTTACATACTAGAAAATGTATGGCTTTAGAACATATCCCTACTGATGTTAGAGGACGCAGTAATGATCAAAAGCTTTTACAATTAGAATCACGATGGATAGAATGTTAAGATAATGATAAGATAGAATGTTAAGCTATAAACCTTTTATAATTGTGGGATTGACACTACTGGCCTCCCGTACTATGAACTCTTTTTTTAGCCTATTTCCTTTTCTTTTCTTTTTCTCTTCCTTTTTCCCAATCCACTACCCCCTTCCTTTCCCCCGCCCCCCTACCCCTTTCCTTTCTTTCTCCCCCTTTCCCTCTCCTCCCCTCCTCCTTTTTGTCTATATTTATGTCATGAATTTTGGGTTTTAACAACAGTTCCCATTTTCCCCTCTCCTCTTCCCCTCTTTGTTTGGTACCCGCATATGTGGTCTAAACTGTATAACCATCCCATTTAATCTTATGATATCCTATGTTACATTTTCTATATTGCCAATATGGGATTATTTAACTGGTATATATAGTTACTAATTTGAAAATATATTTTGGTTGTATTTCTTCTTTATCTTTTTCTTCTTTTTTTTTCTTTTATTTCATAATAAATATTTTGGAAATGTGTTTAATTTCAATAAGTCTTTATTGAGGTTTTGCAAGAAAAAGTAATAGGAACAACAAAATAAAATAAAGTACAATCAATAATTGTTGTCACATAATAGTACTTCTTAAGTTAACAGTAAGTATATTTATACGTGTATAACTTGTGTCAATAATAATAGCATCATGTAGATACGTCTATGCGTCGGGTATTAATCCCATCCCCGGACACCCCACTGGGAGTTAACTGTGTCCAAGAGGGGAGAGACCTCATGTCCCATACGCACATTGTAGGGTCTATTTTCGGAGCTTTGGCTATAAGTGATGGTGATATCCTGAGATTATGATTGTTTTTTTCCAGCAGGTCCCTTCATATCTGAGGTAGGCCCTGCTTGCTTTTGCAATAGGTCCTGCGTTGACAACATATTTATAACAAAAAGGAGATATAAGGAATGAAACAAAAGAAATAATAACTAAAATAAGTAACATAAACCAACAATACATGGGTATGTCCATTCACCAGCCATTATATATAGAGTTGCTATGTATATCAAACTAAACCTATTGTGTCATACCATTATAAATTATTTAATTTTCTCAAAAAATCTGAGGCCTATATTTTGTGGATACCATGTTAGCCAGGTACTCCATATTTTAGAGACTTTTTTATGATTACCACATAAAAAGCAAATTGTGTTTCATAGGCACTGTGTGTGTTTATTATATGTATGGTTTCCGCTATGGGAGGAGGATGAACATCTTTCCAGTGGCGTACTATGGTGAGTCTAGCTGCGATAAGTAGGTGGGACACTATTATTCTCATTGGTGCTGGAATCAAATCTATTTCTAGTGATAAAAGTGCCATACCCGGGGAAGAAACAGCTTTTATACCTGTGATTTGTTCTATTATTTGGAATACTAGGGTCCAAAACCTTTTAATGCGTGGGCACGACCACAACACTTGTAGAAGTGTACCCGTTGTTCCACACTTTCTCCAACATTCTGGAGAGATTCCTGGTACAAATTTTGAGATATGGTAAGGGGTAAGAGATACCACCGCAAAAGGATTTTGTGGTACAGTTCCCATAAGTTGGCACTTCTTGTGGATGCATATGTGACACTAAAAGCTTTCTTCCACTGATCCTCTGTGTAGTTTTTATCAAAGTCCCGTTCCCATGCTCCTATATTAGTAGTTTTACTAAAGGATTGTTTATTCTGCAGGTGTTTGTAAAGTAAAGAGCTACCTTTGAGTTTTGAGTTTATGGCTGTATAGAAAATAGCTATTTGCCAGGGTAGGTGGGTGGAAAGATTATTACCCTGTTTTTCGAGTAAATGGGATAGTTGAACATATTTGTAGTACTCAGAAGCCGGAATAGAATATTCAATCTGTAATGTTCTAAATGTTTTCAGCTTAGGTCCTACAAAAAGATCTTCCAAGAATAGTGCTTTACTGGTGCACCAATTAGTTAGTGATATGTCAGGTATGATATATTCTAGAGCAGTGATCGGGAATTTAAGAATGGTTTGGGGACCTTCAGGGGTTATGTATTCAAGTAAATATTGCCAGGCTTCAATAGAAGCCTGTATGGTAGGCGCAATTGTAGATGATTTAGGTAAGTGGTGTGGACTGGTGATTAGATAGTTATATAGATTTCCACCTTTGATTTGGGATCTCTCTTGTTCTGTCCATAGTGTGTTGTTATGGGAGGGGAACCAATCTTTCATTTGGGCTAATATTGTAGCCACGTGGTAATCTTTTATTGAGGTATGACCTATCCCACCCATTTGTTTAGGTTTAATAAGCTTGTTGAAGGCGCACCGTGCTTTTTTTCCCGACCACAGATACCTATCTATTGTAGATTGTGCCTGCTGGAAAAAGTACTCAGGGACAGGTATGGGTAGAGTCCTAAACATATACAAGAATTGTGGTAGGACCTGCATTTTAAATGCAGCAAGCCTTCCTGTCCAGGAAAGTTCAAACCTCCGCAGTTTGTCTAGCTTGGGTCTCAGGGAGCTTAAAAATGGGATATAGTTTTCCTTAACTAATTCGGAAACTTTAGATGTAAGGGTTTCCTAGATATGCTATACCATTTTCTTTCCACTATATGGGAAGTTATCACTAATACCTTGTCTCACCTTGTCAGGTAGACCTAAGCCCAATAGATACGACTTGGTTTCGTTAACTTTATAATAAGATATTGCATTAAACAAACGTAAAGCTTGTTGAACCGAAGCCAGGGAGGACAACACATCGGTAAGGATCAGGATGATGTCATCCACGAACAGGCTAATGGTGTGCATTCTACCTCCAATTGCTATCCCTTTTATTTTGGGGTGCTGGCGCATGTACATTGCTAGCGGTCCCATTAGTAGGTTAAAAATTAATGGGGATAGTGGACAGCCTTGACGGGTTCCATTCGTTATGTTGAATGGGGTAGACAACATACCCGATATAAACCTGTGCTGATGGGGTTGTGTATAATGCCATAATAGCTTGGTACATCTGCCCCTGAAAACCAAATTTGCTTAGAACTTGTTCCAAATATGTCCAATTAATCCTATTGAACGCCTTCTCTGCATCCAAAGCAAGGAGCAGAGAAGGCGTTCCAGTCCTGTTGGCCGTGTGTATGAGATTAATCAGGCATCTAGTCGCATCCGATGTTTGGCGACCTTTGGTGAAACCAGATTGGTCTGGATGTATCAGGGATGGGAGGAGATCTACTAATCTACCAGCTAATAATTTTGCATAGATCTTCAGATCGTTATTGAGTAACGATATCGGGTGGAAATTTTGTGGGGTATTGGGGTCCTTCCCCGGCTTTGGTATTGCCACAATCATTGCTTTTAACATTTCAGGTGGAAAAGAGGTGGTAGAGGCAGCTTGGTTGAATATCTCTGTGAGTCTAGGAGCTAATATATCCTTAAATGTTTGGAAATATTCACCTGTAAAACCATCTGGTCCAGGAGATTTATTACTAGGCATTGATTCGATCGTTTGGGATATCTCTTGTATCGTGAATAGAGAGTTTAGTGCAGTGTTTTGAGTTTCAGTAAGTTGAGGTGGCTCTATTTTGCTAAGAAATTCAGAGACTGTGTGGGATAGGGGTTAAATTGTGTTCGGGTCATTTTTCAGGTTATATAGAGAACTATAATAGGTGCTGAAGGCATCCGCTATGGCCTGGGGGTGATATAATTTAGTCTGGTTTACTGGATGTATGATGTAGGGAAGTTTAGTTTTATGTCTATGTCCTCTTAATCGATCAGCCAGTAATTTCCCTGCTTTGTTACCATTTGTATAATATGTAATTTTCAACCTCCTGGAAGACTTTTCAAAGTCCTCCAGCAGTATCAAACGGAGATAAAACCTCAACTTGGTTAATTGTTCTGTCAACTTAGGGGAAAATGAGCTTTGTTTTGGGTTTCTAGTGTTTGAATTTGTTTAGAGATATCCATTATGCGCTGCCCCCTTATCCTCTTAGCCCTGGCTCCTAGTTTAATTAGGAGACCACGCATAAATGCCTTGTGTGTGTTCCATGTTACAAAGGGGTCAACAACTGAGCCCACATTATGATCAAAAAATTCATTAGTTCTCTTTGTAATGTCGATTTGGAAGGATCATCCTGGAATAGTCGCGGGTTGAATCTCCAAACAAAAGTGGAGCTGCTAATGGATGTGTCATCCACCAACAGCAATACCAAAGCATGATCAGACCAAGTGACATCATTGATCCTAGATGCTTTGATTTTGGTTAATAACCATTTGTCTGTCAAAAAAAGATCAAGTCTTGTGTATATTTTATGACTAGCTGAAAAAAAAGAGTAGTCCCTTTCTGTGGCATGAAGGCATCTCCATGCATCATACACATCGTAGTTCCTCAGAAGAGGTTTTAGGGTCTGGATTTTCCTTGTAGTTAGCGAACTGGAGTCCATGCTGGGGTCGGGTGGTAGGTTAAAGTCCCCACATAGAATCAGGTGACCCCTCTGTATTTGCAACACCTTTTTCATGAGTTTATGAAGAAAGCGAGTCTGGTAGACGTTTGGAGCATAGACGTTCACCACTGTATAGATGGTATTGTTAAGGTCACAGATCAGAATATGGTATCTGCCTTGTACGTCCTGTATATCATTATGGAGGAGAAAGCCTACTGTTTCCTTTATTGCCGTAAGAACTCCCCTTTTTTTAGCATTTGAGCTTGCATAAAAAACATGTGGAAATTTAGGGTAATGTAAATGAAATGAAATTTAGGGTAATTTAGGGAAATGTAGGTTGGGCCTGCTGTTTGAAGTGTGTTTCCTGTAAGCAAATAATATCACCTTTGTGTTGAAGCGCTTCTTTCCACATGGAACTGCGTTTCGCAGGGTGATTAAGCCCTCTGGCATTGATTGTTAAAAAGGTGATAGGCATTGTGCAAATGTAGATTGTAGTGCTTTATAAGGCACGTGTTGGTAACACTTACATTCGGTGGTAGTCTTGGCAAGATTGCTCCAAATACGACTGAAGCTTGAGTGTTTGTGATTGTAGTAGGTCTGATGTGCGGCTTGGTCAGGCAGATGAATGCTAGGTAAGTTCTGCAACTGCAGACATAGGCAGTGGTTAACTGAGAAAAAAAGAAACAGTATAGAAAAACGTTTAAGGTTTTCAAATAGAACAACGGATAGGTCATTACGACCTGAGTGTGACATCCAGTCACTCAAATTGTATTTGGGGGATAAACTAAGAAACAGTTCAGCTTAGCAGTAATTTTCCCCACTCATGGAACATCTGAGTGTAACCTGCACTGACTGCGGCTGGATATGTTTGCAGGCATTTTTGGAGGTAACCAAGTTCCAATCCTCTGCAATGTGGTCAGGGCTTCATGATTTTTGAGCTCTTTGCACATCTTCTGGTATAATATGCCATTTTTGGAGTAGTTGCAACCCTTTGGCAAGAGTGTCCACAACATGTTCCTTACCCTCCTTTGTAATGATCACTTTTGTAGGGAACCCCCATTTATAGGTGATCTTATGGTTTCTCAATGCCTTAGAGATTGTGAATGAATGAATGAATTAATGATTTGTAAAGCGCAGCAAATGCGAACTGAATCGCCTCAAGGCGCTGAGATACATTCTCTGTTGTCAGCTTGTTAGAAGAGGAAGGTCTTTAGTTTTTTCCTGAAGGCCTGGTGGTTTTCTTCCATGCGGATGTTGGTTGGAAGGGCATTCCATAGTCGGGGTCCTTGGACTGCGAATCTTCGTTCTCCCTTTGCTTTGTAGCGGTATTTGGGAATGATAAGGAGGTTTTGGTTGGCTGATCGAAGACTGCGATTTGGTGTGTAGTGTTTTATTCTCTCCCGGAGATATAGCGGAGCATTTCCTTGTATACATTTGTGGGTGAGACAGAGGGTCTTGAATGTGATCCGATTCTTCACAGTTAGCCAGTGTAGGCTCTTTAGGGCTGGGGAGATGGATTCCCAGGGTTTTTTTCCTGTTAACAGTCTTGCCGCTGTGTTTTGGATGAGTTGCAAGCGCGCAAGCTGATATTGGGGTAGTCCTACGTAGAGCGAATTTGCGTAGTCAAGTCGGGAATTGATGATTGTTCCCACAACTGCCGCTTTGTCCTCTTCTGGGATGAAGGGGATTAGTCTGCGTAGCTGGCGGAGGAGATGGTGGGATCCGCTCACCACTGATCCTATATGTGCATCCATTGTCATTCCTGAGTCAAAAATGACTCCGAGGCTCTTGGCTTTGGTGCTTGGAGAGATGGACTGTCCGAGGATGGTGGGTGGTGTCCATGGAGTCTTTATTGTGGAATTTTTGTTAGCTTGTAGGAGAAGAAGTTCTGTTTTTGAACCGTTGAGTTTGAGGAAGCTACTGGTCATCCAGTCATCTATTAAAGTGAGGCATTTCTGTAATTGCTGATGAAGGTCTTTTTGTCCGTTGATGCGAAGGTAGAGTTGGGTGTCGTCAGCATATGAGTGGAAGCAGAGATCGGTTTTCCTGATGATATTGAGAAGTGGGCGGATGTAGATGTTGAATAGTATTGGTGACAAGGGTGAGCCTTGAGGGACTCCACAGGAGACTGCCCGGGTTTCCGAGGTGAATGTTCCTAGTTTCACTGTCTGGGAGCGATTCTCTAAGAAGGATGTAAACCATTTTAGAGCAGAATTTGTAGCTCCTGCAACTTCAGCGAGGCGGACAAGTAAAGTATTGTGGTCCACTGTATCGAATGCTGCGCTGAGGTCTAACAGTACCAGGAGACTCGGTTCTCCGTCGTCTGCTGCTTCAAGGGCGTCGTCCCATATCTTCAGAAGTGCTGTTTCTGTGCCATGGCCTGGGCGAAAGCCTGATTGCAGAGGGTCCAGGAGTTGGTGTGAGTCCAGGTGGTGTTGTAGCTGCTGTACTACTGCTTTCTCTATAATTTTGGAGATGGTGTTGAGGCTGGTTATTGGTCTGCGGCAGTTAGGGTCCTTGGGGTCGAGATTGGGTTTCTTTAGCAGGGGTTTGACGATGCCTTGCTTGAGGGAGGTTGGCACAGTCCCTTCTTTGAATGATTGATTTATGAGATGTGTTAGGGTAGGGGCCAAGATGTCGGCACATTCTTTAAACAGTTTAGTGGGGATGATGTCGTTAGGTGATGTGCTGTCTCGAAGGCTTCTGATGATGTTTTTAGTCATGTCCGTGGTGATTGGGGACAAAAAGAAATTTGGCGGTTGAGTGAAGTTCGTAACGCTATCCTCTTTTTGCTTTGGTTGAGTGAGGTTGGTTGTTATTTTTTGATGGATTGATTTCCGAATGAAGTCGATTTTGTCGATGAAGAAGTCTGATAACTCATTGCAGAATTCTTGAGTATCGTTTGATGGGGGCTCTAAGCAGGTCGGGTTCATTGACTGAGTAACTATTTTGAAGAGTTCACGTGGGCGGTTTAAGGCGGATGAGATGGTGTCTGAGAAATGTTCTTTTTTGGCTTTGAAGATTGCCTTGTGGTATTTCACAGTGCGTGTTTTGTAGTTAGCATGGTTTTCCTTGGTGGGATTTCTTCTCCATGCTCTCTCAGCTCTTCTACGTTCTTGCTTGAGTAGGGTGAGAGTATCATTAAACCAACTGGAGTTTTTTTTGCGGATGAGTGTTCTGCGTTTTGGCGCCACGGAGTCTGCTGTTTGTAGTAATACATTGTTTAGGAAGTTGAGTGTTTGTTCGGTTGAGAGGTTTGAGTTTAGCAAAAGAATTTTGCTTGATAATGTAGTTTTGAAGAGATCAGAGTGAAGTTTCTTCTGAGATCTATTCCAGTGTGTTGCTGTTGCATGTTTCTGTTTTTGGAGGATGCCGTTAGTGGTGATTATAAATTTAATAGCATGGTGGTCCGTCCATGGTAGTGGAGTGTTGTCAAGTACTTTGATGTCCATTTTCTGTTTGAAGATGAGATCTAAAGTGTGTCCTGACCCATGGGTGGGAGAATTTATCAGTTGTTGAAGGCCAAGTTCTTCCATTTGGTTGATGCAGGCGGTTGCGATGGGGTCTTGGGCAGAATTTGCCCACAGGTTAAAATCCCCAAGTACCAGAAGGTTTTTGGTTTTCAAGGTGTGTATTGAGAAGAAGTCAGTGAGCGGCGTAAAGAGATTGGTCTGTAGCATAGTAGTATGTGAATGGTGTCCTGAGGTGTTGTTTGAAGATGCAGTGAGAGTGTTTCCATGAAAGGCACTGGGTTCTGTAAGTTTGGTTTGGTGAACCCAAGATGTGATTTGAAAATCACTGCTAGGCCTCCTCCTTTTTTTCCGATTCTATGCTCGGTTAGGATACTGTAGTTCTCGGGCACCAGTTCAGTTAGGATGGTGTTGCAGTCAGGTGTTAGCCAGCTTTCTGTAATGAAGAGGCAATCAATGTTATTTTCGATGACGAAGTCATGGATTTCCAGCCTGTGCTTGACTGCAGATCTGGTGTTGATCAGGGCGCATGCTAGTTGTTGCGGTTGGATCGGTATCTCCCTGCATTTCCTGGTTGATTGAGGGTTGGTCCTTAGTAATTTTTCTTTTTTTAGTCTTTTTTGAGTGGCGGTCGGTAAAGTTACGGCAGTGTTTCTCAGCCTGTGGAGGGTGTCTGCTGTGTATTTGAAGTTGCACATGATGAGGAAGACGGCGTTGCTTGTAGGAAGGGTGTTCTGATGGTGGTACTAATGTGGTGGTGATGCACTTGCAGGTGGATGGAGGGGTCCGATGGCTACCCACTGCTACTGGAGTGGTGTGGGGATGGGCTGGTGTTGGTGCGGAGGTACTTGAGGAGGTGCGGCTACCTACCCCCCTGTCGTTGATCCAGAGGAAGGCGAAAACCCCCTAGCTGCGAGTGCCAATGGTGCAGCAGAGGAAAAAATTCCTTCCTGACCCCCCCAAGGGGCGATCGGGAATCCCTGGATCAACTGTTAACGTACCCCTGTGCTTACCTGAATGGATGGTCCAGCAGACGAAGAGAGGGGGGATCTTGCTACTTACAGGTAGGTGGTGCGGTGGCTGCGTCTACGATGATTGAAGTTGAGTAGCCTCCGGTGAATAACCAGAGCCCCTGCGGTGAGGTCCAGTAGTTGCAGGATGGGTGATTTCAGGTGTGGAGGGGCCCGTGCTCTGTAGGACAATAATGGGAAGGGATGTGGGTAGCTGGCTGCTGGAACTAGGTCGCAGCCGTGGTCTGTCCCACCGAATCTAGCGGCCAGAATGAGGTGGTTAGACCGCGGCTGCGGTGGTGTCCCGGGGAAGCGGCGGGTCGGGTGACTGGAAAGAGGGACCTTGGATTGCGGGTCACTCAGGGGTGATGCGGCTGGACGCTAGTGGCCACAGGAGTGGGGGGTGTCCTGGGATGCTGCACCGGGGTCCTCAGTAGCTGCACCGTAGGCCTGAGTGTGCCAATATGGCCGCCGGCTGGGCCTGAACCGCGGCTGGACGGCGATGGGGGTACCAAGATGGCCACCAGCTAGGCCCAAGCCGCGGGCTGTCCTGCGGTGTTGCCCGGACCGTCCACAGAAGGTGGGCGGGTGATCCGGTGAGGATGATCGAACAGGGAAGAGGGGGGGGGCCCGCCGATCGGGCGACCGGATGGTGGTAGGAGGAAGTGATGAGTGCTGCCGGCTAGCAGCCGAAGCTAGGCCGGAGCCGCGGAATTTGCTGAGCGGCCGGCCGGGTGGCTGAAGGCGGCGTCCGAAGTAGGTGAGTGTGGATAGGAGGGGAGGGGGTCCCGGTGTATGATGCGGGGGGGGGCTGGGCCGGATCGTGGAGTGGCATTTGCGGCCGGCCGGCTAGCAGAGTGGGTCCGGGTGAGAGATAGTGGTTGGTGCGGACAGGGGGGGGTCTGGTACTGCTGCAGGGGGGGCTGGCCGGAGCCGCTGAGTGTCCTGAGCGGCCGGCCTGCTGGCTACGGCGTGAGGATGTAGGGCAGTGAATGAGTCGGGGAGCAGATAGGGAGGGGGGGGCCGGTGTGCTGCTGTGAGGGGGGTCAGGGATAAGTCGGGATCCCAGGGATGGGAGGCCAGTTAGCCGAAGCTGCTTCGCAAAGCCGCTGTAACAGAGCTGCTGCAACAGAGGTCAGCTCTCCACAGTGTCAGCACTCAGACTTGTGTTGAGGTTCCTAAGTTTCTGCAGAGTAAATTGGGACAAGTCGGCAAAAAATTGTAGATCTTTATACTGTGGAGGGAAGAGATCTTTATTGCGGGAAGTCATCAGCCGCTCTTTCGCTTGAAAAAAGTGTAGCCGGAGTATAATATCCCTGGGTATGTTATCCGTCAGGTGAGATAGCTTAGGTAAGCGATGGATCCTGTCCACTGTAATGTCCAGGTCTGTTAGGTCAGGTAGTATGGCCTGAAAAAGTTGGGCTGAATAGGTGCGTAGGCTAGGCTGTTGGACCAACTCTGGGACCCCCCTTAATTTTAAATTATTTCTCCTGGAACGGTCTTCAATGCCCACTAATTTAGCTTTTATGGCATCCATTTCATCAGTATTGCTATCATGTGAATCCACAAGATCGTTGATGGTGGTTGCAAACTCCCCCTTTTTATTTTCTATGTGATTTACCTCTGGATGCAGTCTCTCTCAGTTCTACCCCAAATTTGTGTACACAGGACAGCATGTCAGCATGCAAGGAGCTTCTAAGAGAAACTAACATATCCTTTAAGGTGTTATTCAGGCATGGCTGCTTATTAGTGGGGAAGAGATCTATGGAATCAGGGAGATCTCTGGTGTCTTCCCCTGAGTCCAGGCCTTGTGTTACAGTAGGTGACTGCGATATTGTGTCAATCTCGCCGCATTTCTCGGCGAGATTTGACACCTGCGAGCCCCGTCACGGGAGCCAGTGCCGAGATGGCTCACTGATCGGGAAAGGAAAACTTTGTTTTCCTTTCGCGATGAGTGACAGGCAGTGCTGACAGCTGTCTGGTATGAATCTTGAGGGGGAACGCTGCGCCAAATTTTAAATGAAAAAATCTGCGTGGGTTTCCCCCAGGGGTGTACCAGGCCCTTAGGTCTGGCATGGATTGTAAGGGGAACACCCTACGCCGAAAAAGCGGCATGGGGGTTCCCCCAAAATCCATACCAGACCCTTATCCGAGCATGCTGCCCGGCCGGCCTGGAAAGGGGGTGGGGACGAGTGAGCGCCCCCCCCTCCAGAGCCGTACCAGGCCGCATGCTCTCAACATGGGGGATGGGTGCCTTGGGGAAAGGGGGGCGACATGCACAGTACCCTGTCGCCGAGAACCAGCGCGATGGTATCGCGCTGGAAACACAATCTCGTGGTCAGGTACTGTATGTCACGGCTTGTGTCCGAGGCATCCAGCCTCATCCTCACTTTCTCTGGGCTCCCCGAGGTAGGAGTGTGAATCGGAGACTGTGTGCTCCTTTGTGGTGCATTCCTTTTTTGAGGATTACCTTTTCCTTGGTCGTAAAGGGGAGTACTGGACATACCTCACGCCGCTGTCCCACCGCCGCCATCTAGCTTAGGCCCAAGCGGGTAGTATTCGGTGAGTTTTTGCGGCCGTCGGAGCTCTTTGTGTCGCCGCGGCATGATCAAGCAGATCCCCGGTCTGTACTGCAACTCCACTGGGCTTTGTTGTGCAGTTTTAGGCAGGTTAGTCAGTCGATGGGTGCCGGTTTGTCCCTGAGTGCTGTGGAGCTCCTCTAGTGAGCGTCCATTTTCCTCTGCAGCAAGCTCCGCCCCCTTGGAAATGTGTTTAGATATTTCTGTAAATACATGTGCATCTCAGTGTTTGGCCGCACTGCTTTGTCCTATTTAATTCATCTTCCTTTGAAAAATTGTTTACCATCTTCAATTCCTATATGGCGCATGGGTCTTCCCTTGCGACTCTGTTTCCTGTGCACTTTGGGCGACCATATGGACCATATTATTTTGTTGTACATTTCATTTTTTTGGAGAATTGTTGCCATATATTTTTTATATTCAAATTAAATTTGATCTACTTCATTATCTGTTTAGCTGGTCCTTGAATGCCCCCTATGGTCTTCTTTAGCACATGATTCTTTGGATGCGGTTAGATACCTGTGACCCCTTTAGTGATTTGACCAATATTTCAAGAGACTAAGGTAAGGAGTATTGCCCTGATAATAGACATGTACATGTATAGATTGAGGCTGTTATGAAATCAAAATATTATGTAATTATGTATGTGATACTATGGTTATGAATTAACTGTTGATGTAATATATATATATTTCAATAGAAGGCTTGTACCTCTAGCTGGACAGCAGCCCCTGAAGAAGCCTGATACATGGGTGAAACATGTTGGGAATTTTATCCTTCTATGCTGTATCCTTAAAATTTTGTCGATTTGTACTTGCCAATTGCTGTTTTTAATATTTTTTTATTTTTTCTAAAATAAAAAATCTCTTATTTAACTTAGTTGTTAATATTTTTTGACATAATTTGCACCCTAAAAATCCCATTTTCTTCTCTCTATATAGAATTAATGTACTGTCACTGCTGGTCATATTTCAATATTTTTTATTTGTTTCCCAAATAAACTCAAACATGTTGCCTTTCATTTGATGTTCTAGGAAACCCGCAATATGCGGCAGCTCAGTGACCTGCAATATTGTAAACCTGTGCAGCACAGGAAGCACCTGAAGAACCACCCACAGGAACAAAAAGTTCCTGGCCGGTAAAGTAATTCTTAGAAGTTTCTATCACAAGCAAAGGGTGGAAACCAACCTCCCTGATGAAGCAAGAGCATTAGATCAACTTGTATCACTCTTGGGGGAAAGCGACCAATCCAATCTCATTGATCAAATTGATCTAAACAAACTCTTAGCCTCCACTGATGGACATACCGGTCTTCAAAAAAGAGGCCCTATATCCCGAAGGTCCACAAGGACCTAAAAAATCCCCCAGGAAGGCCCATTATCTCCGGGCGTGGTGCTGTTAGCGAAAATGCAAGTCGTTTAGTTGACAAATTCCTCAGACCCCACGTAACTTCCCTCCAATCATACATGAGGAATACCATCCATTTCCTCCATATTATAGACAATCTCAATTTAGCGGACACAGCTCATTTTGTTACTATTGATGTCGAGGCACTCTATAGCTCGATTCCTCATGGCCGAGGACTCTACTATTGGACACGTGCTCCACAGTAAAAATGATGGGGAGGTGAAATATGTTGAGTTCATTCTCTCCATGCTTGAGTTCATTCTCTGTCATAATATGTTTACATTTAATGGCTTCCACTACCTCCAGGTGCAGGGGGCAGCGATGGGGACCTGTTGTGCCCCATCGTATGCCAACCTGTACCTGGGGGAGTGGGAGCATACTTTTCTAGCCGACGAGGTTCTCTCGATATATACGGACCACATTCTTGCGTGGCACTGATTTATCGATGATATTTTCATTATATGGGATGGATCTTTGGAACTCTAATGCCCCGTACACACGGTCGGATTTTCCGATGGAAAATGTCCGATCGGAGCGTGTTGTCAAACATTCCGACCGTGTGTGGGCTTCATCGGACATTTTCCATCGGATTTTCCGACACACAAAGTTTGAGAGCAGGCTATAAAATTTTCCGACAACAAGATCTGATCGCGTCAATTCCGACCGTGTGTGGCCATTTCCGACGCACAAAGTGCCACACATACTCAGAAGAAATTCCGAGACGGAACAGCTTGATCTGGTAAAATTAGCGTTCGGAAGGGATACAACACTTTCGTCACGCTGCAATGTTTGAAATAGTTTAATACAGCACACTCTCTTCTTCTTTATAATGTGAGAAGAATGAAGTAGTTTTGCTGCTCATATTCACACAGACATCTCACAAACTTATTCCTTTATTATTTATTGGGATTCTCTCAATATATTTAGATTTGTCACATCTGACCAAGTTTTTTTGGGGTTGTTTTTAAATATTTTATGTATTTTTCAAGGTTGTTTTTGTATTTGTTTGGTGGTTTGTATTTTTTTCAAGGCTGTTTTTTTATTTTTTGTGGTTTGTATTTTTCAAAAGTCTGATGTTTTTATTGTTTTTTTTTGTGTTTTACTCCATAATATTTTTGTGTGTGTTTTGTGTGTCAAGTTACCACAACACCATTGATATCTTGTATTATTGAATCTCAAGGAGATTGTTTGGTGTTGGTGTCCCTTGTTAATTTCACATTGTATATTTGAAATGTACCTGCCTCCTCACAAACAAACTGTCCTTTTAAAAGGAAAACACACATAGGCAAGTATAATTGAAAAAAAATCCTTTATTAAGGGATCATAACCAAACAAAGATGGAGGCAACACTGGAGAAACAGCTGAAATGGGTGAAGCCTTGGACCCCCAGGGCAGACATCAACTATTTTCTAGCAAAATTGGTGGCCTGAGGAGTCCATATCTAAGGGAGTGCAGTCTGGTCCAGAAGTCCCAGAGATCCGGAAAGCAGCAGATGACATCTGTGTTCCCAGGCTGTGGTCATAATGAGCCTGCATCTTTTGTCAGACCTGACTGAACCCAGGGCCATCACTCTCTGGTCTTCCTTCTACGCTTCCTTCCACGCTGTGGCTGTGGTGGTGGAGTTGTGGCAGCAGGAGGAACAGGAGGTGGAGGAGGGGGAGGGGCCAACTCACTCAAGTGGGTATTGGGTGTTAGTTCCCCACTCACCCCCTTACTTAAGAGTTTATATAGCAGGTCCTCACATAGCTTGCGTTGACCCTCTTGCATGCCCTATAGTTTTGTGGCAGCCATGCAGGCAAAGGCCTCTTCAGGAGTGGGTAAGGCTCGGAGGGACGCAGAAGCCTCCTGAATGAGCCTGAGCGCAGAATCCTGCATGTGAGTCGCCTTCCTCACTCTTTTGTATGGAAGGCGGAGGGGAGGAACCTGCAATTCGGTCAGGCTGCGACTTGTCCCAGGCTTCTCCTGGCTGACACTTAGCCCCACCTCCTCCTGGCTGCCACTAACCCCCACCTCCTCCTGGCTGCCACATTCCACAGCCTCCTCCTCCTGGCTGAGGTCTTCCTGTGTATGAAAAAGGGACATAGTTTTAGTTTTTTCTTCATGAATCACACACAATTTTCATCTCATGACTGTTGCAAATTGAATGTTAACAAATATAACAGACTATCCTTCTGAGCCCAGCATTTTTCAGTCTTGTTCCAAATATTTTGCCCACTACTGTCTATTGATATGTAAAACACTTTTTTCAATCAGCAATTAGTGATCAATAATAACATCTAGTAAACATCATTTATTTATTGACCAGAAATTTGTAGAAGAATGCTATACCTGACTCAAGCTGGGCTCCTCCACTTCTTCCTGGCTGGAAGGCCCAGGTTGGACATCGGAAGCCTCAGCTGGGGTGGAAGATAGGGTGGAAGGAAGAGTGGAAGGAAGAGTGGAGAGGGATTCCCTGACTCCAGTCTGGTCTGACAGAAAACGCAGTCTCTCATAGTACCAAAGCCTGGGGACATAAACGTCATCTGCTGCAGCTCCGGATCTCCTCAGGCCACCAATTTTGGCTTTTAAATAGGGGATGGTTGCTGTGGGGACCACCGGCTTCACCAACTCCAGCAGTTTCTCCAGTGCTGCCTGCCTCTTTTGTTTATGGTTATAATGAGGAAGTCTCACCTGCCACAGACAGGGCAGCTCCCTGTACTTTTCTATGAACAGGGGTAGGAAATTGTGGTCGTTGAAGCCATCCATTTTCTCTGCAAGACACAACACAAAACAAACCCTAATGTCAGCCTAAAGTCTACTAAACTTGTGCAAATACAGGCCTCAATCTAGAAGCAGTATAGGCCCAATGTAAAAATCTTACCTTCGCTATCACGATCGGCGCCTCCGTTACTCCTTCCTCCGCTCACAGATCGTACGTACTACGCACGCGTGTTACGCTTTATAGACACTGGGCATGCGTGAAACTCCGCCCGCCCCTGACGTTTTTTCTAGTCTATTCCCCGCCCCTTCTCATTCATCGCAGTGGGGAAGAGCACATGGCGGAGACACAGCAGGTGTCAGATAATTACAGCAACGAGGAGGAGGGGCAGGAAAGCCCAGAGGCAGAAACGTCCTGATCCAGAAGGAGACGATTTAAGGCATCAAATATGTCCTTTGGAGAGATGTTGGAGATGGTCGACATCCTGAAGAAGGCCGACTATGACGGGAAGTTTGGACCTTACACCAACCCCAATGTCAGAAAGGCCAAGATCATGGCAAAAGTGGTCAAGAGTCTGCACCGGAATTTCTTGGTAGAACGATCGAAAGATCAGCTCAGGAAGCGGTGGTCGGACCTCAAATTAAGAGAGCATGAGCAGTACAGAAAGATCCGGAGAGTGCTGCAAAAAAGTAAGTAGTTGCTCTGTGTTCCTATTCTTTTTATGTTTTTTACGTTCATGCTGCTCCATGTGCTTTTCATAACTGTTATCCAGTTTAAAATGGCAACTTTCATGTTCATGGGCACATTGTTCGTTCGTATCAAACATAGTTCGCTTGGCCATATGCAATTGCCATCATTTTTTGGGGCCTATTTGTGTGAAAATAATTGGGTTGTGTAGATATGGAAACAAGATGAGTGTAGCGCTAAAAGGGGGGGGATAAAAGTATATATGGCCTAAGAACTGGCAGTTCAAAGTTCAAATGTTGACAAAAACATCTTTGGAGAGAATTTAAAAGATGAGATATAAAGTCCTCTGGAACAAATTTTCAACCGTGGTACAAATCCTCTATGAAGAGAGCCCACACACCACCAATGATAATGAGGAGGCTTATCAGACTTGGTGGACCCGACAAGGCATACGCCAGGTGGGGTCAAACAGGCTTAGGTGGTGCTGGGCTGGAACGGATGCTGAAGAGCAGGGATGGTGGGATGACTTCCACGTGACTGTGTTCCTCGGACGTGGTCGGGCTCAGAGGTCATGGCACTCAAATCAAAAGTCCCTGCTGTAGTAGAGGTACATCTTAAATTTGTGTGCATCTTCAAAATTTGGCTTTTCCTGGGGTGACTTCACCCCATCTGCTAAACGCAATATCAAACTCAGTTTGTAAATACTCATGTCTGATATTGCCTTCAAGTTCTACCAAATGTGAACTTTGTAAGTTCAAGATTTGTGTCTTTCTTGTTGGTTTTAAATATGCCTGTTTTATCTAAAATGGACATTTCTAATTTTTCTAATGTGACCCCAAAAATTGTTATACAACAAACATGTTGGTTTGTTTTAAAAACCTTTTCTAAATGCACATGTGATTGTGCTGGTATTAAAAAGATTGTTAATGAAGATTGTGTGGATTATTGTCTCAACGCTACAAAACTTTTGTTGTGCTCTAATGGGTGTTTTCTGTGGCAATGGGGGTTATTTCCTGAGGGCATATCCACTTTGCACTAGAAGTGCAGTTTCAAGTGCACTTGTAGTTCAAAGTGTTTTTTGCCTTTAGGAGATAACACCCAACAGTGCTTTGTAAGGTTACACAATCACGCCAATTTCAAGACTCACCACATTTCTGTCAGGGTCAGCTAAAACAAACACAAGCAGTAAATGTCACCAAACCTTGTTTTTTTCTTTATTTTAAAATTTTTTTAGACATTGTCTGGCATATTGATGGCCCCCCTACCCGCAAAGAATTCAATGTATCTTAGCCGGACATCACGGGCACTCAGGGGGGGCAAGCCAGGACGGCCACTTTCAAGCGGCGTCAGGGTTGGTTCATTAGGAATTCCGGCCCCTTGCCCAACTGAGCCAGCATAGTTGGCAGAATGTTTTCATAAAAAGTTGTGTAGAACACAGCACGCCAGGATAATGTGATTCAGTTTGTACTCCGCCATATGTATGGGTGTAAAAAATAGGGGGAACCGGCTGGCCATGATTCCAAATGTGCTCTCCACCACTCTTCTGGCTCTGGCCAGCCGGTAATTAAAAACCCTCTGGTCCGGGGTGAGGGTCCTCATCGGGAATGGCCGCATAAGATGGTCCTCCAGTGCAAATGCTTCATCCGAAACGAAGACGAATGGGAGTTCTTCCACATTGTCTTCTGGAGGTGACAAGTCCAAGCTGCAATTCTGGAGACGCCTGTAAAACTCTGTCTGGGTGATGACTCCACCATCGGACATCCGGCCATTCTTCCCCACGTCCACATACAGGAACTCGTAAGTAGCCGACACCACCGCCAACATCACAATACTATTGAACCCCTTGTAGTTGTAATAGTATGACCCCGAGTTGGGTGGTGGGACGATGTGGACGTGTTTCCCATCAATTGCCCCTCCACAGTTAGGAAAGTACCACCGCTGGGTAAAGTGGGAGGCCACAGTCTGCCATTCCTGTGGCGTGGAAGGAAACTGTGGAGTCAAAACAAAAAAATAGTCATTTTGCACATAAACAGGGAAAGCAGATTAGACACAAACATTCTTGGCCAACATCAAGCTAACATTTTTATGAGGGAATTTTTTAACACCAGAGTATAAGGTACACCTATCACATCCCCCCCATGGGCCATTTATAACATTATAGGGGGGGGAACTCTTGGACAGGTAACCCTCACCACTTCATTGAGAGATTAATGCCTAAATAATGGGTATTACTTTGGCCAGCCCCTCCTTAGTTACACTATTGGCAGCCCACTGGACAGGTAAGAAGTGTCAGAATACAAAGATCTAAATACACACTGTACACATTTGAGCACATTTGGAAATTCTGCTATTACCTATCAAGATAATAATATTATACAAAAACCTTAAACAGTACCATTGGAAAGTATACAGGCAGGCCCTTGCACTACATGCTTTGGGGAATTCATCCATAAATCTGAGCACAAAAGTGATGGGTATAGTGTGTATGGGTTTGGCAAAGTCAGCAGATAGATGATTGAGGATAGATAGAGAATTGGTATCAGCTGACTTAGCAGTTGGGGGGAGGGAGGGTTACAAATGATTTGGGGACCTCCCAAAAAAGCCTCTGGCACTCTGCATGAATTTAAAACACAAATCACATTTCCAAACATTTTAGGGGGTGTTTGGGGTAAAGCACTACTATGCAGCTGATAAAATACATTGTTAAGTGACTACATGAGGTAAATATAGGGGCAGGAGACCATGCTGGGGAGGTACGGTAAGTGAAGGCAAATATGTATGAAGGAGAAAAAAATAATTACCTAAAAAACCAGCATGCATGAGGACAAAGGGGACATTCACAGCATATTACAATCATGGTAATTAGGGAATGAGGAAAGAAATACAATATATTATCAAACATTAAATACAATAAAATGTGATGTTAAAGGATAAAAAATCTTACCTTAATATACTCCTTCTGCAGGACCTGGATGATGGCAGAACAGGTCTCTGGGATAATGATCCCCAGAGCCTGGGGGGAGATGCCTGTCGAGAACTTCAAGTCCTGCAGGCTTCTCCCCATCGCCAAGTACCGCAGGGTGGCGACGAGCCTCTGCTCCGGAGTGATGGCTTGCCTCATGCAGGTATCCTGCCTGCTAATATAAGGGGTCAGCAAAGCCAACAAACGGTGAAATATGGGGTCCGTCATCCGGAGAAAGTTCCTGAAATCATCAGGATTATTCTCACGGATCTCACGGAGCAAAGGCATGTGACAGAACTGGTCACGCTGAAGCAACCAATTCTTGGTCCATGAACTCCTCCCCACCCTGTTCATGGACTGGACTTGTGTCAAGGTCAGGACCCCAACACCAAGCCCCCCGCACAGCACGAACTCTACGAGCAGTACGTATACGCAACATGGCTAGAAAACGGTTGGCTGCTCAGAATGAAGTAACAGAACGCACTGAAGAATAGCAAGGCCTGTGAAGAGCGGACAAGATCGCACAGATAACTCCAATACGAACTCACTGCACGCACTGAAGAGCAGATACAAACCCACACAAGCCCAAAGGGTGGCGCGCTTGGTTCTGAACTGCCCTTTTATAGTCTCGTCGTACGTGGTGTACGTGACCGCGTTCTTGGCGATCGGAAATTCTGACAACTTTGTGCGACCGTGTGTACGCAAAACATGTTTTAGCCAACATCCGTCGGAAAAAATCCGTGGATTTTGTTGTCGGAATGTCCGATCAATGTCCGACCGTGTGTACGGGGCATTAGAGAAATGCATGGAGAAAATGAACAAAAAGAATTTCAACCTCTCCTTTACCATGTCACATATCCTTTTTGGATGTTGAGATTTGTCTTCCAGAGGGGGGGACTGCAATAAGTTCCCTTTACAACTTGAACTCAGATGGATATATGCTCTAAGGGCTACACAGCCTCCAGGTTTGAACAAGGCTGGCTGCTATAGACCCTATTTTGAGGGCTTTGCTTTGGGTGGCATGGAAAGGTAGCAGCTCTTCGTTTGGTTTGGAGGTTTTCCCTATGTATTTTTCTCTCCCCGGGATTAATGTATGGTTCCTTCTGCCTACTTGATCTTTCTTTACTACTTATGGATTTTCATCTCTATAACCTTTAAGGATATCTGTTTTCTATTCCGCCCCTGAGCATATATCCAGGTATGCACACAAAATCATTATTTCTATATTTAGGCAACTATTTACACAATATATTTTTTATATGTATTGTGTCTCCTTCTACTTCTCTTCTTCATTATAGGATCCTTTTCATGGGCCTCAGCTGGTCCTCTCTCATGTCCCACTTGCAGTGAGCCCCTTTTTTCTGATGATCTGTAAGCTTCTTACTACATAATTCCACATACTGGGTCTCCAAAGGGCGATGGCGATCTCCCGTGGCCACTGTGTTGCTTTTGGTGCTGTTTTTGATGCTGTTTTTAATCTTATGGAGTGCGCTATAAGCATCTGATTGTTGCAATTGTAAGTTGTGCATGTAACAGAATTTTGCAATACTATATCATTTGTTGATTTGTTGATGACATGTATAGGCATTTGACTCTTTGTACTTACTTTATAGAGTTTCTATATCCTATCTACCCCTGAGGAAGGAGTATCTCTTGTAGACTCCGAAACGCGTCAGATGAAGGAGCTAATTCAATTCCCATCTATTTCGACTACTTGCGATATCAGTTATGGTTGATATGTACACTCCATGGTTCATGTTTTTATCATTGTATTTTCTAAATAAATATATGATTATTTTTTCTATTCAATTAATCTGTGACTCCTATTCAAGTGCCGCTAAAGTCCTACCCAGGGGGAACCCCTTTTTTTTGTATCAATATATTTGGATGTTGGCACTGTGAAACAATCACTGCTACCCCTCTATTCACAGGAACACAAAAGACATTCTGCATTCCTGCGGGGGGCGCTCTCCTCAGCCATGGAGGCAGTGTTGTCATCAGCTATTGGTGGAGGAAGGATGCGGGGAGCGCTCTCCTCATAAAGGACAAAAGTCATCTGCATTTGCACTTCCATTCCTCTCTCTCTCTCTCCTGGGACATTGCCATCTCCTCAGTCTTCTCCTCACAGCGCTTCCCGCCTCAGCAGCTCCACGATTATCACACACAGAAATGTGGGGCGGGGCCTATTCCTCAAACCACGCCCCTTCACCAGAGCCGAGAGACAGCCGGTGGTCTGTCAAAAGTTACAACCTGTCAAAATCAAGAGGGGGTTGGCTGCAGACTGGAGCTCCACCGATGACAGAAAGCATGTGACCTCCACTCAACTCATTTTTTTTTTTTTTACTAAACTTTATTGTGAATCTCTGCAGCTGGAGCTCCACTACAGGAAGTCACATGATTTCTTCTTTTTGTTCAATAAATTTTTATTAAGAAATGGAATACAGGTAACAATGAGTAAATAGCAAATTAACAAGTAATCCACATAGTAACTTTTGGTACAAACATAGAAATATGTAATGACATCCAGAATGGATATTAGATCACCTCATTAATTGGCAGGCGTTAATATATGCCTATTGTCTTACAATGAACACAGTAAAGATTTTAATAAACGCTAAGAATAGTGGGTAACAGAAAACTGAGAAAAAGATTAGTGGGGGGGGGAGTGAAAGGGGGGAAGGATGGGGGTGGGGTGAAGGGATAGGATCCCTGCCTCATCCAGATGCTTACATACACAGTTACCCACTGAGATACGTGTTAGACAGGTTGCGACATGATTTCCGCGTAGGCGGATGACAATTTAAAGGCAAACCAGCAAACCCCCCTCTGATTTCTGGGTCCAAGCAGAGCATTTTTCATATGGTGGCGAATGTCTCGGCTGTTGAAGAGCAGCTCAGCTTTCTCCTTGACCCCCAGATACTGTCCGGAGGGGTGGGGAGCGCCACTTGCACAGAACCCTCCTTTGCATTTGGCAATATAATTATGTCTGGGTTGGAAAAACGCCTCAGTTTTAGGGGGTTGGGTGGGGTGGTGGGAGGAATGTTGCCCCAGAGGGGCTGTTATACGTTTTTTGTTTATTGTCTGTTTGTGTAAAAAAGATATACAGTATACTAATGTCTCTTGATATTGCACTACAAATGTCATCAATGCATTTTTGTTTCCATTGTCTACTCCGAGTCCTGCAGGTGGTCCCAAAGTGGCTACACCCATCTAATCCTAACACCAGGGGACTGAACTCCCCGGTCAAGAGGTCCCTGGTGTTTCAGTTCATCAAAGCCTTTAACCTGCATTTTTCTATTCTACAAGAAACCCACTTAGTGGACAGTGGAACTATGGCCCTAAAAAAGCCCTGGATTGGATACCATTACCATTCCACGTACTTTAATTTTGGCGAGGGGTGTCAGCATACTGGTGCATAAATCTATCCCCTTCAGACTACTGGATCTGGTGCTGGAGGGCAGATATGTACTCATTCACGCTCAAGTCTGTTCCATGAAATGGGTTATAGCGGGTTTATATTTGTCTCCCCCAGAATCCTTGTCTCTTTTGAATCAGATTGCCTTTAAAAATTGCAAAATTTGCCAATGATAATATTGTTATTTTAGGTGATTTCAACCTGGTCCCTGATCCTAGCATTAATAGAATGTCTGCGGGCAGTAGCTCGCATTCAGATCTGGAGGAGTGGGCAGAGACTTACGGCCTGATAGATGTATGGTGATGGAAGTATCCTCAAACTCTGGCCTACACCTGTCACTCTGCATCTCACCGTTCCTTCTCTAGGATAGACCTAGCTTATGCAGGAGGAGCAGCCTTGCCTAGAGCCACAGAAATTAATATACTCCCCAGGGACATATCTGATCATGCACCACTGCTGCTGACCATGAACCTGTCCTCGGCCCCGGAGGCCACTTTGTGGAGGCTCTCCACATTCTGGGTGTCAGACAAGGCAGTGGATGGGCAGTTCAGGGAGACACTATGGGAGTTATGGGCGACCAACCCGGGATCGGCACCCGCACTGGTAGTATGGGACGCCTTTAAAGCCTACACGAGGGTACAATATCAGTCCATTATTGCCAAAGTACGTAGGGGAAGAAGGGCTAAACTTCACAGTGCAGAAAGGGAGGTGGGACTGCAGGAAGCAAGATTTGTTAGATCTAGGGATCCCCAGGATTACGTCAAACTACAGTCTCTGACTGGAGAGGTGATGCAAATTCGTACCTCCCTCACTCAGAAATGAATGCTAGCCCAATCGCAATGTATTTTTGAACAAGGTCAAGGAAACTGCTGGCTTGGCTACCATGGGAGCAGGTGGGGGGAATATGTCTATCTCACATACAGGGCCATAGTGGAGAGCTTCTTTACACCCTGACTAGATAAATAGTTGCTTTGTCTCTTTCTACCATCACCTATAAATCTCTAAGGTGACATACACCCAGGAGGAACTGGCCTCCTACCTAGATCCCATTGACATTCCGGTCCTGACATTGAAATATTGCGACGCACTTGACGCACCCATTACAGTAGAGGAAATTTTAAAGGCACATAAAACACTCCAGTCAGGCAAGACTTCTGCCCGGATGGTATACCGGTTGAATTTTACAAGCAGTATGCCAAGGAACTAGCGGTCAGACTACAATCTATGTTGCTAGAGGCGCAAACGAAAGAGGAACTTCCACCCTCCCTGAGCGAAGTGGTAGTGGTGGTGATCCCTAAGCCTGGAAAGGACCCCTCCCTTTGTTCCTCTTACTGCCCTATCACATACAAACAGGGTTTATGCCCTGGAGAAGCATGAACATTAATATTAGGAGACTTTTCACATACATGGCCAGGGCTCATCCTGAATCGGAAGTTGTGGTGGCCTCCCTTGATGCTGAAAAAGCATTTGATTCGGTGGAGTGGGGCTAACTTTGGGGGGATCTTTCAAGGTTTGGATTTGGCTCTGAGATTATGACTTGGCTCCGCATGCTCTATGCTGGTCCAAGAGCAAGAGTCCGCATTAATGCCTGCTTTCGAATAGTTTCCTCCTGTGAAGAGGTACGCACCAGGGGTGCCCTCTACCACCAGGGCTATTTGCACTAGTGGTAAAACCCTTGGTCATCGCCTTGAGGGTGGAGACAGAGGTAAGGGGCATAGTGGTGGGTACGGTGGAGGAGAAGGTGTCCATCTATGCAGACGACACCCTGCTCTATCTTGCGGACGCCTCCCGATTGTTGGGGAGGGCTTTGGATTTATTTGAGGAATTTGGTAGATTCTCGGGTATCCACATAAACTGGGGCAAGTCGGTCCTATTCCCACTACACCCTTCCATTCCTAGGTTGGACAAGGGGACCTCTCTCAAGTGGGCTGAGGAATTCACCTACTTGGGTATTAAGATTACGGGTACTACAGGAGAATTCATGGAGAAGAACGTACAACCCCTTATGTCCCAATTGACGGCCAAATGTGCAGCATGGCGTACCCTCCCACTGACACCGGTGGGCAGAGTCAATCTTCTGAAAATGATTTTCCTTCCGAAATTCTTATATTTCTTCTGCAACACTCCATCACATATACCCAGGGCCTTTTTTAAGTGTCTTGAGGGCGTTTTGACCACGTTTGTTTAGGCTGGGCTACCACCTAGAGTGGCAAAGACCATACTATACCTTCCCCTATCTGGAGGAGGATTGGCAATGCCTAACTTTCTCATATACTATTGGGCGGCTGTCCTTGTCACGGTGCACTGGTTGTTTTCCCAGCCCAAACAAAATCCGGCAGTGAGATTGGAGGCGGCTATTCTGGGGTCCTACGCGGCACTGAGCAATGTGGTGTTTCAGGGGACCAAGGCTCCCCACTCCCCGACGGCTCCTATGAGGACAAAAATCAGGGTTTGGCAAGAGGTCAGAGCGATGTACCGCAAACCAAACTGCATATCTCCACACACTCCACTTTGGGGGAATCCCACCCTTTCTCACCTATACGACATACCGGACACATCCCAGTGGGCTGGAAGGGGGATTACCACTCTAAACCATATAGTGCAGAACGGGACGGTTATGCCCTTCTTGGAACTGAAACGTCTACATTTGTTGCCTAATTCCTCTGAATTCAGGTACTGGCATTTGAGACATGCTATGGGGGCCCAGTTTCCAGAAATGCTGACACTTGAATCCGACTCCGTTGAACGTCTGCTGATCTCCAGTGTCATGGGGAAACCACTCTCCACTCTTTATCTCTATCTGACGGTAGCCCATGACAAAAAACCCACCCACTCCCTAGATAAATGGAGGTAGGGCATTCCAGCCCTAGGGGAGGACAAATGGGAAGACGGTATATCTACCTTCATCCAAACCATGATAGCGGCTAAAGACAAGTTCATCCAGTTAAAGTTCATCTATAGGGCATACTACACCTCGCATAGAATGGCCAGCATTTAGACTTGGATGTTGAGATCAACAGGATATCCCAGATCAATCAAAATCTTTTGTTGACTGAGTACCCTAAACCTGTTCTGGATAACAAGTTCAGATGATCTTTTTTCACTACTTACTCTGTCCAATCCAGACAGATTAGGGACATTTTTAATAAACATTGGAACATCCTTCAGAGTGATAGATATTTGGGTCCAACCCTTCCAGAAAGGGCTGGTACAAGGCAGGGGCGGAAGGGGCACGTGTCCTGGGCATTACCATTTGTTATAGGAGTGGGGGGCGCAGCCTGCAGGGTGAAGTTCTGCCACGGCCGCCGCCTGACAGTGTGCACAAGTGTCACCTATGTCAGTGCCCAGCGGCACTATACAAATTGTGTGTGCTGAGTGCGTGCGCTGCTGCATCCTCCCTTCCCTCAGCTTCGCTATTTACTGTCACTGTTTACTCCCCCCTAGGGAGAAGTCTCATAGTCCCTGCCAGCGGCGTGACATCACTCACAGCCGAAGGCGAGGTGGGGAGGACTCAGAGGAGCGCAGGGAGCTGTGTTGGACTTGGCGCTGTGACCTAGAGGAGCCAAGGAGCTGCTGCCTGGCTCTAGCTGGCCTGGAAGGAAGCTAAAGTGTGACAGACAGTGTGCTACCGCGGTCCGGACTGCACTTGTGTAAGAGTAAGCAGCAGAAACAGATTAATAAATGGCTGGTTTGGGGGAGGGGAGGAGGCTGAGGCGAGGTTAATATATAGATAGATAGATAGATAGATAGATAGATAGATAGATAGATAGATAGATAGATAGATAGATAGATAGATAGATAGATAGATAGATATACAGTCAGGTCCATAAATATTGGGACATCAACACAATTCTAATCTTTTTGGCCACCACCACAGTGGATTTGAAATGAAACAAACAAGATGTGCTTTAACTGCTGACTTTCAGCTTTAATTTGAGGATATTTACACCCAAATCAGGTTAACGGTGTAGGAATTACAAGTTTGTATATGTGCCTCCCACTTTTTAAGGGATCAGAAGTAATGGGACAGATTAACAATCATCCAAAAAACTTTCACTTTTTAATACTTGGTTGCAAATCCTTTGCAGTCAATTACAGCCTGAAGTCTGGAATGCATAGACATCACCAGACGCTGGGTTTCATTCCTGGTGATGCTCTGCCAGGCCTCTACTGCAACTGTCTTCAGTTCCTGCTTTTTGTTGGGGCATTTTCCCTTCAGTTTTGTCTTCAGCAAGTGGAATGCATGCTCAATCGGATTCAAGTCAGGTGATTGACTTGGCCATTGCATAACATTCCACTTCTTTCCCTTAAAAAACTCTTTGGTCGCATTCGCAGTATGCTTCGGGTCATTGTCCATCTGCACTGTGAAGCTCCGTCCAGTGAGTTCTGAAGCATTTTGATGAATATGAGCAGATAATATTGCCTAAAACACTTCAGAATTCATCCTGCTGCTTTTGTCAGCAGTCACATCATCAATAAATACAAAAGAACCAGTTCCATTGGCAGCCATACATGCCCACGCCATGACAGTACCACCACCATGCTTCACTGATGAGGTGGTATGCTTTGGATCATGAGCAGTTTGTTTCCTTCTCCATACTCTTCTCTTCCTATCACTCTGGTACAAGTTGATCTTGGTCTCATCTGTCCATAGGATGTTGTTCCAGAACTGTGAAGGCTTTTTTAGATGTTGTCTGGCAAACTCTAATCTGGCCTTCCTGTTTTTGAGGCTCACCAATGGTTTACGTCTTGTGGTGAACCCTTTGTATTCACTCTGGTGAAGTCTTCTCTTGATTGTTGACTTTGACACACATACACCTACCTCCTGGACAGTGTAATTGATCTGGCCAACTGTTGTGAAGGGTGTTTTCTTCACAAGGGTAAAGAATTATTCGATCATCCACCACAGTTTTCTGAGGTCTTCCTGGTCTTTCGGTGTTGCTGAGCTCACCAGTGCATTCTTTCTTTTTAAGGATGTTCCAAACAGTTGATTTGGCCACACCTAATGTTTTTGCTATCTCTCTGATGGGTTTGTTTTGCTTTTTCAGCCTAATGATGGCTTGCTTCACTGATAGTGACAGCTCTTTGGATCTCATATTGAGAGTTGACAGCAACAGATTCCAAATGCAAATAGCACACTTGAAATTAACTCTGGACCTTTTATCTGCTCCTTGTAAATGGGATAATGAGGGAATAACACACACCTGGCCATGGAACAGCTGAGCAGCCGATTGTCCCATTACTTTTGGTCCCTTAAAATAGTGGGAGGCACATATACAAACTGTTGTAATTCCTACACCGTTCACCTGATTTGGATGTTAATACCATCAAATTAAAGCTGAAAGTCTGCAGTTAAAGCACATCTTGTTCGTTTCATTTCAAATTCATTGTGGTGGTGTATAGAGCCAAAAAGATTAGAATTGTGTTGATGTCCCAATATTTATGGACCTGACTGTATATCTATATAGATATATATCTATATAGTTCAGAGAGACTGCAATTATGGTCACAGAGAGGCGGCATTGATGGGCACAGTTAGGCGGCATTGATGGGCACAATGATGTGGCATTGATGGGCACAGTGAGGTGGCATTGATGGGCACAGTGAGGCAGCATTGATGGGCACAGTGAGGCTGTGACTATGGGCACAGAGAGGCTGTGATTATGGGCACAGAGAGGCTGCGATTATGGGCACAGAGAGGCTGCGATTATGGGCACAGAGAGGCTGCAATTATGGGCACAGTGAGGCGGCATTGATGGGCACAGAGAGGCTTCTATTATGGGTACAGAGAGGCTGCAATTATGGTCACAGTGAGGCGGCATTGATGGTCACAGTGAGGCGGCATTGATGGTCACAGTGAGGCGGCATTGATGGTCACAGTGAGGCGGCATTGATGGGCACAGAGAGGCTGCGATTGTGAGCACAGTGAGGCGGCATTGATGAGTGCAGCGGTAGGCTGCATTTGATGAGCACAGTGAGACTGCATTGATCTCTTGTATCATGTCTGCAGTCTCTGACCATCTTTAGTATGATGTCCTCAGTGTCTAACCATCTCTTGTCTTATATCATGTCTGCACTCTCTTAGGGGAGTTTGTTTAATTAGCAATGGTATTGGTAATATGCAGCAGGAAGGGGGTTATTGCACTGTCACTGATGCATTAGTATGGATCCCATCGTCTGTAGGCGCTGTAGCTTTTCACAGTGGGGGGCGTGGTTTTTCATCTTCGCCCTGGGCACCGAATGACCTTGTCCTGGCACTGCTTCCATAACAGGCTGGGGTTATATTCAGAGGGGCACGGTCAATACGGGAACAGATTGCACCCAATGTAATTGACCCCCCAAGACAGTTTGCTTTTTTCAGCAATGCAAGGGTTACTACCCATGCCGGAAGTGTAAGGTGTGTCTTCATAATATCGTTGGGAGACGTAAAACAGATACATTCACCTCAACGGTTACAGAACTATCCTATCCTATGAGACATTTTACCACTTGCGCCACGAGATTTATTGTCTACCTGTTGACTTGTCCCTGTAAAAAGCAGTACATGGGTCATACCATCAGGATAATACATGTCAATGAACATCTGTCTAGCATTAGGAAAGGAAAAATTAATCATAGCCTCCCACGTCACTACTTAAGTTTGTACCCCATTGGAGGGGAGAGTCCTGCCTTCGGGGAGTCTCCCACCTTGAAACATACTGGATACACAAGCTTAAATCCTATTCACCGTTCAACATGAACGTGGAGTGGGATATTAACTCGTTCTTTAATCAAGCCTAAATTTCATTCTTTGTCCTTCTTCATTTTATTTTTGTTTATATATCATCAATTCTGCATTTCTTGCATACTAGCTTACATTAATGTTTGTCGTTTTTTTTCTCCATTATGTGTAACTTTTGGCCTGGTTCCACATATAGGCTTTATTACTGTTAACTTGTCATGTCCAGTCTAGATGAGTTATCATGTATATATTTCCTTTTATCTCTTTGGGTTTGGAGGCACAATTTGGTCGCCTTCCCACCCATGGAGAAATTAGAAAATAGCCACTGACTTGAGTCCGTCGTCGCGGGGGGTCTGGTGTGGAGGTGCTTACCCAGACTGTCAGTCCTGGGTTTGCACGGTACACTTGACTATGTGACGGCGTCTTCGGTTTGTCAGTTTGGCATAATGTCTCTGTACACACCTCACTGTCAATAGGGGGATTGTGCTGAGCGACATCTGTTAGAATGATTGGTGTCCCTCTGTATCCATAGTAGCATTTTTCAGACATGTCTATTTGGGACGGGACATGCTATTCTGACAGCGAGAGATTTGTTGCCATTGGTCATGTGATGTTTGTCAACATGGTCGTCAGCTGACTTGGGTCACATGTCTTGTTTGGACATGTGACTCCACCGATTCCGGCGGCTATGACCACTTCTGGTCATGTGACCAGCAACATCCGGTTGTGATCCTGTGACCGGAATGGCTCTCTCATCGTTCTTTGGACGGAAGACCTGTGACTGCGGCTGTTGGTTGCTGTTGATCGTAGGATGGACTTTTCCGGTCTTATTGAAATTATTTCCTGTTCATTTCCACTTCGGCCATGTGACTGTAGGATCCTGTGATGCTCATTGGTTCCCGCTTGTCACGCGGTCGACTGCACCCAATTTTTGCTGGCTTTTTCACGAGGTTTTCACCTCGTGTTGGCCACGCTACTTTCAAGCTACTTCCGGATTCTCTTTACATATGCGTCCGGGTTACTGTGGAGCCGGTGTTCGACCCCATGTGACCCGGGGTCCCTCATACCATTGGTTCCGAGACTGAGGCTTGGAGTCCACAGTCAGGTGATTGGCTTCCCACCAATCACTGGCTTTGAATGGTGGAGGCCTAATTGGTTCTCAATTATCGGTCTTTTTTCTTCATGCAGTCTATAAATATGAGCAATGTGGGGCTAGCTGTTGTATGCCCCAGTTGAAGTCCTTTGGGACGAAACGCATCAGGCTTGGCTTTCTGCATCTCACATTGCCCCTCATTTTACTTTTAGAAATAAAAAAGCTACTTTTTTGACCTACACCATATGGAGGCATATTTTCTTTGCATAAACTCCTGGACGAGAGTCCCTTTGTGGTCCTTTCAACATCCGAGGTCCGGTTTAGTGGCCGTCTACAATATACTTTGGAGTTGTGTTTGAAGGTCCTTGGTCCCTTGGAGTCTCATTGATCCGCCAATCTTTGGCATCCTTGAATGTCTGCAATAACGAGTCCACCTGTTCTGGTAAGAGTAGATATACTACCCCTGTCTTTTGACTAAAGATGCACCAGCCTTGATGCCCTCACTGCCGGATAGTGCCAGCGCATTCCATCTTTGATTAGCCACTATTTGGTGGCGGACTCATACTGGTCCTTTTTAGGAAAAAAACAGATGATAAAAAGAACTAATGCACTCTGCCGTCAAGTATAATTAAACAGACTGAAGGCAAAAATTAGCCCCGTCTTGATTGATCTAAAGACAATTGCTAACACCAGAAATGATGGGTGTGTTTCATAAGACATGTGACAAAAAAACCAAAAGAAAAAGGAAATTCTTCAATGAGGGACATGCAATGGTCAGATCATATAAATACTGTTTATTGAAAAAAATTCACTTTAAACACCAATCCAAAAAAGATATCCTGTAAAAACAGGTACCATCACGGATTTAAAAATGACAACTAGGTCATACAAAGACGCAGATGGCCACCTAGCCCGGCCAGCCAATCACACCATACAAGTAGACTCATGCATAATAATTGAATAAGAATAGTTGCAAATAAATTGTGTATACTAATTAGCTAGAGTCCTTAAATTCCAGAAAACAGCAACAAATAGCATTGAGGGTTCCCTGGATGGTGGGTGTTTGGTGACAGACGTGGTCGGCCCAGCAGAGATCTCTGGGGAACGGGGAACCCAGAACAATTCACTGGGAAGGAGGAGGGGAGAGGGAGAGAACGGCCAGTCTAGTGGGAGCCAGGGACAGAGGGACCAAGGGCTGACTCAGCAACAGCTGAGAGGATTGCAGAAGTACACAGCTGTGTAATGGAAGTCTCTCTGAATCAGTAGTGGTTCACAACACTGGAGGCCAAAATGTGGGGGGGCGGAAAGTGAAGGTACAGAATGTTGGGGAGTGGTGTTAATGAGTCCTGGGATGAGCTGGGTGGCTCACGGAATGGACCGGGTAGCATATGGTGGAGACCGGGTGGTCATGGGGAATAACCATCCCAAACTAAAGATATAAACAGGTAAGGTCTCACCCGGAGCTGGCTACGATCCACGTCAGGAGCAGGAAGTAGAGCTCTCACCATCTTCCAGTTGCATGATGTTCCGTCCTTTAAACAATCATCCTCAGTACATATCCAATGGCGGTGTCTTAGGGATGAGATTTAGAGAAGGGTAGTCCAGGGAGAATGCAGCGGACAACGCCGACTCTTCCTCACACCGTCAGCTCCCCTCGTTCCGTTCCCGCGGGCTAATTCAGGCAGCTCATATGTTCCTGGGCCAATGGTGTCAAGGCTGGTAGGTGGGACTGCAGGTCTGTAGGAGCGCTATGGGCAGCGTGATGGCGTCATGCTGACGCGTTTCATCCGTGACTCGGATTTCATCAGAGCATGCGCAGTAGCAGAATTCATCGTCTTATAAAGCATCAAGGCGGAACCACGTATGGGCTTCAGCGTCTTGTTGTCAAGGCTACGGCATTAGTCACTGACAACCACACACGTAAACAGGAAATTAAAAGCACACACGTAGTGGGGACGGGTCCGTAAGTACGTGCAAGCAAGAAAGGAAATTAAATAAGAAAGTGACAACATAAGTAAAAAACCCGAAAGGAAAGAAATCGAAAAAGAAAGTAAAAAATTAAAACAATAACAGAACAAGAGCACTAACAAAAGGAGGAAAAGGAAAGGAGATAATGAAGATATAAGTTAAAGAAATAATAAGGGTAAAAAAGGGGAAGAAGGAAAGGGGAGGAAAAGGAGGGGGGGGGGACTATCAACGAGACGCTCAATTGAACAATAAATGGGAGAGATTAAGAGAAAAATTAATATTATTATGGTCACAGGAATAATGAAAGACTGGGTGAACTTCAACAGAACACTCCAACCATAAGAGGGAGAGAATGGACAATGCAATAAAGGAACTACTGTGTAAGGAACACAGCAAGGTTGCACTCATTATTCAACCCTTGTGGATACATACTGTTAATATTGTATATCCACATTTTCTCCTTCTGGTACAGTATCCTGTCGAAGTCACCCCTTCTTTGTGGAAGATTAAGTCTATAGATGCCTTTAAAAGAAAGCCCGTCGGGCTTCCCTCCATGGCATTGAAGAAAGTGTAGAGGGATGGGTCGTTCATCATCCTTGGCAAGGATGCTCTGAACATGTTCACCCATTCTGACCTTCAACTGTCTCTTGGTTTTACCGACATAGTGTTTCCCGCATGGGCAAGTGAGCATGTAAATAACCCTGGTAGTGTTACAGTTGATAAAATTATCTATTGTAAAACGCTTTTTGCCCTCAGAGTCGGTAAACGTGTCTGTGCGTTCGACGTACTTACAGACCGAACAATGACCACACCTGAACATACCTTTCAGGGGAGGTAATTGGGTGAGCCAGTTAGGGGTGGATGATCTTGTATACTCAGAATGTATAAGGCTGTCTTTTAAATTTTTGGAGCGGCGAGCCGTCAAAAGTGGTCTTGTGCCGACAATTTTGCCCAAGGTGGGAGACTCAGACAGAATGTGCCAATGTTGGTTAAGTATGGACCTCACTTGGTCCCAATGGGCACCATATTTGGTGATAATCCTAAGGGGCCCCTGTGACTCTTTAGGGAGTACGGGATCCTTCTTCCTAAGGAGTGTTGGCCGTTCTGTCTGAGTCGCCCTCCTTCTGGCCTCCCTGATGCAGGAATGAGAGTAACCTCTCTCTCTGAATCTTTTATAAAGCTCCATCGATTCAGCAGCAAAATCCTCTTTGTTAGAGCAATTTCTTCGAGCTCTAAGGAATTGACCCACTGGTATTGCCTTAATAAGGGATTTGGGATGGTCACTAGAAGCCAGAAGGAGTGTATTTGCTGCTGTGGGCTTTCTAAAGGTCTTAGTTTTAATCAGACCATTGTCAACTTGTATTGTTAAATCAAGGAACGAGAGGGTATGAGAACTGGAAGCAAAGGTGAGCTTAATATTTCGGTCGTTGGAATTCAACTCATCCATGAATACCTGCAGTTCATGTTCAGAGCCACCCCAGATCATGAGGATATCATCAATGTACCTCAGCCACATATGACAGTGGCCGAGGTACATTGACGAGGAATAAACTAGCTCTTCCTCCCACATACCCAGGTGCAGGCAGGCATACGAGGGTGCCCACGGGGCTCCCATGGAGGTCCCCCTTATTTGCTGGTAGAAGGTTCCCAGGAATTGGAAGCAGTTATGCTCAAGTAAAAAGGTGAGAATTTCACCTATGAATTCGTTCCGCTGTCCAAAGGATGGGAACCTCCGCTCAAGGAAAAATTGAACTGCACGTAAACCCCAAGTATGGGGTATGGATGTGTACAACGCTTCAACATCGATCCCTACCAAAAGTGCCCCAGAAGGCACAGTCAAGGAATCAAGTTGCCGCAGAACATCCCTGGTGTCTTGTACAAACGAAGGTAGGTCAGATAGCAGGTCCTTGATGACAGCATCAATGAACTTGCCCACTTTTTCAAGGGGACCATTGACGGCAGAAACAATGGGTCTGCCGGGGGGGTTTTGCAGGGACTTATGGAGCTTGGGAATGATATAAAATGTAGGGGTGTTGAACTGTTGTACACGCAGATAGTTGAATTCTTTTTTAGTGATCAGCTTTTCCTCCAGGCCGAGGCTAAGGAGGCGGTTAAGGGCATTGACAATGGTGGTGAAGGGATTAGAGTGGAGCTTGCGGTAAGTGGATTCATCTGCAAGTAATCTTTTAACTTCACACTCATATTGGCTCTCGGTTAAGAGAACCACATTACCTCCCTTGTCACTGCCCTTAATGACAATACCGGGAGCTTCTTCAAGCTCCCTCAAAGCTTTTCTTTCTTCACGTGATATGTTGTCCAGTCCCCTATATTTCCAATTTACTTTGGAGAGATCCCTCTTAACTTGGTTTAGAAAGAATTCGATAGGTTTGTACTTGGAAAGTGGAGGCATTTTAATAGACCTGATGGGTAAATTTGCCGAACGAGTCAATGCGTGTTGGTAGCTTAATGTCTCTGTATCTGAGTCAAACTCAGAGTTCTCCTGTAGAAGGGAGATTAGAGCGTCAAGGGCCTTCCCCTCTTCCTCGTTTACGGGTATCTGTTGGGACTCATCCTCTTTTGATGAATGCCAGTATTTAAAAATTACCTTTCTGAGGAAGAGAGAGATATCTTTGTAAACCTCAAACTCATTCATCCCAGATCTGGGGGAGAAGGAGAGGCCCTTTTTAAGTAGTGACAAATGATGTTCGTTTAGAGGGAACTGGGTAAGATTGACTACCTTCATGTCCACCAGGGAAATTGGGGAAGTTGGGTCAGAAGTAATAGTGGGGTGCATTATGTTCTGTGTGTTCTTTTCCTCAATTGTCGCTGACTCCTGCGTGTTTCTCGTGCCCTTCCCTGATGGGGAGGGGACTGGTATATAGTTTTTGGACCCTTTAAATTTGATTTCACTTTCCCTGAGGTGGCAGTAGGGTTGTCTGTGGGCAGTGGGTCTTTGTCTAAAAAAGTCACTGAAAGTTCTTTATGTTCACTGTCGCTCTCAGAAGATGAGTGGTAATTATAGTTGGTTTTAGAACTATTGTGTCTTCCTCTACTTCGACGGGATCTACTTCTACCCACATGGATTGTTGGGTCAAAGAGATCACCACGTTCCAGGTCCTGTAGATTTTGCTTAAATTTGTCCTGTTTATGGCTTTTTAAGTTTTTTTGTGTTTTTTCTACTTCTTTTTTAAGGAGATCATTATGTTTGTCAAACAGGGGGTTCGTTTTGAAAGGTTCAAGTAACCCAGCACTTACTTCTATATCTGCCTTAATCTCATTCAACTGGATTTGTTCTTCATCAACAATCATTTGCATAATTTCTAGGCCACGTTTGACACAGCTGGCCTTCCATGCCTCAATGAACCGAGGAGTATGGAGGTGTCCAGCTGGAGTGACACATTCTCTCAAACCCCGTGGGATAATACCTTTTTCAATATGGGATTTTAGGGACGAAATGTCCCATTTTCTATTTAGAAATTTTATGGTCAATCTTTTATGATTTTTAAATAAAGTCTGAAGTGTATCTTCACCATGTCTTGGGGTAGGTTGGTCACTGGAAAAGGCGGACTGGATCTCTCGTTCAATATCATCATCTAATTGATAGGCCATACCCAAAATGAAAATAGAGGGAGCAGAAAATGAGGTCAGAAAGGGGAAGGGAGCAAGGTGAAAGCGAGAAGTGCAAACGAAAGACAAGAAGAGTGAGAAAAAAAAAAAAGGGAGATAAGTATTCACGGACCCGACCACAAATAAAAATTAGGCAGATGGTACGGATTGGCGTAAGTGATTGCGCAGAGTGAAGTTCAAGAATGGAAGTCTAATCCCGCAAGAACATAATCAGAAAAAAACAGATGATAAAAAGAACTAATGCACTCTGCCGTCAAGTATAATTAAACAGACTGAAGGCAAAAATTAGCCCCGTCTTGATTGATCTAAAGACAATTGCTAACACCAGAAATGATGGGTGTGTTCCTCTGAATTCATAAGACATATGACAAAAAAACCAAAAGAAAAAGGAAATTCTTCAATGAGGGACATGCAATGGTCAGATCATATAAATACTGTTTATTGAAAAAAATTCACTTTAAACACCAATCCAAAAAAGATATCCTGTAAAAACAGGTACCATCACCGATTTAAAAATGACAACTAGGTCATACACAGATGCAGATGGCCACCTAGCCCAGCCAGCCAATCACACCATACAAGTAGTCTCATGCATAATAATTGAATAAGAATAGTTGCAAATAAATTGTGTATACTAATTAGCTAGAGTCCTTAAATTCCAGAAAACAGCAACAAATAGCATTGAGGGTTCCCTGGATGGTGGGTGTTTGGTGACAGACGTGGTCGGCCCAGCAGAGATCTCTGGGGAACGGGGAACCCAGAACAATTCACTGGGAAGGAGGAGGGGAGAGGGAGAGAACGGCCAGTCTAGTGGGAGCCAGGGACAGAGGGACCAAGGGCTGACTCAGCAACAGCTGAGAGGATTGCAGAAGTACACAGCTGTGTAATGGAAGTCTCTCTGAATCAGTAGTGGTTCACAACACTGGAGGCCAAAATGTGAGGTGGCCATCTGCGTCTGTGTATGACCTAGTGGTCCTTTTTAGGACCTTTACAGGCATTGGACTTATTTCTGTATGATTGATTTTTGTATTATTCACCCACATTTATATATGTGTATACATTTTAGCGCTACATTTTATACCATTCACTTTCTAGCATTTTTGTCACATGTTTATGTAGCAGCTTTTTTCACTCAGTTTTAGAGTTAGCGCAGTAATATCTTTATTCACATTGGGTGGTGAGAGAGCCCAGCAATCTGACAGTGAGGTGGTGGGGAAGGACGGTGAGCTTGGTGAAGTGGTGGCTTAAATGGCGCTGGCAGAGGAAATGGAAGAGTCTCCTCGGAGGCCCGGAGTGTGTCATCTTCCCAGGAGGAGATGGGTGGAGGCTCGGGGTCAGGAGAGATGATCCCTAATGATGCAGGGGGGAGGGTGGGCGTTATGCTCGCACCAGAAGTGGACGGAGGTCGCCCAGGTCACTTCTAGTCTGACAGCATCGTCACTTCTGGTCTGCCGGTCTTCCAGGGGGCTGAGGGCGGAAGTAAGGAAGGTGGCAATGATGTAGTAATTTCTACAAGTGGTGAGTTGAGTGGGCTACAGGTGACTCAGGCCATCAACTGGGGTGAATGTGCGATGGGGCCCCTGGAGGATGACTGCCCAGCAATGGCTTTTATCCGCCAGCTGGAGGAGCCAGTCCTGCGGGAGGTGAGCCTGACTGAAGTGGTGGTTGACTCCTGTGGGACTTGCATAACTGCCGAGGGTTCTGGGTGGCCGGAGGAGTGGGGTGCCCTTTTGGATAGCCAGGCTGGTTCCCTCCTGGAGGACCCAGTGGCGGGCCCCTCTGGTGGTCAGCCAGTGGTGTTGTGGAAAATTCTATATTAATGTATTGTCATAAGAGTCTCCTAGTGTCTGTTCAATCACAGCCTGCTCTAAAGAGCTGAATGGGGCAGACTGACGCTGGTTGAGATCCGTTTGGTAGTGAAAAGCTCTTTGGGGATGTAGAGAAATGTTTGTGGAGTGGGGACATGTCCGCCAGCTATAGGCCCCTGTGTGATGCTCAGAACGATCGTCTGGTGGGGGTGTGTTCGCTCTGCAAAGATATTATCGGTTTAACGAGTGTGCTCTCATAGAATTTATGGGTATGCCACATGGTTTACAAAAGGGGTAAACATACATTTGGGTACCATCATCCTAAATATGACTAAGATCAGGAAGTAGGGTAAAAAGAGGGATCAGAGCAAGGACCTCTCCAATAATGTCCTGCCTCTTACAAAAACAACGGACTATTGCGGTACCATGAAAAAAGACTTGAATTAAAAAAGCATAAATTTATTTCAAAACATGATAAAAAAGTCCCATAGGGGACATCAATTGTACATATTCATAACATGACATGCATAGACAATGATAATTGTTTTACAGCATTGTTGATACTAGGTTGGTATAGCTAATGCCCACACAAATATATGGACAGAAATTGTATGGTGTGATACTTGCAGACGTGACCTCTACGTTTCGCGGTCACAGCCGCTTCTTCAGGAGGCGTCTAACAGTATATAGTCTATGAGGGTAAAGAACAATACAGTATCAACATAGTAAAAAACATACATGATTTTACAAAAAGTACATAGTTGATATTGGAGAATATGTTTAAAATTTGAAGTTTAAAAATTGCACTCACCAAACTATAACCATAACGGTTCTCTGGAGCGATATTTGTGAGACGCCCTCACGAGGCGTTCCCCCGGGGGCGGGCCAGGGAGGCAAATTAAGGTAATGCTATTGTGAAAAATTCAATGGGATAAGGTTTTAAACAATCAAACGGTATGTCTGAATGAAGAGCACCCGGGAGTGTTGGGGTGGGGGTGAAGGGATCGGTGCCAAGGAAAATGGCTGGAAAGGAAGGGGGGGGGGGAAGGGGGGGGTTTTTTGGAAAGGGGCAGAAGGGGAAAGGAGAAGAAAGAGGAAAGAAGAGAACAAGGGAAGGAAAGGGGAAAGGAAAAGGGGGGATGAGGGGGGAAGGGACAGGGACGGTAGTGGGAGTGGGGAGAGGGGGAGGGGGAGAAGGAGCGGGGAGAGGAGGGAAAAAGAGGGAGAAGGGAGGGGGCAGAGGAGGGATAAGGGGAGGGAGGGGAGAAAGGGTGAGGGGGAAAAAAGGGGGGGAAGGGAAGGGGAGGGAAAGGGAAAGGAAGAGAAACACAAGGGGGAAGGGTAGGGAAAAGGAAAAGGGAGAGGCAGGAGGGAACAAGGGATAGGGGAAAAAAGAGAAGAGGGAAAAAAGGAAAAGAAAAGAAAGGGATGGGGAAGGGAAAGGGAAAAGGGGGGGAAAGGGGGGAGGAGAGGAAAAAGGGGAAGGGGGTGGGGAAGGGGAAAGGGAGTGAGGGGTGTGGAATGCAGCAAGTATCCCTATGTACCTGGTTGAGAAACACACAGAATTAACAGAGGGAAAGTTAAAGGTGGTAAATAAGTTTTTACCTATCGTTGTTATAATAAGACCCAGACCTAAGGGCTGCTGGCACCCAGATTAACGTGGGTGGCCAAAACGCCACACCGTATCGTCGCGAGGAATCACTATAAGGGATGTAAATCCATAGAAGAGATGTTAAGAGTAGACACACATGGTAGACTCTTTTTCATGTTTAGCAGGAGGGGGGGATACCACACAGAAGTGATGGATAATCCTGTCCTGCATAGAGACTGTACAATAAGTACTTACAGGGTTTCCAGGTAGCGTTGGTGCGGTGCTGAGTGTCCGTCAGAAGCTGTAAGCAGCTGAGTCTGGGCATCTTAAATGCCTCCAACCCGGAAGTTCAAACGGCGGTAAGAACCGTCGCATATACTTCCGGGTCCGATCCTCCACTATTGCGCAGGCGCGGGCACTACGTCCGGCGCAGGCGCATAGCTCAACATTGACCAGTGCATAAGCACTGGTCAAAACGAAGTGGCAGCTGAGCTCAAAATAGCCCAGGCCACCGCCGGAGGAACGCAAGCCCGCCACAGGGGGAGAATAAACTCCTCACATCCCCCCAGAGCAGAGTGGCAGGTGCAATTGAATAATCATTAGGGTGCACATAGTGTTTCAAAGCAATAAACTGGGAGGGGGGAGCGGTGCATGGTCTCCAGCAGCGGGAACGCCCACAGCTGCGGAGGCATGCATCGCAGCCCGTCCCAGGGCAGTGTACAACAATTGCAATCTAAATATACATAACTTTGACTTGGACAACAAGTCATCTACTGGAATGATGAAGTCAGCCACAAACAAAAACATTAAAGAACATTGACAATATATATAAAGAGTCCACTGGTATATAGTCCTAAGGAAAAAACCTGAAGTCTGATAAAGTTCAAAGGGTTTTTCTGAAAGCGATAATTGATGTGATTTGTTATATGAGTGTACACACAAACGATTTTTTATTATTTATTATTGATTTATTGTTTTTGGAGATCCCTTATATATAAGTGGTTGGGTCACGGCAGGGAAAAGAAAAGACAAGTTATAACTGGGTTATTCAAGGAAATATTTATATGAATGTGTCTCGTTAATGCCAGGAGGGACACATGCATTAAGTCGCTCAATCCACAGGGATTCACGTCTTAAAATTTCGCGGTCCCAGTTGCCCCCGCGGGGGTCTTCCGGGACAACGTCTAATACTGTAAACCGGATATAGTCCAGATTGAAACGGTGATAGATGCCAATATGGCGGCCTACGGTGGTAAGCTTGCCATTCGTAGAGGCGTATAGGTGATCCCCCAGTCTCTGCCGTAGCTCTCTAATTGTTTTCCCCACATAAAAGGTGCTACACGCGCAGGTCATGAGGTAAATGACTCCATGTGTGCCACAATGGGCCGAGTGTTTGGGGACAAACATTTCACCATTGGGAAGTAAAAAGTGTTGTCCTTCTTGGATCCAGGGGCAATGTGGACAGTTGCCACATTTGTACGTGCCTCTGGGTTCCGATGGACCAAGGGAAGGAATCCTGTAATGACTATGTGTTAGTCTATCCCTTAAAGAAGTGGCCCTTTTGAAGACCAGGTCAGGGGTGGGTTTGATGTATTTTTTGAGGACGTGGTGGTCGGTTAAAATATGCCAATGACTTGATAATATTTTTCGTAATTGCTGGTGGTGGGTGGAGAATTTAGTAATAATCTTGGTCGTATAAGGTTGTTTAGGACGTGGGGGGCCGTATAGTAATGTTTGTTAGTAATGAGTGTGCTCTCATGTTACCCCTGTGTGCCTGATCAACACATTTGTGGCCCAATGAGTGTACGCCTGCCGATAATCTCTCGTCCACAAAGACAGTAGAATAATCCAGGTATACATTGTTCTCTGGAACAATGTATAATAGGGACTTCTATCAACGGAAAAACAGAAGTCTTTTGGGTTGTTCCGGTTGGAGACAGGGTTAATGTTTGAAAGCCAGTGGCTTCTAAAAGCACATGCACCCTGTCTCTGCTCAGACACACCCATAAGACTCCTATAGTCATTGTTCATTGGTTGTTGCATTTTCCTGTGTTGTTAAATCCTTATATGGTCATTGATATCCTGTGAGGTCATATCCTGTGAGGTCACAAGCTTTGTAAGAGGTGTTATTGGCTGTTGGAGGCCGAACCCTCGAGCTTTGGGGACTTCCTGTTATGCTAATAAAGAGTGAGCACACAGCTGAGGAGTCAGTGTGATCTTGGAACTGGAAGTGTGAGGTTGTGGTCTGTCTGTTTGTGAGAATGTGAAACACACCAGAGGATGGGCTACACCAGAGGATGGCATACGATCAAAAGGTGAGATGCATTTATATCATTAGATGAAATTGTTATTATTATTAGAAACAGGAGATTTGGGTGTGTGCTCTGTGTGAGGGTTCACAGGAGGTTAACTGCCTGACGGCCTCGAGGGAGGGGCATTCATTTGCCCAGGTGGCTGAATCCCTGGTCCCTCTGGACCATCTATACAGCTGTTTTGGATCCCAAAACGCCTGGGCCCCCCCAGCAGAACAGTTCAAAGGGGCAAGACTGTGGTCGAGGGGTATAGGTGGTCCAGAGAGGAAATGGCGTAATGTGGTCCAGTTAAGGTTTGAGGGGACAGGGCAGTGTCCCGGTTGTGGAGAGATTGTGGATTTGGTATTGTCTATGGGGTTCAGGGTCTCAGACCTGTTCGTTGTCATACACACCCAGAGTTCACCGGAGTTTGACATTAGCTTCATGGCCCCGGTTGCCATGGAGCTGTTTCTGCCAAACTTTGAGCTGTTGAGGTGACTGGAGCCCTGGAAACATTTTAGGATAATTGCCTTGTGGAGGCAGGAAGAGATCAAAACTCTGACAATCTTAGTCAGGAACGAATCCCTTCCTCCTGAGGATATTATGACATGGTTGGGGAGGCATGGTGAGCTACAAGGGCCCTTAAGGAAGAGTTTGGATGAGCGTGGAGTCTGGATCGGAGTGTGGACGACCAGGATCAAGTTAAATAGGCAGGGAAGCAGCGTCGATCATTTTCCCGGGAGTGCCTTTATAGGGCGGGACAGGATCCTGGTGTTCTACCCCGGTCACCCCTGTCGCTGTTTTAAATGTGGATGTCCAACTCATCTAAGCTCCAAATGCACTGTAGTACATTGCGTAAAGTGCAATGAGTTTGGCCATGCGGCAGATTTGTGTAATTGGATCTGCTGCAACCTGTGTTTGGAGATGGGGCATCCCTTTAGCATATGCCCCAAAGCCTTCAGGGGCTATACCTTTGGAGGTGGTATGGGGACAAACAAGGGAGAGGGCTGATGAGGTTCTGTCAGATGAGGAAGGGGGAGCAGCCTCAGGGGCCCGGTGGTAAGACCCAAAGAGAAGGCTGCCCCGCTGCCTCAGAGGAAGTCGGAGAGGCAGAGGGAAAGGACTGCTGAAGCCAAGAAAACACCAGCGGGTCGTGAGATAGGCCGGCAGGAAGCTCAATAAATCCCTGTGCCTGACCCTGGGAGGTCTAGGGGTCCTGGTCTTAGAGAGCCAGGGGGTACCTTGCTTGCTTCTGGGGTTCCAAAATCAGTTTGGGAATGCAGCCCAAAGCGGGTGGTAAACTTCATCTAAGAATAAACACGGGTGCAAGACCGATAGCGGTCCATGCAGTCCGCCCAGAGAATTCCTCCCTGCTGTCCTGCCCCACCCCTCACGGCACCAGCGGAGGGGACGCGGCCCCAGCCCCCGCAGGGTGCATTTCCTCCACAGCGGTGCGCTGCGACCGGCTCTGGTCCAGCTGGGAAGACCCCAGGGGGAAGGTGGCCGGGCTCGGCCGCGTGGCAGCATCACAGCCCCTCCTCGGCATGTGCAGGCACCATGGCCCGGGGCCGTGGGAGGTGACCGCCTCTGTGCCCTCCCCCTGCTGAACCACCCCGTCCCTCCCTCTCGGTGTTGGGGGAAGTGGGGACAGGGCTGTCAACTGGCAGACTGCACCCAGTGCGCCCCAACCACGCCTAATGGGCGCCAGGGGTCCGTGGCACGTCGGTGTCCCACCCGACCCACACGGACCAATGAGCTTGTTGCACGCGCAAGTCAGAGGGCCTCTCAAATGAAACCCTACAGCGCAATGAAGGTGAGGGCTGGGGCACTCCGGCTGAGGTGGGATCCCACAGCTGGCGATAGCCGTCAAGCGCAACCCTTGCCCCCCTCTCTCCCGCCCCACCGGGGAGGTGAAGCATGAGCACGTGCGGCAGGACCCAAAAGATACTGAACTATGCCTGGGCAGGGCGAAGATCGAGGAAACTCTGGTGGAGGTCCGCAGAGGTCCTGACGTGCAAATTGGTTGTCCGGGTATAGAAATGAAAGAGTAATCGAACCATCTAGTAGCTGATTCCCTCCTAAGTTTCCCTCAGGATAGCTGGCACTCTCAACACAAGTTTTATCCGGTAAAGCAATTGATTAGAGGTCTTGGGGCCAAAACAATCTCAACTTATTCTCAAACTTTAAATGGGTAAGAAGCCAGGCACGCTGGCCTGGAGCCGGGCGTGGAATGCAGGCGCCCAGTGGGCCACTTTTTATAAGCAGAACTGGTGTTGCAGGATGAACTGAACACCGGGTTAAGGCGCCCGATGCCGACGCTCATCAGACCCCAGAAAAGGTGTTGGTAGATATAGACAGCAGGACGGTGGCCATGGAAGTTGGAATCCGCTAAGGAGTGTGGAACAACTCACCTGCCGAATCAACTAGCCCTGAAAATGGCTGGTGCCGTTGCCGGCAATGAGATGACGGTACCAGGGGGCTAGGACGTGACAAGTAGGAGGGGCGCTGCTGGTGCAGATCTTGGAGGTAGTAGCAAATATTCAAACGAGAACTTTGAAGGGCGAAAGTGGAGAAGGGTTCCATGTGAACAGCAGTCGGTCCTATAAGATAGGCGAATGCCATTCGGAAGGGAGTTGGGTTCAGATCCCCGAACCCAGAGCGGCAGAGACGGGCGCCTCACGACATCTAGTGCAGCAACGCAACCGATCCCGTAGAAACCGGCGGTAGCCCCGAGAAGTTTTTTTCTTTGTGAAGGGCAGGGCGCCCTGGAATGGGTTTGCCCCAAGAGAGGGGCACAAGCCTTGTAAAGCGTTAGGGTTCCGGCGGCATCCGGTGAGCTCTTGTTGGCCCCTGAAAATCTGGGGAAGAGGGTGTAAGTCTCACGCCGGCCATACCCTAGTCGCAGGTCTCCAAGGTGAACAGCCTCTGGCATGTTAGAACAATGTAGGTAAGGGAAGTCGGCAAGTCAGATCCGTAATTTGGGGATAAGGATTGGCTCTAAGGGCTGGGTTGGTCGGGGGCACGAAGCGGGGTTGGGTGCACACCGCGGCTGGACGAGGCACCCCCCCCGCAATCCTCGCCCCAGCCTCCCCCCTCCCAATAGATCCTTATGCATTTTATGTGCGTTGTTTTTAAAATCCTTACCCTCAATCCTAGGCAGCAACAACAGCAAGTGTACAGGTAGATCCGGAATACAGCAAGACATAAAAAGACGTATTCAAAATCATCGCACGCTCTAGGGCTGCCCTGGTAGATTCTAAACACCCAGACACTTCCTAGAATGAGAATAAAATTATTCAATCTGTTCACATCTTGCTTTCATAAATGGAAACGTTTGTACTGTACAATGGCATGCTACACTAAAACACAGCCAGCAAAAAACATATAAGACCAATAGTATGTCAGCCTTCAACAAGGGCATACTACAGAAAAAGCTGGTAAAATTTTGAAGAGACAAGACAGTGTTCTCTGAAGGGCAAGCATACAAAATGGAATACCAGTAATGCACAAACCAAAAAATTCTATCAGCCTAGAGAATCATATAATGGTACTGGGAAATCTAAGATTTCACCTTATGTGGGTTCCAGTCAAAAGTTTCTCCAGTGCGGACGTGGTAAACAGAAAAGGAGCCGCAATAATAGAGGCTCATTACAACAGAAAAATAAAAAATGTACCGTAGATACAGATCTCGACAGACATATTCCACTTATTGTAATGCAGGATGACACATGCAATATGGGAATGAGTGAATCTGATTCTTCCCTGTCTGATGCTTTGTGTAGCACCAGACATATTTCTCATCTTACCGGTAAATCAAAGTTAACCACACAAAAGCCTTTAAACTCCACACGGGGGCCCCGTTCCCCCCAAGTAAACAAGAATGGGAGAGGACTGGATTCTTATATTGTGCGGAATCCTCCGCACAACTGAGTGTGATTAACCTTTCCTCACACCATTTGACCCAAGCAGAAACCCAGATAATATCTAGAGGTTTAACCTTTTGCCCAGAAGAGAACTTTGATCTCTTTGAAGTCATGACAGATCTGCAATTATTTGTACGTAGATTATTGTTAAAATGTATGTATACTAAAAATCAAAATCAAATCAATGATACTGATTGGTCAACTTACAGTATGAGGGAATTCAAAGCCCTTTGTGACTTGACCACCCTCTTTGAGGAGAATAACACAGTGGACCTAATCGATAAAAAATTGATTTAGATACACTACTGGAAGATATTAACAAATCTATGCAAAAACCTATTACTATGTTTAAAAAGCCATCAACCAAATTTCCACCTCTTAACACAAATCCTAGTGTAGCGATCTTTTTAAAACAAACCATAAGAGACATTTGTAAATTACCTCGTAAAAAGAAATGTCCTAAAAATCTAACAATTCATGAAAACCAAGCCCTTGATTCACTCTGTAACAACACCTCTGACAAGGGTGGCAATGTTGCTCTATTTAACAACCAGGACTACATACTCATGTGTGAAAAAATTCTGAACAAGGCTTGGTACAAAAAGATTCTAGCCAACACGATAGATTCATACAATGGAAAATTCTATACTATGGTGGATCGAGCATACAATAATGGACCCATCCCAAAGGATCTATATGAATTTGTCAGAAATAAACATCCAAAAGTAGAGACTATTTACAGCTTACCGAAGATTCATAAAGACCCAAAAAAAACCTCTGGGCATCCGATAGTCTCTGGTAATGGGAGCATCTCTGAGAATTTAAAGGGGTTGTAAAGGTATTTTTTTTATTTTTTAAAAAAAACAAACATGTTATACTTACCTTCACTGTGCAGCTTGTTCTGCACAGAGTGGCCCCGAACCTGCTCTTCTGGGGTCCCTCGGCGGCTGTCTCAGCTCCTCCCCGCAATAATTAACCACCTTAATGCGAGCTCCCTCGCATGGTGGTTAGTTATTGCGGGCGCGCTCCCGTGATACAGCCGGCGGCTATAGCCGCACGCTGTATCACTCGGCCCCGCCCCCCAGCGCGCAGCGTCATTGGATGTGATTGACAGCAGCGCGAGCCAATGGCTGCGCTGCTTCCAATCCATCCACTGTAGCCAATCAGCGGCCAGGCTGAGCAGCGGAATCGAGGACGTGAACGAGCAGCCGAATTTCGAGGGGTCAGGTAAGTAAAACGGGGGGGCTGGGGACGGCGGTATTGTTAGTAGTTTTTTCACCTTAATGCATAGAATGCATTAAGGTGAAAAAATTTTTACCTTTACAACCCCTTTAAGTTGGGTAATTGAATCCCATTTACAACCCTATGTAATGTCCATGCCGTCCTTTGTTAGGGACTCTACTTTTTGACAATCATCGAAGAACTAACTATCTCAGATAGTGCTATTCTTGTTGCCATTGATGTTGAGGCCCTGTAAAGTTTGATCCCCCATATTCGGGGGATAGCCACTGTACAGAGGATCCTCCAGCAGTGCGCCATGAAAAATTCTGAATGAGTTAATATTGGATGGCCTAAATTATATTTTACACCATAATTTTTTCATGTTCAATGGCTCCCACTACCTCCAGGTGCAGGGCGTTGAAATGGGGACTTGCTGTGCCCCATCATACACCAACCTGTGCCTGGGGGAGTGGGAGCGGTCCCTCCTGGATGACAAAGACTTTGTCGAATACACAAGCCACATATCCATGTGGCTTCAGTACATCTGATGTCTTCGTCATCTGGGAGGGGACCACTAGAACTCTAATGGAGTTCTTAGATGGAATCAACATAAACAAATACAATTTCAAATTTACAATGCCGCATGACCATGGCACTATCACCTTCTTAGATGTCCAAATAAAACAGGACTCAGAAAGGAAATTACAGGGGGTGTGGCCTGGACATGGCTGGATAGAGACGTGTCTTAACAGAGCTCCTGACCATCGCCCACCTGCCCGAAATTTTCAGCCGATATAGCAAACTATGTACTCCTCAAAGAAAAGGACAGCAAAGAGGAATACGAAGCCTGCAAAATCCTCTCTTCTAGCCTCACCATCGAGAAAAATAAGTAGATTATTTCAGTTATCGGAGCTCAAGATGGCAGACACACATGATGACAGAGTGGAGACAGACCCCAGGCAGCTCACCGACCCCACACACAGGCATCGGGATCCGATACATTCCTCAGCACACCTCCGGACTTCCACCCCAGCTCTGGGGAACCATCATAGCTCTTCTCCCAGCCCTGCACGGCAGACACGGAGCTACGTTACCTGATCCAGGCACTCCCCACTAAGGCGGACAGTGTGGCTCTAATTGGGACAGTGGAAGCTGCTCACCGCAAATAATTAAATATGGTGAGGTCCGAGTAGAAAGCGCTCACCACCAGAATCACGACGGGTGAGTCCTTCCTGTCCGCCCTGGAACACTGGGTCTCAGCCCTGGAAGAACTCCAGGAATCGAGCATGGAGACCCTGATTAATCAGCAGCTGCACCTTGAGGACATGGAGGACCAGAGCCGCAGGAACAATCTGTGACTCTGAGATCTTCCAGAGGCCACAGGAACTGAGGATCTAGCCGACACTGCCATTTCCATCTTCCGCAGTATAGAAGGGGTGCAATTACCGGATCATGTTGTTCTGGACTGGATCCATAGAGCACTGGGCCCCAAGCCGACGGATCACTTGAGACCCTGAGACGTGATCTGCAGACTCTACCACTATGTACACAAGGAGCACATCATCCGAAAAGCTTGGGAGGCAGGGGACTTGGAATTCGACGGGGTGGCCATTAAGATACTCCCAGATCTCTCCTGAGCTACTCTACAATGGAGAGCTGTGCTCAAGCCCCTACTAGATCTTGCCCGGCAGAGAGGAGCCACATACCGATGGGGATGCCCACTCTCGGTAACGTTCAGAAGAGATCAGAGATCATTTACCCTATGCTCACCGGAATCCCTACTGGCTCTCTTTTCCTTCCTTGGAGCTGAACCGTTTGCCGTGCCGAACTGGCTATCCCTCCTCCCATGACCACCCGGCCGGATGAACCCAACGGCGCAGAGAAGGGACCCCCCGCCCAGATAGCAGGGGAACCCCTGCCGACCCAGAGCGCCATCTCTGGAAGGTGCACATGAGTCATAAATCCCCTTCACCCTGAGCAATCTCCCTCCTGTTGCCTACAAACTGTGCGGCTGACATTATGCTCTACACTGACCCATCTAAACCGCCACCTACCTGCCTCCCCCTGGAACGGGGCCTTGACTCATTTACTGCCCCCTCTGAGCGGACTGTTGAGCCGCTATTCACAACTACTGAGCTGACTGCTGGGTTAACACAGGACCGTTCATTGTTACTAGCCATATCACGGCAGCCTGTTTTATACATTCCAAACCTGCCCACCAGTCACCTTGCCCGTTTGTGCGGGAACCCCAGCTACCCCCTCACTTCAACCTTTGGGGAGGCCGACCGGATGACTGTCCACCTGTAGAGGGTTGTCCGGGATTCGGAAGCTCCAAGAGGCATATCCACTGTGCTGTGTACGAATCCCTGAGGTAGGGAAAGACATTACTCCCAGCACTTAACGGAGTCTGCCACATACATCCTGAGAACCCGTATGCAAACCCGGCGGACAAGTACAGTCTTCTCCCCCTCCCCCTAGCCCTATGTTGTTGAGCTGCGGGACTTACATTGTGGGGGTTGGCGAGCCTTGGATGCCTTCAATCACCCATGGTAACACCACAGGGCTGCAGAGCAGAGACCCTTGCCTTCCCCTGCTTTGCGAGTTGCTATGTGGGCTATACTCGTTGGAGGTGGCCCGGCGTTGCTGCTATGCAGAACGGGGGAGGTGAGACTCGAAATGGAGGGGGAGACTCTTGCTAGTTACTCAAAGTTGCCTTTTGCTGCCTGTTATACTGCACCATGTTATAGTACTAAGTGTTTCCTCTCCTGGGGTTAAATGTTTGAACACATATATACAGTATATATATATATATATATATATATATATATATATATATATATATATATATATATATATTGGGTTGGGTGGGATGGTTGGGAGCTCACCTCTTGAGCCTGGTCTTACCCCTCCCCCAGATAAGGAAGCATATCCTCTTGGGGGGTGACTAACTGCCTCCTGGGGGTCATATGACATGTATATGGAATAGAGCGCAGGACATTAGGTCTGCTTCTCACAAACTAGTTTAATATTTTTGATTGCCTAATTTCTCTTCTCCACACCGCTTTTCCACCCATACTACCTTTTCTTTTCTTTCCTCTTACCTTTAGTTCCCCCCCCCCCCCTTTTTTTCTCTCTCCCACCACGACATGGCGCTGGATAGTATTAAAGTGGTGTCGCTAAATGCGAAAGGCCTCAACACGCCAGAGAAAAGACGCATACTATTAGATGACCTGAAACGGTCCCACATAGATATTGTCTTCATCCAAGAGACACACTTCAAACATGACAAACTCCCATTCCTGCAAAATAGATATTATCCTGTGACATACCATTCCACTAACCTGACTTCCAAATCTAAGGGGACCTCCATACTAATGTCCAGTAGAATACCCTGGAAATGCCAGAGTTCAAAGGTAGATCCAATGGGACTATATGTCTTCCTGAAGGGCCTAATGGGTGACATACAGGTAACACTAGCAACCATATATGCCCCCAATGACCTACAGGCCTAATTTCTGGGAGAAGCTTTGGAGAGGCTTCAGGAATTCAGGGAGGGCCAACTAATCCTGGGTGGAGATTTCAAGGCCCCCCTTGATTCCCTCAGTAGACACCTCTTCGGGCAAATCATCCATCCCACTGAGCCAATTCAGGTGCCTAGCTAAAACACTACACAAAAACCAACTGATAGATGTCTGGCACCCTTAGCATTCGGGAGAGCGTGACTACACATTCTACTCTACCATGCATAAGTTATATACCAGAATAGACTTTTTTTTAATTCCCCACACTCAGCTACACGCTGTTAGCACAACATCAATAGGCTATGGGATGTGGTCAGACCACGCACCAGTATTTCTAACATATAATCTGCCCGACCGCTCATCACCCAGACATAGATTTTGGAGGCTTAGTGAAAGTCTCCTGCAAATCCCTGAAGTACTGGCAGATGTGATTAGAACGTTAAACCTTTATTTTCAGGAAAGTGACCAACCAGACTGTGACCCGGGTATCCTGTGGGAAGCCCACAAAACGGTCATCAGAGGAATCCTCATCAAACATGGGGTCCGCAGTTAAAGAGAATGCACTGAACAGCTCTCCCAACTGCTGCATAGACTAGCCGCCACTGAAGCTAAACACAAACGCGTCCCCTCGCATTCGTCAGAGGCTGACTTAACAATAATATGGAAACAGATCAAGATAAAGAGCTAAGGCGACCATACAGTTTTGCCTGAATCAGGGAACAAATGTGGGAAACTGTTAGTAAAAATGGTCAGGGAGCACAAAGTCTCCATTTACATCCCACACATCATCATAACTGGTGGCCGAAAGGTGGTCCTTCCTACACATATCACTCAAGAGTTCAAAAGTTTTTACTCTCACCTGTATAACCTGCCACCGACAACATCACCCAATCTGACATGGAAGACTATATTACATCCTCTCAACTGCCCAATATTTCCGTGGACACCCGAGCAGAATTAGACTCCCTATATCCCTGACGGAACCTCAACAAGCTATAGGGACAATGAAACCAGGGAAAACCCCTGGTCCCGATGGCTATACCTTGGAATATTACAAGATGCTCCTCCAGATATTGGGTCCACGTATTAACACATTATTTAATGCGGTTGGTACTGGTGGGGTATTTGCCAGAGACACCCTAGGAGCTCATATCTCCGTGATCCACAAGTAAGGGAAAGACCCAGCGGCATGCAGCAGTTAAAGGCCCATATCACTTCTGAATGTGGACCTTAAGCTGTTCACTAAGATATTAGCAGCCCGACTTGCACAACATCTTCAGCAACTCATACATCTGGATCAGGTTGGGTTCATCCCATCTAGGGAGGCTAGAGACAGTACATCTAAAGTTCTGAATCTACTCTCTACTCCATGTAGCACGGTCCGCGAATACTCCATGAATATTTCTGAATACCGACACCGAAAAGGCATTTGACCGGGTAAACTGGGAATTTATGTTTGAGGTACTCAGAAATATTGGTCTGGGGGAGGTGATGCTCGGTCGGATAGCCGGAATATACTCCAACCTGACCGCTCGGGTAAAGGCGAATGGAGTCCTCGATGACCGTTTCCGAATTACAAACGGGACGAGACAAGGTTGCCCTTTGTCACCCCTCCTGTTTGCCCTCTCCCTAGAACCTTTCTTATTTACGTTCAGATTGAACCCAGACATACAAGGTGTCACAGTCGGACAGACGCAACATAAAATCTCTGCCTATGAGGACGACCTGATGTTTTCACTGACTAATACGGTTGGTGTCTTTGCTGAACCTTCTTAAAGAATTTGAAATATATGGGAAATTATCTAACCTAAGGATACATTTTTCTAAATCGGAGGCAATGGCATTAACAGGGTTCCACAGTAAAGGAGAAGCCTCCAGGTTCAGCCCTACCCGGAAGCAGCGGCACCTGACTCCACCCTGACGCGTTGCGTCACACCACACGTGACTTTATCAAAGGGTATCAAACGTCTAAATACTACACTATGGAGCCATTTCTGCTTTCTTTATCACCCATCTGAGGACAACTTTGGAGGACGGGAGGCTGTCAGTTGTAGAAGTCGCACTGCATGAAGTCAGTGTGTGTGGACTTTATTGTGTTATATTATTTATATATTAATAATATATGTATATATTATTTACGTTTGTTTCGGACACCCCATCCATTAGTTCACATATATTTTATATTTATTTTATTCTCAGTTATGTGATGTTTTTCATGGCCCTTATGGGTATGCACATTGCACTTTAAGGATTGGACCTATTGTCTATTTTCTGCACGTGATTATTTATATTTTGATCACTGTGTCATTTATTGTGTTCACCTTACTATTTATAGTATTTACATCATCATCCAGTTATTATTTACTTGATTTATGATTCTGAGAAGATCTGTTTGTCACCACTAGAAGTCGCACTGCATGCAGTTATCTGTGGATTTCATTGCAATATTTATATTTGTTTAGGATATTCCATTTATTAGTTCACATATATTTAATATTTATCTTATTTTTAGTTATGTGATGTTTTTCATGGCCCTTATGGGTATGCACATTGCACTTTAAGGATTGGATGTATCGTTGCTTTTTTGCACGTCAGTATTTATATTCTTCTTTCCACTGTGCCATTTATTGTGTTCACCTTATTATTTATAGTTCTACATCATCATCCAGTTATTATTCACTTTTGGGATTATTTGATATTGCCCTTTAGGTAAGTTAGCGCCACATATAATTATTTAAAGTATTTTTTGAGTTTTGTGAGTACACTTGTTTATGTAGGCGGCTTCCTGTGATATATTAGCAATTGTGGTTATTTGCACACTAGTTATATCTTCTGTTGTTTGTGCAACATCTCACAAAAATTCACAGATTTTCAGATCCCGAATGACCCGGCATGTATCTACTCTTTCCCCCAGAGTCTATAAAAAGTCTATACTACGTCACCTGACGAATGCAACCACTCCCTTGCTATGGAAACAACAGAACCCGCCAACTACAGCGCTTTGCCTGTGGACGGTGGAAGATATAAATAAAATGGAGGATCTGCTAATGTCAGCACAAGATAGACAGGAAACCTACAAGAAAACCTGGAATCTCTGGAATATGTTTATATATTCGGAGGATGATAAAGCCCTGTACGGGTCTTAAACTTCTAAAAATTAAATAAAAGACTAAAGATCTCTACTGACCTCTAAACGCCACCCCCCTCCCCTCCTTCCCCCCACCCCCCTTCTCTCTTTCTCTCTCTCTTTCCTGCTTTCTTTTTTAGCTACTTTTAACTAATCTATTCTTCTTTTTCTTTAGATAATATAATTGTTTAATGTTCAGGGACATGGGTTGCCCGCTATTCTTAATACTTATGTGTAAGTACACAGCAACACCGGAGAAGAGTAGTTGTAAGAGGACGGTAAAATGTCATTCCTGGAATCTCTACAATAAACACTAACTGTATTGATGTACGTTAATACCTGCTGTGACATGATACTAGGAGGCTGCAACCTCCACTGTTGATGGATACTACTCTATTCTGTGGGCTTGCCCTATTTTGAAAATTAATTAAAAAAAATATATTTTGCAAAAAAAAAAAAAAAGAAGGGAAATTACACAGTACATTGTTTCGAAAAAATACTGTGGGAAACAGTCCTGCATGCGGACAGTTTTCACCCAGTACCACTAAAAAACTCAATTTTGGGGTGTACCCAAGATGGCGACCGTGTCGGACGTCTAGGAGCAGAGCTCTGCACCAACAGAGGGAAATTAATCCTGCTGACTCATCCTGACTTGACTGAGTCCCCTCTAACCTCATCCATAGGCTCGGGTAGATGGTCCTGACTTGGAAGAGCAAGGGGGGTATTCGCAAACCACATCACAGGGAGCCCCGTTGCGATCCTCTGCTATGGCCGCACATGTGGAACAGACTTCCAACATGGCGACGCAAACCCCTTAGGCGGATCCATCGCTCATTGCAAATGACAAATTCTCGACACTCATGCAGGCTATCAATGGATGTCAAGCAGTATTTACCAGCAGAATTGAGAGCATAGCCTGATGAAGGAGCACGCATGCTCCGAACGCGAAGCACCGCCCGCCTCACCCCGCTCCCGGAAGTGAAGACGCAGGTCAGCACGGCGCTCCACGGAGGATCCATGACCGATATCCTGGCCGCCCGGAGGCTCTGAGGACCCTCGGCACCACCGGAACAGCTACCAGGACCCAGGTTACAGGACTCACATCCCAGGAACCCCTCCACTGGCCCGTGACACCCACATCCCCCGAGAGCACGCGGATGAAACTACTTTACATGCTGGTTTTTACCAGCAGAATTGACACCCTGCAGATCGAGATGGGACTCATAAGGAAGGACTGTAAAAAGATCCGGCGACTGGTGGGTGAGGTCGAGATCCACGTGAGGGACATGGAGGACATGGTGAGGGATCACATAGCTACCCTACACACAGTCCAGATTCGGCTGAAACACCTGGAGGCCAAGAAGGAAGACGCCGAGAATCGCAACCAGCGTAATAACGTACGGATAATTGGTCTCCCTGAAGGGACCAAGGGCCCTGATATTCCAGCCTTCACCGAACGTCTCCTCTATACACTTTTCCCACAGGCGCCCTTCTCATCATATTTCGTTGTGGAAAGGGCCCACAGGCCTCCTATCCGCGGCCCACCTGGAGCACCGCCGCACACATTCATTTTTAAATTAATGAATTTTAGAGATCGGGATCTTATACTCAGAGAGGCCAGGAAGATAGATGTTATCCGCCATGAGGCAGCCAGCCTCATGTTCTTTCCGGACTTCTCCATGGATACTCAAAAACGGAGGAAATCATTTGACGCGGTCAAACTATCCCTCAGACCCCGTAAAATCAAATACAGTATGATGTTCCCGGCACAACTAAGAGTGGCTGATGGTGAAACGGTCCAATTCTTTAATATGCCTGAAGAAGCAGCACAATGGGTGACTACTCTTCCGCGTGGCTGACTCGGAGATACTGTGAACATGAATCGGGTTCAGACCACGTTAGTTGATTCTGGTTATGTGACACCTTGTTTTTTCCCTTTTTTTTTCCTTTTTTGCCCCTGGAGACTGGGTGATTCTTTACTGAGCTGCATGTCTTACCTCTTTATTTTAATTGACTGCCACTTTTAAATGATGCTATATTGCGGGGCTGATGGATATAATGTTTACCTCCAGTGCCTTTCTGGCACGCACAGGGAGGGGATGAGGTGCTGGATGTTAGAGGCTGTTATCCTAGAACACTACCCAGACAGATACTGGACTGTTAATTATCCCTGTGCCTCAGAGGTGACTTCCATGTGTCTTATATGCCACTGCCCAAGGCGGGATGATATCCCTTCAGCCCTGCCCATGCAGTCAACTTTGTGATCACACCACCTAGACATGATGCTAGCCTAAGAAGACACACTGCTGCTTTCCAGCCCCAGAAGACTTGTTTGCCTGTTCATTTTAATGACCTGACCTCCTGCATGAGCAGCTTAAGTCTGTGCCCCTGGCTCAGCCAGGAGACTCATGAGCTTATCTTTGTCCCGCTCCGTTGGTGGCATCTCTGCTACACCCCTATACGCCGGGTGCCCGGGTGTTTTTAACCATGTTTGTTGGGAGGATCCAGGTGCACTCAAGTTGGAATGGATGCATAGGGTGGGGGGAGTTGGGGTTTCTGTTTGTTATCATTTTTTTGTTGTTTTTTATGCTTATAGTTTTTTAGGCTATATGTCCGCTAATGAAGGAATGACATTTCTATATGTATCACAGATGCTGCAGGTACATTGGCAATTGCCAATGAAAGGCTGGTGGTGGGTGTCCCCTCCGGGGGCAGTCTTCGGTGATCCAGATGCGGGACTGAGGTCCTCCAATATATCTCTATGCCCTCCCCTATGCCCCCCCGACAATGATTTCTTGGAATGTCCGGGGGATGAATTCCAAGATTAAATGTGCCCTAGTGTTTAAATTCCTTAAACAATATTCCCTTGATATATGCATTCTGCAGGAAACACACCTGGTGGGAGGCAGGGTCCTTAGTCTTAGTAGGCCCTGGGTTGGCCACTATTACCATGCCACCCACTCCACTCATGTTAAGGGAGTTAGTATTTTAATCTGTAAATCCCTTCCATTCACACTCCTGGACCTGCATCTGGATCCTGAAGGTAAATATGTGGTTCTCCACGCCAATGTTGATGGCATGCCTCTAATACTGGCTGGATTGTACAACCCTCCCCCAGCTTCCATTGGGCTCTTCCATAAAATAGCACAAATATTGGCTTCCCACTCAGTCACTGCTGTGATCTTAGCTGGGGATTTCAATATGGTACCATGCCCCAATAATAACAGAATGTCTCCAGACCCAGCTACAGACTCTCCACTCTCCCGTTGGGTGGAAACAATAGGCCTAACGGATGTCTGGAGATGGAAAAACCCAGGGATGAGGGTTTACACCTGTAGCTCTGCCACGTACAAGGCTATGTCGTGTATCAATCTTATATATGTCAGCAGCCTGGTCTTAGCTAGGGTATAAGAAGTCTCCGCTCTCCCTAGAGGGATTTCGGACCACTCACCTATCCTCCTGAAGCTAGGGCGGTCTCGGGTGACTGTCTGTAGCGCCTATCCAGATACTGGATTTCAGATGAGCCTGTGGTGGAATCGGCCATTATGGAATACTGGGCAATAGACCCTGATGGCACCGAGACACCGGCAAGATGGGAGGACTTCAAATCCTATCTCAAGCAACCATATAGATTGGCCATGGGCTCGGCATGCTCATCATCCCCCGGCTTCGCTTGCCCAGGCGGAAGCCACGGTCCAGAGGCTGGAGTCTGAATATGTCAGAGGTGGAGGGGGAAACCAGAGAAATGATTTGCTTGTGGCCCTTAGGGATGTTCAGCTCATCAGACTCTCCGCAGCAAACAAGAAGCTACTTTATCAATCACAAAGAGTGTTTGAGCAGGGCGAAAGGTCAGGCTGAATGCTGGCTTGGCTCTCTAGGGAGCCTACGGATACCACACACATAGCCAACATTAGGGATGGGTCGGGGAGGTTGCTGTCAGACCCGGGCGATATAAATGCATACTTTGCGGCCTACTATAGAGACTTATATTCCTCCAGAGTTGAATACACACCTGCAGAACTCCAATCCTTTCTGGACGGTTTACACTTCCCCACTCTGTCGGAAGATGCACGATTGCACTTAGAGGCCCCAATTACTCTAAGGGAGGTTCAGACAGTGGTGGCCTCTATGCAGGCCGGTAAGACCCCCGGGGATGATAGCCTTCCAGCGGAGTTCTTTAAGACACGCTGTGCTTCGCTGGCCGCCAGACTTAGGGGAGTCCTGTTAACATCCTTTGGAGAAAATACCCTGCCACCCTCTATGATGAGAGCTGTGATTGTGGTCATCCCCAAACCAGAGAAAGACCCAGAGATCTACCTGTCCTATAGACCAATTTCATTGTTAAATGTCGATGCCAAAATTCTGACTAAAGTACTTGCCAACTGTCTTAATGCAGTGATACTTTCCTTGATACATGGGGATCAGACTGGCTTTATGCCGGGGAAAGGTATAGACATTAATTTGAGATGTTTGTTCACGGTGATGGACCGGTTGGCTGGGAGGGGGGAAGAGGAAGCGATAGCATCACTAGATGCTGAAAAGGCCTTTGACTCGATGGAGTGGGACTACTTGTGGAGTTTACTCCGGAGGTTTGGCTTTGGCCCAACTTTTATAACCTGGCTTTGGAAGCTATATTTGGATCAGACGGCTAGGGTTCGGAAAAAAGGTATGCTTTCTGCATCGTTCCCACTCCACCAAGGTACCAGGCATAGGTGCCCCCTCTCCCCGGCTTTGTTCGCACTCACCATCGAGCCTCTGGCGATCCTCCTTCGATCCTTAATGAAGATTGCGGGCATATCTGTGCACTCCAATGTCATGAAAGTGTCTATGTATGCGGACGATACCCTTCTCTACCTTAGAGCCTCCCACCAATCTTTGTCGGCTGCCCTACAACTGAGACTCGTTTGGCAAATTTTCAGGTATTAGAATTAATTGGGACAAGTCAGTCCTCTTCTCCCTAAATTAAAGTACACCGCCTTCGAGCATCCTTGCCCCCCTCCAATGGGTTGATAGTTTTAAATATTTAGGTATCCAGATCCATAGACAACTGTCAAAGTACCTAGAATTCAATGTATACCCGATCCTCCAGAAGCTCATACAGAGGAGCTCAGTCTGGAAGAACTTGGCACTCACCCCTGTGGGACGAGTTAATTTACTCAAAATTACCTTCCTCCCTAAATTTCTCTACATCTTTAGAAACACCCCCATTATTATACCCAACTCCTTCTTTACAAAATTAGAACAAATGGTCACTTCATTTATATGGCAGGGGTCGGTACCGAGAATTGCTAGTTCCACGCTTCAGCTAGGATTGTCTGAAGGTGGCCTCACCCTCCCTAACTTTAGGAAATATTATTGGGCTGCGGTCCTTGTATCAGTACGGTGGTGGTTCACACAGGACCGATCCAATCCTTTGGTTAACCTAGAGGCAGCTATACTGGGTTCCTACTCCAACCTAAGTAACATAGTCTACAGGGGTCCTAGGTTCACCACGCAAATCACTACTCCCATGAGGACTACAGTACAGGTGTGGCAACAAGTCTCAAAACAAGTAGAGGAACCACAGACGTTCTCCCCCCACACACCCTTATGGGGCAATCCATCGTTATCTCATCTGTGGACGGTGCCTGACCCACAAGTTTGGGCCAGACATGGAGTGAGAACCCTGAGAGATGTTATGCCGGAGGGACGCTTGCTCCCTTTTGGAGGGCTGAGGGATAAGTTTGGGCTTCCCCCTGGATGTACTTTAGGTACCTATAATTAAGGCACGCTCTCAGGGCGCAATTCCCTGACCCTATTAAGGTCAAACCCCACTCGATAGAGAGGCTGCTTACATCTTGCATCATAGACAGAACATTATCTTCCATCTATCTTAGACTCACCTGCGTGGGCAGATCTGGGGCCAGTAGGGCCTTCTCAGCCTGGCAACGAGACCTTCCAGCACTGACTGAGGAGGATATGTCTGAGGGCCTACAACAGTTTATTCCTCTTATGATCTCCGCAAAAGATAGATTTGTTCAATTAAAATTCCTTCACAGGGTGTATTACAGCATTAATGTATCATACATCTGATGATAGGTGTCCTAAATGCAATAGAGACTTTGGCAATTACATACATATGGTGTGGCTTAGCCCAAGAATACAGGAATTCTGGCGGACTGTGGCTGCAGACATGACATCGATAAGTGGAGTGTGACAGACTCACCCGGGACAGAGGCTTTTGGAGGGGAGTGAATGCAAGCCTCTTGCCCACCGATTATGGGCCCTGGCATTTGGGGGAATGGTGCTCTCTGTGAGCTGTATGCCTGAGGACCCTGAGGTTGGTGTTACTTTGGATTCAGCTCCATGTCCCCCCAAGACACACAGACTCTGGGAACCCTTTATATGCCATATTAGAATAGTGACTGATTCATACCATTGGGACTCCTACTGTTAAATGCTAATGTCATCAATTCCAGCTACCTGTCTGTTGTCTGTTATAATGTGCTATTGTAAATAAGTCTAGTGTGGCTCTAAGAGTCTTTTCACCCATTGTTGTTTGTGTTAATTAACTCTGTTATTGTGTGAAGCTCGGTGACCACAAGTCTGGGCAAAAGGTCATATCTCTTAGTCACCTAGGCTGTATAAAGGATTAGATAATTAGCTCATGTTAATTAGGTTAGGTTTTAGTCATCCTGCTGTATATATTTATGTGAGATCTCAAATAAAAGATGAGTCCATGTTAGCAGTGAAACAAGTGTCGCCTTGTTTTGTGCTTTGTGAGCGGTTGGAATATCTGATATCTGTATCCAGACTGGGAGGAAGTGTTAAACTGACGGAAACACTCAAGCAGAGTGTGGGACATTCCGTGACATGGAGTATCTGTTGGGCTTGATCCCTTGATTTTATTGCTGGGTATCACGGACAATCTGCCCACAACTACCCATAACAAACTGTTCATCTTCTATACCGCTTTTTACGCTAGGAAAACAATATTGCTCCAGTGGAGGGCAGCAGAACCTCCCCGGGCTTCCACCTGGAGAGATTTGGTAAATGCTGTCCTCCCTCTCTACAAATTGACATATATGGGCCATAACTGACCTAAGAAATTTCACAAAATATGGTCAGCATGGGTGGAGGCCAGACGTCTCACGGTGTAGTTTTAGGTGGAGATCTCTCCCCGTCACTCCCATCCCTATACCTTTGGGGGATCCCCCCAGGTTCCCCTGTCCTGTAAAATCAGACAGTATTATTAATATCCCCCCTCCCCCCCGTTTTTTTTCTTATTGTCTTTGTTTTTGTTTTTTTCTCTCTATACCCCCCTCTCCCCCTCCGTAGACTATACCAACGGCTTCCAATACTGGTTTTCTTTAAGCTCTTGAAACTATACCATATATAGTATGTCCAATGATGAGGTCTCCTCGGGTTTGCTCTTAAGTAGATACCATACTCTCAAGCCAATCCGAGATGCAACCCCGAGGTTATACGTTTAACAGATGTACCTTGCCCTTTCCCACCAATAATGTCGTATGACTCTTATGGAAAGTTATATTATATTATTTAATGTTCATTATTGCAACCTGTAACACCTGCTATGCATAAAATGTAACTGATTGAAAAAATTGCAATTAACATTCCTTCTGTAAAAAAAAAAAAAATTCCATATGGGCAGTATTTGCGCCTTTGCAGAAACTTTTCAACTGATATTTTGTTCAATGAAGAAGCTACCAAACGTCAAAAAAGATTGATGGCAAGAGGTTATAGCAGATTTTGTCTGCGTAGAGCCTACAACCAGACCGGCGCAAAATTGCGGTCTGAATTGCTTTTCAAATCCAAGTCTAAAAAGATTTCTGATTCTGACACAACAAGGGTAATTATGGGCTAAACAACATGAAGAAATTAAAAAATAGTCCAAAAACATTGGACTATTCAACCCCCTTGTGACAAATCTTCCTTCAATAACATACAAACGAGCTACATCCAAAGGATAGACTAGTTCAGAGTGAGTTCAAAAATGAACACCAACGCAAAAGTCATTGTCCAATTTCTGGTTCTTTTCCATGTGGACACTGCTCCTTTTGCCCCCTCATGCAGAAGGAGAAAATCTCGAGCCTCTCCAATGGCGAAACTTTTAAACCATCACATTTTACGAACTGCTAAACCCGAGGTGTAGTTTGTCTAATGGTATGTGAATGTGGTGCATTCTACGTTGGCAAGACTAAACAGGAGTTTTGGTGCCGCATATCCCAACATGTGTATAGCATGAAAATTGGAAACTACCATCATCCAGTAGGAAGACATGCAGTAGTACAACACCGTTATAGAGTACCAAAAATCTAATTTATGGCATTGGATCTAATCCACATTCCTGATCGAGGAGGTGACTGAAATAAGACCTTGCTCCAGCTCGAGCAAAGGTGGGTCTTGAGACTTTGGGCAACCATGTTTCTGGACCTGAATGATTCCATTTCCTTTGCACCCTTTTTAAAGGGCTTCTCATCAGGCAAAACCCAGTGAAAATCTCATACTGCAACAGAGTGATCTGATGCTGTTTTCTATTATTTCATTATTATTTTAGTTTCTAATACATTACTGTATAGCCAGGAAAACATAATGTGATCTGTCTCTTTTAAAATAAATAATTAAAATAATAATATTGTTATATAGTTATGAATACATTTGAATGATTATTGTATTATATACAATCACCCTGTTTTGGCACATTGCCATTATGAAACATGTATTCCAATGTCGTTTTGCACAGAAATGTTTAATTTAATTGTGTTATCTGATTCTGCTTTCAGATCCCTGTGCCCTCCGGTTGTTTTGGCATTCCTGGGGTGATCCCGCCCTTATGCCCCGTACACACGGTTGGATTTTCCGATGGACAATGTCCGATCGGAGCGTGTTGTCGGAAATTCCGACCGTGTGTGGGCGCCATCGGACATTTTCCATCGGATTTTCCGACACACAAAGTTGGACAGCAGGAGATAAAATTTTCCGACAACAAAATCCGATCGCGTCAATTCCGACCGTGTGTGGCCTGTTCCGACGCACAAAGTGCCACGCATGCTCAGAAGAAATTCCGACACGGGACAGCTCGTTCTGGTAAACTTAGCGTTCGCAATGGATACAGCACTTTCGTCACGCTGCAATGTTCAAAATGGTTTAATACAGCGCACTCTCTTCTTCTTTATAATGTGACAAGAATTAAGTAGTTTTGCTGCTCGTATTCACACACACTTCTCACAGACTTTTATTTGTGTTTTTTTAGTGGGATTCCCTGAATATATTGTTATTAGTTGTCACATCTGACAGTTTGATATTTTTAAATTTTTTTTTATTTTGGATTTTAAGCCTTTTTTTTTCTTTAATGTTTGGATTTTTTCCAAGGCTGATCTTTGTTCAATGTTATTTTTATTTTTACTCCAGAATATTTTTGGGTGTGTTTTGTGTGTCAAGTTACCCCAACACCATTGATAACTTTTATTATTTAATCTCAAGGAGATAGTTTGTTGTTGGTGTCCCTTGTTCATTTCACATTGTATATTTGAAATGTACCTGAATCCTCACAAACCAACTGTCATTTTTGAAGTAAAACACATAGGAGAGTATAATTCAAAACAAACAAAGAGGAAGGCAACACTGGATCAACAAGAGAAATTAGCGAAGCCTGGAACCCCCACGGCAGACATCAATTCTTCAATATCAAAATTGGTGGCCTGAGGAGTCCATATGTAAGGGAGGGCAGTCTGGTCCAGGATTCACAGAGACTTGGATAGCAGCAGATGACATGTGTGTCCGCAGGCTGTGGTACCACAAGAGGCTGCATTTTTGGCCCAACAGACTGGATCCAGGGTCCTCACTGTCTGGTCTTCCTTTCACGCTTCATTCCCGGCTGTGGCTGTGCAGTTGGAGATGTGGCAGGAGGAGGAGTAGGAGCTGGAGGAGGAGTAGGACCTGAGGGAGGAGGAGGAGGACCATCCCAAAGCTGTGTGTGAGGTGTAATTTGGCCCCTCATACCTTTCTCCAGAGCCTCCGATATGAGGGCCTCACACATGGCTTTTTGGCCCTCCTCCATCCTCTGCATTTTATATGCAATGAAGGCAGCAATGTTCTCCTGCCTGGTGTGTGGTGCTCCCAGGACCTCTGTAGCCCTCCAAAAGAATGCTATAGCAGCCTCCTCTAGGGCACTCCTCCTACTGCCACTTTCTGTTTTCGGGGGGGTGGAGGGACCTTGATATCAGCCAACCGGCTCGGCCCAGCCACCTCATGGCTGAGACTTCCCTGTGTATGAAAAAGGGACATAGTTTTAGTTTTTGCATCATCAATCACAATCCTTAATTAGTACTCCCAACTAACATATAGTTCACATCATTGATTGGACAAGCAGAAATATTTAGAGGAATGCTATACCTGGCTCAATCTGGGCTCCTCCACATGTGGCCTGGAAGGCCCAGGTTGGGCGTCAGAAGCCTCAGCCGGGGGGGGAAGGAAGCGTGGAAGGAAGACTGGAGAGGGATGGCCTGGGTTCAGTCTGGCCTGCCAGAAAGTGCAGCCTGTCGTAGTACAACATCCTGGGGACATAGATGTCACCTGCTGCTCCGGATCTCTGCGAATCCAGGACTTTCTTGCACTCCCTCAGATATGTGCTCCTCAGGCCACCAATGAAAATCTTTAAATAACTGATGTCTGCCGTGGGGATCACCTGCTTCACAATTTCACACAATTGCTCCAGTGCTGCCTTCCTCTTTGCTTGGTTCTTGTAATGGGGGTGTTTCATCTCCCACAGACAGGGCAGCTCCCTTAGCATCTCTATGAATACTGAAATGAAGTCATTATCTTTCATTAAGATATCCATGTTCGCTGCAAGACACAACACAAGACAAAGCCTAATGTCACACAAAACTCTCCTAATCTTGTTACAATATAGGCCTCAATCTAGAAGCAGTATAGGCACAAGTTTGTTTCTTACCTTCGTTCTTACGATCGGCGCGTCCAATGCTCCTTCCTCCGCTCACAGATCAAACGTAATACGCACGCGTGTTACGCTTTATACACACTGCGCATGCGTGTGACTCTGCCCGCCCCTGACGTTCTTTCTAGTGTATTCCCCGCCCCTTTTCATTCGGCGCAGTGGGGGAAGAGCATGATGGCAGACATACAGCAGGTGCGGGCTAAGTGTAGCAACGAGGAGGAGGAGGAGGAAAGGGTGGATCCAGGCACGTCCCGATCCAGAAGGAGACGTTTTAAGGCCACAAATATGTCGTTTGGGGAGATGTTGGAGATGGTCGACATCATGAGGAAGTCTGACTATGACGGAAAATATGGGCCTTGCCCCAACTCGAACATCCGAAAGGCCAAGATCATGGCGAAAGTGGTCAGGAGTCTAGAGCGGAATTTCGGGGTATGAAGGTCTAAAGATCAGCTCAGGAAGCGGTGGTCGGACCTGAAGTTGAGAGAGCCAGAGCAGTACCGAAAGATCCGGAGAGTGCTGCAAAAAAGTAAGTAGTTGTGCTGTGTTCCTATTCTTTCTGTCTTTATTGCGTTCGTTCTGCTCCATATGCTTTTATTAGTTGAAACGTTTAAAAAGGTCAACTTTAATGTTCATGGGCACATTATTCGTTCGTATCAAACATTTTTCTTTTGGCCTCTAGAACACCATTGTTTAGGCCATATGCATTTTCACACATTTTTGGGGGCCTACTTGGATGCCAAATATTTGTTTGTGTAGATGGGTTTGTTACTAGAATGAAATGCAAACTAGATTGTGTGTAAGGAGAGGACACTGAGCATCTGTTTTCACATCTGGACACTGGAGCACTAGTGTTGGACCCCAGAACACCATTTTTATTAGGGGGGCCACACAGGTGCTCCAGTGTATACTATAGGGGGCTCTCCATCTGTGAAGCTTGTACCAAACAGGTAAAGTATTGCAGCTTGACAAAGGGCAATAAAAAATATACATCTTGGAACTCTGCTAAAATAGACAATTGTACCCCAATTCCAAGCAATGTTTCCTATTTCTAGTTCTGCCATCAAATATCTGTGTGCTAATTATACCATTTTTGTTTTACATAGGGGAGAAAAGACTCGGACACCCCTCATCCCAGGAGACCAGAGACCCCCCCCCTCTGGAAGAAGGGGAAATACCAACACAAGAAGAAGAGCAGGAGGAAGAAGAGGACGTGGTGGAGACTGGCACCACAACAGGTGAGTGTCTGCGACCACAGGCTCAGGTAAAAGAGATGGATGTTGGCAGATTTTTGAGACCTTTTTTTTTGTTCTTTATCTCTTTTTAGGTGATCGTGATCCAGAATGCTTTACATCTGAAAGTGCCTAGATACTGATCGGGGAGATCATGGGGTGTAATCTCCAATTGCAAAACATCCAGCAACAAATCAGTGATGTTATTAAAAAAAATAATAACATCATTGATATTTTGGGGTGAATTTTTACTTCATCTCCAGGGGACCTTGCTTTTGTATCAGGGTTCCACCGAAAATATAGGAGTGTAGAAAAGGTATTCTGAAAATAAAGGACAAAGATTTAAAAAATACCCTCCCTCCGAGACCTAAATTTATTTACAGAAGAGTGCCAGGATTAAGGAATATGATAGCCCCCAATGTACCAGATCCCCCCAAAAAACCCTCCACTTTTCTCGATGGATCAGAGTTTCACTATTGTACTAGGTGTAAAGCTTGCCATACTACCAAACAAGTAGGAAAGAAGACTAATATTATTAGACTTAAATTAACGAAAGATATACTGGTAATCCTATCAAAATTGTCCATAAATTCAGATCTCATTTAGCATCTTTATATTCTGCAAATAAAAATTTTAATGCTACAGAAGCAGACACTTTTTTCTCTCAACTAAAACTTCCGGAACCAAACCAAACCCAAGGACTTCATCTTGAAGAATCTATTTTGTTAGAAGATGTAAAAAATGCAATCAAAGAATTAAAATTAAATAAAAGGCCGGGCCCAGATGGCTTTTCAGCTTTATATTTCCATACATTCACTGATATACTATCCCCACCTCTAGTAAACGCATATAACTTAATACTAGAAGGATATTCCTTCTGACAGGAATCACTTATGGCAACCATATGTATGATCCCAAAACCTAATTTAGATAGTACTTCTTGCTTAAATCACCGTTCCATTTCTCTTTTAAACCTTGACATCAAAATATTAGCCAAAATAATAGCAATTCACCTTAATAAAATAGGAAATATAATTCATCGAGATCAAGTGGGATTTATACCAAATTGTCAAGCGGAGATAATATAAAAAGGGCAGTCCTTCTGGCACATATAGCAAAAACTAGACATATTCCCTCTTATTTCCTTTCCCTTGACATTAGGAAAGCGTTTGATTCAGTTTCATGGCCTTATTTATATTATACACTCCAAAAAATGGGGTTTCGGTCCTCATTTTATTACATGGGTTGCTGCACTTTATAACAAACCTCAAGCAGTAATAAAATACGCAGGTTATAAATCTGATACCTTTTTAATAGAAAGAGGCACACGTCAAGGATGTACTCTTTCCCTCCTTTTATTTGAATATTTTAATTGAACCCCTGGCCCAAAACATCAGATTAGATTCCAAAATAACTGGAATAGACCTAGGTGGATTTCAGCACAAACTTTGTATATTTGCAGACGATATTTTATTATTTTTATCATCTCCTCAGATTCCGGGTCCCAATCTTTTCTTAATAGATTCGCGAACATCTCAGGATTGATTATTAACCCCTAAAAAATCCCAAATATTGACTATATCTTTATCTTCTAACGAAATTTAGCTTACCTAGGTATAAAATTATCAGCTTCTATTTCTGACCTTTTTGCATCCAATTATCCACCTATTCTAAAACACGTAACAAATTTTATGAATCAATGGTCACACCTTCCAATATCCTGGCTAGGTAAGATTACTACAGTCAAAATGTCAATTCTTCCCAAATTATTATATTTATTTAGAGTTCTTCCAATTCCAATTCCTTCCTACTTCTTAAGAATAATTCAAAATAGAGTTTCAAAATGTATCTGGGGCTCATCTAAACCACGCATCCCTTCTCATACTTTATTTCTCCCTAAATTCTCAGGTGGTCTTGGCCTTCCAAATTTCGCAGCGTATTATAAAGCAGCTCAAATTGCAAGTTTAATAAAATATCACACAACACAGGAAACTCCCCTATGGGTATTTTTAGAAGCAACTGAATGTGATCCTCTTTCGATTGCAAACCTATTATGGCTTCGCCCCAAGGATCGACCGGGTTTACGACACCCTATAACTAAACATTCTCTTAACCTTTGGGATAGATGTAAATTCACACATCACCTCCAATCCCCTTATAGCCCTCTCCTATCCTTCATTAAAAATCCCGCTTTTTACCCAGCATGGGTCTCTCCTAAGTCCTTCAAAATATGGAATTCCTTAGACGGAACAAGGATATATAAATTCACCACTACCTCTGATATAATTGAATTTCCAGATCTCAGAGAGAAGTTTGGAATTCCTCAATCAAAAATATTTCGATACCTTCAAATAAAAAAAAATTTTACACTATTTTTAAACACAGACACCTCTCAAGCAACTCACCAATTTTGAAGCTTTTTGCTTAAAAGATCCTCTAGCTAAAGGTCAAATCTCCTCTATTTATTCACAACTTAATATTAATCATAACTCACTCAGACCAACATACACTCAGAGATGGGAGGAGGATTTGGGACGAACATTTAATAATACAGAATGGTCAAATATTTGGCAACCAACTAAATCTTCTTAACCTAATACCTTAGCGGTGGAAACAAATTATAAAGTCCTGACCGGATGGTATCTTGTAGACATGTGCATTCGTTTTCGTCCGAATGCATTTTCGTTGAATTTCAGGTATTTTCGTTATTGTTTTAACAAACGATAACGAAAGTGAAGAATCCGAAAAACAATTGATCCGACATAAACAAATGCTTTATTTTCATTTTCGTTGCTACAACAGTTTGATATAGATAGGAGATTCGACATGATGCTGACAATAACAATCTGTGTCCTTCAATCCTGTGGTCGAATGTGCTTAACCTTAACTCTATTAGTCCAAGATTATTCTACATAGAGAGAAAAGATTCCACATAGAGAGAAAAGATTCGACGTAGAGAGAAAAGATTCGACGTAGAGAGAAAAGATTCGACGTAGAGAGAAAAGATTCGACGTAGAGAGAAAAGATTCCATATAGAGAGAAAAGATTTGAGGTAGAGAGAAAAGATTTGACACGGTGGGGGAAGTAAAATAAAAATGATGATGATGATGAATGTTATTGGCTGATTGTAACCAAAGAGGAGGGGCAGTAAAATAGCTAGAACTAATACATGTACAGCCAACTTGCTTTCATTTACGATTATTGTGTCTGTTGAAAGTTCTAAGAAGATTCGACAGAGCAGCTAAACTATATGGCATCGTACAGTTTAGCTGCTCCGTCGAATCTTCTTTGAACATTCGACAGACACCATAAGCCTTCAATGACAGTTTCGACCTTAATTAATTTGGATTTTCGGACGAATGCAAGTTTTTAACAAAAAACGAAATAAAGAAAAACGAATTTCGAGAGTAACTAAATAAATTTATTTTTCGGACGAAAACGAAATTCCGAAATGAAATTTTTCAGTGTGCACATGTCTAGTATTTTGTGCCTTCTAGAGTTGCTAAATACACCCCTGAAAGTTCAGTGAATTGTTTTCGCGGATGTGCAGATTTAGGCACACAAATGCATGTCTGGTGGGATTGCCCTGTAGCTTAAATTTTTGGGAAAAAAATATTTGAAATTGCTACCACCTTATTCAAAAAAACAATACTCTGGAATTTCGGCCACGGCGTTATTTATTTTAAACCGGAAAATGTAACTCACATACAATTTAAGCTTTTTATCCAACTCACTACATCAGCTAAACAAACGTTAGCAAAAGCTTGGAAAACCTCGACCTTAGTAATGGCTGAGACTACATGTAGAATGAATAATTTTATGATTTACACTAAAATGGATGCCATTGATAATAATCTAATTCCTAAATTTAAAAATTGAAAATATCTGGAATCCATGGCTTAAATACGCTACAAAATCATCTAATGACGAACCGCTTCTAATGCCATGGTAGGGGATATAACTGCTAATTAGACAGATTTTGGTACTTGTCCATCCCCAAGTGATTTATTAACCTTAACTGGTGAACACCTTCCTATCCCCCCCTTGTTTCTCTACCTTTTTCTCTTAATCTTTATTATTCCTTTTTACTCTTTCTCTCTTTCTTATTTCTCATGTCAAAGTTACAAGAGTTGTAATTAATACTCTGCTCAAGTTCATCTATATTTTTTTCTTCCAATATTGATTCATATTATATTATTTTATATTTGAAGTAATATATTAATTCAATATATAGTACTTTTATTTCTCATAACCTTCTCTCTTATCTCATATAATGCAATGTATGTTTTGCATGCAATTTATTTAGAATTTCGCCCTGTAACAATTGACATACAGTGGGGACGGAAAGTATTCAGACCCCCTTACATTTTTCACTCTTTGTTATATTGCAGCCATTTTCTAAAATCATTTAAGTTCATTTTTTTTCCTCATTAATGTACACACAGCACCCCATATTGACAGAAAAACACAGAATTGCTGAAATTTTTGCAGATTTATTAAAAAAGAAAAACTGAAATATCACATGGTCCTAAGTATTCAGACCCTTTGCTCAGTATTTAGTAGAAGCACCCTTTTGATCTAATACAGCCATGAGTCTTTTTGGGAAAGATGCAACAAGTTTATCACACCTGGATTTGGGGATCCTCTGCCATTCCTCCTTGCGGATCCTCTCCAGTTCTGTCAGGTTGGATGGTAAACGTTGGTGGACAGCCATTTTTAGGTCTCTCCAGGGATGCTCAATTGGGTTTAAGTCAGGGCTCTGGCTGGGCCATTCAAGAACAGTCACAGAGTTATTGTGAAGCCACTCCTTTATTATTTTAGCTGTGTGCTTAGGGTCATTGTCTTGTTGGAAGGTAAACCTTCGGCCCAGTCTGAGGTCCTGAGCACTCTGGAGAAGGTTTCCGTCTAGGATATCCCTGTACTTGGCTGCATTTATCTTTCCCTCGATTGCAACCAGCCGTCCTGTCCCTGCAGCTGAAAAACACCCCCACAGCATGATGCTGCCACCACCATGCTTCACTGTTGGGACTGTATTGGACATGTGATGAGCAGTGCCTGGTTTTCTCCACACATACCGCTTAGAATTAAGGCCAAAAAGGTCTATCTTGGTCTCATCAAACCAGAGAATCTTATTTCTCACCATCTTGGAGTCCTTCTGGTGTTTTTTAGCAAACTCCATGCAGGCTTTCATGTGTCTTGTACTAGGAGAGGCTTCCGTCGGGCCACTCTGCCATAAAGCCACAACTGGTGGAGGGCTGCAGTGATGGTTGACTCTCTACAACTTTCTCCCATCTTCCGACTGCAACTCTGGAGCTCAGCCACAGTGATCTTTGGGTTCTTCTTTACCTCTCTCACCAAGGCTGTACTCCCCCGATAGCTCAGTTTGGCCGGACGGCCAGCTCTAGGAAGGGTTCTGGTCATCCCAAATGTCTTCCATTTAAGGATTATGGAGGCCGCTGTGCTCCTAGGAACCTTAAGTGTAGCAGAAATTTTTTTGTAACCTTGGCCAGATCTGTGCCTTGCTGCAATTCAGTCTCTGAGCTCTTCAGGCAGTTTCTTTGACGTCATGATTCTCATTTGCTCTGACATGCACTGTTAACTGTAAGATCTTATATAGACAGGTGTGTGGCTTTCCTAATCAAGTCCAATCAGTATAATCAAACACAGCTAGACTCAAATGAAGGTGTAGAACCATCTCAAGGATGATCAGAAGAAATGGACAGCACCTGAGTTATATATATGAGTGTCACAGCAAAGGGTCTGAATACTTAGGACCATGTGATATTTCAGTTTTTGTTTTTTAATAAATCTGCAAAAATGTCAATGTGAAATGGGAACCCAAACCGTAGATTTTAATTCTTCTATTTCTGAGAAATCATATTGCCAGTTACTGGACATATGTCAGGATCATGATTACTCAGTGTCCTGTCCTATAGTTGACCCACTTTACTTAAAATCTATTCCTGCAAAAATACATACCTTATATACTCGAGTATAAGCCAAGTTTTTCAGCACATTTTTTTGTGCTGAAAATGCCCCCCTCGGCTTATACTCGACTCAAGCACTTTTCTGCAGCAGAGAATGACATTTTCCGAACCGAATTTGGGACCCCGTATCTCAGAGCCATTTGGTGCTAGGAACAACCACTACAACATACCCAAAGCTGGGGCTCCTAGCACCAAGTGGCCCCAACATACAGGGCCCCAGAGTTGGTTCAAAAAATGTCATTCTCTGCTGCAGAAAAGTGCTTGACAAAATGACAAGATTCGCCTATGGTGGAATTGATCATAGTTGGGTTGAAGAAAAAAATAAAATTAAAGTTGCAAAGAGATTGTTTTTTTAGTCGGCGACGGACAATGTGATAGCCCAGGGGGTTTTCAGCTAAATACTGCACATAGACAATGATGGAACTGAGTCTAAAATTTATAATTAATTTTGAAACAGTGCAGGTGACTCAAACTACCTCGTCAGTTGCCACGGAAAAAAAATGGCATTTCAGAATTGCCTGGACCGCATTATTGAAGAAAAATAGGATGTTCAAGTTCTTGGAACCGATAAAAAAAATGAGAGAAGAATATAGCCAGATTTCACATCAGTACGACCTGTGGCACTACCTCAAATCTTTTTTAAAAACATTAGTAGAGGCCAGCAAGAAAGCTAGTTGTAAAGAGTTGCAATTTTGGCTATCTGCAGTAATAAACCACTTTTACTGGTGCAGTAGGCACTGTAAAGGAGATACTGAAATTTTCTGGAGCACATGGACATCCCTGCTGTACCATGTACACAACATACATGAGTGGGAGGAGGCTGATGAAAAAATGTACTGTCAGCATACTCCGATACATGACTCTGATGTCCATGTAGAATGGCTAATAAAACCCAGTGCAGCATTAAGCACTTGAGGATTTGGTGATGTCAACACCGAATCCTCAAGTGCCTTGAATGCTGTCGAAAACCGAAAATCGAAAAGTGCTATTGAAAACTTTCCTTCCAGTGTTCTTAAATATCGTAGCAAACAGTTACATTACAGGATGAACTCCATGGAGGCACGAACAAAGCTGGCCGTTCTATCACACAACAATAAATGTTGGCCGTTCACAAGACATAGTGCATAGACCAACAAAGAAAAGTGAAGAGCTGGGCACAAAAAGAACGTCTTTAGAGCACCCCCGCTCTAGGAAGAAATGGATAGTGTGTAAAATCTATGAGCCTGTATGCCATGATCGTTTTTTTAAAAATAATGAATTGTGAGTGTTGCTGCTGGGAAAATAACACCGACGTGGAAATCTAAAGAGGATCTTATGCCTGTAGCATCTTCAGAAAGACCAGAAAAAAAATATGCTGTGTCCATGCATGTCATGATTTCCCTGGCATAGGGAGGAAGATTCTATGGAATGAACGTATCAGTTAAAAACTAAACATTATTTTTTTTATTTATATACTTTATCTAAAATATTTAATCGAAATATTTATGTTATTAATTTTTTTTATTTATTTTTATATAAAATGTATATTTTATTTAATGAAAGTTATACTGTGTATAACATATCCGAATAATCTCTTTATCATTTTAGGTTGTACTTTTGAAAAATGCTTTCTGCAAGTAATGGTTTAATATGTAAATTTTAAACTTTTTGGACAACAGAAATTACTTTCAATAACTTTTTTTAATGCTCTAAATAATAAAAAAGGTGAGTTGATCCAATAAAAAGTGATTTCTTTTTTTAACTTAAATATATTGTTTCAAAAATAACAATTTACAATAGTTTGTTCCTTTGAAGACTCATTTACATTGTTAACCAATAAATTATTTTCATATGATAACAAATTATTTATTATTATTCATATATCATTTAATAATATTATATATATATATATATATATATATATATATATATATATATAAATATATAAATAAATAAGAGAGAGAGATACATACCCACATACACACACACACACATATATATATATATATATATATATATATATATATATATATATACTTAGACACATCTGTATAATATTATAATTTTTTATTCAAAGTCGTAGATATGTAGCGCTGATATTTTTGCCTGCTAATACAGTGTAACATCAAAAGTATAGATAATGCATACATTGATATTTGGCTTTCTCCAGTGGTGAAAAATGTGAATGGACTGAACTGCATGCTGGGTAGGTTATAAAAGGCTCTGCGCGGCCATCTTGGGTCTCTTCTGGACGCGTGGCCTACCTGCAAGGAGCTGTGAGGAGGTTCTCCAGAGAGCGTGGCCTACATAGTGTGGAGCGGAAGAACCAGTGACCCTGTCTTACACCTGCTTGCTGGAAGAGGTGTGTAACCAGATCGGGAAGGATCAAGAGGCACCTGTCGGAGCCATCGGAAGGTCCCAGTTCATCTCGCGGAACGGAGCGGTGTGACAGCACCGGCTGGCGGGAAGCAAGATTGAGACAACCGCAGCGGAGGTTCCCTATTCTTCCAGGCCTGGTTGGGTGAGAGGGTGGACCGCCCAAAGTTATTAACGCACTTTGTACACTCAGATTCATACCACAGTGTGCTGGGGCCTGTAGTTCTACAGGGGAGTATTAATTCTATTGGACTGAGTTTAAGCAGGCCTCAAGCCTATACTCCACTGAGAACTAACACTGTGAGGTTTAGAGACAGTTACTCCGGAGGCAGTTTAGGTGCTACATCACCAGAACCGTTCCAATTCTTATTCTAAGCCATTCTTTGTTGTTGAACCTTTTGGATTACAATATCTGCCACACAATAGCTAGCAGAAGACAGAAGACCAAAGCTCACATCTTTAATGCAAGGCCTTGCATCCTAAAATAAAAACACTGGACTGCATTATAAAACAGGGGGAGCTCCCTAGTTAATTATATTGTGGTATATCATCTTGTTCAAATACTGTGCAACATATTACAATTTTTTTTAGTGTCTGCACAGTGTGCTGGAAGTGGGAAGGTGCCCAGTGCTGAGGTTGTATTGCCTGAGCATTAGTCCCACTTGGAGACATGCCTGCAGGAGCAATCCAGGTAACTTGCTTGTGATAGTCATTCACAACTACTTGCTTCATTACTGTGTCAGAATTGTGTACCAATTATGGTTCTTGTGTTTGATATTTGAACCTGTTTTAGTAAAGTCATATTTTGGTTTAATACAATCTGTTGTGAGGTTTATTCATTCTCCAAACAGGTGTAGCAGTGTATACCCAGGTGACAACACAGGTAAAGTGCATATAATCTGTGATTATTCAATTGTCTTTTTATTGTTGGGTTTTACACTAACACTGCACCACAGCTGTGTCAGGGGGATTGAGCCAAGTTATAGGGGGTGTAAGAGCAGAGTACAGGCCCAATCAAATATCAGCAGCTCCTTCGGGGGTCAGTGCTACATGTGGAGGCTTGTCCGGGATCCTGTTACTTTGCAAGCAAACTCACCCCTTGGCGCCAGTATGGACCCCATCACAGTAGTCCAGTGGTGCAAAGCAGAAGGTGCTCGATCAGAAGCAAGCGTGGCAATTGAACTCGCAGGGTAAGACTGGGAAGTAAAACATGTTAAAGAAGTTGTGCAGGCATTGTCCCCAGATAGGAAGGCCTGGGTGATCGCTGTGATACCAGATTATGGGACCTCTCACGCCTATGCACTACTATAGTGGAGGAAAGGTGTCCCTGAAAATTTCCAAGGTACCAGTGTGAAACTGTCTGACAGAACCAAAATTTTGCCTGACACACCCAGAGAGACCAGGTGAAAGCCCTACCAGCTCCACATAGGTGAAATCGGTCAAAGCAAAAGTTCCCCCAGGTCACGTCCGACCACAGTTGAACCAGAGCTCTTTACTGCCTTAGGGAACTTCGTGGCAAAATGCCAGAAGGGCAACCTCACATACCCTGGAAATGCATACCAGAAACTCAGCATTTTCTCTGGAAGACAGCCCGTACCCCCAGAGGAAGGCAGCTTTGAAGAATGGTTGGAATAGACCACACAAGCCCTGGATGAATTGGATATCCCTGAGGCGCACAAGAAACAGAGGATCGCAGAGAGCCTAAGAGGGCCTGCTTCAGAAGCTATCCGAAACTTGAAGCTCAGAAAGAGATACTGCGTTGCTCAGGACTATTTAGACATCCTACAGGATGTGTTTGGGCGAACAGAGAAGGTTTCCAACCTGATCTATCAGTTGGAACACACTTATCAAAAAGAGGGAGAAAAGCTGTTAGAGTACATGAGGCGTTTGGATAAGATCATACACCAGATTTTGTTGAAAAAAGGGACTAGACCCCCGGAAGGTGGATGAAATCCGAGCCAAGCAAGTCCTGAGGGGCGCCCAGATACAGGTGGCACAGTTGATGGAAATGATGGCTCTGTTGGCTGCCGGGGGCACAATTCCCCTGGATGGAGGAATTCAAGTAAGCCCCACATTTGCGGAAAAATGCAAGTCCTGTTTCAACTGTGGAGGGGTTGGACATTACAGAGGAGTATGCCCAAGCCCAAAATCAGAAACAAAACACCAAAAGCCAGCGGAAAACTTCAGAGGGCCCCAGTGAGGGCGTCAACTGGGCGCCCTATTACAATAGCCAACTCCAAACCAACCCATACACACCAGACCCCTGGGACCACAGCTAAGACAAAGCGAAAAAAGGGAATTCCACGGAAGCCAAGTGTGAAGGTACAAGCCACCAAACAGGCCAAACGTGCCACTCCCCATGGATTCCCTCCCAAGGTAGTGGGACCTTCCCCAATTGTCCCCATCCAAGTAGAAGGGATCTACACTAAAGCCCTGTTGGATACTGGAGCTCAAGTGACTTTGTTATACAGAGACTTATATGAGAAACATCTCAAACACCTGCCACTCGAGGAATTGGAGATATGGGGCCTAGGGACCCAGAATTTCCCTTACGACGGCTACCTACCCATCAAGCTTACCTTCGACCCGAGTGTGGCAGGAAAGGCCGAAACCTTTGATACCTTGGCAGTGGTGTGTCCTCGCCCTCCAGGGGCTGATAGAAGTTCCCTTATCATTGGGACCAACACTGACCTGGTCCAAAGACTTCTAACACCACTTGTGCAGGAGAAGAGCACCTCAGCCACGAGTGTGCACCCTATGCTAACACAGCTGTACAAGGATCTAGTACAGGAGCAGAAGGCCCCACCAGAAGGAGTGGGAAAAATCTGGCGCCTAGACAGGAGTAGAAAGCTGGTGCAACCGGGTGAGGCAGTCTGCATAAAAGCCTCTATCAAGCTGAGTTGGAGACAGCCCGGCCCATTTGTCATCCTTGAGACGGATAGGCAGAAAGAAGATAAAAGCCTGGAAATAATCCCAGAAGTATTGTCGACAAAGGCACTGAAGAGAAGCAAAGGAAGAATCTCAGTGTCGGAAACACAACAGCCTCGCCTGTGAAGGTGCCAGCCAGAGTGCTGCTGGGAGAGGTAAATCAGGCAACCCCAGTCTCACCGTGTGGTATTGTGGGAGGACAAGAGGGAGAGATTCCCCTGGAAGAGTTCTACCCGAAGAACACACCCCTTACACCTGCTTGGATGGAGAGGGCCAAAACCCAGTTCCTGAGATGGAGAACAGTATAAATCACACAAATAGGAGACATGAAGGGAACACAAAGACACTGAATTTCAAAAGAGCCAACTTCCCTAAACTACAAACCTTGCTAAAAGGCATAAATTGGGATAAAATATTAGGAACAAAGAATACAGAGGAGAGATGGGTTTGCTTTAAGAGCATATTAAATAAGGGCATTAGCCAATGTATCCCATTGGGTAATAAATTTAAAAGAGCGAACTAACATCCTGGATGGCTTAACCCCAATGTAAAAATGCATATAAAAGCAAAGGAGAAGGCCTTCAAAAAAAACAAGGTTGAGGGATCATCCACAGCATTCAGAATTTATAAAGAATGCAATAAGAAATGTAAGGGTGCAATTAGGATGGCTAAGATAGAACATGAAAGACACATAGCGGAGGAGAGCAAAAAAAATCCCAAGAAATTCTTTAAGTATGTTAATAGTAAAAAAGGGAGGACAGACCATATTGGCCCCATAAAGAATGAGGAAGGACATCTGGTTACAAAGGATGGGGAGATGGCAGAGGTATTGAATTTATTCTTCTCCTCAGTCTTCACGAGTGAATCGGGGGGCTTCAGTAACCAAAACTGCAGTGTTTATCCTCATGACACAACACAGGAAGCACCTCCATGGTTAACAGAGGACGGAATTAAAATTAGACTTGAGAAACTTAACATTAATAAATCACCGGGACCAGATGGCTTGCATCCGAGGGTACTTAGGGAACTCAGTCAGGTGATTGCCAGACCGTTGTTCCTAATTTTTACAGACAGTCTATTGACTGGAATGGTACCAGCTGATTGGAGAAAAGCCAATGTAGCACCAATATTTAAAAAGGGCCCAAAAAACATCCCTGGGAATTACAGACCAGTTAGCCTAACATCAATAGTATGTAAACTCTTGGAGGGGATGATAAGGGACTATATACAAGATTTTAGTAATAAGAATGATATCATTAGCAGTAATCAGCATGGATTCATGAAGAATCGTTCTTGCCAAACCAATCTATTAACCTTCTATGAGGAGGTGAGTTGCCATCTAGATAAAGGAAGGCCCGTAGACGTGGTGTATCTGGATTTTGCAAAAGCATTTGACACAGTTCCCCATAAACGTTTACTGTACAAAATAAGGTGCGTTGGCATGGACCATAGGGTGAGTACATGGATTGAAAACTGGCTACAAGGGCGTGTTCAGAGGGTGGTGATAAATGGGGAGTACTCAGAATGGTCAGGGGTGGGTAGTGGGGTCCCCCAGGGTTCTGTGCTGGGACCAATCCTATTTAATTTGTTCATAAACGACCTGGAGGATGGGATAAACAGTTCCATCTCTGTATTTGCAGACGATACTAAGCTAAGCAGGGCAATAACTTCTCCGCAGGATGTGGAAATCTTGCAAAAAGACCTGAACAAATTAATGGGGTGGGCGACTACATGGCAAATGAGGTTCAATGTAGAAAAATGTAAAATAATGCATTTGGGTGGCAAAAATATGAATGCAATCTATACACTGGGGGGAGAACCTCTGGGGGAATCTAGGATGGAAAAGGACTTGGGGGTCCTAGTGGATGATAGGCTCAGCAATGGCATGCAATGCCAAGCTGCTGCTAATAAAGCAAACAGAATATTGGCATGCATTAAAAGGGGGATCAACTGCAGAGATAAAACAATAATTCTCCCGCTCTACAAGACTCTGGTCCGGCCGCACCTGGAGTATGCTGTCCAGTTCTGGGCACCAGTCCTCAGGAGGGACGTACTGGAAATGGAGCGAGTACAAAGAAGGGCAACAAAGCTAATAAAGGGTCTGGAGGATCTTAGTTATGAGGAAAGGTTGCGAGCACTGAACTTATTCTCTCTGGAGAAGAGACGCTTGAGAGGGGATATGATTTCAATTTACAAATACTGTACTGGTGACCCCACAATAGGGATAAAACTTTTTCGCAGAAGAGAGTTTAATAAGACTCGTGGCCACTCATTACAATTAGAAGAAAAGAGGTTTAACCTTAAACTACGTAGAGGGTTCTTTACTGTAAGAGCGGCAAGGATGTGGAATTCCCTTCCACAGGCGGTGGTCTCAGCGGGGAGCATTGATAGCTTCAAGAAACTATTAGATAATCACCTGAATGACCGCAATATACAGGGATATGTAATGTAATACTGACACATAATCACACACATAGGTTGGACTTGATGGACTTGTGTCTTTTTTCAACCTCACCTACTATGTAACTATGTAACTGCCTTTTCAAAAAGTGAGTTTGATGTGGGGCTTGCAAGGAGTGCTGAACACAAGATTTGGTTGGAGGAAGACAAACCCTTCCGAGAGAGGGTCAGACGGATTCCACTGGGAGATCTCGAAGACCTGAGGGAACAGCTGGCTGAGCTGAAGAGGACAGGGATTATCCGAGAGTCCCCGAGTCCATATGCCTCACCAATAGTAGTAGTGAGGAAGAAGAATTGTTGTGTATTGACTACAGGACACTGAACTGAAGGACCATTCCTGATCAATACACCACACCTCGGATAGAAGATGCCTTACAGAGCCTGTCAGGGGCGAAGTGGTTCAGCGTGCTGGATCTAAAAGGTGTATATTACCAGATCCCCATGTGCCCTGAAGATAGGGAGAAGACCACTTTCATTACCCCAGTAGGATTCTTTGAGTTCAATCGCATGCCACAAGGCCTGTCTGGGCCCGGGCAACTTTACAGAGATTGATGGAGAAGACTGTGGGCGACATGAACTTGATTGAGATGCTGGTGTACTTGGATGATGTCATACTGTTTGGCCGAACACTAGAAGAGCACAAAGAGAGCCTGGAGAAAGTCCTGAAAAGGCTCCATGATGAAGATCTGAAACTCTCAATGGAAAAGTGCCAGTTCTATTAACCCTCAGTAAACTACCTAGGACACATCATGTCTGCAGAAGGAGTAGCAACGGACCCTAAGAAGCTAGAAGTCGTTACCTCTTGACCCAGACCCACGAATGTAACCGTGCTTAGATCCTTCTTAGGCTTTTGTTCGTACTACCGGAGGTTTGTAGAAGGGTTTGCCAAGATAGCTCACCCACTTACTGAGCTTATGAAGAACCAAGAGTAAGCTGGTCTAGACTCAGAAAAACCGGGAAAACCGAAAGAGGGACCCAGGAAGAAGAAAGAGTCCATCCAGGATCAGTGGGCTCCGCAATGCGAAGAGACCTTCAGACAGCTGAAGTGGAGCCTTATCTCTGCTCCGGTCTAGGCCTATGCAGACCCTACCAAACCCTACGAACTGCACGTGGATGCCAGCCAAGACGGGCTGGGCGGAGTGCTTTACCAAGAACATGACAGGCATCTAAGGCCCATTGCCTATGTGAGCCGAAGTCTAGTCCCTGCTTAGAGGAACTACCCCACTCACTAACTTGAATTTCTAGCCTTGAAGTGGGCTGTGGTGGACAAGCTAAAAGATTACCTGTATGGTGCGGAGTTCGTGGTCAAAACGGACAACAACCCCCTCACATACTTGCTCACCACTGCAAAGCTGGATGCCACAGGACACAGATGATTGGCTGCCCTCTCGGCATTTACCTTCAGCCTGAAGTACAGACCAGGGGTTGGTAACCGAGATGCGGATGCATTGTCAAGAAGACCCCACTGTTCCCAGGGTCACCCAGAAGAATGGACCCAACTTGCCCCTGAAGGAGTAAGAGCTCTCTGCGAAGGGGCGGAACAGCAAGGAAAAGGCGGAACCAGAGCTGAAGAAGTCGGAGTGTCTGCCGCAGGAGTGCCTAAATGCTACTGTAATGTCACCCAGATCATAGAGGAGGGTCTACCCAAGCTATCTAGAAAGGACCTCCGGAGAGACCAACAGGAAGATCCACTCTGTAGCTTGGTATTGAAGGCCTTGGAGAGTCAATACCCCGATTTACTTCTTAAGAGCACTCAGAAGGAAGGGGGCCCCTCTGAAGATCCTGAAGAGAAGTGGCAACTGTTTCTGCCGGGGAAACACAGAGAAAAGGTACTGATCGCCTTGCATGATTAACATTGGCCATCTGGGATCAGAAAGGACTCTCCAGCTGGCAGGGGACAGGTTCTACTGGCCCTACATGAGGACCAAAGTGGAGAGCTACTGTCATTTATGCCTCAGGTGCATACAGAGGAAGACCCTACCCCAGCAAGCTGCCTCAATGGGCCACTTAGAGAGCCAAGGGTCAATGGATCTGGTCTGCATAGACTTCCTGTGTTTGGAATCCGACCTGAGTGGACAAGGAAACATCTTAGTAGTCCCCGATCATTTCACCCACTACGCCCAGGCATTTCTTACCAAAGATCAACAGGCATCTATGGTGGCAAAGGTTTTAGTGGAAAAGTTCTTCATCGACTATGGATTATGTCACGGACCTGGCCGGAACGGAGGCTGTTGGAGAGGACTGTGTGCGGGCCTCTTGCCCACCGATTATGGGCCCTAGCATTTGGGGGAATGGTGCTCTCTGTGAGCTGTATGCCTGGGGACCCTGGGGTTGGTGTTACTTTGGATTCAGCTCCATGTCCCCCCAAAACACACAGACTCTGGAACCCGTTATATGCCATATTAGAATGATAAGACTGAATTATACTGTTGGGACACATCCTGTGAGGAGATGCTAATGTCATCAACTCCACTCACCTGTCTGATGTCAGCTATAATGGGTTTAATGTAAATAAGTTTAGTCTAGGTTCTAAAGGTATTCAACTCATTGTTGTTTGTTCTAATTAACCCTGTGTTGATGTTTATGGTAATGTGTGTTAATTGAATGAGCTGATCACATTGTCCTCTATACAATGTAGGAGACGGGACGACTCCTATTGGAGCTCATGTTAATTAGGTTAATTAGGTTATGTTTGTATTGTTAATTGTAATTAGCTCCAGCTATTGTGTTTATATTCCTGTGTGAAGCTCGGTGACCACAAGTCTGGGCGAAAGGTCATGTCTTTAGCCACCTAGGCTGTATAAAAGATGAGATAATTAGCTCATGTTAATTAGGTTAGCTTTGAGTCAGCCTGGTGTATAAATGTGTGGGTTATCTCAAATAAAAAACAGTTCTGATGTACTCCAAGACTGGTGTTGTCTAGTTCTTGGGGTTCCTATAGCCAGATCCATTGGACTCGCGTTCCAGAACTTAGGAAGCGGTATATGACGGAAGCGGAGTGTGGGGCGTTCCGTGACATTGGTGGCAAGCAGCGGGAAAGCTTCCTGAAGTCTGGGACATCCAAACTTCCATCTGGATCCAAGGTCCAGATAGCAGGAGAGGAGAGGTACAGATACCAGCCGCCATGGATGAGGAATTCAGAAGGAGGTTGCGAGAGATGCAGATACAGCACAGAGGACCAGTATCGGAGCAGGTCCTGCTGGGATGGTGTGATTCTATTTGCTGCAAACTCTGGAAGGAAGCGCTAGCCCGTGAGCAGCGACACCAGGGAAAAGTTCTCCCCTCCATCCAGGAAAGGTACTGGTCGCAGTACGGACTGCGGGTGCGGTTTTTGGGAGAAAAACCACACAAGAAGCAGACAGCTGAATTAAGCAGGCTGGTCTGGGCAGAGATAAAGCTGGATGAGAGCTACAGAGCCCTCCGGTGGCATGTATCCCAAGCATGTCCCTGGATAGCGGATGACAGCCCAACGGAAGGCTTAAGCTACGGCGGCTTGGGACTGTTGTTTGTGAAGCTGACAGGGGACCCTAACTTTGGGAGTGATTTGGAGCGGCGGGTGGACAAAATCATGGATTTCAGAGAAGGGCTACTGAACATTTCGGAAGTGCACTGGGCACAGGAAGATTTGGAGTTTCTGGCCGTTCAGGAATGGGAGCTAGAGATCGCCTACAGACGGCTGCTAGACATTGCTCAGTGCCAGGGCTGGGCTCCCTTTGCCTGGGACTATCAGGAAATACCAGCTGAAGATCTGGTAACTGAACAGAGGGTCCAAGACCTCTGTCCCACACTTTTACCAATTCCAGAGACTGGGGATTTAATAGACGTTTCTGTAGAGGAGGAACCACCTGGCAAACCCCCAGCAGAAGTGCTGGCAACCGGACAGAGGGTCCAAGACCTCTGCCCCACACCTGCAGCAATTGTGGAGGCTCAGGCTGAGAAGATGGCAATCACTTCCCAGCAGCAGATACAGGGGGAGAAGGGAGAGGAGGTGTGTGTTGTCCCTCCCCAACAGTTGGCCAGGGTGGAGGAAGTGGGCTTTCCTCCCCAGCAAAGATCCGTGTACCTGGGAGACAGTACCATCGACATGTCGTCCCAGCAGCCAGATGAGGGAATGGAAAAGGAAGCAGCCGGCTCACCTCCCCAATGGCAGCTACACAGTTTGGGAGTGGAGGAAGCCAGCCTCCTGCCCCAACAGTTAGCCGGAGCAGAGGATGCGGAGTCCCCAGCAGAAGTGCTGGCAACAGGGCAGAGTGCTACCAACCTCTGCCCAGCACCGGCAACAACTTCAGAGTTCCAGGGAGGCGGGGCAGTCGGCCTCCCTCTCCAACAGTTAGCCGGAACAGATGGTGTGGGGTTTCCAGCAGAAGGGCTGGCAACAGGGCCGAGGACTGCTATACTCTGTCCTCAACTAACAGAGGATGGATTTCCTGTGAAGGTGGATGGGACTTCAGTCTCCACCTGTATACCCCAGGGATGCTGGGCAGTGGGCCCCGATCCCCAACAGCATGACAGAGTGAGCCCAGACACCCTGTCTTCTCTCCAGCGGCAGAAAGGATTCCAGGGAGAAAGGCCAGTCCAGGCCTCTCCCCAGCGGCAGATATGTTCTCTGAGAGAGGCAGAGGTTGGCTGGGTGAGTAATGCTTTGTTTGGAACAATTTATTTGGGGTACTGTGTGGGTACAGGCAGTAGAGGACTGGAGCTGTTTACTAACTTCGGAGTCAACCCGTCTGGGGTCTCCTCCTGTGTTAGTCTCCTGCCGAAAGGGGAGAAATGTCACGGACCTGGCCGGAACGGAGGCTGTTGGAGAGGACTGTGTGCGGGCCTCTTGCCCACCGATTATGGGCCCTAGCATTTGGGGGAATGGTGCTCTCTGTGAGCTGTATGCCTGGGGACCCTGGGGTTGGTGTTACTTTGGATTCAGCTCCATGTCCCCCCCAAAACACACAGACTCTGGAACCCGTTATATGCCATATTAGAATGATAAGACTGAATTATACTGTTGGGACACATCCTGTGAGGAGATGCTAATGTCATCAACTCCACTCACCTGTCTGATGTCAGCTATAATGGGTTTAATGTAAATAAGTTTAGTCTAGGTTCTAAAGGTATTCAACTCATTGTTGTTTGTTCTAATTAACCCTGTGTTGATGTTTATGGTAATGTGTGTTAATTGAATGAGCTGATCACATTGTCCTCTATACAATGTAGGAGACGGGACGACTCCTATTGGAGCTCATGTTAATTAGGTTAATTAGGTTATGTTTGTATTGTTAATTGTAATTAGCTCCAGCTATTGTGTTTATATTCCTGTGTGAAGCTCGGTGACCACAAGTCTGGGCGAAAGGTCATGTCTTTAGCCACCTAGGCTGTATAAAAGATGAGATAATTAGCTCATGTTAATTAGGTTAGCTTTGAGTCAGCCTGGTGTATAAATGTGTGGGTTATCTCAAATAAAAAACAGTTCTGATGTACTCCAAGACTGGTGTTGTCTAGTTCTTGGGGTTCCTATAGCCAGATCCATTGGACTCGCGTTCCAGAACTTAGGAAGCGGTATATGACGGAAGCACTCAAGCGGAGTGTGGGGCGTTCCGTGACAGATTACCTCAACGGATCCACTCAAACCAGGGAAGAGACTTTAAGAGTACTCTCATCAGAAGATTGCTGGATCTACTAGGTATTCAGAAGTCCAGGACTACTCCCTATGACCCACAAGAAGACCCGCAACCAGAGAGGTTTAAGAGAACTCTTCTCAACATGTTGGGGACTCTGGCCTCTGAACAAAAGCCACACTGGAGTAAGCACATCACCGCCTTGGTACACGCTTACAACAGCACCAGGAGTGATGCTACAGGATATCGTCTGATGTATGGACTAAAAGCCAGACTACCGGCAGACTTAGCATTCGGAACTTTCCTGGATCACACCTCAGAGACTTCCCATAGGGGGTATGTGGATAGGTTGTGGAGGAGTCTAAAGACTGCATACGAAAAAGCTCAAGCCACGTCAGACAACAGAGGAAGTAGGAACAAGAGGAACTTCGACCTCAAGGTACGGGTCCAGGATCTACAGCCTGGTGACCAAGTTTTGTTGAGAAATCTGGGCATACCAGGGAAACATATGTTAGCTGATCGCTGGAAATCGCAGCCATATGTTGTATGCAGAATGTTTCCACGGCTCCCAGTGTATGAGATCAGACCAGAGGGGAGCACTGGACCACTAAAGACCTGGCATCGGAACATCTTCTACTACTCACAGAAGCAGTCAGGATTACCTCACAGGAGAGACTACCAACTACATCTACAGCTGTACACCAACCAGTAAATAGGTCTCAGCCTGGATCCCTAACAGAGGAAGATAGTGGGGGTGAAGAAGTGGAAATAAACTGGCTGTGGCCATCTGAGATGTCAGAAGTTGATGTTGGTCCTTCACCTCACACAAGAGGAGAAGATAATGGGACTCTCAGGGCAGAAGCCCCAGAGTTTGTGCCAATCATTGGACACTCTGAAGAGCAATCGACTCCTAATAACACTGAAATACAAGAGTCTGAAATGCAGAGTAATGACACTTGTCCAAGAGTGGAGACCACACCTAAAAGGCAAAGAGCATTGGGTGAATGCTCTGAAGTGTTTCAAATTACCAGTAAAAGAAATTCTGAGATGTCTGGTCCCTCTAATGTCAATTCAGACAGGGACAAGCCCCTCTCACCCCTTGACACATCTGTACCAGACACCACAGTGTCAGCTGTGGGAACACAGAACAGTCTCCCATCATATGACAATTGGTGGGAGGCTCCTCTGTCAGTGTTATGCAATCGCCTAGAGGCAAAAATGTGTGGTAGAACTAATATTTTGAATATCTTTGGGGACCAAAGAGTTAAAGCAGGGTCAGTATGTAGTGCTGATATTTTTGCCTGCTAATACAGTGTAATGTAAAAAGTATAGATAATGCATACATTGATATTTGGCTCCCTCCAGTGGTGAAAAATGTGAATGGACTTCTTTTATTTAGCACTTAAAAATTTACAGAGTTCGGGGGCGCATGCGCGGACTCCTTCAAGATGGCTGCTTAAGCCCAGAGCTCCGCTCTGCCCTGACCACCCGGCGCACATAGCGGGGGAACCGGGACCCCGTGGACCATGACACCCACCTCAAGGCTGATAGGAAGAGCTGGGGAACAAACCTATGCCGGCCGGATCGTCCAGGAAGGACCTGGAACCTTTATTCAAAGCCTCGGCGGAGCGGGCCGAATTCAAGATGGCGGGCGCCATGCTGCACAGCGCACAGACAGCAGCAGAAAGCCCAGGAGAAAAACTTTCCTATGCAGCAGTGACCCGCTCTCTCCCCTCTGGGACCCCAGTGAGTAATCCTCAACATTTGGCTCAGTTCACAGCCCTCTCAGAGCACCATGCAGAACAGCCCATGACACCCCCCTCGCAGCCTTCTTCCCCTCACATTATAACCGGGCCTGAAATGGCGCTAACTCCAGCCCACACTATCCTCACAGCCCCTGACCTATTCTCCCAGCTATCAGCTCTGCTGGATAGAGGTCTGGCCCAAACTGCAGCCAAAATAACGGGCGACATTAGAGAGGACTTCCAGGCCCTGGGCTCCAGGATGGAGGCAATTGAGGATAAACTTGACCAGACCATCTCTAAAACCAGGCAGAACTCCAACCACATACAGGTCCTACAGGATCAACTGGACATTGCTCTCTCACGCATCGATGACCTTGAAAACAGGTCCAGAAGGGAAAACTTTAGGCTTAGAGGTCTCCCAGAATCTATAACCGACTCCACGATGGCAGTCCAAGACTTCATTAAACAACTTATCCCTGACATTCCTCCACATAAGCTGGAAATTGACCGCGCTCACAGGACATTAGGACTGCCGAGGAAAGATGGCCTCCCCAGGGATATTGTGGTCAAGCCACACTACTTCTCGGTTAAAGAAGAGGTGATGAAAAAGTGCAGATACCAACAGCCCCTCACGTGCAGAGGCCACGCCATACAAGTCTTTGCAGACATTTCACCTAACACAATACAAAAAAGGAGGGCGCTGAAGCCCCTACTCTCAGTATTGGCGCAAAACGAAATCAAATATAAATGGGCCTTCCCATTTGCACTCAAGTTTGACCACAGAGGCAAAACCTACTCTTTCCGCAGCTTCCCAGAAGGAGAACGGATCCTGTTAGACCTCCGCCTCATCTCGCAAGAGTCAGCTATGGACTTCAACAATTCTACGGCGGGGTCATACAAACGCCCATCCCCTGCAAGCCCCTTGCAACCCCTGTGGGAAAAACCTAAATACAAGCGCCCCAAAGAAGCCAAACCTCCATGATTCCTCGAGTCAAGAAGATGTTTGATGGACTATCCCTGATCTCTTTCTCCCTATGTTGGATCCAACATGAACCCGGTTGACTTTTCCCCCTTTTTTTTTTCCTTTTTATTGCTGGAGTGTTTTTTCCTTTGATCATCCCAGCACTAGATGGTCTGTGCTAGAAATTTTCTTTATTTTTGTGATCAGGGTGAGGGGGGGGAGGAGGGAGGGGTCGTGATGTCCCTTTTTTCTCCCCCACCTTATCCCTCTTTATCCTCTCATAATGAGAAAGCCACACACATATGTTTCTGGTCCGGGGTGGTCCCTTGGGGGTAATCCTAATGGGACTTACCTGGAGCGAGGTATTTTAAAGTGAACCAACTCGACCCTTAACACCACTTTATGAGCTAGGCCTCCAAGGCACAGGGTAACAGAGTGTGAACTCATGACTCCCCCTTATGTTGTGCCTGGGACGCAAAAATGGGTTTCATTTTGCATGGGCTATAGCCCAGGGAGCCCTCCTCACCCACCCAGAAATGTGTCCTGGGTGGGGGGGAGGAAGGTGGGGGAGAGAAGGGTGGGCGGGGTCCCCTTCGGTTCCCCAGGTCGGACTAGATCCGATCAGCAGTTTTATTATTCAGTAATTAACTAAGGTGCGCCGAGGTCGCGGCAGTTAGGCTGCACCTCCATTAATCCCGAGGACCAGATGATACTGGTCCCCTGGGTTAGGAATCCACCCTGTCAGCAGGGTTTGGACACTTCCTCCACTGTGAAGAGAGGTGTGCTCTGTTGCCATCACTGTTCACACAGGTCCCGAGAGGACTTGATCTTCCCTTCCTCCCCTCTTCCTATGATCTCTTCTCTACTATCTTCTCTAACTATTTATTTTCTTGTAGTTGGCGGTCTGCTGGGTTATACCCACTCACCCAGTAAGAAGCGAAAGGATGTCCTAATGGTCCCAACTTCGGTTCCCACTCTCCCACTGGAACAGGTAAGCGCTGAGAGATGGGGGGTGAGACCCCTACCTCTGCTTCATGGCTGACACTGATAATCTGACCTCCCTATTAAGGGTAGCCACACATAATACCCAAGGGCTGAACTCTCCTTCTAAAGGAAGGAAAGTACTTGATTTTATGAAATCCCGCAAGATTGATCTTTTATTTCTCCAAGAAACCCACTTCCCGATCCGGTACAAACCTAACTTTATCCATTCTCAGTTCCCATTGTTTTATTTAGCTAACGCGGAAGACAAGACCAGAGGGGTTGCTATCCTTATATCTAAAAATTGCAAATTCACGCTTCATAAGGTTCAACGAGATCCAGAGGGCAGGTACATCCTAGTTAAGGGTTCCGTAGAGGGCAGACTATATTCCCTAGTATCTTACTACGCCCCTAACAAAGGACAGCAAAAATTCTTTAGCTCAATGTTTAAGACACTCGGACCAATGCTTGAAGGCTCTGTAATTTTTGGGGGAGACTCCAATGTTGCCTTCGACCAGGGACTAGACAAATCTAAACCCCCAACCGCCCAAAACATCCGTCCGACTAAAACCAGCTCAAAAATAGCTAAGCTGTTTTATTTACAAGGACTCACTGATATTTGGAGGGAGTTAAACCCCACCAAAAAAGACTGCACTCATTTCTCCCATGCCCACCAATCCTATGCTCGTATTGACCATCTGCTAGTCTCGAATGACTTGATCCCGGCAGCCAAAAGATCACAAATTATTGACACGGTCTGGTCTGATCACTCCCTGTTAAGTGTTCTGTTAAATAACCAAACTCCACACCACAAGTACAGCCTTTGGAGACTAAAAGAAAACATCCTTTCTGACCCCGCCTGGAAAGTAGAAATTGAAAAGGCCATCACGGAATATTTTAATCAAAATGACATGGCAGACATCTACGCGGAAACCTTATGGGCAGCTCATAAGGCCACAATAAGAGGGAAACTAATACAAATAGCAGCTAAAATTAAAATAGAACACGGGATAGACATAGTCAACCTAGAAAATAAATTCCAAAAATTATGTGCGGAGCACAAGAGAGACCCTGCTTTAGTACCCATATCCCACTTGGATGCAGCACGCCTAGAATTAAACTTAGCTCTTACAGCTAAAGCGGACAAAAGTTTATCATGGCTAGGAGCAAGATATTACTACCAGAAGGATAGGGCTGGATCTCTCTTGGCATCCCGTCTCTCCCCGCGCCCTCGTTCATATACCTTCCCCAAAATCAAACTAGCGGGACAACCACTCACGACAAACCCACTGAAGGTCATGAAAGCCTTCCATGGATTTTATGCGGATCTATATAGCGAACATAAGGCAAGTAACCCCCAAACTCTAACGAAATTTCTGAATAATCTTCCGATTCCTACCCTATCGGCTGAACACAGAGATAGACTCGAAGCTCCACTTTCCGCTGCAGAAGTTCTAGCAGTTATTAAAAATCTTAAGAGGCGGTCGGCTCCGGGTCCAGACGGCTTCTCCGTACCATACTATAAAACCTTAGCAAATACCATAGCACCTTATCTTGCTAAATTCATTAACTTCAAAACCAAGGGAGAGCCTCCGGATCCGCAAATGAACGCTGCTTTCATAACCGTAATACCAAAGCCAGACAAAGACCAGGGAGAAGTATCCAACTACAGACCCATATCCCTGATCAATAACGATCTAAAAATTATGACTAAAATGATGGCAGACCGTTTGGCTTCCTTTATTGGATCTTATATCCATAAGGACCAAGTGGGGTTTATCCCGGGAAGGCAAGGTCCTGACCAAATCAGAAGAACGGTGGATGTTGTCTCCCTCCTGCAATCGGGCTGGGATGGTAGTAGGGCACAAAAGGGAATGCTGCTATCTCTAGATCTACAAAAAGCGTTCGACTCTGTGTCTTGGTCTTACCTATTCTCAATCATACAACAATGGGGTTTTGGCCCACGGTTCACAGGGTTACTACACTCCCTATACTCTAGCCCGGAAGCTAGAATCAAACTACAAGGACAACTCTCCGATCCCATTAAAATAGCTAGAGGGACCCGCCAAGGTTGCCCGCTCTCGCCTCTTATTTTTGCGATAGCGATTGAATCATTGGCAATTGCTATACGCACTAATCCGGACATAGCGGGGGTGAACTGTGGGCCAACAACACATAAATGCGGTCTATTTGCTGATGACCTCATTCTTTACATAACGTCACCAGTAACTTCCCTCCCAGTGCTATGTAAGCTCCTAGAAGACTTTGCACAGATCTCTGGTTTATTTGTTAACTACTCCAAGTCTCAGGCACTTAATGTGTCCCTCCCGTCAGCTTTGGTGTCGCGGTTGCAGGCGGAGTTCCGCTTTTCTTGGAGTGAGTCCAGCATTCGATACCTTGGAATCAATCTTACCCCCAAATTTGAACAGCTATACCAAGAAAACTACCCCCCCATATACAAAAAATTAGAATCCGATCTCAAACAATGGTCCCCACACCACATTTCCTGGCTCGGTAAAATAAATTCTGTAAAAATGACTCTGCTGCCGCGTCTCCTATATATTTTTAGAGCGCTTCCGATCGCCATACGGAAGGATCACCTCTCAGCATTCCAAAACAAGGTAGTAAAATTCATATGGGGATCGAAGGGGCATAGGCTCCCGAGAAGCACCCTATTCGGCCCAAGAAAAAAGGGGGGACTGGGACTTCCAAATCTCTTTTGGTACTACCAGGCGGCTAGACTAGCACAGATATCAACTGTTTATGCCAAAACAGCCAGACCTGATTGGGTAGAAATGGAAAGACAGGCAGTACCAACATTTACAATTGACTTCCTCCTCTGGTGCCCACCAAAGGCTAGGCCCCCGGTCTTGTCTCCCTCCTTATCACAATCTCTGACGTTGTGGGACACTCTCAGAAAGAGCCCTTCCTTGGTATCGCACAGCAAACATCTATCGCACATTTTCCGTAACCCCGCATTTCCCCCGGGTATGGACATAAAAGCCTTTCAGTGGTGGCTGGATAGGGGTATGTACCGGATCGGGAACTATTTTACCGCAGCGGGGCCGTGCTCCCTCAACCACTGTGTTAAACATCTGAGTCTCCCCAATTCGGAGAGGTTTAGGTTTTACCAAATTTCACATTTTCTCCAATCAATCTGGGTTGAGAAACCTGAACCACCGCAGTTCACCCCATACGAAATATGGTGTGGGGGACGCCTGGAGCAGAGGGGGGGAATTTCCTTAATCTACTCTTCGCTTGCTGCTACAGATAAGAAAGCAACGTTCATGCTGGCATGGGAGAGGGATTTGCAGGACACATGGGATCTAGATTTCTGGCATACGGCCTTCTTCAGACCATTCAAGGGCATTTATAATATATCCCTGATTGAAGCTAGCCTAAAAGTAATCACTAGATGGTACTTGACCCCCTCCCGGCTGGCTATGATGCATCCCTCGGTCTCCTCTCTCTGCTTCCGCGGATGTCACATGAAAGGTTCCATAATACATATATGGTGGGAATGTCCTAAAATCAGGACATTTTGGCAAAAAATATTTTACGCTATATCCAAAATAACAGGTAGGACCATTCCCAAGTCTCCTCTAACAGCTCTTCTCAACCATCCCATTCCAGGGATCTCAAAATCTTCACAGAAATTAGTATTTTTCGTTCTCCTGGGAGCCAAAATTACCCTTGCTAAAGCTTGGAAGAAGCCCTCAGTTTCTCTCATAGCAGCTAAACGGAAAGTGTCATGGATAATGGCTCAGGAGAAACTAGTAAGCTCTTTACTAGACATCTCAGCAAAGTTTGAGAGGACTTGGGATCCATGGTCCAAATACATAGGAATAAGGGAACATCCAAATTATTAGAAATAGACCCCTACTGGAGGTGGGGGCACCGAGCAGATGGCCAAACTCTTCTCTTTTCTGCACTTCACCTCCCTCCTTCTTACTCCTCCCTCTTCTCTCCTTCCCCAACCCCCCCTTTCCTTTTTTTTTTCTTTTCTTTGGTCTCTTGTTTCTTCTTCTCTTATTTCTCTCTCCCTGACTTTCCATACCTGGCAGGCATGAATAGAACTCACTCCCGCAGTGGATGCACACTGGAGTGAACTGTAGTAGAAAGTTTTACTTAATAGTTTGTCCCTGAGGCCTTCATACGAATAATAGCATCTTTATGCATCATGCCTAAGCAGCGGCTGTGCCAAAGGGATTGTTATGTTATGTTATGTTTTTTTTCTTTTTTTAAACTTGAAATGTTACCCGTTTAGCAAACTGTGTTTGCCACCAAACTCATTTGGTCAATGGGCCGAAATGTTCTTTGATTTCTTCTAATTCGCTAATGCCTCTCTAGGTCCTCAGGGCATTAGTAAATGGAACCCATTCCTCTATCCAGCACAGTGTGCTCCCATGAAGGGGTGCTGATGGTTGAATGGGATAGACACCCAAGGCCCACCCATTATGGCCGAAATAACAAGGACCCTGTAGGATCTGATATTAGAAATTTCCGTTTACAGCTAGTTGATGATGTAACTCTAGGGTATAAGTTGTTATAATGCAAAACATATCTCTGTAACAATGACATGTACTTCTCCTTTTATTTTTCTTTATGATCTGAAATGCACCTGATGCTTGGTCTTATAATTTGTCTTTCTGTCAAAATCCAATAAAAATCACTTAACAATAAAAAAAAAAAAAAAAAAAAAATTTACAGAGTTCTATAGGAAGTGACTTATGTTTACTTTGTGAATTGGACTGACCTACCACAATGCTAACTGATTTACCCAGGAACACTCAGTGACTGAACTGCATGCTGGGTAGGTTGTAAAAGGCTCCGCGCGGCCATCTTGGGTCTCTTCTGGACACATGGCCTGCCTGCAAGGAGCTGTGAGGAGGTTCTCCAGAGAGCGCGGCCTGCATCGTGCAGAGCGGAACAACCAGCGACCCTGTCTTACACTTGCTTGCTGGAAGAGGTGTGTGACCGGATCGGAAAGGATCCAGAGGCACCTGTCGGAGCCATTGGAAGGTCCTGGTTCATCTCGCGGAGCGGTGTGACGGCACCTGCTGGCGGGAAACAAGATTGAGACAACCGCAGCGGAGGTTCCCTAGTCTTCCTAGCCTGGTTGGGTGAGAGGGCAGACCGCCCAAAGTTATTAATGCACTTTGTGCACTCAGATTCATACCACAGTGTGCTGGGGCCTGTAGTTCTACGGAGGAGTATTAATTCTATTGGACTGAGTTTAAGCAGGCCTCAAGCCTATACTCCACTGAGAACTAACACTGTGAGGTTTAGAGACAGTTACACCGGAGGCAGTTTAGGTGCTACATCACCAGAACAGTTCCAATTCCTATTCTAAGCCATTCTTTGTTGTTGAACCTTTTGGATTACAATCTCTGCCACACAATAGCTAGCAGAAGACAGAAGACCAAAGCTCACATCTTTAATTCAATTAAATTGCATCCTAAAATAAAAACACTGGACTGCATTATAAAACAGGGGGGACTCCCTAGATAATTATATTATTATGGTATATCATCTTGTTCAAATACTGTGCAACATATTACAAATTTTATAGTGTCTGGACAGTGTGCTGGAAGTGGGAAGGTGCCCAGTGCTGAGGTTGTATTGCCTGAGCATTAGTCCCACTTGGAGACATGCCTGCAGGAGCAATCCAGGTAACTTTCTTGTGATAGTCATTCACAACTACTTGCTTCATTACTGTGTCAGAATTGTATACCAATTATGGTTCTTGTGTTTGATATTTGAACCTGTTTTAGTAAACTCATATTTTGGTTTAATACAATCTGTTGTGAGGTTTATTCATTCTCCAAACAGGTGTAGCAGTGTATACCCAGGTGACAACACAGGTAAAGTGTATATAATCTGTGATTAATCAATTGTCTTTTTATTGTTGGGTTTTACACTAACACTGCACCACAGCTGTGTTAAGGGGATTGAGCCAAGTCATAGGGGGTGTGAGAGCAGAGTACAGGCCCAATCAAATATCAGCAGCTCCTTCGGGGGTCAGTGCTACAGATACATTTCTCATATATCTTGCTTGTTAAAAATCCTTACTTACCATTGTAATGTGCTTTATTAGTTCTATTTCGTGTAATCTTGATAATAGATGAAAAAAAAATGAATAAAAAAATATTAAAAACTAATTTATAGAATTTTTTTTAATATGAACTGTGAACACAAATTTTAATGTAACATACATACTTAGTTTAAATTATGAAATATATATTTTAAGATGCCTAAAGTAATATTTAAAACCTTGCTAATTCATTGACAGAGCAGGATAATATTATAGCATTTTTTGAATTCCAAGGTCCATGATCCCTACTAACACCTAAAAGGTGGCAAATGTGTCACATGAGGGGAGGAGTAAATAAACTATCATTTTTGTTGATGGTTAAAACTGGGATTATAAAACATCAATAAAAAGAATCATAAACTTGATTCATGTAAAGAATTGTGTCTTTTCAAATACTGTCCTGCGGCCCAGTCTCTGAAGGGAGGGGATCATGCTCTGCCTTATGATGTCACAGTACATGTTGGCATTCATGGTTCCCTCAATGATCTGTAGCTCCCCAGTGCCGGTAGCACTCATCCAGCCCCAGACCATGACAGTCCCACCACCATGCTTGACTGTAGACAAGACACACTTGTCTTTGTACTCCTCACCTGGTTGCCGCGACACACGCTTGTCACCATCTGAACCAAATAAGTTAATCTTGGTCTCATCAGACCACATGACATGGTTCCAGTAATCCATGTCCTTAGTCTGCTTGTCTTCAGCAAACTGTTTGCGGGATTTCTTGTGCATCATCTTTAGAAGAGGCTTCCTTCTGGAACGACAGCCATGCAGACCAATTTGATGCAGTGTGCGGTGTATGGTCTGAGCACTGACAGACTTGACCCCCCACCCCTTCAACCTACAGCAATGCTGGTAGCACTCATACGCCAATTTTCATAAACTGTGTATATAACGCTGACATTTTGTACTGAACTCTTTAGGTTAACCATTGGGCGAGGCCTGTTCTCACTGGAAACAGTCCTGTGAAACCGCTGTAAGTTCTTTACCACCCTGTGCTGAAGCTCTTTTTCAAGGTCTTGGCAATCTACTTATGGCCTAGGTCAGGCATATACTAAATAAGTCCCTCAAGCTGTTTTGAATCTGCACAAGTGGTGAAACATTTGTAGAACTCTGATTCACAAATTTGACTAGGCATGATTGGAATTTTAATTCTTTTTTTTTTTTTTTTTTTTTTAAATAGTTTTTATTCAAGTTTTGTCAGTTTACAAAGATATACACCATGCTGATACATATCAGTAGATATCGTACATCAAAATATAAACCATAGATGCTAACATTTACTTACGTCTTTACATTCTTAATACAATTCCCTGAGATGAGAGGAATAAGACGAAGCAGGAAGGGCTATCTGCCCCGGCCAGCCACCCCATATGGGAGCTAACTGTGGCTTGACCGAGGCACAGCCTCCGCCTGCCTCTGTTTTAACAGCAGAATTAACCAGGTTATATCTGTTAGCGTTCTTGTAACAACAGCGTATATTTAGAAACTAGTAAAAGGAACTAAAGTGTAAATAATACAGGATCATTTCAGAAGCCATATGGAAAGGGATGGTCATGGGTGTTTTATCAGAAGAAATAAAAATCAGCAGATGTGGTTGCAATTATTTATGATAATTATCATACCACTTTATCCAACCTTGCCAACGTAGAAAAAATGCGTCATATTGTCCATTAATGGATGCTAGCATTTTTTCGTAAGTGTAATGCAAAGACAATGTAGTTATCGCCTCTTTTATGTCTGGAGGGTGCATCGATCTCCATTTTCTTAGTATTACTAATTTAGCCGCTAGGAATAAGTGGACAGTGAATTGTCTATGTAGTGGTGGGATGTCTTCTATACCTATGTTTAGGATAGCTAAGGATGAAGGATTCCGTATAGTTAAATTCGTTATTTAAAGCAGAATTGTGAGGATGTGAGACCAATATAACTTCAGGTGTGTACATCCCCATAGGATGTGGTAGATAGTGCCGGTTTGCCCACAATTTCTCCAGCAAGTGGATGGTGCGGAGCAATTGAATTTAGCTAGACGATATGGTGTTAAGTACCAACGCTGCATAATCTTATGTGAGAGTTCCCATAGGTTGGTGCTATTGGTGGCTGAGTGGATATATTGTATTCAAAACTGTAAGATATGTGGACAATTTAAACCGCCTCTGCCTCACATCAATCCGCGCCTTGGAATTACTCTGTAATCAACTGCAGCAGGTTCAAGCAGCTACTTTAAAAATTGAACATGTAATTAAACAATAAGACTAAAATCATAAATTATGCGAGCCAAGTCTCTGATTCGTTGTACTTATTGAAGCAGCGCTGAGTGTCCGATGTTAAAACACTTTATATAAAACAAATGCTGGAGAGACAGGAAAGTTTCAAACTAAAGATGTGGTCTGTGGTTATGAAGGTATACGTAGAAATCCTTCCACCAATAATGATCACCGCGTGAGGGGGTCGCCCCCCGTGAGATTGCACTCACCACAATTTTAGTAATCACAAGCCTTTGGATAATAATCTTTAAACTTGCCGTCTCCTTAGTTCAACCACCAGGTGGTGCAAGACCCTCTCGGTAAGTATAGCATGGGGAGAAAATGAAATGCCATATAGTGTAATATTGCTTAAGGATGTTTATTGAATAATACACAAAAACAGATTCCCCCTTTTTAAAAATGCGTACCAGATATAATAGGTTAAAAGAGCATGAAAAAAGTGCACTGTGCCTGTGTTATTCGTCCCCCGGGAGGTGTTCCGGACTGCGCGCTGTATACAGCTAGTGTTTTTCGCTTCCTGGTTACCTTCCGTGGAACGCACACGTCACTTCCGGTAGATTACGACCCTGACGCGTTTCGTCACTTCCGGACGTTATCAAAGGGCGTAATCTACCAATCGTGAGGCCGGCTTTAAATATCAGTAATGGATTTAAACAGCGAATAAGAAAGGCCGATCTGCCAGCCACTCCCACTTCATGATCAATGCTCCCAGAGCTGTCAGCAAAGGAAGACTCTGGCATACGATGCACTAACACTGTTTTAAAACCAATACTACCGACATCACTGGAAAGATTACAACTCATATGTCTTACTTACAAATATCTCTCATACTTTTTACCTTACATACTTATGTCATATGTAGCGTTTCTATACATCACCTACGCATAAATAAGGTACCATAAGAGATATGGAAAATCAATATACCAGACATATGCTTATTCTTAATGGTGAGAATGTAATAAAATAAAATAAAATATATAGCATCCTCCCTTGTATTTTACCCTATACTATTACAATATGCTGTTACACATCAATGGTGCGAGCCTTCCACCTGGATATGAATGGATGTGGGTGGTTTATTTACATAAATAAACAAATTACTTAATAAATTTACTGCATTGGTGGATTAATCTAATCTTAAAACATATTGAATAGGATTATATTATACATGGAGGATGCGTTACTATGGCTTTATATTTATTTATGAGAATCAAACTTCAATCCTTACACCTACTGTTCAAAACCAAATATAATCTAATAAAATTATAGAAATGGGTATGTATAAAATAATTATGTAATAATAGATGTCCAAATATATAAAATGAGAATAATATAATTTCTAAATTCATTATTGATATGGTATTCAAAATTTATATGATAAAGAAAAAATTATTAAAAATTTAAAAAATTATTAATAATTTAAAAATTATTGATATGGCTAATATTGAACTAAAAATCACTGACCTACAACAACAACTAGAGCCCATCAAAGACAGTCAGTTAATCATTGATTTTAACAATAGAGTCCAAAAAAGATTAGAAAAAGTAGATAAAGAAACACAAAAAAAGAAAATCAAAAAATATCACAGGGATCTGGAAGATTTTAAAACCAATCACATGTATTCTTGGCAGCCAGTTCCCAGTAACAAAGAAGGCACGGAGGGACCTATTCAGGGATCACAAGTCCCTACACAAGCACTGAAAATTCCCAATCCCATGTCTAATAATCATCATGTATACGAAAATGATTTTGTAGAAGACATTACATATTCTCCGAAAACCTCCACCCCTAAGTTTTCTACTCCCATACAAAGAAGGGGGGGAAAAGGAAGAGGTTTGAGGAAATATGGTAAACAAAGGGAAAATAATCATAAAGATCATCAGCTACCTGGGTTGTCTAGTGTACCATTATATAATAGATTTCAACCATTACAAGGGTACCAAACAAACTCAGAGCACTATGATCATCAACCTCAAACCCGTCCTTTTTTAGGAAGAGGGAGGGGCTTTCAGCGGAGGGGACGCGGGGGACCCCCACACAGAGGGAGACCCCCTTCGTACCCTCAAACCCCAAATCAGTACAGGAATCCACAGCCCCCATCTCAATACAGAGGCCCTCAACTTCAGACTCAACACAGAGGACTACAATCTTGGAATTATCTAAAAACACCTTATTGGAAGGAACAGCAACTACAAAAGAACCACCCTCAGCAATCAGCCTTAGACAAAAACAATACAGAGGCTGTAGGGCAGGATTTAGAATCCAAAAAAAGAAGAAGGGGGTCCGAGTAGGGGGTATTTTTAATTTGTCCAAAGTACAACTAACACAGAAAGAAACTAATATTTTAAACCTTGGTCTCAAATGTGGCTTGAAAAAGCCCATTAACAAGTTTGATGTCTTTATTGACGTTCACAAATACATTAGAAAATTGAACATCAAAAAATACTTCTTAGGTTGCAATCCTCCTCCTAGTACCGCTATTGTACATAAATCCAATGAAGTGATCAATAGTGGTTTGAAAAATAAGTCTCTGTTTAATCCTCTAAACAATCCAAATCATCAAGTGGAAGTCTTTAAAGGACTGATCTTACGAGATTTGGAACATCTTAAACCAAAGAAAGAAATAAACATGAGACATATCAGCAAAGGAATTTCCAGTCTAGAAAAAAGGAAAGAAATTATTATACGGCCAGCTGACAAGGGAGGAGGAGTGGTTATACTCCTGAAGGAGTTGTATCATGGCCAAATCATTGAGATGTTGTCTGATCAAGTGACATACAAACTCTTGGAGAACGATCCAACTAAAGCCTATAAAGATCAATTAAAAACCCTTGTGGAGATGGGATCGAAAAGTGGGGTTTTAAACGATAAAGAGAGGCGATATCTGGTACCTGCAAGTAACCGCATACCCACATTATACACCTTGCCCAAGATCCATAAAGACCCCAATAACCCCCCTGCAAGACCTATAGTAAATAGTATAGAATCAGTCTCTGCAAGAATGGGTCAGTATCTGGATTGCTTCCTGCAAAAGAGCGTAGTGAATACTCGGTCGTATTTGAGAGATACAAAAAGTTTCTTGAATTTTTTGCAGGTGGTGGATTTAAAGGACAAACCACAGGTTCTGTTGGTAACAGCCGATGTAGCGTCGTTGTATTCCATTATACAACATGACGACGCTTTATTGGCACTGAATTGGGCCCTCTGCCAAAGAGATGATTTACCTTTTAACCAAAAAGTTTTTTTAAGGAATGCTCTCGACTTTTGCCTCGGTCATAATTATTTTTGGTATGACAACAAATTTTACACACAACAGAGAGGCGTAGCGATGGGCGCAAAATTCGCGCCGAGTATTGCAAATCTCTTTATGGCAGAGTGGGAAGATAAGACAATTTTTAAAGATCAACGTCCGGAACTAATTTTTTATAAACGTTTTATTGACGATCTGTTTTTTATCTGGGCAGGATCAACAGAGTCACTTGAACAGTTTTTACAAGTTTTAAATTGCAATGATAATAATATTAGATTGACCTCTAACTGGCATAATGAAACGATTAATTTTTTAGATGTCACTATATATAGAAAGAATGATAAATTAGAGACCAAGGTGTTTTTTAAAAAAACCGATAGGAATAGCTATCTACCTATCACTAGTGGCCATCACCCTCTATGGCTTAAAAATATTCCGAAAGGACAGCTCATGAGGGTGAGAAGAAACTGTTCCGAAGACACGGAATTTCATCTACAATCAAAAATTCTGGTAGAAAGGTTAGAGGCTAGAGGATACAAATTAGAGACGCTACAGAAAGTGGTAGAAGAAGTTGCAGCTCTACCTAGAACAGAATGTCTACAAGAACCAAGCCAGGAGAGACTCTCTAAGAAAGTAAATGAACGAAACAATGAATGGGGATTTATCTCACAATTTCATTCCCAGTATAAAGAAGTCGAAGATATCTTTAGAGCACACTGGCACATCCTTTTAATGGACAAAAAATTGAATAATGTTCTTCCACCTGTACCTCAGTTTATCTATAGAAAATCTATGAATTTTGGAGATAGAGTAGTTAAAAAAGTCTTAGATCCCCCCCCAAAACCACAGACGTTCTGGGACCGCAATGGGTTCTTTGCGTGCAGAAAATGTAAAGCATGCAGAGAAGTCACCAGACCTCTGAGGGGTATCAATAACTTTATATCTCCAGTCAACAATCGCTCTTTTGATATAAAGCAATTCATCACGTGCAATAGCACTTATGTAGTTTACGCTCTAAGGTGTCCCTGCGGCCTGATGTATATAGGCCGTACCAAAAGATTGTTACGGATTAGGATTGCAGAGCACATTAACAACATTAAAAATGGTTATAAAGACCACAATGTGTCCCTGCATTTTAGGTTGAAACATAACAGGGATCCCAAGGGGTTGGAATTCTGGGGGATAGAGCACCTCCAAACCCACTGGAGAGGTATCAACCGTATTCGGGAACTATCGAAGCACGAAACCCGGTGGATTTATTCCGTAGATGTTCTTTCCCCCCGAGGCCTAAACATAGAGCTAGATATAAATTGCTTTATTAGTGATACATAACACACATTCTGTTATTTCTTAGAGTAAGTGCATACAGTCCCTGTTGATATATCTAATTATTTATTTACATAATTATTTTATACATACCCATTTCTATAATTTTATTAGATTATATTTGGTTTTGAACAGTAGGTGTAAGGATTGAAGTTTGATTCTCATAAATAAATATAAAGCCATAGTAACGCATCCTCCATGTATAATATAATCCTATTCAATATGTTTTAAGATTAGATTAATCCACCAATGTAGTAAATTTATTAAGTAATTTGTTTATTTATGTAAATAAACCACCCACATCCATTCATATCCAGGTGGAAGGCTCGCACCATTGATGTGTAACAGCATATTGTAATAGTATAGGGTAAAATACAAGGGAGGATGCTATATATTTTATTTTATTTTATTACATTCTCACCATTAAGAATAAGCATATGTCTGGTATATTGATTTTCCATATCTCTTATGGTACCTTATTTATGCGTAGGTGATGTATAGAAACGCTACATATGACATAAGTATGTAAGGTAAAAAGTATGAGAGATATTTGTAAGTAAGACATATGAGTTGTAATCTTTCCAGTGATGTCGGTAGTATTGGTTTTAAAACAGTGTTAGTGCATCGTATGCCAGAGTCTTCCTTTGCTGACAGCTCTGGGAGCATTGATCATGAAGTGGGAGTGGCTGGCAGATCGGCCTTTCTTATTCGCTGTTTAAATCCATTACTGATATTTAAAGCCGGCCTCACGATTGGTAGATTACGCCCTTTGATAACGTCCGGAAGTGACGAAACGCATCAGGGTCGTAATCTACCAGAAGTGACGTGTGCGTTCCACGGAAGGTAACCAGGAAGCGAAAAACACTAGCTGTATACAGCGCGCAGTCCGGAACACCTCCCGGGGGATGAATAACACAGGCACAGTGCACTTTTTTCATGCTCTTTTAACCTATTATATCTGGTACGCATTTTTAAAAAGGGGGAATCTGTTTTTGTGTATTATTCAATAAACATCCTTAAGCAATATTACACTATATGGCATTTCATTTTCTCCCTATGCTATACTTACCGAGAGGGTCTTGCACCACCTGGTGGTTGAACTAAGGAGACGGCAAGTTTAAAGATTATTATCCAAAGGCTTGTGATTACTAAAATTGTGGTGAGTGCAATCTCACGGGGGGCGACCCCCTCACGCGGTGATCATTATTGGTGGAAGGATTTCTACGTATACCTTCATAACCACAGACCACATCTTTAGTTTGAAACTTTCCTGTCTCTCCAGCATTTGTTTTATATAAAGTGTTTTAACATCGGACACTCAGCGCTGCTTCAATAAGTACAACGAATCAGAGACTTGGCTCGCATAATTTATGATTTTAGTCTTATTGTTTAATTACAGGATATATTGTATTGCTTTATGCCATTGTTGTGGGGAAAAGGTATCTTTGAGATCCCTTTCCCATGCTAGCATGGAATTTGTTTTGTTGAATATGTTTTTGTCATGGAGATAAGTGTAAAATAACGATATACCTCCTTTGCGAGGAAGTTTGGCTGTGAGATATACGTGGATTTGCCAGAATAATTTATAATTGACGTTATGTTTTTTGAGGTAAGTAGCAATTCTAAAGTGTTGAAAACGTTCCGAAGAGGGCAAATTATAAGTCGTTTGTAGAGCGTCGAACGAACTGACTTTAGTGTCGGAATGTAAGTCCGAAATCCAATGTATTCCCTTCGCTATCCATCTATTTAAGGGTATGTCTGGGATCAATAAAGCCAATGCTGACAGAGGGATCGGCAAGGATATAGTAGGGGAGGATCTGGATTTAGTTGTTATCAGTGTTTTCCATGAGTTTAGTGTTACTAGAGTCGGGAGGGAGATGTCAGAAGGTTAGACTGTAGGTGCAAAGAAGCTAACAAGTAATCATAGATGTTTCCTCCCGGTATGTTAGTTTGTTCAATAGAACTCCAAAGAGGCTGTTGGGGATGGGGGGAACCACCCTCTTAGTTGTGCTAGGATTGCAGCTAGATGGTAGTCAGCAAAAATTGGGAGGCCAACTCCTCCTGCTGTTTTGGTTTTACGAAGTTTGGTTAGAGCACTTCTGGCTTTTTTGCCATCCCATAAATATCTAGAAAGTATGGATTGTAAGGTATGAAAGTGTTGTCGTGGGACAGGGATGGGAACTGTACGAAATATATATAGTATTTGTGGCAGGATTTGCATTTTGAAGGCAGCCAGCCTGCCTGACCATGACAATGTGTGTTTTCTTAGGGATTGGAGACCTATTTGCAATGTACGTATTAACGGAAGGTAATTAGCGTGAAATAATTGTGAGGGGTAGGATGTTAGTTTAATCCCCAAGTAGGTTATTTCTTGTGAGTCCCATACGTAGGGGTATTTGTTTTGCAAAATTGTTTTATCAGATGTTGCTACTCCAAGATCCAATATATAAGATTTGGTTTCGTTCACCTTATAATATGATACCTTACCATAGTCATGTGAAAGTTGAGAGACGTGTTGTAGGGAAGACACCGGATTAGTTAACATGAGGATCACGTCGTCAGCAAAGAGACTTATGACGTGTTTATGGTTATTGAAAGTAAAACCTTGTATATTAGGGTTTTGTCTAATGCTGGCTGCAAGGGGCTCTATTAAGAGATTGAAAATGAGAGGGGATAATGGACAACCCTGGCGGGTGCCATTTGTGATCTTGAAAGGTTTAGATAGCATACCAGATGTGTATACCCTAGCTGATGGTGAGGTATATAGAGATAGTATTGCAGACAATATGTGACCTGTAAAACCAAATTTTTCCAAAGTGGTTGAGAGATATGTCCAGTGCACTCTGTCGAACGCCTTCTCTGCATCCAAAGCAAGAAGCAGAGAAGGCGTCCCTTGTTTCCTGGCTGTATGAATCACATCTATTAGTCTTCTAGTAGCATCAGAGGTTTGCCTACCTTTGGTGAATCCAGATTGATCTGGGTTGATTATAGTGGGGAGGATGTCAATAAGCCTCAATGCTATCATTTTGGTGTAAAGCTTGAGATCAGTATTCAATAAGGAAATCGGTCTGAAGTTTTGAGGGACATCCGGTGTCTTCCCTGGTTTAGGCAAGGTGACTATTAATGCTTCTAACATTTCAGGTGGAAAAGACGACGAAGCAGCAGCAGCCTCAAATACCCTTAGAAGGTGCGGTCCTAAATAGTGTTTAAAAGTCTTATAATATTCCCCTGTCAAACCGTCTGGTCCTGGAGATTTATTGATAGGAAGAGTATCAATTACTGTCAGTAGTTCAGATAGCGAGAAAGGGGAATTCAAAGCTTGAATATGAGAAGTGGAGAGTTTGGGTAGATTAATATTTTCTAAAAATTAATTTATAGTTCTTTGTGATGGCTGAACAATATGGTTGTCATGGTTAAGGTTGTATAGGGACCCGTAGTATTGCTAAATGCATTGGCAATGCCTTGGGAGTCAAATACTTTTTGTTTGGAAGTAGGGCTAATGAGGAAAGGTATTTTAGTCTTGAAGCGTTGGCCTCATAGTTTACGGGCCAATGCTTTGCCAGCTTTATTGCTAGTCGAATAGAAAAACATTTTTAGTCGTCGTTCCTTTTGTTCAAAGGAATGAAGTAATTCTAACCTGAGAGCGTGTCGCAGGTCTGTCAGTTTTTTGCTAACCTGGCTTGTAGGGTTTTTTTTGTCTATGTCTTCTAGAGCTTTGATATCTGCGTAAAGGGTATCAAGCCGCTGCTGCTTCTGTTTTTTAAGCTTTGTAGACAGTTGAATAAATATGCCTCTAATGTATGCCTTATGGGCATTCCAAAGCACAAACGGGTCATTTGTGGAAGAGGAATTGATCTGGAAGTAATCAGACAGATGGCTTTCTAGTGATTTCTTAGTAGTTGTGGATTGTAATACTTGAGGGCTTGCGCGCCATATGAATGCCCCATTAGTAGGATAATTGTCTCCTAGTGTTAAGAAGATAGAAGCGTGATCTGACCAAGTAATATTATTTATTTTAATATCGATTACTTTTTGAAGCAACCATTTGTCCATTAGAACCAGATCAATCCTCAAATAAGTGCAATGCCTGTGAGAGTAAAATGTAAAGTCCCGTTCGTTAGCATGTTTACAGCGCCAGCTATCGAATAGATCATGCGATCTGAGGAAAAAAATTCAGAGAAGGAGATTTTTTTGAGTAAGTCGAGGTAGAATCCATGCTGGGATCAGGGGTAATGTTAAAGTCTCCACAAAATATAAGGGAACCTTGTTGGATTTTTTTCAGTTTCTTCATCAACCTGTTCAGGAAATTAATTTGTTTGGTATTGGGAACATATACATTCACAAGAGTATAGCGGGTAGAATTTATATCACAGATAAGAATAAGGTATCTGCCTGCTATATCGGATATTTCGGAATGAAGGTGAAATGATATAGTGTCTTTGATAGCCACCATGACCCCTCTTTTTTTCGCATTCATATTGGAAAAAAAGTAGTGCTGAAAATTTCTCTGAGAGCATTTTTGTGGTGTTGCATGATGGAAGTGTGTTTCTTGAACGCACAGAATATCGCATTGAGAAGAGTCAGCGTCTTTCCAAAGAGATGCTCTCTTGGCAGGGTGATTTAAACCATGGGCATTGATGGATAATATTTTAACTGGCATCGCGTATATGGGAGGGTATGCTGTATGATGAAGTGGAGTAGTACTCACGCTTGATAGATGGTTTCTTTACCAGGATGACTTTGCGTCTGAAATGTCTTTCAGGATGGATAGGTTGGTCGCAGGATTGGTTTGATCCTTTCCATAATAGCATACACGGGTACGGCTCTGTAGGTGGTAGTTGATCCATAATAACTATACAAAACAAGCAACAGAACAAACGAAAAGGATAAAAAAGAAAGGTTACAGGGTGATAGGAGAATCCGCAGGGGGATTCGTGATCCATAAGCACTGTTCAGTAGGTTGGAGGGGTATTGGAAATATTTCCAAGTATGCCTTCGCCGGGGTATTGCGAGTATAATAATTGAGTGGGTCACTTAGGAGCAATCCGGTATTGGAGCCGGTTTTTTATCGCTCTTCTTCCGTTTCACCACCTGCCAGTCTGCCTGTATGTGTGAAGGAGGGTCGACTGATATGGGAGACGGACAGGTCTCTGACAGTATGCCCCACTGTCTGAGGATGTGTAGGCCTTCCTCCATAGTGGAGACCGTGGTGTTCACACCGTTATGAGTGATTGAGAGCGCAGCTGGATACTTCCATCTGTGAAGTATGTGATGGTTGCGTAGCGCTTTGGTAATGGTAGCTAGATTGCGGCGGTTTTGAAGGGTATGTCTAGACAGATCAGGGAGTATCTGAAGAGTGGCATATTGAGGTGGGCGCTGATCAGTGTTGCGGAAGGAGGCCAATATGGCTTCTTTTGCTTTATAAAAGTGGAGCCTTAATAGAACATCCCTGGGTACATCGTCTGGTAAAAAGGAAGGTTTAGGTATTCTATGCACCCTATCCACTGTGAGCTCCAACGCAGACATTTGAGGGAGCAGTGCCGTGAATAACTCTTGGACATATTGTGGTAGGTGTAGTGCAGGGACGGATTCAGGAATGCCTCTTACTTTTAGGTTATTCCTTCTGGATCTGTCTTCGAGGTCAGATAATTTGTCTTTAATCCAGGAGACTTCATCTGACTGGGTAGTATGAGCATCCACCATTGCATTGAAAGAGGATGCATGTGAATCTAGAGTAATCTCAATCTGATTTACCCTTTCACCTAGTGAATGCACTTCTGCCTGACATTTTTGCACTGTTTGCAGCATGTCCTGATGCAGAGATGATCTCAGTGACATTAGCATCTCCTTGAGGACAGTATCAGAGACTGGCTGTCCAGATGTAGGAAATCCCTCTATGGGATCAGGGGCTGCTGAGGCCTGTGGTTGTGAGGTAGTGTGAGCGCTTACCTCCATGTCATGCAGCGGCCTAGTATTCCGAGGAGCGGATGTCCTCTGTCTAGATTTAGCAGGGCTTCTGGTAGTCGGTGTGGACGCCGCTGAGGACGATCCGCTGTGTGGATGTCCTGGATCGGTGCCGCTCAGATCAGGAGGATAGGCCGTGGATGCGACCTGTTTCGAACCGCGCTTCGTCTGGGCGCCATTTTGGCTAGGCCGCACTGAGGTAAAGAACCCCAGCAGCTTGCGGAGCTGTGGCGGCGGTTCTTTTCTTCTCCGCGGCATCCCTGGAGGTGTAGTGAGCTCCGTTGTGGCAGATGGAGGATTTTATTTCGTCCAGATGCTCCGATGGAGACGGATTTCCCCGGCGAGGTGGCGGAGCTCAGACGCTAAGCGGCCATCTATGGGCTCGGACGCCACGCCCCTCGGAATTTTAATTCTTGAACGACTGGAGGGGACATAGCTTTGGAGATCCCTGGATAGATAGATAGATAGATAGATAGATAGATAGATAGATAGATAGATAGATAGATAGATAGATATTGCATTAATTTCAGTTATATTGTACATAATAGATTTTATACATATCATAAAAAGTAAACGGGGACGGAAAGTATTTTTCACTCTTTGTTTTCACTCTTTGTTATATTGCAGCCATTTGCTAAAATCATTTAAGTTCATTGTGTGTTTTTCTGTCAATATGGGGTGCTGTGTGTACATTAATGAGGAAAAAAAATGAACTTAAATGATTTTAGCAAATGGCTGCAGTATAACAAAAAAGTGAAAAATTTTAGTGCGCATGCGCGGGGCTCGCAAAATGGCCGCTAAAGCCTAGAGCTCCGCTCGCTCATGACACAGCAGCGCCCACAGCACTGTCCACGGCGCACCGAATGGCTTCAAATCAGCGGGAGACACTCTCCACAGTCCCGGCTACACCGCCATAAGACCAGGGCTCCGGTAAAACAAAATCTGAGGCCATAATTTGAGAAGGCAGGAATGGCCAGGACATCCAAGATGGCCACCGCAGCACAGGCACAGCCACAGACACAGGATCTATGCTCCACAGGCCAGGCGGACTACAGGTCAGAGCAACCCCACATCCCCCTACATTTCCCACCAGGAAGGCAAATGGGATTCCCACCAGCCATCACCCCTTCCCCAGCTTCCACAGAATCCCTCCTCGAGCACTCTCTAAATGACTATTCCCTGTCCCCCATGGGGCCTAACGCAGCGGGACAAACGGGCTACCCTCTTCATGACATCCTGGCCAGAGACCCTGTCTTTCACATGGACACCCTCTTCCACAGGTTCTCTGAGCTACTGGACAAAGGCCTGGCACAAACAGCTGCAAAAATCACAGGGGATCTAAAGGCTGACTTTATCAATTTAGGAGCCCGGATCGATACGATCGAACAAAAAATGGAGGAAACTGTAGCTATCACTAACCAAAATTCTAAGCACATCTGTACTGTGCAGGATCAACTTGACCTAGCCATGGCTCGTATTGACGAACTTGAGAATAGGTCTAGAAGATATAATAGCAGAATTTGTGGCCTACCGGAGACAATACAAAATGTTCCAGAAGCAGTGCAAGACCTGATTAAACAACTGATTCCCAACATTCCCCCGCACCGCCTTGAGCTGGACAGGGCCCACAGAGCCCTGGGGCCCCCCATAAAAGATGGCACCCCAAGAGATGTTATTGTCAAACCCCATCATTACACCGTGAAAGAAGAAGAGATGAGACAGGCCAGGTCTACTCACAAAGTGATGTGCCTGGGACACCAGGTGCAGATGTTTGCGGATCTCTCACCCTCCAAGATCCAGAGGAGGAGAGCATTAAAACCTCTACTTCACACTCTCACCCACAGAGACATAAAATACAGATGGGCCTTCCCGTTCATGGTTAAGTTCTCCGTTAAGGGGAAACATTACGCCTTCTCCTCCCTCCCAGAAGGAGAGAAACTTCTCTTGCACCTGAAAATCATAACCCAGGAAGCTGAGATGGACACCTCCAATGCCGGTGCTAGCTCCAACAAACGACCGACACCCACCAGCCCTCAATCTCTCTTGTGGTCCACAGGAAAAGCAAAGAAGGCCAAAGACAACAACCTAACCTGAAGCTAGTACTCATTTGGACTGCCTCACCTACATCCCGGACGTGCAGAAGAGACCAGAGGAATAGTTCCCCCAAATGTGGGGGGTCCCTCGTGCCTATAGCCTTAAGGCATGTTAGCCAAAAGAAAACAGGTGAAAAAAGAACCATTATAAACTCTGCGTTCAAGTATTATTAAGACAGACTAGGGATGGTGTTAGCCAAGTCTGTATGAATTAGAGACTGCTGCTATCACCAACCAAATGTGGGTGTGTTCCTCTGAATTCAAGTAGCATATATCAAAAAACAGAAGAAAAAGGGGAATTCTTCAGTGAGGAACATGCAGTAGTCAATTTTATAAATATAAATGTAAATTTTATTGAAACAATCACAATAATCACCAATCCGAAGATACACTGTAGAGACAGGTACCATCACCAATTAAAAAAGACAATTTTGTCATAGACATACGCAGATGGCCACCTCTCACAGCCAGAATCTCACACCAAGCAAATGAACTTCATTCATAAATTGTGCATAATGAATTACAACAATAGATTTAAATGCACTAGCATGCTAAAAGTCCTTTGTAATCAGAAGAGGACAGCTGGTTGGGGCAGATGAATGATGCTTGGGCAGTAGGGGAGTAAGGGACAGTAAGGCATGTTAGCCACCCGGGCCTCATTTTCTGAGTTTTCATTTTTTTTCTTGTTTTTTTTTTTTTTTTGTTTTGTCATCAGTTCTCCTTTCTCTTTTGTGGTATTATTGTTGCTGGATTTGCCCATAGCAGAGAAAGGAGGTCACAAGGCTGCTGAACCTTTCCGGATCGATAGTTACTCTTTCCCCACACCTTCCTAAGGGAAAGTTTAACCACTCTGTGCAAGGCTCCCTGACCGGTCCCCCAATGGACACTGCTGTGATAGAGAGGGGATTTGGGAGCTTAGGGGATATTGCATTCTGGGGAGGTGGGGGGCCCTATGCCAGTCAAGCTGTTTGGACACCGTGTTATAATATGAATGTTTTTTATTTTACCTAGAGGAACATGTTCTTTGAAGGGCGCCCTGTTTCGTGACGGAACACTTGCGCATCTGCCTAACCCTTAGACACCCGTTGGTCTCTGGGGGTTAGGTTGTCTGAGTCTAGAAGGGCCAGACATTATCTGATTGCTATCCTAGGGACACGGGGGGTTTCTCCTACCCCGTATCCTTTCTTTCTTTTCTAGGAGACCTTTTCTTATCTGTCCTCTTCTCCCTTCCCTCCTCCCTGCTCACAACAATATGCCTAACTTCACCTTGTGTTTCAGATATTGCACATACCTCCAAGTAAGTGCCCACTCAGACCCCAACGAGACAGAGCGAAGATCCCCCCGATGCTGTCCAGGTTGCAACGCGTCTACAGGTAAGTGAGGGTTGTTTCCGCTGCGTTCCACCCCATCTGCTCCATTGCTGATGGACCCAAAGTTGAACTCCACATAGCATCCCACAATGTCCAGGGACTTAACTCCCCGATGAAGAGGAGGAAGGTTTTAGACTACTACAAGTCTCTCAAGCTAGACATTCTCATGTTGCAAGAAACACATTTTCCCTCCTGGTATAGCCCTAAGTTCCTCCACCCACACTTCCTTTAGTTCTCCCTAGCGAGCGCTGACAATAAAACCAAGGGGGTTGCAATCTTAATATCCAAAAACTGCAAACTTGTAAAGATCTCTGAACATGCTGGCCCAGAAGGTATGTTCCTCCTGGTCAAGGGCATGGTGGGGGACCACCTGTACTCCCTGGTCTCCTACTATGCTCCAAATAGAGGACAAGCTAAATTTTTTCACTCACTAATGCGCATCCTCACTCAGAAACTGGAAGGGACGGTCATCTTTGGTGGAGTTTCAAACGTATCGTTCGATCGGGGGTTAGACAAGTCTAAACCCCCGCGGTCTCAACTAACACGCCCCACAAAAGAAAGCCTCAGAATCGCAAAGATGCTTCACGCCCACGGTTTAGCAGACACTTGGAGGGAACTCAATCCCACCAGAAGGGACTTCACCCATTACTCGCCCCCCCACAACACTTATGCGAGGATCGACCACATACTGACCCCATCCTCCCTCCTCCCATTAGTACACAGAGCCCACATCAGGGAGTCGGCCCTATCGGACTACTCCATTGTAATCATAACAATCAAAACAGGCGCCATGGGTGGGTCTAGAGGACATTGGAGACTTAATGAGTCATTGCTATCTGATCCCATCAGAGTCACAGAAATTGAAAAAGCCCTACAAGAGTACTTTGCACTCAATAAAACAGAGGAAACCTCCCCAGAACTGCTCTGGACCACGCATAAAGATTCATAAGGGGCAAGCGTATTCAGATCTCCACACGGGCCGACATAACTCGGTTAGACAGGGAATACACCGAACTTAACGCTTTACAAAAAAAAGATCCATCCACCTGCTTGCCTTTGTGGGGAACGCGCTGCGCGGTCTCGGGGAGGACTCCTGTGGCTATTGGCCGTTGTTCTCAGACAGGTGTGTGGATGATGTTTATACTATGGCTAGTGATCCCTTGGAAGGATTTCATGAAGTGAATCTCGCATCACCCACAACTCCAGATGTCGGTGTTATTGATGTAAAGCCTCAGGAACCAACTACCTCACCTAATGTTGTCTATAGACATTTAAGTGTCACTTCAAACCCTTCACAACAAAACTCATTGAATGCATCCGACCTACCTACACAACCTGTGTATTCTTCACCAAGACACTTAAGTTGCTGCAATGCTACAGGGAGAAGCTCCAGCTTATCAGATACTTTGTCATGTTCTACCTCTGGATGTCAGACATGTTCACCCAAACACAGTCAGAGGAAGGACAGCAACCGTGCAGAGAGGGAGTTTTTGCAGGGAGCAACACTGACCGATGTAGTGGACGGGCCAGATGATGTGCTTAATTGGAGTACAGACAGCATGTCCCGCCTGCGGAGTCCATCTGTTCTAGAAGTCAGAGAAAAAGGATATCAATGACTAAAGAAGGAGCTTGCTAAAGCCCAGAGAGAGCTGAAACTAAAAGATGAAGAATGTGAGAGACTTTCTAAAGTGCGGGACCAACTTGGCCAGGAGCTAGAAGAGCTTACAGCTAGTCTGTTTGAAGAAGCACATAAAATGGTACGAGAAGCAAATGTTAAACAAGCCACAGCAAAGAAACAGCTTAAAGAAGCACATGGGAAGATTGATGCACTACAGGCAGAAGTTGCAGCTTTGAAGTCTATTCTGTCAACATCCCCAACTTCCCCCACAAAAGAACTACAGCCCGGAGGGAAGGCTCCGTTCAATAAAGGCCATGTCCGAAACAAAAGCACTAGCAGTGCTATGGGTGGCAGCACTATGGACCTCAATGTAATGCAGCCAATAGTGAAGAAATCTAAAGAGGTTGATTTAACACTTTACCAAGAATTCAAAGTGTGGAAAGAAGAGCCTTTGATGGACAGAACAAGTACATTCTTAAAAAGAATGTATCAAGAGGATATATGTCCCTGTTTAACATTCCCCAAAAATGAGCTGGCTGCAGCTGTCCTGGAAGCTGTTGAAAACAACACCTTGAGCATTGAACCTGCAGGGCTGCAGCCTGTAAGATTTGTCAAAGCTTTAGCTGTTGAATGTGGAGGACCAAAGAAATGTGCTTTGAGTGGTCAAACCAAGACTTGTAAGCACAGGATTAAGCTTGGAGACTCCAGCAATTATTACTATATTTCTCCATGTTGTACATTTAGGATTACCTCTATAAGTACCGTATTTATCGGCGTATAACACGCGCCAGTGTATAACATGCACCCCAAGTTTAGGAGGGAATTTTAAGGAAAAAAACTTTTAGGAGGGAAGTTTAAGGGAAAAAAAAAAACTTACATTAAAATGCCCATCAATGCAGCCTTATCGTGTCCATCTGCAGCCTTTTCAGTGTCAGTGCAGCCTTGCCCCAGTGTCCATTGCAGCCTTGTCAGTGCAGATTTGCCCCAGTGCAGCCTTGCCCCAGTGCAGCCTTGCCCCAGTGCAGCCTTGCCCCAGTTCAACCTTGCCCCAGTGCAACCTTGCCCCAGTGCAGCCTTGCCCCAGTGCAGCCTTGCCCCAGTGCAGCTTTGCCGCCGACATACACATAGCGTGTAGATTTAAAAATGGCGCAGCGGAGTTCACAGGTACTCGGCTCTGCTGAACGAGCGCCGCCAAGATCACAGTGACTGGGCAGAGCCGAGATACACATAGCCGAGTGTACTCTCGGCTCTTCTCGGCGCCGCTCACAGTCACACCCAGTCCCGCCCTATGATGGACATAACATAGGTCCAATGGCGGGACTGGGCGTGACTGTAAGCGGCGCCGAGAAGTGCCGAGAACCTGCGAACTCCGCGGCGCCATTTTAAAATCTACACGCTATGTGTATGTCGGCGGCGATCGCCGCGATTGCGGCGATCGCTCGCAATTAGTGGGGATCGGCATATAACAGGCACCCACGATTTTAAGGTGAAAAAAGTGTGTGTTATATGCCGATAAATACGGTAATTTCTTCACATATATTCGGTACATTCATCAAGGACTTGTAAAGCAGCAGGATGTTGACCAGATGTTCTGGGAGGTCATGCAACTGAGAAAAGAGATGTCTCGAGCGAAACTTGGATTTTTCAAAGAAGAACTTTAAAACACTAATGGATTGTACTTGGACTTAATATCTTCCATATTAGTTAGATGGAAGAAATGATATAACACAGGGTTTTGTTTGTCACTGAGATGACACAATATCTATCCTCTGTACTCTGCAAACTACACTGTATGAAACTGGCCTATCCTGTGTGTGCACTACTGACAGTTTATTCCTGAGGACTCTTGCAGACATTAATATCTGTAAATTATTGGTGAAACATGCAAATTTCAAGAAATATAGTGTAGTTTGAAATGTAAAAAAAAAAAAATAAGATCCATCCAAGACCCCTAACACTCTCATTGATAAAGCCAGATTAGACCTCAATCTATCACTCACAGCCAGGGCCTAAAAGTCCATTCGCTGGAGCGGACATAAATTTTACTCGCAGGCAGACAAAATGGGTCCCCTATTAGCGGCCAGACTATCCCCTCCCATCAAGATCAACACATTGCCCCAGATCAGGATAGATGGTCAACCCCCCACAACCAACCCATCCAAGATACTGGAAGCTTTTCAGGGTTTTTACTCTAACTTATATAGCTGATCAGCTACATCCACTGCTGAACTGATCCCTCAGTTCTTGGAGGACCTTCCCATACCCTCGCTAAATGACGCTCACAAACAAAGGATGGAAACACCTATCACGGAAGAGGAGGTATTGGGGGTCATTAAGGATCTCAGAAAGGGGTCTGCACCGGGACCTGATGGTCTATCCATACCCTACTATAAGTCCTTTGCGAACACCCTAGCACCGCACCTGACCTCCTTCTTTAACTTCAAAACCAACGGAGACCCCCTAGACACTCACTTTAATACGGCTTTTATTACAGTCATACCCAAACCTGACAAAAATCACAAAGACGTTAGTAACTATAGGCCAATCTCCCTCATAAATAACGACTTAAAAGTACTCACCAAAATAATGGCTAACAGCTTGTCTTCCTTCATTAGTCAATACATACACAAGGATCAGGTGGGATTCATACCCGGACGACAGGGCCCTGATCAAATACGGCGGGCAATAGATATAACCTCGATTCTACAAACTAACTGGGAAGGGGGACCGAACCAATCGGGATTTCTTCTATCCCTAGACCTGCAGAAGGCCTTTGATACAGTTTCCTGGCCATACATCTTCTCTCTTTTGGAGAGATGGGGCTTCTGCGATCGCTTCCTTGGCCTTCTGCATGCTCTCTACTCCCAACCGAAGGCCCAAGGGCATTACTCCAAACCAATAGACATTATGAGAGGCACCAAACAAGGGTGTCCTTTATCCCCTCTTATATTTGCTATAGCCATAGAAACCCTTGTGATCGCTGTTCGACATAACCCTGACATCAAAGGGGTGACCTGTGGGGACCAGACGCACAAACGCGGGCTATTTGCCTATGACATCCTCCTTTTCCTGACTTCCCCCCTCACTACACTCCCCAATCTATACCAAGTGTTAGAAAAATTTGCCAAAATCTCTGGACTTCAAGTTAATTTCTCTAAATCCCAAGCTCTCAATGTTTCCCTACCTCACCAGACAGTCTCCTCACTAAAACAGTCCTTCAAATGGAGTGACACCTCCATTCGTTACCTAGGTATCTCATTGACGGCCAAAACAGAAACTCTTTACGCTCAAAATTACCCCTCTCTCTTCAGGAAACTGGAGGCAGACCTTAATCTCTGGTCAACGCACGAGCTATCTTGGCTGGGCCGGATCAATTCCATTAAAATGACCTTACACCCCAGACTCCTCTACTTCTTCCTCTCTCTTCCTATACCAATCAGGAAAGATCACATACGATCGTTCCAGAGTAAAATACTAAAATATATCTGGGGTAAAAAGGGATATTGCATCCCACAGAGCACCCTATTCATCCATAGATGCAAGGGAGGGCTAGGTCTCCCAAATTTGCATAAATACTACTTAGCAGCTAGACTAGCCCAATTGTCCACAATTTATTCCAGATATTAAAAAACCGACTGGGTAACTATAGAATGACAGGCTATCCCCAACCACACATTAGATCACGTACTTTGGTGCCCGCCTAAATCTAGGCCACCCATCCTTTCACCCACTTTATCCCACTCTTGTGCCTTATGGAACAGCCTCCAGCACTCCCCAGCTCTGGTCTCCACAGGACGCCCTCTAGCACACCTCTTTCACAATCCCGATTTTGCACCCGGACTGGACATTTCAGCATTCAAATGGTGGCTGGATAAGGGGCTATACCGGATAGGACACTTCTTCACCTCTAACGGACCAATCACTCTCAGTTTCTGTATCAAAAACCTGGAACTCCCTGAATTGGAAAGATTCCGCTTCTACCAGATCACCCATTTCCTACACACTATTTGGAAGGAGAAACCCCCCCAAATTCACAGCATACAAATTGTGGTGTGGACAAGCCATGAAGCAGAGGGGGGGTATCTCGGTGATATATTCAGCCCTCACTTACCCTACTGATAAAACCCCATACATGAAGGCTTGGGAGGCCGACTTCCAATGCTGCAGGGACATGGAGACCTGGCAAGCGGCACTAACCAGATCCTTTAAAGGTATCCAGAACATCTCCCTCATAGATGCAAGCGTCAAACTAATAACCAGATGCTATCTGACCCCTGCCAGGCTAGCAGTACTTTACCCCTCACCCCTCTATGCTTCAGAGGCTGCCACCACCTGGCCCACATATGGTGGGAATGCCCCAAAATCCGCACTTTTTTGGAGAAAAATCTTCTCTTCACTATGATTCACAAGGTGAAGGCTTGCCAGGTCCCCAGGTCCCCAGAGGTGGCAATTCTCAGTGCACGCATCCCAGACCTACCTAAGGCATCCCAAACGCTGATCTACTTTATCCTTCTTTGTACCAAAATCACAATCGCCAAAGCCTGGAAACAGCCGAAACCATCATTACAAACAGTCAAAAGGAAGGTTTCATGGATTATGGCCCAAGAAGAACTTTCCAGCATTTTGACAGACACCACAACGAAATTCCAAAAGATCTGGGAGCCTTGGGCCCAGTATGTGGGAACTTCTATCATACCGGTGTTCAGGTACGAAACACCTCCTAAACCATCCACAGGCATGTTTCTCTAACAGCTCCGCAAGCAGCACACAGATGAACTCCCCCTCCCTCCTCATCAATCCTGAGGACTCCCATTCCCATCCTTCCCCTTCTCACTCTTTTTCCCTTTCTTTCTTCACTTCTCTCTGTATTCTACCTCGCATCAGATTGCTAATTGCTGATACTTCAGTATGAAGCTACCATATGGTAGTCTCCCTCGCTCAGGGGGAATCCCAACCACCTCAATAATCCTGTTGGCTCAGTCCACATAGGCAGAGGAGATGCGGGGGAATTTCCCCGTCCGGCACAGCCAGATCCCGTTGGGGGTGCTGGGGGGGGAGGAACCCTGATGATCTGGGAGCCTTGGGCCCAGTATGTGGGAACTTCTATCATACCGGTGTTCAGGTACGAAACACCTCCTAAACCATCCACAGGCATGTTTCTCTAACAGCTCCGCAAGCAGCACACAGATGAACTCCCCCTCCCTCCTCATCAATCCTGAGGACTCCCATTCCCATCCTTCCCCTTCTCACTCTTTTTCCCTTTCTTTCTTCACTTCTCTCTGTATTCTACCTCGCATCAGATTGCTAATTGCTGATACTTCAGTATGAAGCTACCATATGGTAGTCTCCCTCGCTCAGGGGGAATCCCAACCACCTCAATAATCCTGTTGGCTCAGTCCACATAGGCAGAGGAGATGCGGGGGAATTTCCCCGTCCGGCACAGCCAGATCCCGTTGGGGGTGCTGGGGGGGGAGGAACCCTGATGATCTGGGGGCATAACCTGGAGATTGATAATTTGGTTTTTGGGACTTACTCGTTAACAGGTTGGCCTTCCCAACCGCCCATATGGTTGAGACAATTATTATATTATCGACTGTAACCTTTATGTTTTGTGTATCAGGAGGCTTTCCCTCCTGAGCACTGCGATATGATGTGACATAACATGTTTGTGCTATTTGAAAATAAAAACATATTGAAAGTAAAAAGTGAAAAATTAAGGGGTCTGAATACTTCTGGCTGGCCAGAGATGTGTATTGGCAAATGTTTATATACCACCACCTTACTCTCTGGAAATTCTGAAGGAACTTGTTGTCATTATATCCGATAAAATTAGATAGTTTATGTATAGTAATTTGTGACTTTAATAACTACATGGATGCATCAATGGATACATTTTCCTCACTAGATAAGCGATATCCACAAGGGACTACGGCTTTTGCTAAATATATAGCGGAAATGGGGTTGCTTGACCTTTGGAGACTGCGAAATTCAACGATCAAGCAATTCTCATGTTTCTCAAGTACATATAAAACTTTATCCAGAATAGATCTGGCACTAGGGTCTAACTCCCTGTTGCCATATCTAAGTGAGATTAAATATGAGGCCAGAGGTATATCAGATCATTCACCCTTGAGTATATCCCTTATGTTGAGGACCAATAAGGCGGACAGACTATGGAAGGTGAATCCTTATTGGATTTCTATTTTCCCCCAGAGGATATTAAATCAGAGCTCATTACATTTCAGCAAACAAATAAATCCACTGTTTCGCCCTTAACTTATTGGAATGCTCAGAAAGCTTATCTTAGAGGCCTCCTTATCTTACAAATCTAAAAAAAAGGAAGCAATTTAGAACCTGGGAAAATACTCTAGCCGACAGTATGAGGCAAGCTGAAGCATCATATATAACTAACCCCAATAAAATCACTCAAACACAATGGATAAATAGTCAAGAAAAATATGGACAAGTAGCCATAAAGAAAGCAGAAAACAAAAGGTTTTTCTTGCAGCAACCTTATTTTGAGGAGGGAGAAGGTACGGGACATATATTAGCCTCTGTGGTAAAGGAACAGTGTTCAACATCCTTTATAACAGAAATTCAAATCTCTGAACATGGGAAGACCAATAATATTCCAGAGATCTTGGAAGTGTTCCGGGCTTTCTATCAGGAGCTATATAAGAGTAGGATAGGAGATCAGGAGGGAGATATGAAAACGTTTTTTGAGTCGATAGACTTATCAAAGTTACCGGATGATGAGAGGGAGATATTGGAAAAACCATTAACACTGGGACAACTAAGAGATGCAGTGGCCCATTTATCCAATAATAAACCTCCTGGGTCGGACGGCTTACCAGGAGAAATATATAAAGCATATGGTGATGTGCTAATACCCGATCTCCTAATGGTGTTTAATCCCGCTTACGAGGTGGGGTCTTTGCCTCCTTCAATGAATGAGGCTGTGATTATTTCTATTTTGAAACTGGGTAAGGATCAAACAAGGCCTGATGCATAAAGCCTAATCTCACTGTTGACGACAGATGTTAAACGTTTGGCAAAGATATTGGCAATCAGACTCTCAAAGTATATTGGTAAATTAATACATTGTGACCAATCAGAGTTGGAGAGTGAGAAGAGAGGAAGAGACAGGAGGGTTCACAGGAGACAGGAGAGAGAACGGAAGACATCTATCCTGACAGAAGATTTTATTGTGCCACTTATATGATGGATCCCCAGAGACATCCGTCCAGAAGAGTTTAACACTATGAAGAGCCTCCTCTTATATCCTTACATGGCTTCCCATCATTATTGAAATACCACACATTTGGAGGAGTTGGTTCGATGAGAGTCTGGGAGCTGATTATTGCGGTGAAGGAATTTACATGCTGTTGTGCTTCTTACCTCTGGTAAGCATACACCCTAAAGGGCTTTTGACACGTGGTGTTTTGGTGAAGGTTCATCATCCAGGGGAAAAGCACCATCTCCCATGTGAACTAGAAGCAATTTCTTCACTTCTGTTGTTGTTTACATGTATGGGACTTACCATAGAAGGATCACTTTGTTATACAGTGCTATATTATATCATCCTTTGTGAACATTTGGAACATTTTTTATGGTTTTATCCACGCTCTTACTTTTTAACCTCATCCAATTTCATATAGGACTACTGTTTTGTTTGCTTGAGAGCGGTATCCGTCCATTATTATTTGTATTTTTACCTTTATTTTTATTTTTTTTAATTTTGATGTTCAACTCATTCTATTCTATTTATTCACCATAATATTCCATGATTGGGGGATACCTTGTCATCAAGGAACCGCAGAATCAAAGTTCGATGTGTAACATCACAGCCAGTGGGGTGCCGAAAGAGAGAGAGTGTGTCCGTCCTCTTCGTGCAAAAAACACACACACAAGTGAAAGATGGTCCCTTACCTTAAGGCAATGGGACAATTGCATAAGAGTAATGCTGCAGGGGGTAGTCTCTCTTTGGGATCCCTGGACCGGACCAGATGGTCCGGTCCAGGGATCCCAAAGAGAGACTACCCCCTGCAGCATTACTCTTATGCAATTGTCCCATTGCCTTAAGGAACCTGAGCACAGGGACCATCTGATCCAGTCCAGGGATCCCAAAGAGAGACTACCCCCTGCAGCATTACTCTTATGCAATTGTCCCATTGCCTTAAGGTAAGGGACCATCTTTCACTTGTGTGTGTGTTTTTTGCACGAAGAGGACGGACACACTCTCTCTCTTTCGGCACCCCACTGGCTGTGATGTTACACATCGAACTTTAAAAAAGCCAAACACTTTATGGTCTACCCTTATGCTGTTATTGTGATACACGTTTTATGTGTGCAAGGACCTTTTTGGGATTTATGTGATAAGGGCGAGAGGGTCTGGGAAGTGACCAGTACATACGCCATTTATTCACTTTTCACTTTTTTGCGTTGGGTGCACCGATTGCAATATTTGCTGGACTTTGCACATAATTTATTTATTTTGCACTTTATCAAATATTATATGACACACGTCTGGTGTGTATAAGGATATGTATATGTGATGGGGGCGATAGGGTCTGGGAAGTGACCAATATATACGCCATATACTCATCTTGCATTTTTGCGTTGTTTGCACTGATTTCAAAACCTTGTTGGTTTTTTGCACAATCTTTTTATTGGCACTATATTGCACACTATTTATATAATTAGGTTATTTTATGTAAAAGGAATTGTTTATGATCCCTATATTTTTCACAGTATTTGTTTGCACAGGCATATATTTATAGAATATTCCTATTTTATATTATTTTTTGTTCTCCACATCAGCACAATAGCACTTTAAGTTTTTACATAAGCTGCCACTAGGGATGAGCTTCGAGTTCGAGTCGAACTCATGTTCGACTCGAACATTGGCTGTTCGCAAGTTCGCCGAACAGCGAACAATTTGGGGTGTTCGCAGCAAATTCGAATGCCGCAGAACACCCTTTAAAAGTCTATGGGAGAAATCAAAAGTGCTAGTTTTAAAGGCTTATATGCATGGTATTGTCATAAAAAGTGTTTGGGGACCCGGGTGACATGGATCAATTTTAAAAACGGCCGTTTTTTCAGGAGCAGTGATTTTAATAATGCTTAAAGTCAAACAATAAAAGTGTAATATCCCTTTAAATTTCGTAGCTGGGGGGTGTCTATAGTATGCCTGTAAAGGGGCGCATGTTTCCCATGTTTAGAACAGTCTGACAGCAAAATGACATTTCGAAGGAAAAAACCCATTATTGCCGACAATACACATAGAAGTTCATTGATAAAAACGGCATGGGAATTCCCCACAGGGGAACCCCGGCCAAAATTTAAAAAAAAAATGACGTGGGGTTCCCCCTAAATTCCATATTTTAAGGGGAATCCCGCACCAAAAAAACGTCGTGGGGCCGCACAGCTGATGGTCTTAGACGGCTTGCACTCTCCATACGAAACAGCTTACACGCTGTGTGACTATTTGGCTTGAATTTTGATTTTTTATTCACCTGGTTTATCCTTATTTTTAATTTTTGTACTGTTGTGATAAATAAAAACATTTTTGTAAAAAAGTATCACACTATGGAGCCCTGTTTCTTCTCTATGAGGACACATTGAAGGATACCTCACAGCTGGAGCGGTGGACCCTGATGACCCATATACATCTTACTGCTGCCTACTATTACATGCCTACTACCCCTGCAGGGGTACAGGGAGCTGGTGAGTGGGGATCTTTGAGGGGGAGCACCGCAAGTCACTGGATTTGATCAGCTGGTTTCACGAAAGTCACTGATTACAGACGCTTTCACTTCCTGCTATTGGACTTTATTTCATTTTTTACATTATTTATATATTTTTAAAAAAAAATTTTTTCCACTAAGCTGTTCACTAATTTGCACTATTTTACATTGGTTTTATATTATTTAATGAGTAACTTTGCAGTATATGTTTAATGGTGGGATTAATTATATTCACAATTTTGGTTATAGGTTTATTGGACACATTTGAGGATTAATATAAGTTTGTACCGTGGTATTTTATTTTATTTTTATCTATTTTTGTTTTGTCTGGTGGTCACTATTGATTTTTTATTAAATGTCACTTAATTTTGGCTGATTTATCACATAGTGTACACCTGTATATAGGTATGAGACTGACTTGCTAGCACAGTCCACTTAGGTAACGGGGGACATCTAGATCCACCACCTAATGAGGGATAAAGGGGTGCTTTTATTATTATAGAGTACCTGGTTCCTTTTTGAGGTTTATTAAATTATAAGTCCAGTTACCCAGATAAGGTAGCGCCATTTACCCCTAATCAAATCACGATATCACTATTGTGTTCCGACGTTAGAAATCGTCGCAACGGTGTTAGCATCTAGATTAAATAAATACAATGCAAAACTTGTGCGCTTGGACCAATCGGGGTTTATCCCCGGTCGGTCCACCTGTACAAATATTAGAAGGGTATATCTGAACCTCCAGGTACCAACAGAAAATCTGGGCTCCAGAGCCATTTTGTCCTTGGACACAGCTAAGGATTTTGATAGCCTTGAGTGGGAGTACCTTTGGTGGGCACTGGAGAGGCTCGGATTTGGCCCCGTATTTATGAGTTGGCTGAAAATATTATACAACCACCCAAGCTCCAGGCTTAAAATAAATAACGAATATTCAGAATGCTTCTTGCTTGAGAGAGGGACAAGACAGGGGTGTCCTTTGTCCCCCCCTGTTGTTTGCCCTGGCCATGGAGCCGCTGGCAGGAGCGGTGAGATCATCACCTGAAATACAGGGATTCCAAAGGAAATGGGGGGAAGAAAGAATAGCGCTATTTGCAGATGATGTTTTATTTTTCCTGGGGGATACGGCATCCTCATTGGAAAAAGTGATGCATATAGTGGAGGAATTTGGCAAGTTTTCGGGCCTAGTCATTAACTGGGAGAAATCATCGCTCCTGCCGGTTGACCCACTGGTTAACCCTATTCCGGTGGGATTAGCACAGTTAAAAATCACAGGGAAGTTGAAGTACCTCGGTATAGTGCTTTCTAAAGACCCTAATCTGTTTATTGCGGACAACCTAGTCCCTCGCCTATCGAAATTTAAGAGAAAATGCGATATTTAGAGTAGACTCCCCTTGTATGTGGTGGGGCGGGCCAATCTGATAAAGATGATAAGGATGCCGCAGCTACTGTATTTACTCCACAACTCCCCAATTTGGATTGGAGAGAAGTGGTTTCAAAAAATCCAAACCCTCTTTAGGGAGCTATTATGGAAAAAAGGGCAGGCCAGGATTGGCTTGCAAACGCTGCAGCGACCCGCCACGGAGGGGGGAATGGGGGTTCCCCATCCGCTCAGCTGTTACCTGGCAGCTCAGTTACAACAGTTAGGGGGATGTGCCGCTGGGGGAGGGGGAAACAATAGTGTTAAAATTATGTTACAGGGGAATTTACACAATTCACTAGTGGAAGGATTGGAGGCAGACTCACTGCTAGGGGAGATCCTGATACTTAAGATGATCACCAAAGTCTGCTAGACAGCCAAGAGAACTATGGGGTACAAGGGAATTTCAGAATACTCACCAATTTGGCACAATAAACACCTACACGAGCTATTAACTATAGATAAAAATAAGTCATGGTAAAAATGCGGGGTAAGCCGGCTGATACGACTGTATGAAGGCGATACTTTAAAATCATTCGAGGAACTGAGGCAAGAGTTTGGGATACCAAACATTTTATAGCTACTTACAGATAAGACATGCCCTGGGTGAGCAGTTTAGTAACCAGCCGCTCACATGGAGCAAGATCCCACTCCTCCAAAAAATAATCAAGTCAGAGACAACCAAGGGCTTAATAGCCGAGACATATGCTTAAATAACAAATAGAAGAAACATGCAGGCAGGACCCCCTGGGAACAGGAACAGATGGGAGGTAGATGTGGGGGAGATAACGGACGACCAGTGGAAAAGGATCCTAGAATTTGGGCCAGAGGTGTCGGTTTCTCCCTCGCAAAAAGCCTCCCACCTGCTACTAAAGCACAGAGCTTACTATACCCCTAAGAAGCTGTTCATGTTCGGCCCTAGGGCCCATGATGAGTTCCCTAGATGAAACAGGCGACTTGATACATATGATGTGGAGGTGTCCAAAATTGGTCAGATACTGGCCCAAGATCCTAAAAATAATCAACACTACATTTAGTGTCAAACTAGAGCTTGAACCCAAAATATGTATTTTCTGCTATATAAATAAAGAACTAGGTGATAGGAGTACCGCAATAGCTGTGCCAAGATGCTTGTATCAAGCAAGAAAGTTAATTGCACAATCTTGGCAAACAAGAACACCTCCGACCCCGGAAGATTGGGCCAGAACTATTAACTCCTTGGTGTGGAAATAAAAGACATTTTACACCAGGTCAGGCAATTATAACAAGTTCACCAAGATATGGAACCTATGGGTTCAAGGAATGCCATGTCCCTCACTAGCGCTACACTAGAGCCCAAGAGCAACTGCTGCCCTATATAAGAGAAGCTTTATGCTATATACAGCCTGCAGAAGTGATGCTATGGGAGAATAAGGAGAAGGGAAGTATGCTTGGTACAGGGGGTAATTTTTAGTTATTCTGTTCTAGAAAGGTAGGGGGGTGGGGGGAAGGGTAAATAAGATAGAAAAGTATTAACACTGTCAAGTGCAATAGCAGTAAGTGATTATGTGGCCGGACGGCCTTACTGTTTATGCTACGTGTTTTATTGTTTTGTACTGTTGCAAATAATTTAAATAAAGAGAATTAAAAAAAAATATTCAGTTCAAACGCCTTTCTTTCATTAGGAAACACCTACATGAGATTCAGTTAATGGACGCCTGGCGCACACTACATCCCAAAGACAAGGATTCCTCCTTATATTCCAAAACACATCACTCTTACTCCAGGATAGATAACATTTTCCTTGACCACTTTCACCTTCCCCTTTTGAAGGCTGCCTCAATTGGTACAGCCTCCTTATCCGATCATGCCCCGGTCGCTATTCGTCTGGATATCCCCTCACTACCCAAACGCACCACTAACCGGAAGCTCAATGACTCACTCCTGTCTAATCCTGTGGATGCTTCTTTGTTAGCTACTGCCCTAAAACAATATTTTATAGACAAGGGGTCTACTGATACAGCTCCTTCCTTACTTTGGGAGGCCCATAAGGCCACAATAAGGGGCAGACTTATAGAGCTGGGGGCTAGAAGACGGAAAGAACAAGGTCAGCAGCTTAATGATTGACTACTGCAAATAGCAAACTTAGACAGACAACATAAACTCTCCCTACATAAATCTCATTTGGAAAGCTTAATGCAGAAAAGAGAGGAACTGAAGACTCTCTTAGACTTCCAAACTAAAAGACAATTCCAAATTTTCTCCCAAAAATTATATGAATGGGGTGATAAACCCAGTAAACAACTTGCTTGCTCCATTCGTGCAAAGAAATCCACCTCCTTTATCTCCAAAGTTAAATTCTCTTCGGGAGAAATGGCCCATTCCCCTCCATTCCCCCCCTAATCGCCAAAGCATTCAAAGAATTTTACACCGATCTATACAATGTTAAAGGGGCTCTAGATACCCTCTCCCCTATAGAGAAATGTACACACATACTATCCTACTTGAAACAGGCAAACTTACCTAAACTTTCCCGCAAAACTCTAACACAATTGGAAGCTGACCTTACGATAGAAGAGTTTAAAACCGCACTGAAAAATACTCCTTCAGGTAAGGCTCCTGGCCCAGACGGATTCACTGCACTATATTATAAAACTTTTAGCGTCATTCTCCTCCCTCGTTTAACATCTTATGCCAACTCTATCTCTAAAACTACAGGGTACAGACCTGAATCCTTAACGGCCCATATCACCATCATTCCCAAACCTGGTAAAGACCCTACCCTCTGTGGCAGTTATCGCCCCATATCCTTATTGAATCTTGATATTAAACTTATTGCTAAAGTTATGGCCACTAGATTATTACCTCTTTTGCCCAGATGGATATCTGCAGACCAGACAGGATTTATTCCAGCTAGGGAGGCCAGGGATAACTCCCTGCGCACACCCTTTTGTTAATTCACCATGTCTGTAGGTGCTCCCAGCCCACCCTCCTATTATCTACTGATGCTGAAAAAGCTTTTGATAGGGTGGACTGGGAGTACCTTAAGGTGACTATACAATATTTTGGTTTGGGCCCCAAAATGTTCCATCACATTTCCTCCTTGTATTCCCTCCCAATGGCTCAAATTCGAGTTAATGGAACATTAAGTGACCCCTTAACACTCCATAACGGAACTAGACAGGGGTGCCCACTTCCCCCCTGTTGTTTGCTATTAACCTTGAACCTTTTTTAGCACACATCAGGCATAATAACAGTATCCAGGGAGTCAAGGTAGGCCATAAAACACACAAATATGCAGTGTATGCGGATGATATCCTGTTTTTCATTCAACAACCGCAAACTTCCCTTCCAAATCTCATGTCAGCCTTCAAATCCTTGCAAAAACTGTCTAATTTTAAGATAAATTTGTCCAAATCCGAGATTCTAAATATTAATATCCCCAATTCTACTGCTATGCGATTAAAACCTCAGTTCCCTTTCCACTGGAAAACGGACAAACTGAAATACTTAGGTATCTATCTTACTCCTCATCTTTACTCCCTCTTTAGAAACAATTATATCCCCTTGCTCAACTTTATTAAGTCAGACTTGAGACAATGGTCTTCTCTCCTACACTCTTGGTTGGGTAAAATAAACATCATTAAGATGAACATACTACCCCGGGTTCTCTCCATTTTCCAGATGTTACCTTTGGGTGTGTGTGTGTGTAGGATTCTTCTTAACTCTACAGAATATGGTGTCCCGCTTCGTTTGGAAGGGCGGACACCCTAGAATCTCCCGAGTGACCCTTTTTCGTTCCAAGAGCACAGGAGGTCTAGCCCTTCCAAACTTCAAGGCATACTATAATGCCATTGCATTATCTAGGATTAGTGATTGGAGTATGCTAGGGGTATTAAGTTGTGGAATCTGAGATGAGTGGCACTGATCTGTCCATTATGCCTTGGATCCCCCGTTCTTTCAGATCCCTCTCACCTAACGCCTCACCACTAACTGCTTCTACACTTGCAATATGGGACTCTCTGCACAAAAAATTTTCATGGGACTACAACTCTCCCTTATTGACAATATTGAACCATGACTTTTTTCTCCCACACTGGTTTCTAATCTTGATCACCTGAAGGCCCTCTCCTGCTTCACCATCTCACTCACTCAGACAACCTTAAATCTCTAGCAGATATCCTGGATTACAAGCAGATTACTTTCATGGACAGATGGAGATACAAACAATTACAACAGTTTTTCCGATCCTTATCGCGTCCAATAAGAAGCACTCAAGAACTAACGCCGATTGAATATATGTTCTTTCACAAAGACCCTCCCCTTCACTGTATATCACAGTTTTATAAAGCTATCATTCAATTGCTTAACCCTTCATACCCAGAATTTCTTAACAAATGGGAAACCGACCTGAATTCTCAAATCTCTGATGAACAGAGAGATAAAATATTACAGCTTGCTCATGTTTCTTCTACTTCTTCTAGGACAGCCGAAATGAACTAAAAGCTGTTGACAAGGTGGCATTATACCCCAGCCAAACTGCACAGGATGTTCCCCTCCAGTTCCCCGCTGTGTTGGAGGAATTGCGGGAACATAGCATCTCACGCCCATATCTGGTGGTCATGCCCGGTGATCCAACCTTTCTGGTCAAGTATTATTCATCTAATAATTCGGATAGCAAATTTCCTCTTACCCTCGGACCCATGGATCATACTCCTGCATAACACAAAGGACACTGTGGGTTCTTATAAACGCTCCATCATTCCACACCTACTAAACGCTGCCAAGTGCCTCATCCCAGCCATTTGGGGTCAACCTGCTGCCCCGTCTTTGAAAAGCTTGATACAGGTAGTAGAAAACACCTGTCTCATGGAAGAACTCAAGCTTTTAGCTAGGGATAACCTCAAACAACATACTACAACATGGGCCCAGTGTATCGAAATTAAAAGTTCAACTGAATATAAGGATATTATATTTGTGTCTCCTGAATGCTCACAACAAGCTTCTCCCCCACAACCATTTATTCATAGATCTGAAGACGTTAGCCTGTAGTTCTGTAACTTTAATCTTTGATGTCATGCGAAGCCCATCGATTACCAGCCTTCCACGTCAATTTCCCTCTATTTCCCCCTTACTCCCTCTGACCTCTCCTCTTCCCTCGCTCTGTCCCTTTAGAAATTTTCAAGCACTTGGTCATTTATTGTAACATGTGCAATTGCACCAGTTCTCCATTAGCCCTCCGAGACCCAGGTTAATTCCAAAAATTATTTCTCTTAATATCTGTTTACCCATTTCTGTGTGTCTTCGGACAATGTTATCTCCTTATGTGTATGCACATATCCTTACTGTACATTTTTGTATGTCTTTTCTTCTCTTAATTCAATAAACAAATATTAAACAAAAAAAAAGTTTGGTACAGCTCCCCATGTTGTGTCCTCCCTATAAGTCATTCCTCCTGAAGAACAGAGTCTACATGTCAAGCCACATTTTCCTTTTTTCATCGACTCATATGGACTGTAAGGACTGATACATTTCCAGTTGTAAGAAGAAGATCAAGATTCATCAAGGGACACATGGGAGCATATGACAAAGAGGAGGAGCTGTTGTGGAAAATGTTATTAATGTATGTTGTCAGATGCCCCCCAGTGTCAGTTTTGCTATAATACGCTCATGCGAGGGTATTTGCACATACAGACGTTGGTGGAAGATCATCGGATGCGGAAACCTTACCGTGGACACGGTGAACCTGTTTGCTCTTTTAAGGATGTTTGTTTATGCCTCACCAAGGAACTGGCCACTCCATGGCGACCGCATTTCGACTCCTAAGTAAGCAAATCTGCATACTTTGGGAACCATAGCATAACCATACAAAATTATGGACCACTGGGCCATAGTATAGTATGGCTCGCATCACTGGTAACAGTGGGAGTGTGCACACGGTTGTGTTCAAAGCCATGTACTTGCCGCATGGTTTTGCACACCACCGTCTGCACACGTCACTACTGTATTTCTATTTGAATGTATACATGTCTGTGATTGGTTCTGTATTTGACCCTGTTGGAAGGGTTTCTGTATTGTCATATCCTGTGTTACATCCTTATATGGTCATGTCTTTATTTAGTGATGTCCTGTGTTGTCTACATGCTGTGTTGTTCATTTCCTGTGAGGTCACAAACTTTGTAGGAGGCGTTTGGCTGTTGGAGGCACAACCCTCAAGTTTGGGACTTCCTGTTGATATGTAAACAAAAGCAGAGTTGCATGGGTGAGGGAGGCAGAGATGCTGACTGAGCTGAGAATGTAAGGAATGGTGGTGATGTCTGTTTACTGGGGAATGGGGAACCAGAGGGGAGACATACGATCAAAAGGTACGTTATATCATTAAGACGGACATGGGTGCTTATTAACACAGGAGATATGGCTGTGTGCATAGCTTACAGCCAAATTTCCCCAACAGTATCCAATGGCTCCCTTATCCATATGCTATGGCATTGTCCCAAGCTCCATAGATATTGGGAGAAATAAATACACCCAAATTATCACTACTGGGAATAATTCCAGATGGAATTTTACCAATAAGAGTGGAGAGTGGATCGGATCAAGTAGCTGTTCAGGCCGGTAACATCCCGCAGCGTGTGGAGGATATCTGGCATGAGAATCAACTGATTTAAAAAGCCTCTTTCCTCCAATCAGCTGTTGATATCTGATTACAACAGCTGATTTGAGTGGGAGGGAGAGGAAGCAGGTGCAAGCCATGTATGGCCCCCTGGGAGGAGTGAACGCCGTTCCGTCCCTGGTGCGCATGTGCGAGCCCGTACGTCAGGATGTTAGTACGCCCACTCCTTCCACCGACAAAGAGAGCTTCCCTGGCGAACTGCGCATGTCCGCCAGAGTCGCAACATGGAGGCCAGTCTAAGATGGATATAGACTGTAGCCTCACATAGCGCCGCCATGGGTTTTTTAACCCGGGCGGCTTTTTGTGTCGGGCGAGCGTCAAGTAAATGCAATAGTGTGATGTTGTAAAAACATCCACTAAGGTGTGAAAGAGGGATTTTCATGCGATTAAAAAATGTTTTAGTGACAGAATTGCATACGTCTTGGGACATAGTCTTCCTGGAAAAATATCTCAAGGAGAAGATTTCTTGCTCCTTTTTAAGAGATGTTTCCTTTTTTTTTTTTTCTTTCTCACAACCTTTGCACGCCAGCTAAGAATAGACAGCAAGAACATGGATACAAATGTTAATATGTAGAATTGTTGTGTTTTTTCACTTAAAAGCCATGATTTCCAATTTGATATCAATCTTCAAATAGTTTCATGTTTAAAAACCTGAACCACAATTTTGTGCAATTTTTCAATTTTCAACTCTGGATACAGTACAGGAAAACTTTCTGCCGGGGAAATAAGTACCGCACACCGTTTAATCTACTCGAGGTCATTGCTTATTTCACTCAATAATCAACATACTGCAATTTTAAGAGACATTCAACTTAACTGCATCGAAAATAAAATCTGGTGCCCTCGGGAACATAAAAAAAGGGAAAAACAGCCGAAAAGTACATTGGCGAAATCATCTCCCTTTGAGACTTTAAGGGTCGCCTTCATTAATGCCCGCTCAGCCACTAAGCATTGTTCGGAATTTTTTGACATGTTAGAGTCAGAGAAAATTCACATTTTAGGAATCACAGAGACTTGGTTTAATGTGAATTATAAGTCAGTTTTAGAAGAATTACTTCCCCGAAATTTTAAGATTTTAGCTAAAAATAGAGAATACAAGAGGGGATGGGGGGTTTGTGTGATTCATGATGACTGTTTGGATTGCACAGAGCTAAAAACACCTGAGTTTAGTTCATTTTAACACCTAGTGATAAGGTATAAAGTAAGTGACTCTTCTTCATTTGCATTAGCCACTTTCTATCGTCCACCTGGTCCAGCAGGTACTTTCCATGCTGACTTATCTGAACTAATGATGTCCCTATGTCTACAATCGAATTGTGTCGTCCTCCAGGGAGACATGAGTATGTGGCTGGAGAATGACACAAGCCGTGACTCCCAGGATCTCATAGGTGACCTAGATGGCCTCCACTTTACCCTGGCATCCACCAAGATCACACACATAAAGGGCCATATGCTAGATGCCCTTTTTACTCATGGCACGGAAGCTTTCAATGTTATAGCACATGAGGTGGGATGGTCAGACCATAGTCTGATCACCTTTAACCTCTTGGATTTTGCACCAATAAAAATCCCCAAAGGAAAATTGAATGACAAAATCTGCTCCATTTTCTTAAACTAAAAAATATAACAGTCGAAGACTTTAAAACATGTTACGACTCAGTTCGTGTGGTGGTCGTTCGGGCCGGACTCCCCTCAGTGATAGGCCAGCTCCGGGGGGCTCCTCATCCAGCATGGCAGCACGGAGAGAATGGCTGGCACCGGGGCCTGGGACACAGCGGGAGGCCTCAGATGGACCCTCCGACACCTGTCACTGACCGCCCGGGACAGGTTATGTAGGAGCGCGGGAATGCTATGAAGATGGGAGTTTTGGTGTTCATGAGGAACTTGCTGCTGGCTCTCTGCCTCTTCTTGGTACTAGGCTTTCTCTACTACTCCACCTGGAAGCTCCACCTCCTGCACTGGGAACATTCACATTCTGTGCTTCATGCCTTTGACTCCGTTGGACACAGTTTAGGCCCATAATATGACCGCCTGGGATTCTTGCTTAAATTGGACTCTAAACTGTAAGCAGAAATTGCAACAAAGTACGCAAACTTCTCTAACGGCGTCTGCAAACTGGGCTACTCTTCCACAATGATGTCCGCCATCTTCCCAAAGTTCTCAAAACCAGCTCCAATGTTCCTCGATAAGTCTTTCAGGAAGTGGGGAAAGATCAGGGAAATTTGTGCCTCCATTGGGAATCAAAGGACAAGATAACTTAATCAAGGACATCTTGTCAGTTACAAAGGAATATCGCCTGACGCCAGCGCTCGACAGTTTGAGCTTTCGGCGATGTATCATCGTAGGGAACGGAGGGGTGTGCGTCAACAAGTCATTAGGATCAAAAATCGACGAGTACGAAGTGGTTGTCAGGCTGAACTCGGCACCAGTGAAAGGCTTTGTGAAGGACGTGGGCAGTAAAACAACAATAAGAATTACATATCCCGAAGGAGCCATTCAGAAACTTGAACAATATGAGAAAGATTCCCTTTTCGTGCTGACCGGATTCAAGTGGCAAGACTTCAAATGGCTGAAATATATTGTTTACAAAAGAGAAATTGAGCAATTCTGATAGTTTCTGGAAGTCGGTTGCCACTCGTGTGCCACACGAGATCCGAATCCTGAACCCCTACTTCATCCAGGAAGCAGCGTTCCGCTTCATCGGGCTACCGTTCAATAATGGACTGATGGGAAGAGGGAACATTCCTACCCTGGGCAGCATGGCTATTTCAATGGCACTTCACAACTGTGACGAGGTAGCTGTGGCTGGGTTTGGGTATGACATGAACCTCCCTAACACCCCTTTGCATTACTACGAGACGATCAAGATGGCTGCCATTAAAGAGTCTTGGATGCATAATATCCAGAAGGAGAAGGAATTCCTACGGAAACTGGTGAAATCACGTGTAATTAAGGACCTCACTAGCGGCATCTGATGGAAGCGAGGGACATTCACCGAACACTAAGCATTGCAGGCGCGGAACTCCCGAACCCTCAAGAGGAAGCGCAGAAAGGCTTGCATGCCATTAAAGCGTCCCAGATTTCCAAGGGGGTGGTGGAGGGGGGGCGGCTCACGGACTCGGCTGCCGTACAAGGAGGAAGAGTTGTGACTATGGCAACCTGCAAACACACTATTCTCAAAGAACTTTTTTTTTTTTTAAGTAGTTTAAACTTTAAATGAAGAACACTTATAATGCGTACAGGATTCACCGTGCCAAACGTACCTCAGTTTAGGTTGCGAGGTGCGGGGCGGTACACCATGAATGTATAAAGTATTATTATTTTAGGTACAAGCATGGGATCGCTGTGTGCGCAGGAGGAGGAGATATGGCGGGAACGCCATGAATCCATCTGCATTGTGAGATATCTCTGGCTGCTTCCTGCAGACTTAACTTATTACCGTCCAGGGTCGGGGCATTGTTGGTGCTGCTAATAATGTAGATGGGCAAATATCGGTCTATCTATATATGTCTGTCTTTGAGTTTATTGTTATGTTTGATTGGGATTGAGGGAGGGAGGGGGGATGGGAAACTTGTATACTGTACGATCATCAGGCAGTCTTAGAACTGCGCCGTTGAACAGTGTTTGAATCCTTTGCACCTACAAGAAGTAGAACTTTCGGCCTCGGGGGATGGGCCATGTCATGTCCTCCCTTTGCAGCTACAGGTTGGCAGCGTGATCTGAGCACAGAGCGGCTCCTCCACCACGAACAAATGACTCCCAGACACATCAGCAATACATTTCATATCAGTAATGACTCCTCGGCAAGCGCTAGACATTCATCTCCTGTATATCGGTCCTCATTCCAGGACTGTCAAAGGGTAATTGATGGAATTGGATGCATCATTAAACTCCATTCTGTGCCAGAAAAAAAAAAAACATGTTACGACTACCATAACGGACAGCCACTCCTAGTAAATGAAGAGAGAGAAATTGGAATTCCGGCTTTAGAAACCGAGATTGAAAGGCTGGAAAGATCCCTAGATGAATTTGAGTTAAGAATCAAGGCAAGTCTGGACATCCTGGCCCCATTGACAACAGTAATTGGCGCCCAAGACTTTATAAGTTAAGCCCTTGGTACGCCCCTAGTCTCAACTTACTTAAGAATAAAAGACGAATATTGGAAAGAAAGTGGCTTAAATCAAAACTTCCCCGGGACAAAATGGCATATCAGGTCTATTGTCGAGGCTACACAAAGGCTGTAAAACGCCATAAAAGATCCTATTATAACGATCAAATAATGCAAGCCTCGAACAAGCCTCGGATTTATTCACATTGGTAAGGGACATATTTGAACCAAAAAAATGTTATTCTAAGATTGTCCCATCTATAGAATTATGCTCTGCGCTCCAGTCTTCCTTTGGGGAAAAAATCAAAAAATCCGTAACCAGGACAAAATCTTGCCTGATGACTTTGACCCTCCGGCACTAATAAGAGCTCCTCCAGCTTTTAGCTCATTTGCATCCACTTCAGTGGCATAGATATCCAATATTATGTCAAAGCTTAAACCGTCAAGCTCTCTGAATGACATCTGTCCCGCATGGTTTATGAAGAAAAATGCAGATACATTGGCCCCAGAAATTACAAGGATAGTGAATCTATCTTTAAAAATAGGGGCCGTTCCAACACGACTGAAGCATGCCATTTTCTCCCCCTTGTTGAAGAAGAGCACACTCGACCCTTCTCTGTTCACTAATTTCAGACCTATATCTCATCTTCCCTTTCTGGCGAAGATCCTGGAGCAGGTCGTCTTTCAACAAATGCAAAGCTTCTTCGAGGGTAACGACCTGTTCCATGACTCCATGACTCCCAGTCGGGATTTAGGCTGGGACGTGGCACTAAACTGTCCGCACTCGATATATGCGAACGCCTGTTAAGGGTAAAGGATGGGGGGGTCAGCAGCCTTGGTGCTGCTCGAACCTCTCTGCAGCCTTTGACACTATCAACCATCAAATACTGGGAGACCGCATGGAATACCTTTTTAGATGTAGTGGCACTGTCCTCCGTTGGATCAACTCCTTTCTCACAGATAGGACCCATCAAGTGGGGATGAACACTTGCAGCTCGCCAATGGAACCACTTCTCTATGTAGTCCCGCAGGGCTCGGCATTTTCTCTGCTATTCAATTGCTAAATGTGCCCACTCCCTGACATTATTGCTACACACAAATTAGCATGCCAGATCTACGCAGATGACACGCAGATCCTGGCTGACGCTGACAATGGGCCAAATATGCACTTACAACTGAGAAATGGCCTCCTTCACATACAAAAATGGATGGCTGACAACAAGCTAGGCCTTAATGAAGCAAAGACCGAGGTAATGCTGGTGGGTCCTCAATCAACCACCAATTTTCTCTTGGCCTGGCCCACTTCATTCTGCCCCATCCCAATGCCGGCAAAACAGGTCAGGAACCTAGGTATCATCTTTGATCCCTGCCTGTCATTTACACCTCACGCAAAACTCTGTATCAAAAAGTCCAACTTTTATATACAGAGACTCCGGAAAATTAAAGATCTGTTTTCGCACGAAAACCGGCTAACTCTTGTACAGGGCCTCGTGCATTCCCTGTTGGATTGCTCTAACATCTTTTTTCTTGGACTTCCATTGAAGTGGCAAAAAAATTGCAAGCAATTCAGAATCAAGCTGCTCGCCTGGTCTCAGGATGCCCCAGAACAGAGCACATCTCTCCCGTGCTGGAAAAACTGCACTGGCTTCCTATCGTCAAGTGAGTACTATTCAAGGCAATGTGCTATATGTATAGGGCACACCGGAAACTGGGCCCAATTTATTTGTCTGAATGGGCCCTTCACCATGTACCGTCAAGACCACTCCGATCGGCCAACTTACTTCTCACAGAACCGACAATCAGCAGACTAAAATTTACTGGTAAGACGCCTGGTTACAAAGGGCAATGAGCTGGGGAACTCCCTTACAGCATCTCTAAAGTCCTTACCCTCCCTCCTGAGTTTCAGGAAGGGTTTAAAAACCTTCCTCTTTATCCAGGCCTACGCATAATCTGATGAAGAATAGAAATCATACAAAAACATGGATTTTGTATGCTCATTTTTCCTCCCCCATCTAGAGGGTTAGTCCCACCACCCTCCCCTGGTTCTTCTCTGTTTTTACTCTTCCTCTTTCATATTGGGCACCCTAGGCTCCTTTTTTTAATGTTTTGGAAATCTCACTTGATTTTAGGGTCTTTGTGCACCTAGACACGCTCCTAACGGAGCGCATTCGGCGCAGTACAAATCCCATATCAAAACAAATCAAGATGATCCCAAGGAGTTTGTGATGGAATGTATATCCAGATTAGGGATGAGCTTCATGTTCAAGTTGAACCCATGTTCGACTCGAACATCAGCTGTTCGATCGTTCACCAAATTGCGAACGATATGGGCCGTTCGCGCCAAATTCGTGTGGCGCATCATGGCTTATAATTCAATGCGGCATCGCAGTGCATTGCTGGCTGATGATTGGCCAAGCATGCACTATGACCCGCATGCTTGGCCAATCACAGCGCCGTCTGTAGAGAGAGCTGTAATTGGCCAAAGCCAGGGTGGCTTTGGCCAATTATGGCTCAGGGGGTTTAGAACACGCCCCACACTATATAAGGCCGCCTGCACGGCGGCCCCATGTAGTGTGTTCCGGCGTTGAGAGACAGAGACAGAGAGACAGTGTCATTTGATTTAAGTTAGATAGATTAGGCAGGACAGTCAGTTAGCTGCACTTATATGCATCCCAGGTGTTGTATAAATATATATATATATATATATATATATATATACACTGTATTCAGTTTAGCTAGATCCATTCCTGTTATCTTCCTACTGACAGGCAGGCTTGTCTTGTAACAGTATTTATAGCTACCTGAAGAAAATTGCTGGTGTTCTTTTGATCCTATTAGTACCACAGTCAGGCAGCTAGACTATTTACAGTTAGTGTAGTGTGTCCTCCTCACAGTGTTCAGTTAAAGCTACAGGTTAGTTTAGTGTGGCCTCTGCACAGTGTTCAGCTAAAGCTACAAGTTAGTGTAGTGCGTCCTCCTCACAGTGTTCAGCTAAAGCTACAAGTTAGTTTAGTGTGACCTCTGCACAGTGTTCAGCTAAAGCTACATGTTACAAGTTAGTGTAGTGCGACCTCTGCACAGTGGTCAGCTAAAGCTACAAGTTAGTGTAGTGCGTCCTCCTCACAGTGATCAGCTAAAACTACAAGTTAGTGTAGTGCGACCTCTGCACAGTGTTCAGCTAAAGCTACAAGTTAGTGTAGTGCGTCCTCCTCACAGTGTTCAGCTAAAACTACAAGTTAGTGTAGTGCGACCTCTGCACAGTGTTCAGCTAAAGCTACCTGTAGAAGGTTGGTGGTGTTTTCCTGATCCTATCACTACCGCAGGCAGCTAAATTATTTACACGTTAGTGTAGTGCGGACTCTGCACAGTGTTCAGCTAAAGCTACCTGTAGAAGGTTGGTGGTGTTTTCCTGATCCAATCACTACCGCAGGCACCTACATTATTTACACGTTAGTGAGGGTGCGACCTCTGCACAGTGTTCATCTAAAGCTACCTGTAGAAGGTAGGTGGTGTTTTCCTGATCCAATCACTACCGCAGGCAGATAAATTATTTACACGTTAGTGTAGTGCGGCCTCTGCACAGTGTTCAGCTAAAGCTACCTGGCCGTCCATGCATTGGAGGAAAAAATTAGGCTCCACACCAGTCAGACAGCTGCATAGTACATGAAATCTGGGTATGGAGAAAAGGCCTTTAGACCCCTTAAAGATTGGCATATATAGTCAGAGGGTACAGTAGGGTGTATTCCTTTTGGAAGGTGCTTTTGATGTCTGGAGGTACGAGACTCCAGAATAAAAATACCTTGGAAGTAACTCAGCTGTAGCTTCAGAAATCTGTAATGAAGAGTGGGTTGGATGTGTAGTACACGCTTGTGTAGTTAAAATTCTCCTGCCTGTTTTTCAACTTTGTGTGGCTGGCCCATGCAAGGTTTTCGAGCTGCTCTCGTGTTTTTCCCATTGTATTTTTTTTTCTATTGCTAAAAGAGTGAAGGCAGCATTCAGTCTGGTTGTTTTTTTTATTTTTGTTTTGGAAACTATGAAATATCTCCCTCACATTTGTATCTAAATGTTCTCATTGTTTGTATGTAGCAATATTTTAGTACCCACTGCGGTGGCCCTCCTACGCATAGTGGCCATTGTATTTTTTGTAGGGACATGAAACTAAGAGTTACAGAGAGTTTCGTTATTGTCGGGTTTGGGGAATGTCAATGACAATTTACCAGTACACGAATGATGTATTGTTTGCCATTTTTTGCAGGTTTAAGATGAAGTATAGAGTAATAACTCTTGTTTATAAGTATCTTTTTCAAGTCCAGTGAGTTTCTGAAATAATATGGTGTAGAGGGCGCTCTATTACAATGATAAACTAAGCAAACAAAATTACTTGGTGAATTGTACTCAAACAATTATCATTAATATATACAGATAAAGTGCCATAGGTGATTATACACATGTGATATAAATGTGATACTGGCTATATATGAACCAGAAAGAAGGCGTGCAAAAGAATAAAATGTCCCAAATAAGCCACAAAAGAGGGAATCCAGAGAAACTTCTGCATTCAGATTCTTACAGAAAAATAGATATTCCTTCACCAGCTTGATAAGAATACACCCAACGTGTTCTTTTATAAAATCTGCTTACCAGAAAAAATTGACTCCTTTAAATAAAAAGCGAGTCAAAATGAGCTTTAGCAAGATAATGCTTGCTGCAATGATGAAGGATATGGATAAAAGTAACCCCTCCTCCATAGAGATCATAGATGGGATATGTGGAAAGATAATAAGGAACCAATAGCGTTATCCTGTTTATTTTAAAGATTAAAAAATACAGGGATTGGAGGTGGAGAGGAGGGAGACTAGTTGTGCGGAAAGCGGTTGTGAGGCTCCAGTCACTGCGCTTCCTCTCGAGCACTAGCGATCGTCAGAGTCCTCCTCCTCCTCTTCTTCTTCCACATCAGTTCCAGGGCGAGGCCGTCACCCCCGACATCATCATCATGCCTAAGAGAAAGTCTCCAGAAGGAGCTGAAGCCAAGGATGCTGGCAAAGTAACTAAACAAGAGCCTACAATAAGATCGGCAAGACTGTCTGCAAAACCTGCCTCTTCTAAACCTGATGCAAAACCAAAGAAACCTGCAGCCAAGAAGGAGCCAGGCACAAAGGCAAGCAAAGGTGCTAAAGGGAAGAAAGAAGAAAAACAAGAAGATGGAAAGGAAGGAACAGAAAACTAAAGCAGCGGATGATGAGACAGAATAACTTGGTCATGGAATGGATTTTCGTTGATTTTACGTACCTCTTGAAGAACTTTAAGAAAAAAAAATATTTTTCTCAAGTATTTTGTAAATGCTATTTTTTTTAGGACTACGGTAGTTTAACTTTTACATATATATAATGTACATGAACGTTTTCCTCTTAATTATTCATGCTTTGCTGATTCAGTTTCTTTGTCTGCAAGTTTTAAGAATATCAAGAGTAGCTCTAGTGGGTGTGTTTGAGGCTGTATTACATATCTACTTTTATCGCTTTTCAGAAAACAAAACTAAAAAAAGTCTTGTGCATATAGTGATGTTGTTTTTTACTGTGCATTTATGAATTTTTCCATGCCATTTTCTATAGCAATAATTAGTGGTGCTTTTGTACTTACGGTTTATGTGGTTTTGAAAATGACTAAATTGTTGTGACCATCTGCTGTTTTTTTTTTTTTCTTTTGGTTTTGTTTTTTTATTTTTATTTCTTCTAAAGTTAAAAATAAATAAAAAGGTGTTGCCTTTAAAAAAAAAAAAAAAAAAAAAAACATATGCCAAATGGCTGCTTACATGGAGATGTGCCTTGGCCCGGCACTGGGGCTGCAAGCGTGATTGTTGTCGGAAGGTGCCTCGTGGCTAACCCCCATAGCTGGCATGCGTTCCACCGTCCTACCCGGAACAACCAAAGGGACTGGAGGTGCGTGAAGTAACCTAACCCTGAAAGTGTATGTATGTAGAAAGCAGGTATATGTAGATAGCTGTACACGTGCATAAATAAACACGCCTAAAAGAAGGTAAAAGTATAAAAGGTTGTTTCATTGTTTCATTTTTTTCTGCACCCTTCTAAACCCTGCGTCTCTTCCTCCGGTTTGTAATGAGGAAGAAAATGGGGAGAATAATGGTGAGAATGATAGTTTTCAGGGATAATGGTGAGAATGACAGTTTTTAAACTAATAATACTAAACTCTCTAATTCTAACCAAGATTGTGACCTAGTAGGATGACATGTTCCACGACTGTCTTTCTTCAATGGAATTTAAATCAGCAAGCAGCAGTCCGGTGAAGGAGGCTCCCATCCCAGATGCTAAGAACCTTTTTGTCAATGGTTACAGGTATTACACCTCAGATGGTAAGCCACGCACAGGTTATGCAGTGACCACAGTCACTGAGTTACGACATGTCTTGGTTATTGCGTTATAAGGTTTGTTTGGAGGTCAACCAAAAACAGGGTTGTACTTTCCTCAGTAGCTGTCGCCTACCTTCTTAGCTGATGGGGTGGGTACAGACCAGTCACTGTAATGTGAACTTCAAAAGGTCCACCACAGGGTTCATGAGTCCTCCCTGGACTCTGACACAATAACCGGTTTACATTTCTCCAACCAGGTGACTGGGTCATTGTAAAGAAGCTTGATGGACGAGACAACTGGATCCACGCCAGCCACAGCAAGAAGCTGCTCAACTACACCAAAGGATGAGGAGTATCTTTGTTTATTTATATTTTTAGCTTAGTGTAATCTCCAACTAGCTAAGAAAGCCAACTGGACCAATTACTAGGTCTACTCTGAATCTCCACCGAGCTATAGAACCCCAGCGATGACAGCGGTACATGCTATATGTGACATTCAGATTGGTTTGAGGAATTTTGAAAAACAAGTAAATACTTCAAACACACACTTGTCAATAGAACTTAACGATACATTTCTAGAGAGTAATATTATTTACAGTTTTAGCACTAGCTCTGGTTCTTGCCAGTTTGGGTATCGGGACAACTAGGTAGCCCACAAGTGTGCTTCAACTTTATTTATGCGGGTCTACAGCTTATATGCCTAATAGGCCTAATGCAAGAGGTTCATGCGTCCTGGTGAAACTCGTCCCAGAATCTTATGTTGTGGCCAATTGTGAGGATCTGATGGTGCAAGAGAAGGTAAGAATGGCAGGGACAGCTAGAAGGGAATTGTTCACCAGCCCCGACCAGGTCTGGGCATGGTTTCCTGCTTGTATAGGGTGGGGGCTTGAGCTTATGAAACGATTGAACAATTTCTTATCCATTGTGGATGGGATGTTCAGTGGAACTGTTGAAGCTGCAAGGAATTAAACAAGAGTTATTACTCTATACTTCATCTCATACCTGCAAAGAATGGCAAACAATATATCATTCGTGTACTGGTAAATTGTCATTGACATTCGTGCAAGGAAGATCCCACAGGAACAATGGGAGATCAAGACCCTTCTATTAAAAGATGGCCCATGATTATCTGCTGGCATCCAAGGGGGGTTTCTGTGAGTTCATAGGTAAAGATTGTTGTACTTGGATCAGGGATACTAGTGACAAAGGTCAGGCCCATATGGATAAGGTTAGATCCCTGCAGAGCTATAACTAGTGAAGGTTGGAATCCTTTTAAGGGTCTGGGAATCTGGGGATTTTTTTATTTTTCAGCGGATCATGGTTGAAAAAAGTAGGGGTATATATACTCATGTTGTTTTTGTTTCTATTCCTTCTGTATGCCGTGATGAGGTGCTACTGTTGCCTGATTGGACGAGTGAACAGAGCCTGAGCAGATGACCACATCTTCCTCTGAGATGCCCCAAAGCCCAACCCACGTACAAGACACAGAGGATCCCAGACCGACCGGCCTTCATCCTCTAAGTCATCCCTCCTGAAGAATAGAGTCTACAAGTCCTGTTTACCTGTTTATGGACTCATATGGACTGTAAGGACTGATTCATTTCCAGGTGTAAGAAGAAGATCAACATTAATCAAGGGACACATGGGAGCATATGACAAAAGAGGCGGGACTGTTGTGAAATTTTATTAAGATGTATTTAATATGCATTGTTACCGTGTCTCTCAGTGTTAGTTCTCCTGCAGACTACTCTAAAGAGCGGACTGGGGCAGACTGATGCCAGTTGAGACCTGTTTGGTAATGGAAAGCTTCCTGAGGTTGCAGAGAAGTGTTTGCAGAGTGGGTATATGTCCGCCAGTGAAGGGCCCCTGTGCAATGCACAGACAATCGTCTGGGGGGATGTGTTAACTCTGCGAAGACATTATCGGTTATGGGGGGATGTATGTTCGTGTCTCTCTGTGTGACTGATCAGCACGTGGAGGAGCTATGGCGTATCTCTGCAGATAATATACCATCCTCAGGAATGGTAGAAAAAATCCCGGTATGCGTTGTTCTCTGAACAATGCAGAATAAGGATTCTCGCCAGCGGTAAAAACGGGAGTCTTTGTGTGCATTGTGGTCGGGGACAGCATCCATGAGTTCTTAGGCCAGCCATGTGGCTTTCTTTGTCTTACTGAAGAACACAGCTTAGAGGTACAGGGGGCGGGGAATCATACACACTGCCCCTGCTCAGACACGCCCATAAACTCCCCTAGTCATTGTTCATTGGTTGAGATTTGTATAACTCCTCCTGTTTGCCTGTGCTTGATTGGCTGATTGTGAAGCAGTCAAGCAATATTGTTATATAAATAAACATCGCGCCCATGGTCAAAGCCTGGCTGTTGGTGATGCTAAATGTGAGGACGGTGGTTATGTCTGTGTTTCTGGGGAAAATATGGGTATACCAAAAGTCTGAGAGGGCGCTTTATTAGCGCAGGAGACATGGAATATGAGTAGCGTATAGAGAAACATCCACATCAATTGGAACCTACTAAAGCTGCTGACATGGGGGAGTGTCCGACTTACGGTATGTGTGGAACCCTTCCTTAGAGCCCCGGATCGTACTGTGATCCTGCAACCATCCTTAGAAGCCCCAGGCTTGAAATTTTGTTACCCTTTTGGCAGCATCGCTGTAGGAACACTCCGGGCGCATGACCATGGTAAATAAATACGGCCCAAGGGTCATTGGCAAGCCCGCGGAGCAGCTGGCCCACTTCACACATGAGGCAAGCCAAGATGGCACCCAGTCGGCTGAGGCTCTAAAGGGCTGAATGGACACCTGTGGACTGAGGGGGACACGGACTGGCCAGATACAACAGATCCTCTGGCAAATCCACTGCCCTCTCCCCCACCCCCCCCGGAGTCGGGGGAAGGAGGCTCCGGTACACAGGTAGGATAACCAACGCTAGCCCAAATAATGGACACTATTAAAAGCTGTCATGCGGCGCTCTCTACGCAGATACAGACTATACGTGTAGACTTTGCCATTCTGAAAGATGATGTCAATAAAATCAGACATAGGGTCATCAATTCAGAACAGTGTATCAGCACAGTGGAGGATGAGCTTAATCCGCTGTTGGTGCAGGTGAGAGATGCAGCGGCGGACTACAAGTCCCAGGCAGCCAAATTCGGAGACATCGAGGACCGGCTTAGGAGGAATAACCTCCCCTTCCTGGGATTCCCAGAAGGATCAGAAGGTAAACATCCGGAGGAATTCCTATTAACATGGCTTAAGCAAACCTTTGGCGCAGATTGCTTTTCCCATCTATTTGCTATAGGGAGGGCCCATAGAGCCCCCCTCAGGGCCCCACATCCGGGTAGATACCCCAGACCCATGCTGGCTCACTGCCTCTATTTTAGGGATAAAGAAACTATCCTACGCAGAGCCCGCAATATGCCTGAACTGATGTTCAATAACAACCGCATCACCATCTTCCCGGATTTTTCGGCTGCGACACAGAAGCAAAGAGCAGCTTTTCAAAGCATGAAGCAACGTCTGAGGGAGCGCAGTCTACCTTACAGCATGCTCTATCGGGCCAGGCTGCAGGTGGAACATGGGGCCAAAATGCAATTTTTTTTCTCTCCCAAAGAAGCCAACCACTGGATTGAATCCTTAGGACCCAAATAATGTAATCCTCTACATCTTGCTGGACAAACGACACCAACTGAGAAATGGAGGGGCCCCTCCATGTAATGGGATATGACAAGCAGGCCATGAAATACACAGCGCTTTCATAATACTTGACTGTCCAAGGTCTGTCAGGCTCAGAATTGTTCTACAATCAATGCGGTTCACACACTGCTCTGTTGAAAACCACATACCCACCCTTGATCTCCCGGTCCGGCTGGGCTGGGAGAAATACCCCCCTCTAAAGTGACTCTATTTGCTGATCTATTGTTTGGGGCGAAGGCTCATGGAATGTTTGGGGCTACGGGCAGGGTGGTGGGGCGGGAGGTTGGGATCCTCAGTTCTGGATCAAAGTTTCTTATGTTATGTCTATTAGTTTTCTTTGCAGCTCTCATTATGTTTACTTAAGTATGCATTCCACTGCTTTCACTGAATGTTTCAAAGCTTGTACTTATATCCCTCCCTGGTATTCATGGAACCGGGAGGTGGAGTGAGGTGCTCAATCCCCAACCAGGTGGCCTTTTGAATGGCCTCCATTACCATTTGCATGACCCTCTAGCTCTGAATATTCCTAACATTAGACATGCAGACCCTTAGTTTAATCTTGTGGAATGTGAGAGGCCTCAATTCCAGGATTAAACGAGCCTTGGTGTTTAAATATATACAAAAACGTAACCCAAGTCTTATCTTCCTCCAGGAATCTCACTTGGTTGGATCCAAAACACTAGCCCTTCATAGGGCATTTGTGGGCAGAGCATTTCATTCCACGTACTCAAACTATGCTAGGGGGGTGTCAGTGTTGGTGTCCAAATCCCTTATGTGCCATACCAAGACGGTCAAAACTGCCCCCTTGGTAGATTTGTCATCCTGGTCCTGTAGACTGACAATAGACCATATACATTTGTGGCAGTATATATCCCACCTCAGTTTTCGGTGGAGGTATGGGAGATGCTGATGAAGGGGGTCCTCCAGGTTGCAGAGGGACCTATCATCTTGGCAGGGGATTTGAACGTGGTGCTATCGCCAGGAATGGATAGATTCGGCATGACACAGAAAAATAGCTCCCCTCTGGCACCGTGTGTAAAACCATTTGACCTGGTGGAGGCTTGGAGGTGGAAGAATCCAGATGCCAGGGCATATTCCTTTCATTCCGCCACGTTCAACGTCCTTTCCAGGCTGGACATGTGTTTCATGTCTAGAGAACTGTTACCAAGAATAGTGGAGGCCCAATGCCTCCCCCGTGCCATCTCGGACCACTCCCCTTTGAAGGTCACTTTTGATATGGAGTGGCCGAGAGGGTATACCCTGTGGAGGTTGAGCCCTTTATGGCTCCAGGAGGAATGCTTTGAGAGATCCATAAAAACGTCTATACATAACTTTTGGTTGGAACACAAAGATGAAGTCCCAACCTGGGATGCTTTCCAGGCTACACTTAGAGGTTCCATCTCTGGAGTTATTAAACAGCTTTGAGCAGATAGGGAATGGAAGGTGAAGGACTCAGAACGGGTAGTTACTGATGCCGAGGTGGATTACATTAAAAACCCTAACCCAGATACATATAGGGAGGGCGTTCGCCAATTAGACATAGTCTTCGTAGAAAAAAATCTGAAAAAACGTATGTATCAAGCACAACGCGTATTTGAGTTTGGCAATAAAAATAGGCTGTTGGCCTACCTAGCCCATTCACAGCAGGCTCCAGCCTCTATTCTATGCATTTTTGACAATCATCAGAAATTATGTACTACACAACTAGACATTGCCAACGCGTTTGTACAGTTTTACTCTGACTTATACTCTTCCAGAGTGGATTATGGGGCAGAGACGGTTCGTGAGTACCTGGCCCCATCCCTCTCCTGGAACTGACTGAGGAGGCAGCAAAGGAGCTAGAGCTTCCGATAAATGTAGAAGAAATCATATCTGCAATGCATACACTCAGCCCGAATAAGACACCAGGATTGGATGGCTATCTGGTTGAGTGGTATGGCACTTATGCAGACAGTTTGGCACCTAGGCTGCTAGAGATGTACAAGGGGGCCCTGGATCAAGGTACCCTTCCCGAATCCCTGAGAGAGGCACTTATTGTGCTGATACCTAAGCCGCACAAGGACCATGAGCTATGTAAATCATTTAGACCCATATAGTTAATCAACGGTAATGCTAAAATACTAGCCAAAATATTAGCCATGAGACTAAACAATGTGATAACTTCCATTATTCACCCAGACCAGACAGGTTTTATACCCAGTAGGTCAACGGCCATAAATTTACAGCACCTCTTCACCATCTTACAATCTGAAGGGCCCAACCTAGACACCCGAGTAGTAGTATCATTAGATACACATAAAGCATTTGAGTCAATTGAGTGGCCATATCTATTAGCGGTCCTTGGGCGGCTTGGATTTGGTCCCAGATTTATAGCCTGGGTGGAGCCACTCTATACAAAACGAGTGGCACGGCTCAGAGTGAATAATATCATCACAGACCCATTTGAGATAGCCAGAGGCACATTGTCGCCCCTGTTGTTTGCCCTCGCTATAGAACCACTGGCAGCAATCCTGAGGGCAGATGAGGGAGTTAGGGGATGCAGCATCCACGAAAGGGAGGAAAAAACATCATTGTATGCCGATGACATGCTCCTCTACTTAGCAGAAGCAGGGGACTCCTTGAGGAGGGCACTAGATAGGATCTCTGGGTTTGGAGTATATTCTGGCTTCAAGGTAAATTGGAAAAAATCCATAATCTTCCCACTCAGCCCCGAGTATATACCTGTGATGCCCCCAGAAGTTCATCTGTGGGTGGTTTCCCAATTTTGTTACCTGGGGGTTGAGATTCAGCTGCCATTAAACAAATATATTAGTAATAATCTATCTCCTCTGATGCTGCGACTAAAGGAGAATCTCCAGACATGGAATAAGCTGCCTCTCAACCTCCTGGGAAGAATTAACATTTACAAAATTATTTACCTCCCCAGGTTTCTTTTTTTATAATTTATTTATTTTTCTTTTATATAACAGGAGAAAAATGAACAATCCTTCTGTATATTACATTCCATTTCTGCACATACAGTCAGACAAAAAAAAATAAAAATACATGATAATAACTCGTTCCATTCCATTCCATCTACTCCTGTCTATTTCTAATATATTATCCAATAAAGATGGATAAAAGAATGAACCAAAATAAACATAAAGAAGTCACAAAAGAAGCAAAGAAGACAAAGAAATAAGAAGAGTAATCTTCCTCTCTCATTTCTGCCCTCCATGTTGTTACACCTTGCCGCGTCAGGAGGGGGGCGCTTTCCCCAGACCCGGCAATAATGCTCCAACTACCTCTCAGTATTCCGACTGCAGTTCCTATTTATAGTCCATTCCCCCCTCCTTTCCTTACCCCCCTCCCAAAAAAAAAACAAAAAAAAAAAAAAAACATTGAACTCCCCCCCCTTTAATTTGTATCAATTTGTTTTTTCCCTTCCTCTGAAGAAATAAAACAGTTCCATGATGACCACCTTTTTTTTCCTAGTTGTCCAGACTAGGTCTTCCATCCTGTTTACTTCCTCTACTTTCCTAAGCCACATACTCACTGTAGGGGGTTGTGCCTGTTTCCACTTAAGCGGGATGCATGCTTTAGCTGCATTCACCAAATGACACAAAATAGAGTTCCTATATATTTTCCCCGGAATCTCTGACAGATGCAAAAGGAAAAAAGCTGGGTCTTCCTGTATTTCCACATCACTAAATTTTTGAATTATCTCCCGGACTTCCCTCCAAAATGTCCTCACTCTGGGACAAGACCAAAATACATGTAACAAAGTCCCCTGTTCTATCTGGCATTGCCAGCATCTAACTGATGCATTCGGGAAACATTTTTGAAGTTTATCTGTGTCTGTACCATTGTGAAATGATTTTATAATTAGTTTCCTGTATTTTGGTACATATTGCTGTCTTAAATATTGAATGTATCATATTAGTTTTTTGTTCCTCCGAAAAGGTCCTCCCTAAATCTGTTTCCCATTTCCGGAGGAAAGGTAACTGATAGTTCTCCGATGGTTTAATCAACAACGCATACATTCTGGAGACAGCATGCTTTATTGGTTCAGTCTCCATACAATATTTTTCGAGTGGTAACAGATTCCGATCCAGAGGACTTGGCGGTACCCTAGTACATAGATAATGTCATAGTTGTACCGCCGACCAAAAATCTAATTGGAAGGGGCCATTTCTGTCTACCAATTCCTGCACTGTTGGCCATCTACCAGATCTTAAAAAATGCAATGCCTGATACAGTTCCCGTTTGAACAGGACGTCAAAAGGTCCTTTTTGTGTTCCTAATATGAATTGCGGGTTCCCCAATATAGGTACTAAAGGTGATTCCTGTGTTGATAACTTACCCTTAAATAATAGGTTATAACAAACACGGAGGGTAGGTCCTATTGTTGGGTGTGTCTTAGTTTTAGATGCCAAGTCCTTGAAACACCAAGGGGCCCTATACATTAACTCCCCACTCTGCGCTTGCTCCAATCTTGGCCAGATTTTAAGTTCTCCATGTCGGCACCAATCCAACAGGCGGCCCAGAAGTACTGCCTGGTAATATTTATATATATCTGGGATGGCCAGCCCCCCGTTTTGTTTTGGTAGGGACAACAGTGTCCTCCTGATCCTAGGATGTTTGTGTGCCCAGATGAATTTTGTAAATAATATTTGTATATTTCTAAAGAACTTCCTAGGGATTGCAATTGGGACTGCCTGAAGGAGGTACAGAATCTTTGGTAGAATATTCATCTTAATTATATTGCTTCTTCCAAACCAGGAATGTAATCCCTTATGCCATCTTTCCAATAAACCTCGCACCTTTTTTAACGCTGGCGGGAAATTAAGCTCATATGTTTTAGAAGGGTCCACTGCTATACAAGTCCCTAGATACTTCAGGAATTGATCTGCCCATTTAAATTTATAATTTGCTTTTAATGACATCATCATTTCTTTCGGGACAGCTACCGCCAATGCCTCTGATTTAGAGAAATTTATCTTGAAAAAGGAAAGTGTACTGTATGTCTCAATTTCTCTAAATAAGTTTGGGAGCGAGATTATGGGATTAGTCATTGGGAAGAGCATATCATCTGCATATACTGCAACTTTATGTTGAGTTCCTCCTACCGGTATGCCCCAAATATCCTTATTAAGCCGAATTCTACATAACAGAGGCTCCAGTATCAGTGCAAACAATAAAGGGGACAATGGGCATCCCTGCCTTGTCCCATTCCTTATTGCAAATGGGGGGAGACTACTCCGTTTACCTTCACTTGAGCTTTAGGTTCTTTATACATGCCTGCAATCCATCTAATCATTTTCCCTCCCAGTTTTATGTGACGAAGGACTGCAAACATGAACCCCTATCCCACCCTATCAAATGCCTTCTCCGCGTCTGTTCCTAGGAACACACACAGAGTCTTAGTTGAGTTTGCTATATTCATCAAATTCAGGGTTTTGATGGTATTATCCCTTGCTTCTCTTGTTGGAACAAACCCTACCTGATCCTGATAGATCAGGAAGGGTAATTGCTGTTGTGGTCTTAGGGCTATAATCTTACTGAATATTTTTAGATCCGCATTCAATAAGGATATTGGCCCTATAACTTCCACATTGCTTTGGATCCTTTCCTTCTTTTGGAATCACTGCTATCATAGCTCTTAATGTCTCTGGATGGAAAGAGGCTCCATCCTCCAGCTCATTAAACATTTTAACCAGATAGGGTCCCGATATTGATAAAAATAACTTATAGTAGTGGGCTGAGAGCCCATCTGGTCCTGGTGCCTTCCCCATTTTTGCTAATCTTATTCCTCTCTGTACCTCTTCTAAAGTAATTGGCGAGTCCAACTCCTCCTGCACACTAGTTGTCAGGCACGGCATTCCACTTGCTTTTAGATACTCCTCCATCACTGTTCGATCTGGTGCATCAATATTCAAATTGTAAAGTGAACTTCTTCCATATTATTTGGCAATGTCCTATGATAGCTAGATTTTGGAAGGCAATCCTTAATTACTTAGAGGATGCCTTGGCTCTTCCTAATATTCATTCCCCAGCCAGATGCCTATTGGGCGATCTGGAGGAGGAAAGAATATCCACATCACAGAAAATATTACTGAGAATACTCTTCAGTTATGCTAAGAAAGTGGTGGCTCTCAGATGGAAGGACCCGGTCCCTCCATTTCTACAAAACTGGATAGACGGATAGACCTTTTTAACCAAGCATTCCCAATGTATAAACTGACTTATGCAGCTAGAGGCTGCTCCAAGAAATTTGATAAAGTATGGGCAGGATGGCTGAAGTATACTTCAGGAGATGGAGTGATAGAATAAGGGAAGGAAGGGGATAGTAGGTTAGAGATAACTGGAAACACACTTTTGACACAAACTTAGACACAAATAAAAATGGCTTAGGATGTATATAAGATTAAAAAATATATAGTGTAGTGCTATGTGTGTAAGTATTATAAAGTGGAAAGACAGTGAACTAAGCTCGAGCCATCCCTGAAGGGCCAGCAAATAGGCTAAAATAATTCAAAATTACATACAAATAGCTGAAAACAATCAAAAGTGCACTGAGTGCTACACAATATCATGTGAAATATAGTGATTGTAATAAACCAGAGAAAAAACGATGTGGTAAACAGAAAACAAAATTTTAAATAAGTAAAAAATCAACCAAAATAAAGTCCATAAATGTTGAAAGTTGTATTCCTAATATAAATCAAAAACCACCACCAAAAGTCTCTGAGGGTTGAATGATGAAAACAACAATGAAAAGCTTCTGGTAAATGGATAGATAGAACACCAAATGAATGAAACGTCTAAATAAGTGCCAGGACCATCACCGGAGCATCAGAGGAGGCTTACCGGAAACAGGTGGCTTGAAAAGACATACGTCTTACAAGTCTCAGAAAGCTTGTTTAGCCACCAGGACTGGCGAGATGGATCATCAGGTGTCCTCAACTTCAAATGGGGGGGGGGGAAAGATCTCGTCACAGCTTCGACCGTCCAAACGTTTCAACAGGCCAACCGGATGTTTTTGAGGTACCATGAGAGAAATAAAGCTCACATGGCATAATATCATTTTAAAAAACATTCATTTGGGTGGACCCCTTACGATCACCGCGACTGATATATATTTTGAGCTGTATTACAATCTCCTATCATGTGAGTGTTCCTTTTTATTATTTTAATAAATGAATGTTTTTTAAAACGATATTATGCCATGTGAGCTTTATTTCTCTCATGGTACCTAAAAACATCCGGTTGGCCTGTTGAAACGTTTGGACGGTTGAAGCTGTGACGAGATCTTTTTCCCCCCCATTTGAAGTTGAGGACAACTTTTTCCCCCCTCCCGCCGCCCTCCGGTGCTACTACCGACTCACCTCAGCGATCGGTGAGTCGTATAGCGGATCCGCCGGCGCCGGATGTTCACCATAGAGATTTCCGGCGGACCAGATGGTCGCCGGAGTCTCTATGATCGTTCGGAGGCCGGGCAGCCTAGAGGTGAGATGTGGGGTCTTATTGACCCCATATCTCACTGTAAAGAGGACTGATCGTGTCATATTCCTATTACAAGGGATGTTTACATTCCTTGTAATAGGAATAAAAGTGATCAAAAAAAAAAAAAAATTTTTTAAAGTGTAAAAATAAAAATTTTTAAGTAAAATTAACAATAAAAAAAAAAAAAAAAATTTTAAAGCCCCCCTGTCCTCGTGAGCTTGCACGCAGAAGCGTACGCATACGTAAGTCCCGCCCACATATGAAAACGGTGTTCAAACCACACATGTGAGGTATCGCCGCGAACGTTAGAGCAAGAGCAATAATTTTGGCCCTAGACCTGCTCTGTAACTCAAAACATGTAACCAGTAAAAAATGTTAAAGCGTCGCCTATGGGGATTTTTAAGTACCAAAGTTTGGCGCCATTCCACGAGCGTGTGCAATTTTGAAGCGTGACATGTTAGGTATCTATTTACTCGGCGTAACTTCATCTTTCACACAATGCAAAAAAATTTGGCTAACTTTGCTGTTTTGTTTTTTTTTTAAAGCATGAAACTGTTTTTTTTTTTAAAAAAAAACGCGTTTGAAAAATTGCTGAGCAAATACCGTGCAAGATAAAAAGTTGCAATGACTGCCATTGTATTCTCTAGGGTCTCTGCTAAAAAAACATATATAATGTTTGGGGGTTCTATCTAATTTTATAGCAAAGAAATGATGATTTTTGACATGTAGGAGCAAAGTGTCAGAAATGGCCTGGATGCGAAGTGGTTAATTGTCTCAAGACACAGATGGTTAGTGGACTTTGATAGTTGTATAGGAAAGATTTTGGTTTGAAGATGGCTGCTGCATTCTCAAGTGGGCCTGGGGGAGGGGGGAGCAAGCATTTTAAGTTGGCTACTCCCTGTTGACAATAGAAAGGTTTTGTTTTGAGATGAAAAGACATACAAGCATTCACTGTTTGTACCTCGCAATGTTTTGTTCCTGTGAAAGCTGATGTGGACTGAGTTTGAGAGGAAAGGGTATGTGGCAGCCGTGTGCTTGTGTTTTTAATGTGGTCTTTTTGTCATCGGCCATCTTGCTGTGGTCCAGATTTCATCTACCATGTGTTCCTAAGTTGTGCTTTTTCGTAACTTTAACACTTTTAAATGTTTGTCTAAGTGTTCATTTAGTATCTCAATGTGTAATTTTTGGTGTATGCAGGAAAATGGTTTTTGTCTGCTATTTCCTTTTGTTGTTATCTACCATGTGACTGCGGTCGGCCATTTTCTATTCCTTTGTGTGTGAACTTTGAAATGTTTATCCATCTTGGTCAGTTTTGGCGGGAAAATGCACCATTTTGTTGGGGTCTGGCCTTTGTTGTGGTCACCATGTGCATCAGCGGCCATTTGGAAGATCTGTGGGGGGTTTCAGGTTTCTAGGTAATAACATGGGGGGAGTTTCTGTTGACTTTCTAACTCTCAGAGTCAAATATTGTGTTGTATTTGCGACAAGAGTGTATGTTTAAGACGTTTTATTTCATGTTTTATGTAACTTTGGCGTTTTGGATATATTATATAATTGCATGGTTGGTGGGGTTTGAGTGGAGACACCAGTCCATCCTGAGTGTGGGTGTGTGTCTGCGGTTGTCCCTGTCCCTGTGCATTGTGTCTCATTGAGATGCTCATATTTGTTTAAAGATACCCATATAGCGCCATCAGTTTGCGCAGGGATCCGCACGTGCATCGCATTCTCACGTCAGTCCCTGCCCTCAGGGAGCCCACAGTCCGGGGTCCCCGGTTTGCATTCATGTACTAGGGCCAATTTTGGACGGAGGCCAATTGGCCTGCCAGCATGTCTTTGGAGTGTGGGGGGAAACCGGAATGCCTGGAGGAGACCCACGCAGACGCAGGGAGGACATGCAGAGACCGGGCGGGTGGTGTCATGGTTGGAATTCAAGCCAGCGGCCCTTTTTGCTGCTGGGCGGGGGTGCTAACCACTACACCACTGTGCCACCCAATATTGTTTAGTTAAATATGCCTATATTTCAGTATAGGCCCTAATTGACATAGCCTAAAGTGTTTGTCTAGGGATAAGTGTTAAAATTGGTGTCTCAATTGTATAGTCAGTTTTTGTAGGAAGAAATCCTGGTTTGTCTTGTCAATTGTTAATGTCGGCCATTTTTCTGAAGTCCGGGTTTCATTAACTATTTTGCCGTGGATTTTCGATTGCTGCAACTGCCTTTTTGTTTCTGCTGATCTTAGTCTCGAGCGAAATATCTCTGGTTTTGTACTGAATTCCAGTTCCAGTAGAATCATTTAGGTTTTTATGCCAGTTGTTTTAAAGAAGATTATGTTTCTAGTGAAGAAATCTCGATTTTGGCGGGATCAACAGCTAAATTTCATGTGTTAATGGCACCATTTTGTTTGTGGTTTGCAGTGGAAGGGAAAGACTTTGGTTTGACTTCCCAGGGGATATGTGACTCAAGGGGGATTCCCTCCCATTTGCAATATGGGGGCTTATTCCACCCACTCCTGGACAAAAGTTTTTATTTGTTGATGTTAGCCATAGATTTTTCTAATGTCTTGACAAAATATGAAGCTATTTGAGGCTTCCCCTCCCCCTCCCTCTTCCTACTCAGGTGTGCAACGGGAAGTTGGTGGGAGGGGCTTGGGGTCTTTTGACTTGTGTTTGGAAGGACGAAATCATTTTTATTTTTAAATTAAATTAAGGTTTATACTGTAATACAGTTTTGGGTAGAGAGCAAACAGGAGGCATCCAAGTTATTGTTGTAACATCTAGGTACAGATAGAAGCCATAATATTGTCTTGAATAGTGGAGGATTTCATGGTGCTTTGTAGTTTGTCTGACAACACATTTATAGGGCTGCCAATAACCGGTTGTAGAGCATGTAAATGTGAGGAGTAGTACGCTAGCACACCGGGAGGCCGTGTAAAATAATTGGAGAACGCCGGGTGACAGTACTGTAAAAATAGTCACTAAGCAGTACTGATCCGAAAACTAGTGCAAGGGTACCCTGGATGCAGGGGCAGTCATAAGCGATTCGAATCCTCATGGGTAATGTTGGTCCATGGGTTGGAGGAAAAAAATGAGGCTACACACCAGTCAGACAGCTGCACTTCACATGAGATCTGGGTCTGGGGCTCCAGACATGAGACCCCTTATAGATTTGGTCAGAGGGTACAGTAAGGTATATTCCTTTGGAAGGTACTTTTGATGTCTGGAAGTACGAGACCCCAGAATAAAAATACCTTGGAAGTAGTTCAGCTATGGCTTCAGAAATCTGTAATGATGAGTGAGTTGATGGATGCGTAGTACACAGGCCTGTTTTTGAACTTTGTGTGGCTGGTCCATGCAAAGATTTCGAAATGCTCTCGTGCTTTTCAAATTGTATTCTTTTTCTATCGCTAAAAGAGTGAAGGCAGCATTCCATCTGGTCGTTTTTATTTTTTTCATTTTCGTTTTTGGGAACTATGAAATATCTCCCCCACATCTAAATGTTTGTCTCTTTTCAATGTTTGTATGTGGTAACAAGATGTTTGAACCTACCGTGACAGCCCTCTTGCGTGTCGCGGCTGTTGTACTTTAGAAAAAAAACGTGAAAGTAAGATTTACAGAGGGTTTAGTTATTATCGGTTTTGTGGAATGTCAAGTGACAATTTACCAATGTACATGAATGTTGTATTGTTTACCATTCTTTGAAGGATAGAGTAATAACCTTTGTTTATTAGTATCTTTTCAGGTCCAAAGAGTTTCTGGAAGTGTGTGTACAGGTGTATAAGAAGGTAAAAGTGTCATAGGCTATTTCACTGTTTTATTCTGCGCCATTGTAAACCCTGCATGTCTTCCTCCAGTTTGTAATGAGGAGGGAAGAAAAGGGGGGATGATAGTGGTGAGAATGACAATTTTTTTGTGCCAAGACTGTCTTTCTTTGATAGAATTTGAATCAGCAAGCAGCAGTCTGGTGAAGGAGGCTCCCATCCCAGATGCTAAGAACCTTTTTGTCACTGGTTCCCGGTATTACACCCCAGATGGTAAGCCACACACAGGTTATGCAGTGACCACAGTCCTGATGTCTGGGTTATTGTCATATGAGGTTTGTTTGGAGGTCAACCAAAACCAGAGTTGTACTTTCCTCATTAGCTGTCACCTACATTCTCAGCTGATGGGGTGGGTGCAATCACTGTAACATAAACTTCAAAAGGTCCACCACAGGGTTCACGAGTCCATCCTGGACCCTGACACAATAACCAGTTTACATTCTTTCTAACCAGGTGACTGGGTCATTGTAAAGAAGCTTGAGGGATGAGACCACGCCAGCCACTGCAAGAAGCGGATCAACCACAAAGAGTAGAGAAGTGTCTTCGTTAATTTATATTTTTTGTTTAATAAATTTTGGCAAGGGTAATGATGAAAAGCATCCCAACTAGCTAAGAAAGAGAACAGGGAGGAGCGTCTTTTGGCCGAGCAAGGAGATGGCTGCCTGAGAGAACAGCTCCCGCAGTTGCCTTGTTCTCAACACATTTACCGGAGGTATTAACTCTTGATTCTAGCTTGAAATTATGGGGACTGCATCCCGCAACACCTCTGCTTCTCGGTCCCGCTCTCCCCGGGAGAATCCGGGAAGTATGAGCCAAACCATCCCTGAAATGTTCAGGACACAGAGGGGTAATATGGCGCCATCCCGTCATGGTCCCTTACAAACACAAACACCAGAGCCGCAAGAGCCGCAACTATGGGGACCGATATCTAACTCTCACGGGCCACCTCCGCCTCTGTATGAAGTGCAGGACACACACCAACAGCCATACCTCAACATACATGATCTGAGGACCATTGCGGCTGACATAAAAGATACTCTGTCAGCCGCCATTGCTGATTTGAGATTAGACATTCATACACTAAACGACAAGGTTCAGGAGGTGGAAAAAACAGTGGCTCAACATGACACTGTCCTCCGCAAAGCTACGAAGAAAATAGATACACATACTCTACAAATGCAGGAAATACAACGCCATATCGAGGACCTCGATAATCGCGGCCGCCACCATAATCTAAGAATCAGAGGAATCCCTGAGACCGTCGATACTGAGCACCTCATGCCCGCTGTAACAGACTTATTTAACAGCCTATTAAACAGACCACGACAAACCCCCATTGAAATGGAACGAATTCACAGGGCACTGCGCCCTAAAGGCAGGGAGACAGACCCCCCACGGGACGTTATTTGCTGCATCGTGGATTTTAAGCTGAAGGAAGACATCATGAAAAGTGCACGGAGCGTCACTCAACTTCAGCATGCTGGTGCACGTATCCAGATCTTTCAAGATTTATCCAGCATTACCCTTCAACACCGTAGGGACCTGAAACCACTACTAGAAGCTCTTCGTACACAGGGGATACAATATAGGTGGAAATTCCCCTTCTGTTTATCGGCTACCCATCTTGGAGGAACGGCTCTGTTAAAAGTACCTGAAGACTTGCGGCCATTTTGTGACAGCTTAGGCATCCCCGTGGTCGAAGTCCCTAATTGGTACGCGGAGTACCGCTCTTACACACCGAAACAACAGAGACACCCGGAGGAACCGATGGATGCTCAAGAAACGCGATACCGCCGGAAAAGATCCCCTTTGGATCCCAGACTGCAAGCCGCCCATAACGGTGCTCATCGAGGACATAGCCCGTCCACCCATCCGCGATCCCGGCGAACACGTAGAGACTATTGAACCTGACCCTTAATACAAGGACTGTGTGTGGTCAACCCGCTCCTCTGTCCACAGCCATCAAATGATGTACGTGGCTCCCTTATATTTTCCCTTTACCGAACTTGTTACTGTGTCACTGCGTTCGCTAATAGAACATTGACTCATTCCTCCCACTTCACCCATATCTACTCCGGACACCTTGCTGTTGCTCCACTCTTAATGACCTCCGCTATGGTACTCACATCTCTATCCCCCCTGCTGAGGCTACCTAGCCACGGACACAATATATCAATTTTACCTTGCTGTTTGTTATGATTTGTAACCACCGCTGCACAGTTCCCTTATTTTTCCTACGCGGTTTTACACATCCACCCTAGAAGGCACTAACTACAACATTGGACTGATACGAGGACTCAGCCTATATACGGTCACGACCGGACATATCAGCACAATCCTGGAAAACACTCATGCTCTACTTTGCAAAAGTTTTATCTTAGCTAACCTACAATGTTCACTGTGGGTAACGTATATTTAACCAATATTTGCATGGGATTCTAAATCCCTCAATAGCTTAGATTTTAAAACATGGGATGCATGTAAGACATCCCATGGAGATACATATCCTTTATTTATACCTGATTCAGGAAAACGCTGGTCGAGTTATAATAAAGATCCAGTAGAGAATATATCTGACACCTCAACCTGGGGCTGATAAACAGATCAGGTTTCTACATACACTGTCCTCCCCTATCCCCCTAGCCACACCAATCCCACACTCTGCCTCTGAGACAGGCCTTTTATGAGTCCTACTTCCCCCTTTCCTATACCATAGCCGGCACCTGTTTATCCCCATTATATTATTGTGCCTGCAACAGGCAGGACAAGTAATAGATACCACCCCATTTACACCCCATGGCTACGGTGCTCTATTCTTACAATCTCATACTCCGGATAGATTCGACACAAGACTATTAACTTAGGAGATATTACAGCTACGACATCAGCTTTAACGAACATCCGATCGCATGAACCTGCTCAGGTTCTCGTTTATTAATCTTAAAATACTTACATCTCCTCACAAACCTTAGAATAGACGTATAAGCAACAATTTCCTTCCTAGCTGCAGAATGGATATTACCGCTAATTGTAATCTGTTAGGAAGATGGAACAAATTAGAAAGTGAGATATGCTTAATAAGGATTTAGAATAGGTGCTGCACCTCAGTAACCCTACAAATTGCATATAGATGGTCAGAAAATCAATGTTTATTTGTTTCTTTGTCATGTTAGAAATACTTGAAGTTTAATGTTTAAAGTTTTATGTTTAAACTGCATTATTAATTGATCATATATTATTTTATGATATTTGGCATACACCAAGCTACAATACTTCCTGACATAGAACCGGCTCAATCAGTCACATTATATGACGCTGGTCACGATCATACTTATTCATTGTTGTCCTTTCATAGCTCTCAACATATAGACGAGATACAGCCCTCCCCCCTAAACCCTGGGACCCAGATGTCACCAAAGTGTCTTATAGACATGTACACACACACACACATTTACTTCACTGTCAGGTATAAAGTACATGCAGAACAGTATATCCTCCTATCTTCACCCCTAATAAGACATCCTTCACTCCTCTCTTTAGATAGAAGGCAACGGCGGGATAGATAGATGGACATATACTTTATTGTACTTCCCTTGTTAGGTGCTTACCGACCCCCATATAGTGCGTCTCAAATAGATATAGGTATATACCAAGGCCTAATTCTTCTGAAGATGCACTGTACCCGCCTAACCTCTCTGGTCATAGAGAAGGCTAGTTACACTTACCTTTTCCCTCTTACAACTAATCAGACCCCTACTGCAGAACGGATACTCAAAAGTTCTTCTACCTGAACCACTGAATTCCAATTCACTTATCTAATACATTCGAATACTCTACTCTCTCTCTTACTCTCTTTCGAGAAACCTTGCAATTACTCACGGAATTTTAGTCTGGCATTCTCATCGTAGGTGGGGATTTATATCCCAGGCTGCACACAGAAATAAACAGAGACAGACTTTTATCTCCACCCTATCCACTAAAATACATGCCCTGGAACGAGCACATAAAGAGTCTTTAGCCACTAACTCTCTCACTGAACTATTACAGGCAAGGGAGGAACTCAGAGAAGTGATAAATAAAACCTTGAAATGCAAATATGTGTTGACACAAAAAATGTTTTATGAGTTCAGCAACAAATCTGGGAGAATGCTGGCCAGAGCAGTACAACATAAAAAAGCAACCCATACCATAGATAAAATTAAAGATGCCTCCGGGAACTCTTTTGTGTCACCAGATGATATTGCTGCCCAATTTGTCAAATACTTCTCCAAACTTTACAATTTAACCCCCATAGACATGACTGAACACGCCCAAGCCAGACGAGAGATGATCGCGACCTTTTTACAACAATATTGCACGACCACCTTATCCCCAGCAGACTCCACAACCCTTGAAGGCCCTATCAATGGGGAAGAAACTGCCATAGCTCTGAAACAACTCAAAACGGGTAAAAGTCCAGGCCCGGATGGTTTGACAGTCAGTTACTATAAAACCGTCCAAGAGGCAATTATCCCGCATTTTATTAAGTCTTTCAATTCCCTACGTCTTTCCCCACAAGCCACCAAGGACTGTATCTAATTACAGGCCAATCTCCCTTTTAAACGTTGACGTAAAACTATATTCCAAAATACTCGCTAATCGCTTGCTTCCTCTCATTTCTAAACTAATAGCTCTTGACCAGGTTGGTTTTGTCCCTGGCAGAGAAGCCAGGGATAACACCATAAAAGCTCTACACATCCATCACTGGCTCTCAAATTCATCTAAACAACAAGGTTTCTTCTTATCCCTGGACGCGGAGAAGGCGTTCGACAGAGTGGCCTGGGACTACATGTCAGCAACGCTGCAGGCTATGGGATTTCCTCAAAACTTCCTACAAATGATACTAGCGCTATATTCCTATCCCACGGCTAGAATAAGAGTCAATGGCCGCCTGTCGAGCGCCTTCTCCGTCTCCAATGGTACTCGTCAAGGATGCCCACTGTCACCTCTCATCTTTGTCCTCACCCTTGAGCCCATCTTATGTAAACTCAGAGCTAACATCGACATCAAAGGCATTAATATCCGCAATAAGCAATATAAAGTCGCAGCATATGCGGACAATATTCTTTTATTCCTCTCAGACCCATTACTCACTCTGCCTAACCTGCTTAAAGATTTTGCCCCCTTTAACAAATTAGCTAACTTGCAAATTAACTTCACAAAATCTAAAGCCCTCAACGTTTCCCTTCCCCCACCATTAAAAACATTTTGTCAGGCAAACTTCCCCTTTGGTTGGGAACCTCAAGCTATCACTTATCTAGGGATTCAAATCCCGTCGAACCTAAGAGAACTATATGACAGAAATTACTTACCAATATTACGCACAATACAAACGGACCTCCTCAAATGGACCTCAGGACAATTGGTTCGGACGTGTTGCCATCATAAAAATGAACATCTTACCCCGCATTTTATATATAATGCAGGCAATTCCGATTAAACTTCCCGCGTCATTTTTTACGACATACAAAAGAATTTGCAGAAATTTTATATGGGCTTCCAAATCCCCACGAATAAGCTGGGACAGAATGACTATTCCCAAACTAAAAGGAGGACTAAGCCTCCCCGACATCTATAAATACCATGCAGCGTGCCACCTAACAAGAGTTATTGACTGGCACGTCCATAAATACTCCAAAGATTGGATAAATATTGAAGAATCTATTGATCAGGTCCCGCTAGCTCATCTGCCATGGATTGGTGCTAGGGCAACACCTACAGCATATTCCACACACCCATTAACAGGACCCACACTTCACGTTTTCAGAAAAATTTCACATTTACTCTGTTGGAATTCCTCACCGGGTCCGATGACCCCACTAAATAACAACCCTGATTTCCCCCCTGGTATATCATTGCTTACTCCAATGCTCGTCCAAAAAACACCAACACTTAGAGCCTCTCAATTCTTCCAAAACGGAACACTTATCCAATTTGATGCTTTGGTCTCTCTATTTCCCGATCACCACATTCCCTTTTATAAATTTCTTCAAATTAGACACTTCCTCAACAGTGCCGGAACCAGCGCACAATGGTCGAGAGACCAAAATCCTTTTGAAGCACTATGCACTACAACGATTCCTCAAAGACACCTCATTTCAGAGACTTATTCACTCTTCTTTACCGATCAAGACCCTACTTGCAATCCAATAAACCAGAAATGGGAAAGGGAACTCCAGTTGGACATACCTACAGAGGACTGGAATTCCATTTATGAAAATATTCATAAGGGATCCATTAATGTCTCAGCACAAGAAAACTGCTATAAAATCTACACAAGATGGTACAGAACTCCGGAAAAAATTCACATATATCATCCATCAGTATCATCTTCATGCTGGAGGTGTAATACTGACGTTGGTTCCTTTCTTCACATTTGGTGGGGATGCCCACACATACAATTATTTTGGAAAAAGATCCATGCTACAATATCACATATCACAACTTATACTGTGGATTTTACACTGGCTCAATTTCTACTACATCACACATCGCTTCCACAATCCACATATAAAAAGTCCCTTATACTTCACCTAATAAACGCAGCCAAACAGTGCATACCCTTATATTGGAGGAGCACCACATCACCTACACTAGTCGACTGGTTCAAACGCATTGAAAAAATATTTTAGAAATGGAAGATTTAATTCATCAAGCTAAAGATAATCCAACCAAATATCGCAATATTTGGGCCTGTTGGGCACACTTCCGTGCCTCCGCTATGTTTCAAGAACTTCTCCACAACCCCTAAATTTTTCCGCAATCCACCTTTTTAGACGCCCCAACTAATTTTGAATATTCCCACCTACATACAAAACTCACATCTATGCAAGCATCTAAAACTCACTACTACGAGATCCGATACTCACATAACTTGTCCCAGAGGGGTGACCTTCATACACTCAACATATGCGATTTTACATTCATATATAACATACTACTCATTACATTTAATGTCTTACACTTATAATGACCTGAACCGACTTGATTCCCATTCTTAACATGGAGGGATAATTACACCGAAATCGGTAGATCATTTCTGGACTACTCATCAGAGAAAAATTACAGTCTTCTCCATCGCACAGTGTGGTCCCATTAGGGGTGCGTTGGTAGAGAACAGACCTTAGCTTGATCTACTGGCAATAACACATTAGACCCTCAATGAAACCGATATCAGTTTTATCTATATGGTTCACATTCATAAACAAGACAGTATATTGAATATATTATATATTGTATTATATACTATTTGAATTGGCTTTATTCATTTCAGGAATTGACATTGTTTGAAGAATGTTTTTCTCTTCTTTTTTTATAACTTAGGTTATATACAGATGTTATTTTATAACCTTATAACAGAAACTTTCACTGTTAAACATTCATAATTATATGAATCTTAATGTATGTAATTGATTCCCTGTCAATGCTTTTTTCTCATAAATAAAAATCTTTGAAATAAAAAAAAAAAAAAAAAGAAAGAGAACAGGACACGTGGTCGGGTATTTAGTGTCCCAGTGATGACGGCGGTACATGCTATATGTGACGTTCATATTGGCGTAAGGAGTTTTGACAGACTAGTAAAATCCAAACAGACACCTGTCAATAGAACTTAACAAAACATTTCTAGAGGGTAAAATTAATTATAATTTTAGCACTAGCTCTGGTTCTTGCCAGCTTTGGTATCGGGATAACTAGGTAGCCCACAAGTGTGCTTCAACTGTAGTTTGGTATTAATGCAGATCTACAGCTTATAAGGTAATTTCCCGTAAGGCAAGAGGCTCATGTGTGCTGGTGAAACTCGTCCCAGCATCTTATGTCGCGGCCGATCGTGAGGATCTGATGGCGCGAGAGAAGGTAAGAATGGCAGGGACAGCTGGAAGGGAATTGCTTGTACACAGTGGGGGCTTGAGTTTATGAAACACTTGCATGTAACTGTTGAAGCTACAAGGAAGTTCCCACAGTCCAAGGGTTTCTGGGAATTCATAAGTAAAGATTGTTATATCTGGATCAGGGATAGTAGTGACAAAGTTCAGGCCCATATGGGTAAGGTTTAGATCCCTGCAAGGCAAAGCCAGAGCTATAGATAGTGAAGGTTGGTATCCTTTTTAAGGGTTTGGGAATCGTTGGGGATTTAATTTTTTTATCTTGCAGCGGATCATAGTGAAGGAAGTAGAGGTATATATACTCATGTTGTTTTTGTTTTTATTCCTTCTATATGCCATGATGAGATGCTCCTGTTGCCTGATTGGACGCGTGACCAGAGCCTGAGCAGATGACCACATCTTCCCTGATGAGATGCCTCGAAGCCCGACCCACATACAAGACACAGAGGATCCCAGACTGACCGGCGACTACTACAGCTCACCACGTCATCTCCAACAGAGTCTACATGTCAAGCCGTGTTTTACTTTTTATGGACTAAGAAGAAGATCAGGATTCATCGAGGGACACATGGGATTATATGACAAGAGGAGGGACTGTTGTGGAAAATTTTATATTAATGTATTGTCATAAGAGTCTCCCAGTGTCTGTTCTCTTTCAGCCCACTCTAAAGAGCTGACTGGGGCAGACTGACGCTGGTTGAGACCTGTTAGGTAGTGGAAAACTTCCTGGTGTTTGGAGAGAGGTGTTTGCAGAGAGAGGACATGTCTGCCAGCGAAGGGCCCCTGTGCAATGCACAGAACGATCGTCTGGTGGGGGTGTGCTCGCTCTGCAAAGACATTATCGGTTGTTTCCTCTTGTCACCCCGATATATGCCTAATTAACATGTTTGGGGTGCCATGACGTACACCTGCAGCACCTCCCATCCATGAGGAACTGTAGTCATCGTATTTAGTTATTGTATATTGTATCATGTCCTGTAGTAATTGGTGATTGTTTTTGTGTTCTGTTGTTAAATCCTTATATGGTCATTCACATCCTGTGAGGTCACAAGCTTTGTAAGAGATGTTTGGCTGTTGGAAGCCGAACCCTTGAGTTTTTGGGACTTCCTGTTATGCTAATAAAGAGTCAGCACACAGCTGAGCAGGCAGTGTGATGCTGGAACTGGAAACGTAAGGTTGTGTCTATTTGTGAGCATGGGGCACACACCAGAGGATGGCATACGATCAAAAGGTAAGATGCATTTATATCATTAGACGAAATTGTTATTATGATTAGAAATAGGAGATTTAGCTGTGTGCAGCCAAATTTCTATGTCATGCTGTCTCCCCTTCCTCCTGTGGGAGGAAGGGGAGACAGATCTCCTATCACAATTTGGATTAGCAGCAAGGATGGGAAGTGTTATCATAATGGGGGATTATAATTATCCAGACATAGACTGGGCGGAGGGAACTGTGCATTCATCTAAGGCTCGCCAGTTCCTAAATGTCTTGCAGGACAGTTTCATGGGTCAGGTGTTAGACACACCAACTAGAAATAAAGCGTTATGGGATCTACTGATTACCAACAATACAGACCTGATCACGGATGTGGATATACGGGGCAATTTAGGAAACAGCGATCACAGGTCAATTGGCTTCAGTATAAATCACACAAATAGGAAACATAAGGGGAATACAAAGACAATGAATTTTTAAAAGAGCAAACTTCCCTAAACTACAAACCTTGAGCAAACTTCCCTAAACTACAAACCTTGCTAGAAGATATAAATTGGGATAAAATCTTAGGAACAAAGGACACGGAGGAGAGATGGGTTTGCTTTAAGAGCATATTAAATAAAGGCATTATCCAATGCATCCCATTGGGTAATAAATTTAAAAGAGCGAACAAAAGTCCTGGATGGCTTAACTCTAATGTAAAAATGTATATAAAAGCAAAGGAGAAGGCCTTCAAAAAATGCAAGGTTGAGGGATCATCATCAGCATTCAGACTTTATAAAGAATGTAACAAGAAATGTAAGGGTGCAATTAGGACGGCTAAGATAGAACATGAAAGACACATAGCAGAAGAGAGCAAAAAAAAAAAACAAGAAATTCTTTAAGTATGTAAAGAGTAAAAAAGGAAGGACAGACCATATTGGCCCCATAAAGAATGGTTACAAAGGATGAGGAGATGGCGAAGGTATTGAATTTATTCTTCTCCTCAGTCTTCACAAGGGAATCAGAGGGTTTCATTAACCAAAACTGTAGTGTTTATACTCATGACACATCAAAGGAAGCATCTCCATGGTTAACAGAGGACAGAATTAAAATTAAACTTGAGAGGGGGCGTGGCCTGACAAGTGATGGTGTAGGACAGAGCTAATGGGAGCTCCTCTTGCTAAAACCTCCTGTCCACTAGTCTGACTGCCAATTAATCTGCACAAGTGCCCGTACAGACACTACTTCAACCCGGGATCGGGATACACTATGTCGCCACCGAAGATAACAACAGCGACGGCGGAGAAACTCGCTAAATACCGGCACGATGGATTGGAAGGGCAGGCCAAAGATGGCGCCGCCGCATGTCCAGGAGATGACCGTCAGGCCGCCGAAACGGCCAAAGTGCTGGATGCAATAGCGGCTCTCCAAAATACTCTCACTACTAAGATAGACGAGGTAAAAACAGATATTTCGCTCCTGAGACAAGATCTATCTAAAGTGAAAGACAGGGTCACTGAAACAGAAGCCCGCATAAGTACTGTGGAGGACATCCTACATCCACTACAGCATACAACAGAAGACATGCAGCGAAAGATCCAGCAGCCCCATTCATATCAGGATGACATGGAGAACAGGATTCGCAGATGCAATCTTAGATTTATTGGATTGCCTGAAAGGGCCGAAGGTAAAGATCCAGCAGAGTATCTGGAGAATCTTCTTATTGCCACATACGGTCGGGAGGCTTTTTCGGTGATGTTTGCGGTGGAGAGGGCGCACCGTATACCAGCTAAGCCCCCACCTACAGGTGCACCTCCCCGCACTCTTATTGCTAAATTTCTGAATTTTAAGGACCGTGATAAGGTTATGCGACTTACGAGAGAGAAAGGAAACATACAGATAGAAAATGGTCACGTGTCAGTATATCCAGATTTCTCCAGTGAGGTGCATCAGAAAAGATCCCAATTCCAAGATGTCAAGCGTCGCCTAAGGGTACTGCACCTTAAAAGCACTGACCTGGATCTACTTAGAAAAGGTCTCAACTATGCCCCTCCCAGTGTCCCTAATCTTTTTGAACTATTTGTTGATCTCAACAAATATGTACGTAAACTTACCCTACAGCAGTACTACATACTAAAAGACACTGGTAAATCCTCGGCAGCTATCAGGAATGCAGAACCGCCGTCTAGCCCGCTTTCGGATAGGAGTATTGACGACGACTCTGCCCTGAATATTTTAGAGGAACTTTATGCAGAGGCAGAGCATAGTGATTTACCATCCTCTTGTGAGCCCCCTAGTGACACAGCGATAGTCCACACCTCCTTTGCCCCCAAATCTTCTTTTTACCCATATTGGGCTAAGGGGAAATACATTTCGACATTCTATGATGTGGTCTTCGAATCCTTTAGAATGAGATTTCGCCATGCTAACAACACAGGGAACAAGTTTAATAAACATCTTGACCCGCTGGGGGCTATCTGTCACTAGCCTTAGGCAGAATCAAGATGTCATCATTAGGAAAGCTGATAAAGGTGGTAGTCTAGTTATTCAAAACAGAGAAGACTATATAGCCGAGGCTATGAGGCTATTGGGGGATACAGGTACCTACATTAAATTGAAAGGTGACCCTGTTATAGAATACACGAAAGATCTGAAATCACTTTTAGATCAAGCTTTACTGGATGTGGTCCTCACCAAAAATCAGTATCACTTTCTCTTTAACAGACATGCCCTGACCCCACACTTTTACCACATTCCTAAGGTGCACAAAAGCGAGGTTGATCCCCCTGGTAAACCCATCATTGCAGGTATTGACAGCATCACTAGCAATGTGGGATGCTACATTGATAATTTTTTGCAGGGAATAGTCACAAATCTTCCATCTTTCGTTAGGGATTCGAGTCATATGTTGGAAATTTTATTGCATTATGTATGGCAGCCTAGATGGCTTTACTTAGATGTAGCCTCGCTCTATACATCGAATGATCACATCTATGGCCTAAGAGCAGTAAATCATTATTTATCTAAAGAAGGTGCACGTAACTCTGTGCAGGCGAAGTTTGTACTTGATTGTGTTGAATTCTCTCTCAAACACAACCACTTCTCTTTTCTTGGAGAGCATTATTTGCAGATTAAGGGTACTGCGATGGGGGCCAGGTTCGCCCCTAGCTATGCCAACATCTTTATGGGTTATTGGGAGGAGCTGTTCATTTGGAACAATAACCCTTTTGGGGCGAACTTGGTCCTCTTTGCTAGATATATCGATGATATCCTTATCATTTGGGATGGATCCGATCAGGAGCTATGTCTATTCCTTGAGCACTGTAGAGACAATCCCTTTGGGATTGAGTTTACTCATGTCATCAGTAGTGACAGTCTTGTTTTCTTAGACCTGGAGCTCAGGAATGACCCTAATGGCAACATCACTTTAAACCCAGCAGTGGTAATTCCTCTTTACATGCTGAGAGCAACCATCATCCTAGATGAGTAAGGAACATCCCATATGGACAGTTCTGCCGTCTAAAGCATACCTGCACAATGAAAAGTGACTATCTAGAACAGAGTAAAATCCTTCGGAACAAATTCATTGACAACGGTTATGATTCCACCTTAATTGATACTGCTTGTAATAAATATGCTCATCTATATGAGGAGCCCCTGGTACATGATTCACGGTCTACCTCTGCCAGGGATCAGGACACTATACAAACCCGGTTCTCCACTCAATATACCAACAAAGCCTTTGAAATACAAAGCATTTTACGGAAGAACTGGAGTATCCTTAAACACGATCCGATCCTAAGTAAGCACCTTCCTGATAGACCCAATATAGTCTATAGAAAACCACGGGATCGAAGAAGCTTGATAGCTCCCAGCATGGTGAAGAAACCCCTGAATAAGTCCACTAAAGCCTGGTCGACTATTTTTGATCAGAAAGGCAGCTACAAGTGTAGTGTTAGGAACTGTGGCACCTGTCAATACATGTGGCACAGAAAAAAGTCTGTCACTGGTAGTGATGGTAGAGTTCACCATTTGAAGCAGTTTATTAACTGTGGGACGGACCACGTGGTTTATGGCATTATTTGTCCGTGTGGCCGCCTTTATGTTGGCCGCACTTCTCGCCCTATGAGAGTGCGCATTGGCGAGCACAAATGTGATATTACCAACACACGAGTCAAATACCCTGTCCCTCGGCACTTTCATGATGTACACCACGGGGATCTGTCTGGTATGAAAGTGTTTGGGATTGAGTCCATCAGGGGTGATCTTGATAGAGGTAGAAGGCACCAAAGGCTCTGCAAACGCGAGGCCTATTGGATCTTCACCTTAGGTAGCATGACCCCTGGGGGGTTGAATGAGGATACTGAGGTTCACAAAATTGTCTGACTATGTAGAGTCCGTTGGTTACTCTCCTGCCTTCCCCATCTTTCCCCCTTTTTGCCCATCCCTGTTCCCCCCGCCCCCCCCCCTTTTTTATGTGGATAGGCTGTGTGTTTATCCACAATCTTTGATATACAGCAACCGGTTTAGTGTATTATTCATTTTATTTCATTTTATTTGATGTAGCTTTTATCCTAATTTAGATAATAGTTGATTATTAATAATGATTATTACCAATTTAATATTGTAGCTGGGACACCATCCATGACATTCGTTTATTTGGAAAACACATGTATTGTTTTGCTATCGACTTTATAGTCACTTTCACAAACATCTACTGCACATAGCGACTGGAGAGGGAGTACTTACCTTTATTTATTATAATGTATTTTTTATATAACAGAGGACGGAATTAAAATTAGACTTGAGAAACTTAACATTAATAAATCACTGGGACCAGATGGCTTGCATCCGAGGGTACTTAGGGAACTCAGTCAGGTGATTGCCAGACCGTTGTTCCTAATTTTTACTGACAGTCTACTGAGCTGAGCTACCAGCTGATTGGAGAAAAGCCAATGTAGCACCAATATTTAAAAAGGGCCCAAAAAACATCCCTGGGAATTACAGACCAGTTAGCCTAACATCAATAGTATGTAAACTCTTGGAGGGGATGATAAGGGACTATATACAAGATTTTAGTAATAAGAATGATATCATTAGCAGTAATCAGCATGGATTCATGAAGAATCGTTCTTGCCAAACCAATCTATTAACCTTCTATGAGGAGGTGAGTTGCCATCTAGATAAAGGAAGGCCCGTAGACGTGGTGTATCTGGATTTTGCAAAAGCATTTGACACAGTTCCCCATAAACGTTTACTGTAAAAAATAAGGTGCGTTGGCATGGACCATAGGGTGAGTACATGGATTGAAAACTGGCTACAAGGGCGTGTTCAGAGGGTGGTGATAAATGGGGAGTACTCAGAATGGTCAGGGGTGGGTAGTGGGGTTCCCCAGGGTTCTGTGCTGGGACCAATCCTATTTAATTTGTTCATAAACGACCTGGAGGATGGGATAAACAGTTCAATCTCTGTATTTGCAGACGATACTAAGCTAAGCAGGGCAATAACTTCTCCGCAGGATGTGGAAATCTTGCAAAAAGACCTGAACAAATTAATGGGGTGGGCGACTACATGGCAAATGAGGTTCAATGTAGAAAAATGTAAAATAATGCATTTGGGTGGCAAAAATATGAATGCAATCTATACACTGGGGGGAGAACCTCTGGGGGAATCTAGGATGGAAAAGGACCTTGGGGTCCTAGTAGATGATAGGCTCAGCAATGGCATGCAATGCCAAGCTGCTGCTAATAAAGCAAACAGAATATTGGCATGCATTAAAAGGGGGATCAACTGCAGGGATAAAACGATAATTCTCCCGCTCTACAAGACTCTGGTCCGCCCGCACCTGGAGTATGCTGTCCAGTTCTGGGCACCAGTCCTCAGGAGGGACGTACTGGAAATGGAGCGAGTACAAAGAAGGGCAACAAAGCTAATAAAGGGTCTGGAGGATCTTAGTTATGAGGAAAGGTTGCGAGCACTGAACTTATTCTCTCTGGAGAAGAGACGCTTGAGAGGGGATATGATTTCAATTTACAAATACTGTACTGGTGACCCCACAATAGGGATAAAACTTTTTCGCAGAAGAGAGTTTAATAAGACTCGTGGCCACTCATTACAATTAGAAGAAAAGAGGTTTAACCTTAAACTACGTAGAGGGTTCTTTACTGTAAGAGCGGCAAGGATGTGGAATTCCCTTCCACAGGCGGTGGTCTCAGCGGGGAGCATTGATAGCTTCAAGAAACTATTAGATAATCACCTGAATGACTGCAATATACAGGGATATGTAATGTAATACTGACACATAATCACACACATAGGTTGGACTTGATGGACTTGTGTCTTTTTTCAACCTCACCTACTATGTAACTACTACTATGTAACTATATATATTACATGTATATATTATATATATCATATGTATTATTTATTATTTATTTTATTTCACTAATAATTATCAGTTGCTTTATTACAATGGGATGTATGTATGTATGTCTGATATTTTGCAAATTACCATTTTTCAGATATTGCTTCTCCAGTCGCAGTATGTTGCTGCATGTGCATATCTCCTTCAGCATGTTCTTTATTTTAGTGCTATTCCAATTGGGTTGGTTCTATTGGGTTGGTCAATGTGTATACAGTCTTTATAAGTGCTGACCTGTGGCTGAGTCGTGGCGTGCCAGTCTGTGGGTACTTATATGCGTGTGCAGAGCTGTAGATGTGGTGCGTGTTTCGCGCTGGCGGTGTATTACTATATTATATACATTACCAGTAGTATTGATTTCACAATTTTTATTTTATTATTTATTTATATCTACTAATATCTCAGCCATTTATTTAATTTATTTTAATTTAATTCAATTCAATTTTATTACTTAATGGTATTTATATCATTATTATTATCATTATTGCTTTACCACCTGGTATATACACTATTAGATTCTAGGGGCCCTTTGGTCTCCTGCTGGAGGCTATCTGGTGCCTTTATCTGTGTGGACCACTTTTTGTGGGGCAGCTGCTAGCTTGGACTGACAATAGGATGGCTCTAGTGGGCGGACGGCCTTTAATATGCTGGTCCCGCCCCCAGTTGCATGCCGCTGGACTGTCTTCCGCCGCTCAGGTTGACAGTGGGCTGTGCGAGATGCGGAAGGAGAGATGTGGATCCCGCCCCCTTCCCCCAGCTTGGAACGCAAACACATCGGCGTGCGTTCCACTTCGACACAGCCACGCTGCCGATACCGACCCGCTGTACACTCGATACGGAGGCCCTCCACATGCACTGATCCCCTGAGACAATATTGTAGGTATGCTTATACACAATTTTATTTACACTTCTATTTATGTTTATATTTTGTATACATATTTTTTGATGCGAATGGTGATTTTGAAAGTGGGAGATTCCCACTCACCATGGTAATTACTGCACACTATGGTCTATATCTGGCATGTTTGATACACTTCATGTTTTGTTGTCTCTGCTATCTGTGTGCACAGCGCGCCACGATCCATTACCAATGGTCCAGCTTGCCCCTGTTTTACTTGTATTATATTTTATTACATCTACTATACTTATTATATTTATTTATTATTTATTTTATGAATTACTCTTTGTATACCAATTGGAGGTTTGCCCGTATGATTGGAGGGCACAGGAGGGAGGGATTTTCTGAGGGGGAGGAGCCCCATATCCCATCCTTGCTTCACTGACACTCAGGCACTTATAAATGGGGACTGCTGAAGGAGAGTTCACTGCATAGCTCTGACGAAGAAGGGACGTTCCCTTCAAAACGCGTTAGCTGATTGTGATGCCTGTGCGTTCCTCCACGATCTTTGGAAGGTTTCGCTCATCCTAAGTCGCATGCTGTTTGTCGATTCACTTTTATGTTGTGCCTCCTCCACCAATTGCTTGTGAGTTGTTTCTTTTTACTATTTTTATACAATAAATGTTTTAAAGTTAATAAAGTTAATGCACAAGGCTGGTGCGCCCTTGTTTCCTTTTTGTTTCGGTTTCTATTAGGATCCCCCATCCTTGAGGGCAGCAAGGCCTGTGTTGACGTACCATTTATATGGTGATCCACCTGTGCGCAGGAGACGTTTTTTCTTTTCTGCACCTTAAATACAGCATGCTCTTTCCAGCTAGGCTCAGGGTGGAAGAAGAGGATCGGGTGCAATTTGTTGAGACTCCCGCCGCGGCAATGGCAAGGCTGGATCGCCGTGACAGACCGACTTAACTGTTATACTAAGGAAGCGCCACTGTGAGTACATTTGTCCAACCCCCTTAATACACTGGAACCCACAATGACTTTTCTCCCTGGCATATGCTCAGCATACAGTACTTCTTTTCTCCCGGCTGCTGGATAAATCTTAGGATTCAAGATAGCCATGACTTGAAGGGTTATATGGGATGGGATGACCCAAAAAGATGGAGAAGTATATATGCTACCCCCCACGCTGTGGGGATAGGGAGCTATACATAATACAGCTGGGTTCCCCTCTCCAAAAACTGCGGGACCCCCCCCTTTTTTTTGGCACTTGTCTATCTCTTCCCAATGTGCCTAATTTTCCCGATCACAGATCTCCTGCAACACTGTTCAACTCCTGTGATCGAGATGCTAGATGGCAGAAGAAATTCCCTACATAAGCAAGAGGGTGGCATATTTTCCCTATATTGCTTTACCACACTCTGTTCAGTGAACAATCGCCCCCATAGGAATAATGTTATTTGTTGCAACGTACCAAGTACTGATATTAAGTCCTGTACCTCCAGACAGTTTTTTTATGCTGGATGTTTGTTCCTTTAACAATTTTTTTCTTTAGGTATCAGATGCTCTCACCATGTTGGGGAGGTGTGGAGCTGGGAGGGAGGGATGTTGCCCATTTACAGGGCCTGAGTTCTGAACGGTTTACATAAATGTTTGATTTGTTTACCAGATACACATTTACATAGGTATAGATATTGTATATGCAATGAGAGATATGATACACAGATGTATCAATGTACAATGTTTTTAGTCATGATGGCCCTGGTGGTCTGCTCCATGATCTCCCACCACGTGATTAAATGACTACAATTAAATTCCTGACCTGGAATGTGAGGAGAATGAGAGATAAAGTCAAACGCACAGCAGCCCTTACATATCTAAAATCGCAGAAAGCAAATTTGATAGTTCTAACTGAAACTCATGTCACCGTTCACTTACGATCTGCCTTAAAGCGGCCTTGGATTGGATGGGCGAACCATAGCACACACACTAATTTTTCTAGAGGGGTCACCTTACTGGTAACTAAAAAATACCCCATTTGAGCTCATATCCATGGAGTCGGATCACCAGGGCAGATATTTATTTTTAAATGCCACCATAGGGGGGTCGCCTGTGTTGCTAATTGTATGTTATATCCCCCCCCTTACGGCTCGGTGGTAGTCAGGGCAGGTCTATCTTTTATGGCCCAATTTCCGACGGTCCAAGCTGTCTGGATGGGGGATTTTAATATGACAATAAATCATTACTTAGATCGTCCTGCACAGCACGGTGCTATGGCCAATGAAACTCATCAGACTAGACTAAGTCGCAAAATGGAGGAATTTGAGTTAATTGATGTATGGAGGTATAGGAATCCAACTGCACGGGCATAAACATGTCATTCCACTAGCTATGCCACCATGTCCAGGATAGATCACATACTAGTCTCTAAAACCCTGCTTCCCAAGGTTACGGGAGCAGGATTTGCACCTAGGGCCCGGTCAGACCATTCCCCATGTTGGATACAGATGTCTATGCTTGGTACGGCTCCTATATCTGTATGGAGACCTAATCCATATTGGTTATCAGCGTTGACAGACCATAGCTCTATAGAAAGAGAATTGCGTTTTTTTTCCCAGCCGATCAAAGCCTCTTATCATTCAACACTCAATGGGATGAGTTTAAACTGCACGCAAGACGAGTGTTGGATGGTAGGATTAATAGACTTAAAGCGTCCTCTAAAATGATAGTACATATGACGGAAAACACACTACAGGAATTGGAAGAGGCGTATAACACTCAACCTTCTCCTGACAACCTCAACAGAGTCAAAATGCAAGAGCGGGTGGTATCACAATTGCGTATGGAAAAAGCCAAACAGCGTTTGTTTTTTTGTAAGACTAGAATATATGAACATGGAGAAAGGGCAGGGAAAATGCTGGCCTATCTTGCACACCTAGAGGACAAGCCACCAATAGTAGTATCCCTGCTTGAGCCAGATGGAACAATTGTCACAGACTCCACACTGGTGACCACTAAGTTCTTAAGATTTTATGGGGAACTCTACAGTTCCCAATGTACTTACACACCCCAAGAGATTCGAACATACTTACACACGATACAATTTCCACGTATAAATTTAGAACAATTCCAGGCACTAGAGGCTCCCATAACTACTCAGGACACTGACACAGCAATTTCCCAATTGGCCAAATCCAAAGCCCTGGGGTTAGATGGCTTACCTCTAGAATGTTATACCACATATTCAGAAACACTCATTCCGAAGTTGAAGACCCTATTCCGTTCAATATTTGAACTGGGTATGCTCCCCCATCAATGCAGGAAGCCCAAATTATAGTTCTCCCCAAACCAGGTAAAGACCCTCATTACCCAGAATCATACCGCCCCATTTCCCTACTACCAGTAGACATTAAGATATTAGCTAAAATCCTATCCTCTAGATTGAATACAGTCATTCTTTCTTTGATCCACCCGGACCAAACGGGGTTCATGCCGGGAAAGAACATGGCAATGAACATCCGGAGATTATTCATGAACCTTCAGGACCAACATGAGTGGTGGTGGCCCTCGACACAGCTAAGGCGTTCAACTCTGTCGAATGGGCCTACTTGTGGGAATGCCTACGCTGTTATGGTTTTGGTCCCGTCTTTATAAAATGGGTACAGCTTCTTTACCAGACCCCAAAGGCGCGGGTGTTTGTAAATGGGTGGCTATCCAACCATTTTCCCCGGAGAGGGGCGCAAGGCAGGGCCGCCCTCTGTCACCTTTGTTGTATGCCCTTGCAGCTGAACCCCTGGCCATAGCTATTAGGGCGAGCCCAGAAGTAATTGGCCTCAGACGGGGAGACTCTTGGGAAAAGACAGGCCTCTATGCAGATGACACAATACTTTACCTGGCCAATCAGGGTCCCTCCTTACAAGTGGCATTGAGAATTATAGAGACTATGGGGAAATACTCTGGTCTGCGAATTAATTGGGGTAAATCACAAATTCTCCCCATAGATCAATTCCCCCCAACTGTTGTAGCTCCAGAACTTCCTTTACGGAGAGTAGCAGAGATTAAGTATCTGGGGATTAAAGTTACCAGAAAAAAACACAAACCTGGTCAAGACTACCATTGGGGGTCATGGGCAGAATCAACTTAATAAAAATGATTCTGCTGCCCAAAATTTTGTACATGATATGGCATGCTCCCTTGTATATTTCACTTAAAGTATTCAAACAAATGGAAGCCATCTTGAACTCCTTTGTGTGGGGCCAAGGTAGGCACAAGATAGCATGGCATATTCTAAAAAATCACACTCTTGAAGGAGGGTGTTCCATCCCTGATATTCAAGATTACTATGTGGCATCACAATTGTCGCACATATACTACCTTAACACCTCTGAATCTCAGCGATAAGGGTCTTTGGTGTGTGATGGGTTGGGAAATATGCTGCTCACCCCTCTCCAGGCAATTCTTAGAAAGGGACAATATAACCATAATACTTCACGTTTCAACACGGGAATGTTGAAGCATCACCAGAAGATTTGGGACATAGCAACTAAGAAGCAAAATCAGTCCGATAGACATTCACATACCCCGCTGTGGTTCAATGACCATTTACCTGCACTGAGAACTGTACCTGATCTGCAACTCTGGGCAGCGTATGGTATCCTATATCTGTCGCATGTCCTAACAGAAAATGGGCCTATAAGTTTTCAATTACTCGAGGAAAGATTTTCGCTTCCAAATCAACTATTGTTTAGATACTTACAGCTCCGGCACGCGCTTAGAGCGCAGATGGCTGCCACTAATATTACTCTTGAAACCCCGCCGGTTATTGGAATTCTACTTGGGGCAGACTCAACTAAGCTTATATCAAATCTGTACTATGTCCTTAGACTTCACAGATCACATAAAGTTTCCCAATCGGCTAAAGAAAAGTGGGAACAAGACATAGGCCCAATTAATAACACAGACTGGGTAGAAATCTTGGAGGGAGTTAAGACGGCCTCCCCTAAACTATCGGATAGGCTTACACAACTGAATATTGTGCATCACACATACATTACACCTATAAAACTGGCGAAGTTTCAACATAATAGAAGTCCCATGTGCCCTATGTGTTTATTGGTTCCAGGCTCATTCTACCATTTAATATGGAGCTGCCCGAACATACAAACCTACTGGATACAGGTAATACAATTTCTACATGACACTACGGGCTCACCAGTGGGTCTTGACCTGAAACTATGTCTCCTAGGTCTACTACCTGACACTGATGTAGATAAATATTTAGCTATATATATATATATATATATATATATATATATATATATATATATATATATATATATATGAAACATTATTCCTTGCGAGGAAAGTAATCGCTAAGGTTTGGATGCAGGCGGTGCCCCAACACTACAAAATTGGAAAAAAAAAATAAATGATACCCTTCCATATAGAAAAATGATATATACCCACAGAGGCCGCCCGCAAAAATTTTCCAGTATATGGGATCGATGGCTGGAGGATGGTGAAACTTGCACTATGTGATGTTGCTTTTGGGAAACTGTGATCACTATGGGATTTACCCTGCTTAATTATTAAAGATATATACACATATGTACCTAAATATGGAGTTTGTTATGACTACTAATGATTGTAATTCTCATGCTGGAATGTATATGTTTGATTCACCTTGACTTAGATGCAATTGTATGTGTGTACCTGGTTCATATCTCAAAAAAACTGACTTTTTTGGGTAAAAATTAGACTTGAGAAACTTAACATTAATAAATCACCAGGATCAGATGGCTTGCACCCGAGGGTACTTGGGAACTCAGTCAAGTAATTGCCAGATCATTGTTCCTAATTTTTACTGACAGTCTACTGAGCTGAGCTACCAGCTGATTGGAGAAAAGCCAATGTAGCACCAATATTTAAAAAGGGCCCAAAATACATCCCTGGGAATTACAGACCAGTTAGCCTAACATCAATAGTATGTAAACTCTTGGAGGGGATGATAAGGGACTATATACTAGATTTTAGTAATGAGAACAGTATCATTAGCAGTAATCAGCATGGATTCATGAAGAATCGTTTTTGCCAAACTACTACTACTACAACTAATCTACTAACCTTCTGTAAGGAGGTGAGTTGCCATCTAGATAATGGAAGGCCCGTAGATGTGGTGTATCTGGATTTGGCAAAAGAATTTGACACAGTTCCCCATAAAGGTTTACTGTACAAAATAAGGTCCATTTGCATGGACCATAGGGTGAGTACATGGATTGAAAACTGGCTACAAGAGCGAGTTCAGAGGGTGGTGATAAATGGGGAGTACTTGGAATGGTCAGGGGTGGGTAGTGGGATCCCCCAGGGTTCTGTGCTGGGACCAATCCTATTTAATTTGTTCATAAACGACTTGGAGGATGGGATAAACAGTTCAATCTCTGTATTTTCAGACGATACTAAGCTAAGCAGAGCAATAATTTCTCCACAGGATGTGGAAACCTGTAGAAGCCTGGTTAACCCTTAGAAACTTAAGAGAAAGTTTACCCCTCCCCTCTGTGTTGTAACTCACATATAAAGATATCATTCTTAATAAAGGGTTCAGACTGACTTTCCACATGAGCCTGTTGTGTGTGTCATTGGGGTCTCCAGAATTCTGACGGGGTCACTGTGGATTACCAGGGGAGGGTGGTTGGCTGTCCAGTAATCTATGCTAAAAAATAGGGGCTCGTCCCGATTAAAGCAGTCAGTTATTCCACAGTAAGTTCATTTCTTGTCTTATCTGTCAAATTGTTTTCTTGCTGATAAAGCTTTAGAACCGTTTAAATTGTATAGAAAAGAGACGAACTATGCCTACATAGACTAACATAGAAAAAGGTCTTTGGTAGACCTGAAAGTCCTTTTGGCAAGGACACAAATATAGAAAAAGGTCTTCGGCAGACCTAAGAGTCTTTTGGGAGGACACAAATATTTAAACAGTACTGTTTACACCTTTTGGGAAGGAGAATAGTCTATGAGGTAAATCCACCGCGACCCAAAATTTTTCTGCTTGTTCTTTCTATCGCTTATAAGATAATTTGATGCGTGGATCAAACAATTGTAAGGTAAGACAGTCGGTTCCCACTGTCAATATGGGTCAAAAATATGGTAAAGGAGTTCCTCCTGCTCCTGCCAACCCTGGGGAAACATGTCAAGATTATGTAGCTAGGGTTTGTGGTACAGATTGTGAGTTCATAGTCCCCTGGGTATCAAATCTATCGGGGTGGACTGACACTATGCATAGCTCCGATCCTTTCCCCCAGGATGGTGATAATGATGGGTTTCACATGGACATGGTAAAAGATTATGTCTAGGAGATTAAAAAAAAAAAAAAAGCATTTCCCTGGTACTCCAGAGACCCACAATGGGACATGACTTATGAGACAGGGAGGGGAGAACTTGTTAGAATGTGCCCAGTACTGGTTCCAGGGGGATAATAAGGGGGAAAATAAGAAACAAAAGAAACCCAACAAATGTTTAGGTGGGGAGGATTATGAGAGGAAGCACAGAGAGAAGGCAGATAAAAAGAGACTAGACCCTAATGCCCCCCTCCTTCCATTTAACCCTCCACCATACACAAATAAAATCTATCCCAGTCACACAAAAGAAGATATAGATCTTACACACAAGAAGACATGCACCTGATTATTGATGGAATAATCGGACACACAACTGCATGGAACTGGGTTCATGTCCCGACCATAGCTGTAACACAAAACGGTGACACCAAAGCAGCAGATTATGGGCTTAACACTGAAGATGGTAGGAAGAAAATGTGGGAAGAAATTGAGAAAGAAATGACAAGTGCTTTTAAAAATAAGTCCTCCCTCCCCACTGCTATAGCGTGCAAACAAAAGTCAAGTGAATCAGTATTGGATTTTTGGAAGAGATTCATGGATATCTGGACTCAAGAGGCTGGGTTATCCTTGCAGGCAGATATGACTAGTTTGATGATTCAGACTTACATCTCTAACCTGAAACAACAGATGGGCTTAATGGTCAAGCAAATGATTTCTGAAGGGCCAACAAGTACTTTGGATGTTTTTCAGAGCACATTAATAGAAAGGGATGCTGCAGGATGTTTTGATATAGCAAAAGAAAAAAACATTAAGTGCACATTACCATGGAGGGGCCCAGCCAATGCCTCCCCAGGGTAATGGTGGGCAGTGGGGAAGAGGAAGAGAAAGAGGATTTTCTAGGGTCCTCAGCAGTCCAGAACCAGCTGTTTCAACTGCGGACAGGAGGGCCACTGGAAAAATCGATGCCCATATGAACATTTCAATCAACAACCAAATAGTCAAGCCCCTGCCCAGATACAGAACCTTCAGCAAATACAGGGAGTGAAATACCCCATTCAGCGGACCCAGCCTAAGCCACAACAGTGAAGCTGCCCAGGGGGTGGTGTCCCAGCATTCCCCCTTGTCTCTCGCTCCTTTGGTGAAGGGCCGGTGGTGACTCTGCATGTCCAAGGAAAGTTAACCCCTCCCAGTAGTAAATGTAGATATGGCTTCTCCCTGTGTGAGATCTCTGATGTGTGGAAAGATTGGACTTCAATGAAAAACATTTCCCACACTCAGGACAGGAATACGGCTTCTCCGCTGTTTGAGATCTCTTATGTATGTAAAGATATGACTTATCTGAAAAACATTTCCCACACTCAGTACTGGAATACGGCTTCTCTCCTGTGTGAGATCTTTTATGCACATTAAGACAGCATTTAGAATGGAAACACTTCCCGCACTCCGTACAGGAAAACCTCCTATCTGTTGGAAGGACAGCACCGTCCTTCACAGTCTGAGGTTCCTCAGAATAAGAGGAAGATAATGGTCCATCTATACTGTGTGGTGCCGGATGGACATTTGAGGCAGTCGGGTTTTTCTCCTGGACTATACTGTGTGATGTCCTCATCTTCTACTTCACAGTCTGGAGACAAAGTGAGACAATCCTCTGAGGTTTTCCTCATCTCCCGTCCATCTACTAAAATAGAAATAAAAAGATTATTACTAGACATGAGCAGATTGGTTCCCGTAAACCAGGACTTCGCCCACATCAGGCAGCTTTGTCTCTGAGGATCTTACAATTCCACCCTCAAGGTAACTAGTAAATGGGTCCTCTGATCTCCTATCAGTTTATTTCTTTATTCATGGACCTTAGTCAGAGAGTGAGGACACAACAAGAACTGTCTTTTATAGGAGTGACAGTGATGAGGGGATTATAGGACGAGTGTCCCCACCCCCTTTATCACTCATTGCCATCTTCCCAATACAAGAAGTACTGCACACCTGGATATAGTCCATGATTTAGTCATGAATAACAGCGGGGCTGAGCCCCACCAGAGGTCAGAAAGTGAGGATGGGGGGAGAAAAACCAAGATGACGACTTGACTGATCCTGAAGACCACCATCATTGAGTTATTGGCTCCTCCCTCATTATCACTTTCTGTTTAAGGTTCCAAAGTTTGAGGATGTTATCACATTATTATCAACATGTAAAAGTCTGTGCTTCAATCACATCATCAGATATAAAATCAAACCACTATAATCTGATGCCACGCTGAAATAAAATAAGTAATCAAGAAGCTGCTCACATGATACCCAGATATGAGGTATAACAGAATTCCTCCAAAATATGCAGCGCTGGCCCTTTAAATTATATACAAAAAAGTTCCACATGACATTTCTGTGATGAGTCACAGATGATGTCATCATGTGCTGGATCATTGATCCAATCCCTGATGTGATGATGTCAGCACGTTGGGCGGAGCATAACACTCTAACGTCATCACGCCCATTGCGGCTGGACCGAGTGCCGAGGAGATACACTGTGCATGTCTACCGATGTGTGTGACAGATATTTATATGTAGTAAAGTGAGACATGTTATAGATCTATACTATGTGGAGAGTTCTTCTTGTCTTGGGTCTGAGACTATATCCCTCCACCCGGCACTGCCAGCAAACAACAGAACTGGTAACCCCGGGAGAATTCCTCCGTCAGAGATCTCACTAGATCCGGGAATGGGACAGAAGACCTAAGACACATACCCCAGATGACTAAGACAAGCAATGCCTATGGAGAAAATAAGCATTTTACTACCAGCTGAACCACAGAATCTCTATAAATCCATCCTAGATACATGAACTGTGTCTGCAGCACAGAGAAGGAAGATTATCAGAGAGAAATACAGGAATACAGGACAGGGAACACAGCTCATTACAGGCTGATATCACCCAGTCCCAACCCTACTCTGGACCAATCAGTGAACAGTATGGGTGGAGGAATGTATTTCATGCTAATGACCCACCTGTGCTGATCTCTGTAGGAGTGTCCTCCTCTATAAATGTCCCCGTTAGGGCCCAGAAGACCTACAAGACACCCTCCAAATCCTATTCAATGACCTCCTGGGAGAACCCTTGGCCAAACCCATTGAGATGGATAGAGCACACCGAGCCTTACGCCCTAAGGGCCCTGCTTCTAAACCGCGGGATGTCATCTGCGGAGTCCACTCCTACCCTTTGAAAGAGGAAATCATGCGCAAGTCCAGCTCCACCCGGAAGATAGTGTTCCACAATACACAGATACAGATATTCTCTCTTGGATCACCGGCTTCTCCAACCCCTGCTTCTATCACTACAAGAAAAGGACATCATCTACCGATGGGGTTTCCCCTTCAGCCTAACAGCACGGTGAGAAGGCCAATCAGCCAGATTACGGTACCCAGAAGACCTGGACGCCTTCATTGATACACTGGGACTCCCTGTCCCCCGACTCCAAGAATGGGACCTAGTGGCCACCCCACCGCCACCACCTACAGTGTGGCAGAAGGTCCCTCAAACAAAGCATTCTTGGGGCCAGGACGTTCCCCGCAAAGCATCTAAACCCAAAAGTGGCTAACTGCATTATTATTCCTCTATCTGGAACTCCTGATCACGGACTACACCTACCATTGACAGACACTCCTGGCAAACCCTAGAGCCCCATTTGCACCCCCCCTAGGCCTCCCCAAATTTTCTTTTTTCCACCTGTTTAGCATAATGGCCGCTTCTCGTTGAAGACTAGAGAGCGGTCAATCCCCAGATCACTAGACCCCCCCCTTGGTTAATCCCCTAAAGCCCCCTTGACATTATACTGTTGCCAGTTGATAACTCACACCACAGTCCTCTGTGTCTCTCCGGCCTGTTGTTCTCATTTCAGGCAGGACAGACCTATTGGAACTTAACTAGTCCTGTGCTCAACAGGACATGCACCGTTTAATTGCTAGGTTTACCTCATTCAATATTTGTTGTACTAATCTGCCTCTCTCTTCTCTCCCTATCTTTGTTTCCCTTCTCCTCCTTCCTTCCTTGGCTCCGCCCACGCTCTTGGTGACTACCCCCTCGGTGCTCGGTGCCCTCCATCCTTCTGCATTATGGCATCCTTGCGACTGGACCAGATAAGTATCTTTAGACTTGCACATATCCATCACTATCACTATGGCTAAGGTTATGTCATTGAATATCCACGGCTTAAACTCCAACAGGAAAAGACATCTGGTGCTTAGGGAGTGCAGGCACTTGGGGGCAGATATATTCATACTTCAGGAAACACACTTTAACAAGGGGAATGCCTTTGCCTCTAGACATTACCCCCAGGCTTACCAGGCGTTTAACCAACGTAAGTGAGCAGGAGTGGCGATACTTTTCAAACGCGGATCCCCCTTCACATGCTCCGAGTCCTTCATTGACCCACGGGGACACTATATCATCCTACGTGGACAGTGGCAGACTCAGACTGTCACCTTATGCACCCTCTATGCTCCAAATACCCACCAGATCAACTTCTTGACCAAGGTATTCGCACGCCTGTTTCAAAAGCCTAACAAACTCTTGATAGTGGGAGGGGACTTGTCACACTCCTCAGTACAGGACCGCCACATGCTAAACCCCAGGGACTCGCAAACCAGAGCCTCTAAAGATTTGAAGCTCTTTGGACAGCTCACTAGACGCTACGCCCTATTTGACTCATGGCGCACCCTTCACCCCGGTGAGAGATAGTATACATTTTACTCTGCACCCCATCATACGCACTCCCGCATTGATTACCTTTTTGTAAACAACGCCACGCTACGAGCCACCCGTGATACACGGATCCTTCCTATCTCCTGGTCAGACCATGCTCCTATCCTAATGACCCTGGACTTAGGTACCCCTAATTGCAAATCATGCCATTGGCAGTTGAATACCTTCCTGCTACAACACCTCCCCTCTAAAACAGAGCTAGAGTCCTCACTACAGCTATACTTTCACAAGAACAATACCCCTGATATATCCTCCCCTACCCTCTGGGAAGCCCACAAGGCAGTCCTCCGAGGCCGCTGCATAGCCTTAGCCTCAGCCCAGAAAAAAGATGCTTTGACAGTGAAACTACAAGCGGAAAGGGATCTTAGGGTCTACGAACTCCAACTGCAGACATCTCCGTCCCTACCACTCCTTAAAAAAATTGAATGCCTTTGCACGACACTTAGGGACCTCGCTATGGGCCAAGTGGAAAAAGCATTGCTAAGACTAAAACAGCTCTTTTATGACAAAGGCAACAAAGCCCACTCCCTACTAGCCCGCAAACTGGCCAAGCGTTCCCACAGGTCCACTCCCCACCAAATAAAAAACACAGAAGGCTGCCTACTCTCCCACCCCCAAGACATTGCCCAAACCTTCGCAGAGTTCTATACCTCACTGTATAACTACCCAGAGATCCCACACAACCCTATCTCTCCTGAACTGACTGACCTCCTAAACCAGTACCTGGATCGTAGTGGGATTCCCCGGCTTTAGGACTCGGACCCCCTTTCCCTTAACGCACCTATTGCAGAGGAGGAACTCACATCCACCATTAAAACCCTGCCAACACGTAAATCCCCGGGACCAGACGGTCTCCCCTATGAATATTATAAAGCCTTCCTCCCTATCCTCCTACCACATATGTGTAAACTCTTTAACGCCTTCCTCCAGCAGACTCCTATTCCCTCGGATATGCAAAGATCGTTCCTTACACTGATCCCAAAACCGGTAAAAGATCCCTCCCTCTGTGCCAGCTATAGGCCAATAGCACTCTTGAACTCGGATCTAAAAAAATTGACCAAGTTCTTATCGATACGACTAAACACAATATTACCTTCCCTAATTCACAAGGATCAGGTGGGCTTCATCCCTCTCCGCCAAGCGGGGGATAATACAAGAAGGACCATAGATTTAATAGATGTGGCGAACAGGGATTGCCTGGAGTCGCTTGTCCTAGGGCTTGATGCAGAAAAGGCCTTTGATCGCCTTGACTGGCCCTTCCTGTTTGCCACACTGAGACACATGGGATTCCGGGGTCCTTTCCTGTGGGCCATCCAGCACCTGTACACTAACCCTACTTCCTAAGTTAAAACTTCTTTTGCTCTATCTCCCTCCATTCCGATAGCGAATGGGACCCAACAGGGGTGTCCGCTCTCACCTCTACTGTTTGCACTGTGTGTTGAGCTCTTGGCGGCGTCCATTCGCAGAAATCCGGACATTCGAGGTATCCCGGTCCAAGGAAGGGAGTTTAAACTGGTGTTGTTTGCAGGCGACATAATACTCACCCTTACCCAACCTAGGATCTCACTACCCAACTTACACGGAGAACTGGATGTCTATAGGTCCCTCTCAGGTTACAAAATAAACAAGACCAAATCAGAGGCCCTCCCGATTAACATTCCAGCCTCAGAAGTCCAGCACCTTCAGCAGTGCTTCCCATATCACTGGAAAACGTCAGCCCTGAAATACCTGGGAGTCCAGATCACTTTGTCCTTCACCTCTCTATACCAGGCAAATCCCCTCCCCCCCTCTTCCGCTCCATAAAAGACCTTATTCAGAAATAGAAAGTCCATCACATATCCCTCTTGGGAAGGGTGGCCTCAATAAAGATGACCATCCTTCCCAAGCTCTAGTATTTATTTCAGACACTGCCCATCCCAGTGCCTTACGTACAGCTAAGAAAGCTTCAAGCGGACTTGGTGCAATTTGTGTGGAATTACAAACGACTTAGAATACTATGCTCAGTCCTGCTGGCCTCCCGCTCCGACGGGGGACTAGCGTTCCCAGATTTAGTGAAATATTACCAAGCGACACAACTACATGCCCTAACTTCCTGGTTCCCCGAACAGTCATATAACAAATGGACGGAAATTGAGAAAATTTGGCTAGCACCCACCCATCCAAACAGCCTACTCTGGAGCGCAAACACGGAGGTAGAACCAGAGAGGCTCCTGGGATCTATGACACTACTTAGATCACTTTGGCGCAAACTCTTCAGCACCCAGGGGCTCAGCTTCGAGAAGTCTCTGCTGACCTCTTTCCTATATAACCCCGAGCTACCTGCTGGTCTCACTCGTCAGATGTCCTTACCCTGGGCGACACGAAATCTGTTCCACTTTGGCCACCTAGTGGACCCTAGATCACGCAAACTACTATCATTTACCAAGCTTCAGAGAAAACATGACCTACCCCGCCAGGTGTTTTTTGGATATCTGCAAATACGGCATTATGCCCAATCTATTACCCCAGGTCTCCAATTCTCAGCGCCATCCCCCTTCAAGAGCATTATACTGGAGGGATCTGTCCGCCGAGGCCTGATCTCTGACATCTACTGGATACTCAATGTTTACTCGATCTCGAACCAGGGCAAGCATGTATACATGCTTCGCTGGGAGAAGGCACTGGGAGAAGACATTTCGGAGGTAGCGTGGCGGACAATCTGGTCTCAGGCGGCTAAAAGCTCCTTCTGCACGCTCTACAAGGAGAATGCATATACAATTCTCTACCACTGGTACCTGACGCCGGATGTCCTCCACTCTATCTATCCCTCCTGCTCGAATAGGTGCTGGTGCTGTCAGGGAGACAAAGGCACCCTATACCACATTTACTGGAAATGCCCCAAGATTGCACCATATTGGACGGAGACACAGTCCCTGCTGTCCTGCCTTCTGGGGGTACAGGTCCCCATGTCCCCAAAACTATTCCTCCTAGGGGTTTCACCCCTAAAAATTTCCAAACCATCAAAAAAATTGCTCAGACACGTCCTAACAGCCGCAAGATGTCTGGTGGACCTCCACTGGAAACGGCACTCTCCACCCTCCCAAGAAGACCTGTATGCCAGAATCAAAGATGTAGAACTTATGGAAAAAATGACAGCTAGGCTACAAAACAGACTAGAAATGCACGATAAGGTCTGGGAGGAATGGCACAGATGGGAAGATCCACCTTGAGTCGAGGGCTGAGCCCCCCATCCTTAACTTCCACCCCCTCCCACTTGTCCTATCTCCTTAATCCCTTCTTCCCCCTCTCTGCAACTCTTCTCCTTTTCCTTCTCCTTCTATCTTTCTTCGGCCTAGTAAAGGCCTATGGCAGACGTTATCTACTGTTTGACAGCTCAAATAATGTGCCTATTGCATATACCTACAACATAATATTTGTTCATTGCTCTTATATATGTACTAGCTCTTTTCTCTTAATGCTACCTGCGCATTACAGCATTTGACTCATGTTTATTTACCTGTTGATATGATCAATAAAAACTGTTATTGGAAAATGTCCCCGTTATTCCATCCCCCTCCATAGACTGCTGATCATCCCTCAAATATGTCTCTTCTTCATCTGCTTCAAATTCTAATTCGATTGGATCTCCACTCTAAATCAGGAAAATGAGAGAAAATATCATCTGTAAAATATAAGATTTATTATTGTGACATCACATATATAAAATCCACACATCACCTCCATAAGTCAATGTTCTACATACTCCATCCCACCAACCTTATAATAATGAGGGATGGTAGCTGGATGACTTCACCATGGTGTCCTGGTACAGATCTTTGTGTCTTTTTGAAAACTCTGACTCCTCCATCACCCCATCTGCATGCTCCTCCTCTTTTATCTCTTCTTTAACATTGACCTGTGCGGAATCCCGGGAAAACAGAGGACGGGGACTTTTCTCTCGGGGGTTTCTGGTATTAGATGGCTCAATCATAATCTTGTGTTCTCCTGAAAACTCCTCCATCACTCCATACTCCTCATCCTCCTCTTTATACTCTTTTTTATCAACAATATTATCATCCCTGAGGTTTCCACTCTAAAAGATTTAATAAAACATTAATTGTAACAAACATACTTGAGTATAAAGAATAACTACTGGGGGCACATGCGCGGAGTCTAGCGGGATGGTCATGTTTGACTAGAGCTCCGCTTCGTGAGGAGGAAGACCCGCAATACAATTTTAGCCCGGATGAAATATAAACAACGGAATACCTTCTTTAAACGCCCGAGAGGTGAGAGGAACTTTTGTAAAGAAAATGGTATTAGGAGGAGCCCGTGTTAAAACAAAAATCAAAGCTAACAGGAGCACTCAGGCGTGGATATCATCCAAAATGGCGCCGGTCCCCTCAGCATCAGCACCAATTACCTCAGAGCGCTCTATACAGCCTAAAAAGATACAACATATATCCTCAGGAGATGCTGATACAGAATTCAACTTATCTTGACTTCCTCACATGAATTTACAGCCCCTCACAGTATTTTAAAACAATTTGAAAAAATGCTTAATAAAGCGCTTAAACAAACCTCAGAACAGATAACTAATAACCTCACAAGAGAAATCAGGGAGCTTGGTCAGCGCACAGCAGCACTTGAGCTAAAGGTGGATGAAATTGATAATTTCACTCAGGTACAAATGACTGAAATTGATACTCTAAAAGAAGAAAACTTTATTTTACAAAATAAATTGGAGGATTATGAAAACAGAGCAAGAAGATCTAACCTCAGATTTAGAGGTATACCAGAAGGTGTCTTAGATACACAATCCTCTATAACTGCACTTTGTCAAGAATTACTCCCAGGGATACCAATAGAGCGCCTGGAAATGGGCAGAATGCACCGTGTCCTTATGCCTAAGAAAATTGATGGAACTCCAAGAGACATTATAGCAAAATTCCACTACTATAAAACTAAAGAACAGTTTCTTGTTTCAGCCAGAGGAAAAAATGATTTAAGATTCCAAGGACATACTTTCCAATTGTTTGCAGACCTCTCCCAAACTACCGTTTCCAAAAGGAGAGCTATGAAACCCCAGCTCCTGGAATTACAACGCCACAATATTAAATATCAATGGGGGTTTCCACTAGTTTTTTCTGCAGGTCAGTGTAAGAACTACAACAGGCACTGCCTAAGATCTTAACCTGATAGAAATCTCTCATACCACAAACACATCAAGAACGTCTGCTAATACATCCGAACTCGTCCCCAGACATAGACAAAAATGGAAATCATCATTTGCACAAGAGGAGTAAGTCGACATGAATCCCCACCTCAAGACCAAGAAGACAACATGGAATGAAAAATCTGAAGAATTAATTAACCTAATTTCATTTTTGCCTCTCCAGAGATTGTCTACAACATCAGAATCTTTTGGAACCTATATACAAATCTCCTATTTCCACCTTTTATCTCCAAATGTATATGTTAAATGATTTAATTTACATTTAAAATCTTTATCCTCCTCTCTCCCCGGACTGAACATGGCCTTAACGTTCGCGGCCTTCTGTTAAATGCTCGCTCTTCTGCTCACTGCCGCCCTCATCTTCTTAGCTATCTGGCATATAATTGCATTTGATGAATTGAAAACAGACTACAAGAATCCTATAGACCAGTGTAACACACTCAATCCGCTTGTGCTTCCAGAGTATCTCATCCATGCGTTCTTCTGTGTCATGTTTCTATGTGCCGCGGAATGGCTCACTCTCAGTTTAAACATGCCGTTGCTGGCGTATCATATCTGGAGATTTATGAGCCAGCCGGTGATGAGCGGAGCCGGCCTGTATGATCCCACCACTATAGTGAATGCAGATATTCTGGCATACTGTCAGAAGGAATGATGGTGTAAACTAGCTTTTTACCTTCTCTCATTTTTCTACTATCTTTATGGCATGATTTACGTCTTGGTGAGCTCATAAGGACGCTGAAGACGCCGGCTCCAGCTATTTGCATGCAAACTATAAACATTATAGGCAATTGATCCGACAAGGTCTCACTACAATGGCCAACAAGTCCCCGGAAGACCTCGAGTGGGGAAACACTTCTTCCCGGGTTCTAACATATCCAGTTTTGTAAAGAGGGGAAGTTTTATTTTTTGTTTGTTTTTTGTTTTATGAAGACTGGGAAATTTATGTATATTTATCATTCTTTCAAAAGTTGACTTTTCCCGCAAATTTACTTGCTGCTTTTTCTTATGTACCCTCCTATATCTATTTCTATACCTATATCCTTTTTTTTTCTTTTTTTTTTTCCTTTTTGCAAGTCATCTTGCAGCATTGTTAGAGAAACAAGGCCAGACACGGGCTGCAGGAAATGTTCTCATCTGAGTGACTGCCACACAGAATTTACAACCCTGTAATTTTGGAATAAACTCCTCGCTGTTGATTTAAAAAAAAAAAACTACGGCCTTGAAAGCGCCCGATCTCGTCTGATCTCGGAGGCTAAGCAGGGTCGGGCCTGGTTAGTACCTGGATGGGAGACCGCCTGGGAATACCAGGTGCCGTAGGCAAAAAAAAAAAATTTTAAATCTTTATAATTGGAGATTTCAATCCTGGTTATACTTAAAATATATATATTTTTTTTATCCATTTCTATATACTTTTCCAACTGGACCACATGATTAAAATTTTAATGTTTTTATAATTTAATGACAACTCTTTGGAGAGATCACATAACAATAGTGGCATTTATCCGTCTGAAGAAATGATTCATTTATTCCTTTTTTTTGGTTGTCTTTAATATATATTGATCGATTGTCTCAGATTTTATTATCCCTTTTTTTTTTATCCCTGTTATTAGGTAAAATTAGGAAATGTTCTTTCTTTTTGCTTAAAATTTTTCCTATTTAAATAATATATATAAATCTCAATATACTATACCTCTAGAAATTTTACATAGTAGATTTAAACATAGATGGTGTTCGCTTTTTATTTGGGCATATATTCGCACATCACTATGATGTTCACTATTAGAATTTTTTAGGGCGTGTGTTCCTTCCACGAAAACTCTGTGTGCCCCACTTTACCTTCATCGGACCCCTACAGCTATTATGTGGGTATTTGATGAACGTCTTTTTTCCCCTGATGGAAGACTGTATCCTCCATCACGGGTAAACTTTGGATCTCTTTGTACCTCTATTTTACTCAAATGTAATATGATCTCTTATGATTTTTATTTTTCCCCTAATCTAGAAAACCCTGGACCTTTCCCTCTTCTTTTTCTCCTAATGTCCGGAGATGTTTGGTCGGGACGCCACCACATAGTAATAATTGGTAAGAACAGATTGTTGTTGCAGCTAATATGGCACCATTAAATATAATTTCCCTAAATGTACAGGGCCTAAACGTACCACATAAATGTACAAAAGCGTTTCGGTCTTTCCAGGCCATGAAAGCACACATTGTGTGTTTACAAGAAACCCATTTCACAAACAAATCTACACCCAATTTTTTAAATTCCTCCTACCCACAGGTATTCACAGCTTCAACGGAAACCAAACAAAGGAGCACTCTAAAAGTGTTCCATCGCTCCATCCCATTCACAATTCAGGCTGAAATAAAAGATCCCGAGGGACATTATTTAATACTAACTGGATATGTTTTGGACATGGCAATAACTGTTGCTTCATATTATGCACCCAACAAGAATCCTGTACCCTTTTTATCACACCTTTTTCAGGTAGTACAGTCTCATAAAATGGGCACACTCATCGTATGTGGGGATTCCAATAAGGTCATACTCCCATTTTTAGATAGATCCCCTTATATCCCATCTTGTAATCAAACCAAACAATCTCTTTCCCATCTCCTCTCTAACTATAAATTCCTGGAGAGAAAACAATCCAGCTAAAAAAAGAAAATATAGGTATTTCTCATATCCACATCAATCATTCAGTCGAATTGATCACATATTTCTGACGGCAGGAATGTTACCAGAAATAATTACATCTAATATTATCTCTATCCCATGGTCAGATCACAATGTAGTCTTCACCTCTATTTCATCACTCATACCCAAAGCACATGATACAACATGGTACTTACCAAATATATTATTGAAGCACCCTTCTTACCGTACAAATATAGAACAGGCTCTAAAATATTATTTAAAACCCAATACATGCTCAGAAGTTTCCCCATTAACCTTCTGGGAAGCACACAAACCTGTCCTGAGAGGGATATTCCAACAATAAATAGGAATACTTAAGAGAGAACGCAGTGATCTGGCATGGAAATTGGAAAATGAATTTATTTCATCTTTTACAGCCTTTCAAATTAATCCCACTCTATCGGCAAAAAAATAAATTAAATAAAAGCAAGATGATTTATTTCTCACAGATTCTGCTGAAAAAACATTGCAGCACACCAAACATGCATTCTACATAAAATCTAATAAACCTAATACTTACCTAGCGCGGGCACTTAAAGCGGGGTTCCACCCAAAAGTGGAACTTCCGCTCATCGGATTCCTCCCCCCCTCCGGTGCCACAGTTGGCACCTTTCAGGGGGGAGGGGGTGCAGGTACCTGTGTAATACAGGTATCTGCACCCACTCCCGGGAATAGACTCCTGCGGGAGTCACGCCCCCTCCCGCACTCCCCCGCTGTCTCCTGGGAAACACACAGGTCCCAGGAGATAGCGGGGACCATTGAGAACGCGCAGAGCGACTCGTGCATTCGCAGTAGGGAACTGGGAAGTGAAGCCGCAATGCTTCACTTCCTGATTCCCTCACTGAGAATGGCGGGGGCAGCACACTAGGACCGAGGGACGCTTCGGTCTCGGGTGCCGACATCGCTGGACCCCGGGACAGGTGAGTGTCCTTATTTTAAAAGTCAGCAGCTGCAGTATTAAAAAAAAATTTTGCGGGACTCCCGCTTTAATTCCATAAACAAATCCTCTAAACCAATTAAACTTAAATTGCCTAAAAATATATATACGAGTAATCCTTTAAAAATAGTTAAGCTCTCATTTGAGTAACCTATATTCAGAAGCCAACACTTTCGATTCTAATAAAGTGGATTCCTTCTTCTCGAAGATAACTCTACTCCAAATATCTCCTTCTCATGAAACCAATTTGGAAAAGCCCATAGAGGTGGATGAGGTAACATTGGCTGTTCGCAAGTTCGCCAAACAGCGAACAATTTGGGGTGTTCGCGGCAAATTCGAATGCCGCGGAACACCCTTTAAAAGTCTATGGGAGAAATCAAAAGTGCTAATTTTAAAGGCTTATATGCAAGTTATTGTCATAAAAAGTGTTTGGGGACCTGGGTCCTGCCCCAGGGGACATGGATCAATGCTAAAAAAAAGTTTTAAAAATGGCCGTTTTTTCAGGAGCAGTGATTTTAATAATGCTTAAAGTCAAACAATAAAAGTGTAATATCCCTTTAAATTTCGTAGCTGGGGGGTGTCTATAGTATGCCTGTAAAGGGGCGCATGTTTCCTGTGTTTAGAACAGTCTGACAGCAAAATGACATTTCGAAGGAAAAAACCCATTTAAAACTACTCGCGGCTATTGCATTGCCGCTCCGACAATACACATAGAAGTTCATTGATAAAAACGGCATGGGAATTCCCCACAGGGGAACCAAAATTTAAAAAAAAAATGACGTGGGGGTCCCCCTAAATTCCATACCAGACCTTGATCCGAGCACGCAACCTGGCAGGCCGCAGGAAAAGAGGGGGGACGAGAGTGCGCCCCCCCTCCTGAACCGTACCAGGCCACATGCCTTCAACATTGGAAGGGTGCTTTGGGGTAGCCCCCCAAAACACCTTGTCCCCATGTTGATGAGGACAAAGGCCTCATCCCCACAACCCTGGCTGGTGGTTGTGGGGGTCTGCGGGCGCGGGGCTTATCGGAATCTGGAAGCCCCCTTTAACAAGGGGACCCCCAGATCCCAGCCCCCCTGTGTGAAATGGTAAGGGGGGTACTTACCTACCATTTCACTAAAAAACTGTCAAAAATGTTAAAAATGACAAGAGACAGTTTTTGACAATTCCTTTATTTAAATGCTTTTTCTTTCTTCTATCTTCCTTCATCTTCTTCTTCTTCTGGTTCTTCTGGTTCTTCCTCTGGCGTTCTGGTCCAGCATCTCCTCCGTCTTCTATCTTCTTCTCCTCGGGCCGCTCTGCACCCATGGCATGGGGGGAGGCTCCCGCTCTTCTCTTCATCTTCTTCTCTTCTTCATTTTCTTCAGAGGGGGGCGGGGTCACCGGGTGGCCCTGCCCCCCGTTATTTAAGAACCGTCAGACGAGGAGACGCCGTCACACAGCGGGAGCCTCCCTCCATGCCAGCATGGATGCGGAGCGGCCCGGAGAAGAAAATGAAGAAGAGAAGAAGAGAAGAAAAGAAGGAGATAAAGAGAAGAGCGGGAGCTTCCCCCCATGCCATGGGTGCGGAGCGGCCCGAGGAGAAGAAGATAGAAGACACCGCGGAGGAGATGCTGGACGAGAACGCCGGAGGAAGAACCAGAAGAGCCAGAAGAACCAGAAGAAGAAGATGAAGGAACATAGAAGAAAGAAGAAGCATTTAAATAAAGGAATTGTCAAAAACTGTCTCTTGTCATTTTTAAAATTTTTGACAGTTTTTTAGTGAAATGGTAGGGGTAAGTAACCCCTTACCATTTCACACAGGGGGAGGGCCGGGATTTGGGGGTCCCCTTGTTAAAGGGGGCTTCCAGATTCCGATAAGCCCCCCGCCCGCAGACCCCCACAACCACCGGCCAGGGTTGTGGGGATGAGGCCCTTGTCCTCATCAACATGGGGACAAGGTGTTTTGGGGGGCTACCCCAAAGCACCCTCCCAATGTTGAGGGCATGTGGCCTGGTACGGTTCAGGAGGGGGGGGCTCTCTCGTCCCCCCCTCTTTTCCTGCGGCCTGCCAGGTTGTGTGCTCGGATAAGGGTCTGGTATGGATTTTTGGGGGGACCCCACGCCGTTTTTTTTTTTTGGCGCGGGGTTCCCCTTAAAATCTGTACCAGACCTGAAGGGTCTGGTATGAAATTTAGGGGGACCCCCACGTCATTTTTTTTTAAATTTTGGCCGGGGTTCCCCTTAATATCCATGCCAGATCTGAAGGGCCTGGTATGGAATTTAGGGGGACCCCCACGTCATTTTTTTTTTAAATTTTGGTTCGGGGTTCCCCTGTGGGGAATTCCCATGCCGTTTTTATCAATGAACTTCTATGTGTATTGTCGGACCGGCAATGCAATAGCCGTGAGTCGTTTTAAATGGGTTTTTTCCTTCGAAATGTCATTTTGCTGTCAGACTGTTCTAAACACAGGAAACATGCGCCCCTTTACAGACATACTATAGACACCCCCCAGCTACGAAATTTAAAGGGATATTACACTTTTATAGTTTGACTTTAAGCATTATTAAAATCACTGCTCCTGAAAAATCGGCCGTTTTTAAAACTTTTTTTTGCATTGATCCATGTCCCCTGGGGCAGGACCCAGGTCCCCAAACACTTTTTATGACAATAACTTGCATATAAGCCTTTAAAATTAGCACTTTTGATTATTCATGTTCGTGTCCCATAGACTTTAACGGTGTTCGCGTGTTCGAATTAACTTTTTTCTTGTTCGCATGTTCTGGTGCGAACCGAACAGGGGGGTGTTCAGCTCATCCCTAAACAGCAGCTGTTAAAGAGCTAAAATTAAATAAAAGACTGGGCCCAGACGGTTTCTCGGGCTCTAAATTGCCACACTTTTACTGGTATCATTTCCCCTTTATTGACTAAAGAATTTAATAATATCCTAGATAACAAATCCTTTAGACATGAATCACTAATGGCTACCATTTGTATGATTCCAAAACCACACTCAGATGAAACATCATGCACAAATTTCCACCCTATCTCTATGTTAAATATAGATATAAAAATTTTAGCGAAAATTGTAGCAACTCGTCTTAAAGATACCATAGGAGCATTAATTCATCAAGATCAGGTTGGCTTTATGCCAACACGTCAAGCAAGCAATAACATACGTAGAGCGGTACTGTTGGCGCAGATTGCTAAATCACATCATAACATCATATTCCAGCTTGCTTCCTTTCAATAGACCTTAAGAAAGCATTTGATTCCATTTCTTGGCATAATTTACATTATACTTTACAAAAATGGGGTTTTGGCCCCAACTTTATAAATTGGATTATGGCACATTATAATAACCCAAAAGCATATGTCAAATATGCAGGTTATAAATCTGAATCCTTTAATATACATAGAGGTACACGCCAGGGATGTCCGCCCTCTCCCCTATTATTTGCCCTCTTAATTGAACCACTAGCTCAAATGATTAGATTAGATCCCATTATAACTGGAATTGAAATCGGCGGATATCAACATAAATGATGTCTATTTGCGGACGATATCCTTCTTTTTCTGTCTTCCCCACAAATATCTGGCCCCAACCTTATTCCATTACTTAATCAATTTGCATTTTTTTCAGGTCTTCATATTAATCTCAAAAAGTGTCATGTCTTAAACATAATGTGGAATTAAATTCGGCAAAGATAGGTTTACCTTTTGCTTGGATAGACAGATCGATCCCTTAATTTATCGGCTTTCTCAGATAACTATCCATCCATTCTGAAAAATATGTCTAACCTACTAAAGTCCTGAACCCAGCTCTTGCTGTCATGGTTTGGAAAGATCAATGCTATTAAAATGACAATCTTACCAAAAATATTGTATTTTTCCTGGCCCATCCTCCCGTCAGCACATAACGGGTTAACGCCTCCTTTGGAGGCCCCAACGACCACATGTTCCAAGCTTAATATAAAAGACAGCCCCTCCCCCAACTAAGATGTTCTTTTTTTGGTCATGCTCCAGGCCACATGCTGATTGCAGTTGGTAAGTAATTTGTTTGCTGCATCCCCCTGCCGAACCTACCCCTCCATGTTCAGCCTCTCATGGAGTTGGAAGACCCAGAATGCTGAAAGTAAATCTTTCTAAAAACTGAGGTGCCTTGTGTCAAGGCTGCGGGCAAAATGATGCTTAAACAGCATTGATATATTGTACAGGTGTGGTATTATAAGAGCTCTGCAATGTCATCATTGCCTCTCCCTTTCTTTTTTTTTTCCTGTCTTTTTATATGCAGCGCACCTCACTGCTCTCCTGGCTTTATTGTCAGTCTGAGAGTGGCTGTGAATGGTGTCACAGAGTGTGGGGAGATGGGCAGCACAAGATGGGAACCGCCAGACACCATGCAATGGTGTAACTGATTTTGGAGATCTGCAGTTGGGAGGGCTTCTCTTTCTCTCTCTGCAGTCCTGCCAGGTAAAGGACTTACCTCGGATTCTGGCTGAGTCTCTTGTCTGTCTTTGGATGTGCTGTCCTGGCTCCCCTGCTATGCTGTGTACTTCTGTGGGTTTGACAGTCTGACTGTTTTTTGTCTCAGACTCTGACTGTGTCTGTTGTTTGCCTTTGGAAATGCTGCCTGAAGCTCACCTGCAGAGACTCCTGAGGTGAGTGGATGAAGGCAGATGGCTCTTAAAGAGACAGGGTTCCATGTTTTTTGGTGAGAGGTAAGATGCTTTTCTCCATATATTATGTGCAAATATGAGCTTGCCACACATGTTAGTGGCACAGAAGATTAGCAAAGGTAGGAGGGGGCAACATGGGACCTGGTTCTTTAAAGAGTGCCCAAGGAAAATATGCAAATTAAGGTGTTTTGCATTCTTTTGGGAGCAGAAACCCTGAACGCAAACGCTCCAAAAAACATAAGACCCGCCAACGATCGCAGGATGACGACACCTAACAGGTTATCACATTCAATAAGCATGTGGTCAATACACTCTAAAGGAGTTGTTTCCACTTACCCTGTGAAGGGACAGAATCCAGGAAATTGGCACATGAGTTTATGCCAGCATGATAGAGGATGCCTTGCCAAGTTCAGGGTGCATTTTGGGCCTGCATGCAGTCTACAGTGGCAGAGCAATGAAATTGCACAGGATGCCTCACAAGGATGGGGGTTGTGCAAAATTCTAAGACCTATTAAGGCGGCTATAGCAGAAAGTATGCTTCATATATCCACGCCACAAGCAACACCCATAACGATAGAGCGTAAATCGCTCATTCATGAAGGATGGTCTTTTCCCATAATGGCAGAGCGTAAATCGCTGGTTCATGAAGGTTGGTCTTTTCCCATAATGGCAGAGCGTAAATTGCTCGTTCATGAAGGATGGCCTTTTCCAATAATGGCAGAGCATAAATCGCTGATGGAGGATGGCCTTTTCCCAGAATTGCAGAGCATAAATCGCTCATGATGGAGGATGGTCTTTTCCCATAATGGCAGAGCGTAAATCGCTCGTTAGTGAAGGATGGCCTTTTCCAATAATGGCAGAGCATAAATCGCTGATGGAGGATGGCCTTTTCCCAGAATTGCAGAGCATAAATCGCTCATGATGGAGGATGGCCTTTTCCCAGAATTGCAGAGCGTAAATCGCTCATGATGGAGGATGGCCTTTTCCCAGAATTGCAGGGCGTAAATCGCTCATGATGGAGGATGGCCTTTTCCCAGAATTGCAGAGCGTAAATCGCTCATGATGGAGGATGGCCTTTTCCCAGAATTGCAGAGCGTAAATCGCTCATGATGGAGGATGGCCTTTTTCCAGAATATCAGAGCTTAAATCGCTCATGATGGAGGATGACAGAGACCTCATCAGAAGACCAATTTACAGTAACAGGTTCCATAAGCTTTATCTAGATAAAATGGCTGCTGTATGTTTATGCACTGCACTTCCAGGGGTGGTTGTTGCCCTCTTGTGTCCGGTGCAGCAAGTGTCTTTGCTTTTTTATAATTTGGTTGCCTTCAATGGACTTGTTCACACCAGAAGCAGTCCAGTGTGTTTTTTATTTCTTCATCAAGAACGCATGGTTAGTGTTTAACTTTGATTCCAATTACTTAATTCACACCAGTACAGCGCATTCTAATGCCGTCAACAGGAGTAGAATGTTGCATTGTTTCTTTATAGGAACACATCGGGAAAGTGGCAAAACGCATGTAGAATGCATCAAAAACACTCATGCAGAAACACATCTGGAATGCAGAAAATGTGGTGATCTGGCCATCAGGCTTGCACAGACTCTATACAGTGACAGATTTTGCCTGCCAATCAGCAACTTCGATATATTAACTTCAGAAATGGCATTACATTCAACATTGGAAGCTGCAAGATTTGGCACAGTTTCTGGAAAGAGTGGAACCTGGCAACTGACTTTTGGTTGATGCTTTTAATAGACCTAGTACAAGCGCTGGAGCACTCAGTCACTGATCGGAGAGCATTGTGGTTATGCCACTGGACGGCAGGCGGAACTTTTACACAAGCCTTCGACATTTCCTATAATGGGAGGTTATTGTTCGGCCAAACGCTGAACAATGCAATTAAGCGAATGACAGGAGGAAAAGTCTGGATTGTAGCCACAGACTAGTAAGAGAAAGCTGCCATCCTTCACTCAAGCCCACTGAACTTCAGAGGGTGCAGGAGGCCAAATCTTATAAGACAGGCTGCAGATTTAATAGATCACAATGGAGGTATCTCAAAGTTACTTTTGACATGAAATAAGTCCAGAGCAAGCTGCTAAGATGGCTGGAAAGTCTCTTTTAAAGGTGCGCCCAACCAGTCTCTTCCAGTTGGGTCCAGGATGCCTAAGTGAAGTAGATGGTTGTAGCTTCCTTCTGGAGGGTTTGGACAACAATCACCAAATACCAGTGGGTCCAGAAGACAGGTGGGTGGACAATGGAGAACAGATCTCAGAAGAGAAAATGTTTGCAAAATTTTTATACTGCTACAAGGCCATCATGCCAGTGATGCCAAAAACATAGAATCATCTGGGGGCCTTTCTCCCCAGTTTTTCTAGTACCTAAAGCAGGAGCCTCCTGACCTGTTTCATTTTGAAAGAATGGAATGCGTTCATATACTTCAAGAGGTTCAAGATGGAGTCCATGCAGACAGTCACAGGTACAGTTCAGCAGGAGGACCAGTTGGAATCATTTGACTGGCCGACTCATACCTCCATGTACCGATCAATGCCAAACACCAGAGGCGTGTAAGATTTGCGGTGGCCAGAGGTCACTTCCAGTTGTCTACCTTTTACAGAATTGGCACAGCCCCAGGAATCTTTTTGAAGATCTTGTTGGCAGTGGTGGTACTTTGGGCCAGATGGCACATGAGGGTGTTTCAATTTGCCTTCTTTAGCCTATGAGCTGGGCCATCTATGGATCAGAAAATCTTTGTGCCTATACAAATTAAACAACAACTAAAATTTTAGACATCGCCACTGCGCTTTTCTTTCGGAGACATGCCTCTCAGCCCAGGCGATAGGATGATTCTGATGCCTGATGCCGGTCTCTGGGGAGTCCACCATCTGAAGCGACAAGTGCAAGGTCATTGGAGCGCGGTGAAGTGTAGAGTCCCCAAGTATCTTGAATGGAAAAAAGCCTTTTTCTAGCATTGAAAGCTTTTCAAGATTTTCAAGGGGTTGACAACAAGACAGTAGTAGCCTACATTGCCTAAAAAGGGACACCAAAAGTCTTTTTCTGATATTTGCAACAGGATACCAATGCAAAGACTCCATCATACAAGAGGTTCACAGTGCCATGGAATTGATCTTTGATCTGGCCAAATTAAATGCTTTATGGCAAAGTCAGTAACAGCTCCCCAATACAAAAAGACTACTTTTAATAACCTGGCTATGGAATAGGCTACACTAGAGGTCCAAGGATTCTCATCTGTGGTTGTTCAGACCCTGGTGACCAGAAGATCATCCATCAACACTACATATGAGAGGATATGAAAGAAGTCTGTTTTGTCTGCTCAGCAAAAGCTCTAGCCAAAATCCTTGACATTTTACAGTCTGTGCTAGAGGTTGGTCTGGCATACAAATCCATTTAAGGTACAGATCTCTACTTTATCTTTTCACAGGCTGCAGATGGGTGCAAAAGCCAGTGACCAGATGCTTCTTCCAGATGACGATCTATATGACCTCGAGGGAAATCCTGGTTTCCTCTGTGGGACTTGGGCTTGGATCTGAGAGAACCCTTTTGCTCCAATAGGTTCCATTTCCATTGAAGTACCTCACGGTAAAACTAGTTCTGACGGTAACTACTTTTTCCTTTTTACCAGAGATAGGGATACCACATCGATCTCCAAAGTTCAATTTTAAAGTGGTATCCAATTTCAGAGGGACTACTTCCAAGTTTTCTGGAGTTTTCACATGAGAGGCACTGAGTGCACAACAGGAAGAATTCAGTTTTCTTTCACATGGTCGAGTTACTAACAGTGTACTTGGTCAAAAGAGGAAAGTGTACAATCTTTTCATTTAGCCATCAGGCCCTCAAGAGTCATCCAGTCTTGGGTTACCAGGGTGATTAGATTGGCATGCAGGAAGCACGCTTTTCTGCTCTGAAACAATTGCAAACCTATTTGACTAGAGGGGTGGCAGCCTTTGGGGCAGTTATGCCAGGATTGCTTGGAAGATATAGGTAAGGGCTAGCTTGAAGGTCTGATGCGGTGTTCATTCAACCTTACAAACTAAATATGCGACCAGCAAGTTTGGGACAAGAGAGATCAATTCTTTTTGGCTTTAGCAACTTTTCTTTGATTGTCAGTATCTCTTTTCATTTGTTCTCTCCCACCCTATATTGGCTTTGGTATATCCCGTTATGTGCTGACGGGAGGATGGGCCAGGAGAATGGAAAATTGTTATCATTTACCGTAATTTTCCTTTCCTGGCCCATCCTCACGTCAGCACAGGACTCCCTCCCTAGTGGCCTGTCGCAGGCTAAGTTATCGAACATCTTATTTGGGGGGGCTGTCTTTTATATTCAGCTTGGAACATGTGGTCATTGGGGGCTCCAAAGGAGGTGTTAACCCGTTATTTGCTGACGTGAGGATGGGCCAGGAAAGGAAAATTACGGTAAGTGATAACAATTTTCCATTATTCTGTGTTTTACCAATCCCTGTTCCTGCCTATTTCCTAAGACTCTTACAGAAGAGAGTAATGTCATCTATATGGGGTTCCTCTAAGCCACGAATACAACAATGTACTTTATTTCTTCCCAAACTTAATGGAGGATTGGGATGTCCTAATTTTGCATGTTATTATAAGGCAGCACACTTAGCTAATCTAGCTAAATACCATGCACAGAAAGAAATCCCATTTGGGTATCTATTGAAGCGGCTGAGTGTGACCCTATTTCAATATCAAATCTTCTTTGGATCTCTCCTAAAGATCGTAGAAATTTATGAAATCCTGTCACTAAACACTATATCTCTCTGGGATAGGTTTAAAACAGGAAATCATTTGCAATCTACACATAATCCTCTATTGTCTTTCTATAGAACCCAGCATTCTACCCTGCATGGGTTTCTCCTAAATCTTTTAAAGAATGGGTACCATTAAACATTCTGACCATGCATAAGTTTGTGGACTCCTCATCCTTCATCCCCTTTTCCACACTTTGTGAAATTTATGGCTTACCCAATTCAGAGATATTTAGATATCTCCAAATTAAAAACTTTTTCTCAACCTTTTTAAGCACGAACACTCCCCTAAACAAATTAACTAATTTTGAAGCTATCTGTAAAGATGAAGCACATGCCAGAGGATTGATATCCCTTCTGTATTCTCAAGGGTTGACCCAACCCAACTCAGAAAATCCATCTTATGTGCAAAAATGGGAAGAGGATCTAGGGAAAACACTTAAGAGTGCAGAATGGAATCTAATATGGTCAGTAACCAAATGAGCATTTCCTAATGTGCTGGCTGTGGAGGCCAACTACAAGGTATTAACAAGATGGCACCTGGTACCAGTCAGGGTGGCTAAATATACTCAGAACTATTCGGCTCATTGTTATCGCGGTTGTACAGATTTGGGAACATATTTCCATATTTGGTGGACTTGCCCTATTGCACAAACCTTCTGGAAGGAAATATTTCATATTGCGTCTAAATTACTCAAAATAAAATTATCTTTGGACCCCACAATGGCTCTACTTAACCTTAAACCAGAATATTTATCACATACATGTTTCAAATTACTGATACAGCTTTTCACAGCAGCGAAACAAACGCTAGCGAAAGCCTGGCAATCCCTGACTTTGGTAGTAAACAAAATAGTGCATAGAATGTATAATACTATGATACAAGCGAAAATGCTAGCTCTCTAAACGGACAAGATTACTAAATATGGAAAAATATGGCAACCATGGATAGATAATTTTATGCCTTCAACATTTGATAAGAAAGTACTTTTACCATGGTAGTTTCCTAGATAGGATCTGTTTCAAATACTGTTGTTCAAGGACATTATGGTGGCTCCCGACTGAACTCTGCAGACTTCATTACACTTTTCTTTTTCCATTCCATTCTTTCCTCTTTCCCTTCTTTACTTTATTCATATCTATTTTGTGATTTTTGAAGCTCCCACGCATGCTATTAATTTTCATATAAAGTTTTTACAAATGTAACTGGTTTTGTTCAAATCATAACTATAGAAGTTTAAATATACTACTTAAATACTGATCAAAAGTTGCTTGTAGTTCTATTACTTTTATCTAATAATCTATAGTAGTAATCTAAACTATTCTTTGAATTTATGTAATTGAGCTTCATTAATTTGTTTAATAATTGATTACATTGTACATCTGTATAAATTATCTTTGAATATACAATAAAATATTTTGACAAGGAAGTATAACTACCAGTAATTGTCAATCATCTACCTGATGATGGTGAGGGATGGTGAGATCTTCCTGTGTGGAATCCCGGGAATACAGAGGACAGGGACATCTCTCTGGGGGGTTTCTGTAGCTGGATGACTCCACCATGGTGTCCTGGTACAGATTGTTGCCTTATGAGTTTATGTGAAATCTCCATTAATAGCTGTAAAATACTGTAATTAGGAATATATCATTTAGCTTGTATCTATGCAAGCCGGAAGATAGTATCTTCACACATATCTGTGAGAAGACCAGACAAGACGGGGCCCAGGCTTTTGTGTACAAACAATGGGATCCAAACCTCATTGTTTTACACAAACTCACTTCAAAGGATCCCATGCTGGGATATGCAATGAAGGAAGGCCAATCCTTAATTGCCCGGGAAAATTCAAGTCAATCTCTGGCTCACAAGGATTTGTATTAAAGGGGGCTGACTTATGCAAAGTATAGGGAAGCTAACCAATCAGAAGTAACGCTATTCCAACCAATGAGGCATCAGCCTGTATTTATATACACAGACTAGGAAGGGAAGAACTCTCTCTTTTATGGTAGAGCAGCCATCAGAATGGAACTTTGATATACACAGACTAGATGGGTGGGAAAGACACTTTATGGGAGAGCAGCCATCAGAATGGAACCTTGGTGCAAAGGGTAATTATGGGAAAGGCCTGCATTTTATTTGTAACTAAATATGTTTGTATATTAATGTTGTAAGGAATATACTCTGTATTCCTTCATGTAATTCTCTTATTTTAACCTAATATTTTCTTCCTTGGTGTAGACTATAGATAGATGGTTGAGTATTAGATAGACTTTCAACTACTCACCAATAAATGTTGTTATTGTGTTAAAGCTTTCACTCTTGGTCAAAGAACTCTCATTTAACCCACATCATATCTTTGAGATAATAAATCTTAAATATAGTACACGGGTAACAATTGGCGACCACTGAATTTGAGTACAAGACTGAAAGTATTTAATATAATACCGAGATTTGTGTAATGCAGATTAGGGTTATTGGGGGGAATTTGAACGGAGTCAGTTTGTCCTGGAGATTGGAGGTCACAACAAGTTTATCTGGGGAAAAAAATAGGTAAATGTTTTTTTTTTTTTATTAGTGGGTATTATTTTGTTCTGCTTAATATCCCGTAAATATAGTTAAAAAAGTACTTTGGAAGTACCATTATAATCGGTCAAAATGTTATGTTTTTATTTGTTTCTTTTGTGCTCACCAAGCTTCATTGCTCTCTCTAACCATTGTTTGAGTTTGCTGTATGGTGAGTACATGTGTTTTATTGGAAAGACAATGAATGAGTGTGGTCTTGGTTTTGTTGAAAAGGTTCAACAGATTTTTGTTTTTAATTTAAATGGTGTGTCCACTAAAGGCATAGTATTGTGTGTAGGACATTGAAAATGAGCTACACGAGAGTGGTTTGTATGTTTGTTTGTTTGTTTGTTTTGTTTGTTTGTTTTTTTAGCTGTGGGAATTTACAAGCAGTATTATTCTCATTGTTGTCAGGTAAATTACAAAACGGTGGATGTCTTGTTACTGAAGCTGATAAAGATTATTATTTTAGTGTAAAATAAGGTGCATTTAGCATACGGTATTATACCCTGGAATTTTTTTTTCTTGTGTTTGTTAAGCAAACTCTACCAATAATTTGACTAGCACAAATTGTTGTATCTTGTTTTTTTCTCTCTGTTTTTCATGTTTTTTTTAAAAAAAACTGAATTGGGTTTAACTGATATGGGTGTAAATACGGCTGTGTTTACCTTTCTATTGTAAACCTAGAGGGTTACTCGCCCTATTCGATCTTTGTGGCCTTACTATTGTTGCTATTGTCACCCTGGTCTATTTATTGTGTGTAGGCTCAGACAAGGCAGGTGACATGCTATTGTTAGTGTGTCTCCACTAATCTAAAAGATTGTTTTATTGAGAGCTGAAAATATATATATTTTTTTTACACTTCACTGTATTTTCTGGATTTTATTCAATTTGAGTTTCTGTTTTTTTCCCCTCATTCTTTACGGTAATCTCAAAGTGACTGTATAGTACAGGGGAGCATTTAACGTAATCTAGCTTACAAATTGTGCATATTATTTGTTGATAATGGCAGCCATGTCCTGTCTAGAAAGGTTTGTAGCAACTTATACTCTTAAAGATAAGAGCAATGAATTTGTCTGTGATGCTAGATTAAAAGAATCTCCTTGGGCCTATGTCCAGTTTTGAAGAACAGGTAAAAACAACCAAAAAGAATGAAAAGCTCAAAGGTTTAGCTGTAGCGGGCAAGTATGCTGCTTGCATGGCTATGAATGCTAAAGTACAGCAATCTGAAGATATAGTCTATAACAAAATATTACAATTTCTGAGAGGGAAAAAGAGAATACAGCTTTACATAACCAAGTACAAACCTTAACTATGAGAAGAGAAAGAAAGTCACCGCGCAAAGGAATAAGTACTGATTGAGGTTAGGAAGTAGTTAATGGAACTGCTGCCTCTACCAATTACTTCCACTAGGTGGAGTAAATAAATTAGAAAGAAAACAAAGTAGATATGGTGCTGTTCAGTTGTTATAAAAAGCTGGTTAAAATTGAAATTTGTATACTGCTCCCTTTGATAGGAGAAGAAATTGAGGTAGGAGAAGGGATTTGGGGGGAGAGGAGGAATGGTGTGCAATGATAGGTGTTCCTAGTGAGTAGTAATTGGGTGAGTCCTACCCAAATATATGCGCACAATTTAATAAAACATTTAGTATAAAGACTGGGTGTGTGTTCATTGATGTGTACACCCTGTGTGCATGAGCCCTTAGATTTAAATGTAAGTGAGCTGGTAGTCCGTGAAACTGACACAATTAAAATACAACGTGTCAGAAACTACAGATGAAATTTAAATTGCTGTAATATGCAAATGCTGTACAATATAAATAAATAATACCTCTAAAGTGCAATAAATACCAAATTAATAACCATAATATAAATAGTGCAAAAAATATGATACTAATATAAAGTGCTAGTGTATATAAACAGCTATTATATAACAAAAAGGAGTTATAAGGTGCTCTTGTTCCGGAGAAGGGATCCTTTTGAGCTTTCCAGTGAAACAACACTCTGTGCGTGCCTTATTCGTGCTCCTATAGTGACTGCACTCACCAGATCCTTCACCCCCTCCTGGGGTCAAACACCTCCACAGTATGTGCCACTGTGTAGCAGCGTGGGATAACACCGTCCTTAGTGTTGACTATGAGAAGATTCCATTATGAAAGAGAGAGAGGGAGCCCCAATAGCGTAATACTGTATAAAATTTGTTTATTGTGCAAACGCATAGAAAGGTACTCACATATGCTAGGGATAATAAAAGCATATATTGCTGACACAAGTCTCTGTGACAGGAGATGATGCAAGGACGTATGCTGATTCCGCCCTACGCGTTTCATCACTCTAACGTCATCTGGAGCGTGCATAGTGCTTGCTACAGTTCCTATTTATAGTGCTTGGTGTTTTGCATAACGTATTAATAATTATGGCCACCATTTTGCGTGTGACATTGCAGACAGAAGTTCTGTCGGCCATTTTGGATGTGATTTGCAGACCGGAGCCCCCTGTATAAGCCAAATGTACAAATACCCCCACTCTTTTTTATATATATGATCTGTCTGACCGAAAAACTATGGTAACATTAGAGTAGACTTGTGACATTTGGCTAGATGTCCCTTAATGTTATTGCCACTTAGCTGAGGGTTTATACTCCCAATTTTAGAAACAGCCCCGTCCCAGTGTCTACAGGCCAAAAGAGATCCCGGCGGCCATTTTGTGTGTGACACCACAGACCGAAGACCAACATAAAGGAATCTCAGCGGCCGGGATTTTAACCAGCTTTTTATAACATTTGAATGGCGCCTTATCTACTTTGTTTTCTTTCTAATTTACTTATTCCACCTAGTAGAAGTAATTGGTAGAGGCAGCAGTTCCATTAACTATTTCCTAACCTCAATCAGTACTTATTCCTTTGCGCAGTGACTTTCTTTCTCTTCTCATATTTTGGGTATTCTTTGAATACCATTAATATCTGCAGCAATGGAAATATTTAAGTACATGAATAATAGAGCGATAAATTTAACAGAAATATTTAACCAAGAACAAGTAGTCAATAGACAAGATATAGACAGCCTATTTAAACAACTCAGACACTGTATGGAAAAACAACTCGGAGTTTGGTGGGATATTGCAATCTTGGAAATGTACATAGCAGAAAAAATGACACCAAGGAGACTTAGATGGGATATTTCACCTAATGACGCTGAGAATGATAAGAATCTGATGGAGGAATGGTATAGATTTTTTAATGAGAGTAAAAATACACTATTACAAAAGATTGTAATGCGGAGACAACACAAAATGAAAAACATAGAAGCAGAAATTCTCGCCCTAAGAGATCAACTCCTAGCATTTGTTGAAACAAGGGAATATAAGGACAAAGAAACAGTATTACAGGAAGCGGTTAAGAAATATGATAAAGAAATCCAGCAGAAAAAACAGAAGAAATTCAAGAGAGATGTGCTGCATTATAAAAACCAGCAGGTTTACAAATGGCAGATGGATGACACCTATAATGAAAATGAAAACAATGTCTCTATGATGGAGGAATCAAGGGAAAATACTCCAGAACCAGAAAAATTGGCATGGCAAAATGATAGAATAGAAGAAATTAGAACATCAAGAAGAGTACAAATGGAACAACCCACACCAACTCAGAGGGTAGAGGAGTCCTGTCCGTTGACCTCACAGACGGGATAATAACTATGGAACACAATACAACTTCAAATACACCAAGAATTCCCAGACATCAGAACAGATTTTCTCCATTAAGATACGATCCGGACTACACTCCTTACAGAGAACCCCAATTCAGGAGGGATTTTTTTTCCCAGGGAATTCAGAAGGAGACCACCAGCAAGAAGGGGGGAATACGCCCCATATCGACCACCGGGAAGATGGAGACCCTTCAGGTATCCACCAAGAAATCAATATCAGGGAGATTGCATGTATCAAGGGGGACAAGGTTGGAACCCAAGAATAATGACAAGGGAGAGAAGGGGAAACGAACCGGATATAGAAGAACACAGACAAACGACATCCTGACCTCAGAGATGGGCAAGAGGAAAACGAGAGGGGATCAAGAAAAAGAAGAAGAGAAGATTAGGGAAAGGTATTTTTAATCTGAGTGAGGTGATTTTTAACGAAGAAGAATTGAAAATCTTGGATCTGGGTCTGAAATATGCCCCAGATAAAGAATTGGATAAATTTGAAGCCTATATAGACCTACAAAAATTTGTGAGAAGATTAAATATTAAGAAATGTTATGCTCAAAAAGAAAAGAAAAATGTAGCAAAAGAAGCCACTATCTACAGACATTCTAATTTAAAGAACAACTCCACTTTTAATACAAAGACACAACAAAATGAAAGTCTAATAGTTTTTAAGAAAATGGTGGAGGAGGATATTAAGAAATTGGATGTAACTAAATCAAAAAGAAACAGTATTTGGAAGACCATAAAAGAAATAGAAAAGAAGAAAAATATAATTATACGACCAGCTGACAAGGGGGACTGGTAATCCTCAACAAAATAGACTATGAACGTGAGATGACTAATCTATTGAACCAACCAGATACATATACAAAATTGTAGGGCAAAAACTGAATATCAGAAGAAACTTAAAAAGTTTTGAAAGGGGAAGAAAAAAGGAATTCTCACGAAGAAAGAGGCAATTTACTTGATACCAGAGGCAGCAAAAACACCTGTTATTTATTATGTCCCTAAAATTCATAAAAGCCAAACTAACTCCACCAGGTAGACCAATAGTAAGTGGGATAGACTCACTCTTCTCTCGGCTGGGTGCATATTTGGATGTTTTTTTACAACCATTAGTCAAGGAAGGAAGATCTTATCTCAGAGACAGCAGGCAGTTATTAGATGAACTAAGAACCCTGGAAATTGAAGAAACCGACACTCTAGTTACAATCGATGTAAATTCGTTATATACTAATATAATACAAAAGGATGGAATTAACAGTGTTGATTGGGCTTTACATAACCAAACAGATATGAAAGAGGAACAAATCCAATATATTTTGGAAGGTCTAAAATTAGCCATGAATAATAATAATTTTTGGCACAAGGGAGATTACTTCGTTCAAACGAAGGGCGTAGCCATGGGGGCAAAGTATGCCCCCAGTGTAGTCAACTTGTTCCTCAACCATTGGGAAAGAGAACAGATTTTCAGCATAGAGAGAACTAACTTAAAATTTTATCGAAGACACATTGATGACATTATGATTGTGTGGAGTGGTACGGTAATAGAACTACAACCCTTTCTCGAGGAAATCAATCAGAACATCTACGGTATTACCTTCTCTGGAAGTTGGAACCAACAAACTATTGATTACCTAGATCTACAACTTTTCAAAAACAATGGACATATAGACATCAGGACCTTCTTCAAAACAATAGACAGAAATGGGTATATACCGACCAACAGCTGCCATCATCGCCAATGGATAGGAAACATACCAAAAGGCCAATTAATGAGAATGTACAGAAATTGTAGTAATCTAGCAGATTATAATACCCAAGCAGACATTATTATAGAAAGGTTTGTTGAAAAAGGATAAATTCCTATAAAAGGAACTAATAGCATTGAAGGAGAGTATTAAACATATGGACAGAAATTCATTGATAGAAGATAGAGGCAAAGAGAACCGGAAAACCAAAAAGAACAAAGGAGATGTGGCTTTCATCACAGGTTTCAATATTCAACACAAGGCATTAGAAAAAATAATAAAAAAACACTGGCCGATTCTCCAATCTGACCAAATTTTGAGAACTAGCATACCATCAAGACCTTCCTTCATTTACAGAAGAGCACCAAACCTCAGGAATAGACTAGTTCATAATGCCCTAGACCCCCGCAAAGCAAATTAGAATTTCAAACCATTTAAAAGGTTTTTACAAATGTGGGAAATGTCTTCCATGTAAAGTCAGTAAAAAAACAGTAAGAAAATAACGGATTTCATCTCTATGTCAAAAGGCACCAAACACACTATAAAAGAACGTATCACATGTACCAGCACCCACGTTACGTATGTATTGGAATGTCCTTGGCACAAACAATACGTGGGCAGGACAACAAGAGAATTACATGTAAGAATCCGAGAGCACATGATTAATATCAAAAACAAATTTGATAAACACAGCGTCTCAAGACACTTCAGAGATTATCACAATAAGGATCCTACATGCATGTTTTTTTATGGTATAGACAAAATTAAAGGACATTGGAGAGGGGAGAATAGAAAAATTAAAATCTCCCAAAATGAGACCAAATGGATCTTCCAATTAGACACCCTTCAGCCAAGGGGAATGAATATAGATATAGATCTTAACTGTTTCTTAACTAATTTTTAATATCATCATGTGACATGGCTCTATAAAATCATATTCTCACTCTATCTGAGGCTTCATATACCTTCACCTCATCCCCCTCCCCCTTCTTTACCGATTTAGATTCTTCATCTAATTTTTAACAAAAGTTTTTAACAAAAGTTTTTAATTTTGAATTTTAAGTTTTATTAAATTTTTAAACACATGTTTGACTCGAACATTGGCTGTTCGCAAGTTCGCCGAACAGCGAACAATTTGGGTTGTTCGCGGCAAATTCGAATGCCGCGGAACACCCTTTAAAAGTCTATGGGAGAAATCAAAAGTGCTAATTTTAAAGGCTTATTTGCAAGTTATTGTCATAAAAAGTGTTTGGGGACCTGGGTCCTGCCCCAGGGAACATGGATCAATGCAAAAAAAAGTTTTAAAAACGACCGTTTTTTTTAGGAGCAGTGATTTTAATAATGCTTAAAGTCAAACAATAAAAGTGTAATATTCCTTTAAATTTCGTAGCTGGGGGGTGTCTATAGTATGCCTGTAAAGGGGCGCATGTTTCCCGTGTTTAGAACAGTCTCACAGCAAAATTACATTTCAAAGGAAAAAAGCCATTTAAAACTACTTGCGGCTATTGCATTGCCGGTCCGACAATACACATAGAAGTTCATTGATAAAAACGGCATGGGAATTCCCCACAGGGGAACCCCGAACCAAAATTAAAAAAAAAGACGTGGGGGTCCCCCTAAATTCCATACCAGGCCCTTCAGGTCTGGTATGGATTTTAAGGGGAACCCCGCGCCCAAAAAAAAAAAACCCGGTGTGGGGTCCCCCCAAAAATCCATACCAGACCCTTATCCGAGCATGCAACCTGGCAGGCCGCAGGAAAAGAGGGGGGGACGAGAGAGCGCCCCCCCCTCCTGAACCGTACCATGCCACATGCCCTCAACATTGGGAGGGTGCTTTGGGGTAGCAAGGGCCTCATCCCCACAACCCTGGCCGGTGGTTGTGGGGGTCTGCGGGCGGGGGGGCTTATCGTAATCTGGAAGCCCCCTTTAACAAGGGGACCCCCAGATCCCGCCCCCCCTGTGTGAAATGGTAAGGGGGTACAAAAGTACCCCTACCATTTCACTAAAAAACTGTCAAAAAATGTTAAAAATGACAAGAGACAGTTTTTGACAATTCCTTTATTTAAATGCTTCTTCTTTCTTCTATCTTCCTTCATCTTCTTCTGGTTCTTCCTCCGGCGTTCTCGTCCAGCATCTCCTCCGCGGCATCTATCTTCTTCTCCTCGGGCCGCTCTGCACCCATGGCATGGGGGGAGGCCCCCGCTCTTCTCTTCATCTTCATCTTCTTCCTCTTCTTCATCATCTTCTTTTCTTCATCTTCTCCGGGCCGCTCCGCATCCATGCTGGCATGGAGGGAGGCTCCCGCTGTGTGACGGCGTCTCCTCTTCTTCTGACGGTTCTTAAATAACGGGGGGCGGGGCCACCCGATGACCCCGCCCCCTCTGACGCACGGGACATGACAGGACTTTCCTGTGGCATTCTCCGTGACGTCGCAGGGAAGTCCCGTCAAGTCACCGTGCGTCAGAGGGGGGGCGAGGTCACCGGGTGGCCCCGCCCCCCGTTATTTAAGAACCGTCAGACGAAGAGACGCCGTCACACAGCGGGAGCCTCCCTCCATGCCAGCATGGTTGCGAAGCGGGCAGGAGAAGAAAATGAAAAAGAGAAGAAGAGAAGAAGATGAAGAAGAGAAGAGCGGGAGCCTCCCCCCATGCCATGGGTGCGGAGCGGCCCGAGGACAAGAAGATAGAAGACGCTGCAGAGGAGATGCTGGACGAGAACGCCGGAGGAAGAACCAGAAGAAGAAGATGAAGGAAGATAGAAGAAGGAAGAAGCATTTAAATAAAGGAATTGTCAAAAACTGTCTCTTGTTATTTTTAACATTTTTGACAGTTTTTTAGTGAAATGGTAGGGGTACAAAAGTACCCCCTTACCATTTCACACAGGGCCAGGATCTGGGGGTCCCCTTGTTAAAGGGGGCTTCCAGATTACGATAAGACCCCCGCCCGCAGACCCCCACAACCACTGGCCAGGGTTGTGGGGATGAGGCCCTTGTCCTCATCAACATGGGGACAAGGTGTTTTGGGGGGCTACCCCAAAGCACCCTCCCAATGTTGAGGGCATGTGGCCTGGTACAGTTCAGGAGGGGGGGGCGCTCTCTCGTCCCCCATTTTTTTCCTGCGGCCTGCCAGGTTGCGTGCTGGGATAAGGGTCTGGTATGGATTTTTGGGGGACCCTCACGTCATTTTTTTTTTTTTTTTTTGGTTCGGGGTTCCCCTGTGGAAAATTCCCATGCCATTTTTATCAATGAACTTTTATGTGTATTGTCGGACCGGCAATTCATTAATAGCCGCGAGTTTTAAATGGCTTTTTTCCTTTGAAATGTCATTTTGCTGTCAGACTGTTCTAAACACGGGAAACATGCACCCCTTTACAGGCATACTATAGACACCCCCAGCTACGAAATTTAAAGGGATATTACACTTTTATTGTTTGACTTTAAGCATTATTAAAATCACTGCTCCTGAAAAAACGGTCGTTTTTAAAACTTTTTTTTGCATTGATCCATGTCCCCTGGGGCAGGACCCCAAACACTTTTTATGACAATAACTTCCATATAAGCCTTTAAAATTAGCACTTTTGATTATTCATGTTTGTGTCCCATAGACTTTAACGGTGTTCGCATGTTCTGGTGCGACCCGAACAGGGGGTGTTCGGCTCATCCCTAATAATTAATATTTGGTTTCACTTGCGATCCAAGGACACTGATGTAACACTGCACACATGCGTTGGCACATAGGTGCACCCACATATGCCTAGATGCAAGTTATCATTATTTATTTTAATAATAAAGATTTAATAATGTTTTTATAATACATTTGATATGGTAACTATACTGATGTTGGGATACCTGGTAAACCTTCAATTATATACGGTTTTTATATAGATTTTTATATAGTGTTTTTTATACAGATTTCATAGTGTTTACATTATTGGTGATTTGCATTAAACGTATATAATGAAAAAATGGGAGGTAGCCAATCCCATCCCGTTCGACAGCCACTATTTAATGCAGCTAATTTCATACTTTGATTAGTAGAATGTAGATAATTAATTTATAGGGAGTAGGTAACTATCATTCCATGGTCTCCAGTCTGCGGTATCATATCCAAAATGGCGACTGGGATCCCTTAAGGAGTGGACAATTATTATTCCGTGGGCTTCGGTCTGCGGTATCATACCCAAAATGGCCACCGGGATTCCTTTATGTTGGTCTTCGGTCTGCGGTGTCACACACAAAATGGCCGCCGGGATCTCTTTCGGCCTGTACACACTGGGACGGGGCCGTTTAGAAAATTGGGAGGATAAACCCTCAGCTAAGTGGCAATAACATTAAGGGACATCTAGCCAAATGTCACAAGTCTACTCTAAAGTTACCATAATTTTTCGGTCGGACAGATCATATATATAAAAAAGAGTGGGGGTATTTGTACATTTGGCTTATACAGGGGGCTCCGGTCTGCAAATCACATCCAAAATGGCCGACAGAACTTTTGTCTGCAATGTCACACGCAAAATGGCGACCATAATTAATACGTTATGCAAAACACCAAGCACTATAAATAGGAACTGTAGCAAACACTATGCACGCTCCAGATGACGTCAGAGTGACGAAACGCGTAGGCCGGAGTCAGCATACGTCCTTGCATCATTTCCTGTCACAGAGGCTTGTGTCAGCAATATATGCTTTTATTATCCCTATCACATGTGAGTACCTTTCTATGCGTTTGCACAATAAACAAATTTTATACAGTATTACGCTATTGGGGCCTCCTCTCTCTCTTTCATAATGGAATCTCCACGTAGTCAACACTAAGGACAGTGTTATCCCACGCTGCTACACAGTGGCACATACTGTGAAGGTGTTTGACCACAGGAGGGGGTGAAGGATCTGGTGAGTGCAGTCACAATAGGAGCACGAATAAGGCACGCACAGAGTGTTGTTTCACTAGAAAGCTCAAAAGGATCCCTTCACCGACACAAGAGCACCTTAAAACTCCTTTTTGTTATATAATAGCTGTTTATATACAGCAGCACTTTATATTAGTGTCATATTTTTTGCACTATTTATATTATGGTTATTAATTTGGTATTTATTGCACTTTAGAGGTATTATTTATTTATATTGTACAGCATTTGCATATTACAGCAATTTAAATTTCAGTAGTTTCTGACACGTTGTATTTTAATTGTGTCAGTTTCATTGACTACCAGCTCACTTACATTTAAATCCAAGGGCTCATGCACATGGGGTGTACACATCAATGAACACACACCCAGTCTTTATACTAAATGTTTTTATTAAACTGTGCGCATATATTTGGGTAGGACTCACCCAATTACTACTCACTAGGAACACCTATCATTGCACACCATTCCTCCTCTCCCCCCAAATCCCTTCTCCTACCTCAATTTCTTCTCCTATCAAAGGGAGCAATATACACAAACCCTAACTACCCTTAATCAAATGGTTAAGGCCTCACAGGAGGAAAATGCTAAAAATTACAAATTGGCTCAAAAAGAAGTAGTACAATATAAAAGCATGCCAACCGAAGTTGAGACTGAACCACATAACCAGTGCATACAAAGTGGTCTAAAATCAGTTACATGAAACTAAGAAAGGAAAATTTTATAGATCACACACATTGCACACAGACAGAGTCACAGTTGCTACAAACAATTTCAATTCTTAAAGAACAGGCAGCTGTGGCTAGCAGATGTGAACATGCTAATGCTACAGCACCTACTTGTGCCTATGAAATTGGGGACACAGAGGAATATGAAGAGTACTGGGAAAATGAAGATATGGGTCCTAATTCTACTTTTCCTGCGGCAATGGGAGAAATCGCAGAGCCACAGGAGGATCGAGAATGTACCATAGACCCACCTGAGAATGGGGACCGGTTATCCACAAATGAGGAGCAAGACAAGTTCCCCATCATGGGTAGGACCCAGATCTTCCCCTCTCCTGAAGGAAATCGAACACTTTTGGGGTTTGATAGTGAAGGGAATGAGGTGATTTCTGATGTAGGCAGCAAAATGGACAAAAACGCAGCGCTCGATGGGACCAGCAATAAAAGGTTTGTTATAAGTAGACTGAACAGTCAAGTTCATTTATTGGATGCACATATAAAATTAAAAAACAACAGCTGGCAATAAAAAAATAAAATCAAACTGATTGAAAACAGATCATTGTCGGGGGCAGGAGGCGGAGCCTAGCGGAGCAGACATGCATTGTTAGAGCTCCACACCGCTGAGGAGAGAAGAGAAGGACAAAGCGGAGCCTGCAGACTCAAAAGGTATCCATTTGAACCTTTTTGCCCCAGGGAACAAACTGTGAAAGTTTGGGCAGGAAATATGGTACTGGGAGGAAACCGTGGCAGAAATAAAAATCACCTCACAAAGAGCTCACAGGCACTCACTGCAGCTGAAGCAGCTCCAGTCACCTCACAAGATACAGCATCAGGGCGCTCTCACAGACAGAAAATGTCACAGCAAGACTCTCCATTTGAGTCAGATACAGAACAAATCCTCTCACAAACTTCTCCACAAGCCTCCTCAGCATCCCCAGTAATATTATTACAATTTGAAAAGATGCTTCATAAGGCTTTAAAACAAACCTCAGACCAAATAACAAAAAGCCTAACCAAAGAAATAAGAGAGCTGGGAAACCGCACCGCAGCCTTAGAAATAAAAATGGATGAAATTGAAATTACAACCCAAGAAAATATAACAGAATTGGAACAATTAAAAAAAGAGAATTTAATACTTCAAACTAAGCTCGAAGATTACGAAAATAGAGCCAGACGTTCAAACTTGCGCATAAGGGGAATACCTGAAACTGTGACAGACCTGCAATCTACTATTACTGCTCTATTACAAGAACTAAAGCCAGATATCCCTATTGAACGTTTAGAACTGGACAGAGTACACAGAGCCCTCACAGCCAAAAAGAAAGATGGACCCCCACGTGATATAATCACAAAATTTCATTATTACAGAACGAAAGAACAAATACTAATTGCTGCAAGAGAAAAAAAGGAACTTAATTTTCATGGACACAATTATCAAATTTTTGCTGACCTATCCCAACTTACTATTACTAAAAGACGATCCATGAAACCCCAACTAATGGAACTGCAACGCCACAACATTATGTATCAATGGGGCTTCCCCTTTTCAGTCAGATTTAACTACCAAGGTACAATTTACAGAAGCAGATCAGCAGATGAACTACAACAAACCCTTTTAAAATTAAATCTGACAGAGCCCACAAGCAGCAACACTCCCACACGCAGAAAAATGGCATCATCTTCACCTTCAGGCAGCACTCAGAAAATTTCAGAACAAAATGGGAATCATCATTCTCACAAAAGAGGCCGTTATGCCACATCATCCATGGACCAAGAAGATTCAATGGACTGACATCCTAATTCCTGATATCTCTTCATTTGTTATACTAAGAGATGGTTCTCTATAAAAAACCTGTATTTATAACTGAATGTAACTGCATTCTGATAGTCACACACTGTGTGGGATCATGTTACATTCCAGTTATATTTCTTATTACTTCTGATTCATATAGCCTTTGAATATATAAGTGAAATAAGGAAATTCTTGTTCGGTTATATATTATCAGGTAATAATAATAGATTTATTACTTTTTAGGACAAATATGTTCAATAATCCAGAAGTAATGGAAGCTTTTTCTTTCTTTTCTTAAAACAAATATATTATTACCTAACTAGTTCCTAGAATTATGTTTTTGTTTATTCTAATCTGAAGCAATACAACCTCAATTTTATGAGTTAATATATCTAAACAGTTACATATGAATAAAATATGTAATTATTTACTCTAAAAGGGTTAAAATCCCAAAATAATTCAAACTATCTTCATCAATACCAAAGTTATTAACAGTACCTTTCTAACTGAATTATTTAGCCTAGGGCAAGACTAACCATATACAACCACCCTGGAATAAATAATTTCAACAAAAACTATATTCTGCACTCCAATTAATGAAACATCATTTTGATGTCTTTTGACAAAGCACTTCTCTCCTGTAAGCGGAAGATCCGTGTACCCCCATTAGTCCTCCTCATTCTCCCAACCATATTATGTGGGAGTGTGACGAAGGCACTTATTCCCCTAAGAGAGATATTTATTCTCTTTCACGGGTAAATTGTGATTACTTGCAAAAAATAATTTATACAATGTATCATCTAATCTCATATGTTTTTTGTTTACTCTTTACTCCAGAATTCACTGGTTTCTTTTCTATCTATTCATCTCTTCAGTCCACACAGGTTGATCTGCGCAGTCAGCTCTGCATAACAAAAAGTAAGTCAAAACTATTTGATCTATTGCCATGGCACCACTGAATATACTTTCCCTGAATGTTCAGGGAATAAATGTCCCTCAAAAAAGGACCAAAGCCTTCCGTACTTTCCATAACAAGAAGGCTCACATAGTATGCCTCCAAGAAACACACTTCACCAAAGATTCTACTCCAAAATATATTTCTCCTTTTTATCAACAAATTTACACGGCTTCTGCCTGTATCAAGCAAAGGGGAACTCTAATTGCATTTCACCGATCCACACCATTCACCTTATCATCAGAAATTAAAGACCCAGAAGGTAGATACCTGATACTCATGGGTTATATAATGGATACAGCAATCACGGTGATTTCCTACTACGCTCCTAACAAACAACCTACACCATTCCTCTCACATATATTACAAGTGATTAATACACAAAAAATTGGAACAGTGATAATGTGTGGGGATTCGAACCAGGTCCTCCTCCCATTTCTAGATAAATCACCTTTTACACCATCCAAAATAACCTCTAGATTACCTTTTTCTCAACTTCTTTCCAAATACAATCTGGTAGATTCATGGAGAGAAAGTAACCCAATGAAAAAGAAATTCACTTATTTCTCGCACCCTCATCAAACCTTCACCAGAATAGATCATATTTTTCTAACAATAGGAATGATACCAGAAATTATTGCATCAGATATAATTCCGATTCCGTGGTCTGACCATAATGCAGTATACACTACTATAGCCTCAGCCATACCAAAAGCGCATGACCCAACGTGGTACTTACCGGACATAATGCTCAAACACCCACTACATCAGATGGCCATTGAACAAGCTTTAAAGGAATACATATCAATTAATAATACAACAGACATCTCCCCAATAACACTGTGGGAAGCTCATAAGCCTGTCTTGCGTGGTACAATACAAAGACAAATGGCACTATTTAAACGGGAACGCAAAAATCTAGCAAAAAAACTAGAACTCAATTTTAATGCAGCCTACATATCATTTCAAGATAATCCATCTCAGAGTACAAAATCTCATCTGGAAAAATCTAGATTGGAATACGATCTATTTCTCACTGAGTCAGTTGATAAATCCCTCAAACGCTCCAAACACAATTTCTACATGAATACAAACAAACCAGGTACATATTTGGCTCGGGCATTAAATTCAACTAACAAATCTTTCAAACCAATACGTTTGAAATTATCAAAAAATGTTTACACTTGTAATCCAGTTAAAACAGTCCATAAATTTCACTCACATCTCGCAACTTTATACAAGACAAACAATGAATTTAATCCTACAGAGGCTGAATCCTTCTTCTCAAAAATAACCTTACCTGAGTTATCTCAGAATCAAAAAAGCAGTTTGGATGAGCCTATAACTATAGATGAAGTTGCTAACGCCATAAAAGACCTAAAACTTAACAAAAGACCAGGCCCAGACGGCTACTCGGCTTTATACTATAAAACATTCTCAGAAATACTCTCTCCCATTCTCACTAAAACTTTGAACAAACTTCTAGATGGACATTCTTTTCGGCAAGAAACACTAATGGCAATTGTTTGTATGATCCCAAAACCCCTTTCTGATGATACTTCCTGTGTGAATTATCGGCCTCTCTCTCTGTTAAACCTCGATATTAAATTATTAGCAAAAATAATAGCAAAACGCCTCAATAGCATTATAGGAAAATTAATACATAGAGATCAAGTAGGCTTCATGCCAAATAGACAGGCAGGCGATAATATACGCAGGGCAGTGTTATTGGCACATATTGCTAAAAAACGGAAAATCCCTTTATGTTTTCTATCTCTCGATATTAAGAGGGCATTTGACACAGTATCCTGGCAATATATGCAATATTCATTACAAAAATGGGGTTTTGGACCCCACTTTTTAACATGGATCAAAGCATTATATAATAAACCCAAAGCCTATATAAAATATGCTGGATACAAATCTGAAGCCTTTAATATCGAAAGAGGTACCCGACAGGGTTGCCCATTATCTCCCTTATTATTTGCCCTTATACTCGAACCCATGGCCCAATACATCAGAACAAACCAAACTATAACTGGCATTGAAGTAGGAGGTATTACACACAAATTATGTATATTTGCAGACGATATATTACTTTTTCTATCATCATCACAGGTCTCTGGTCCTAACTTAATACCAGCTCTTGATGGATTTGCAGCCCTATCCGGCCTTATGATTAATCCTAAGAAATGCCTAGTGCTTAATATTTCACTCACAAACATGGAATTGATCCCGGCTAGGGCTGCACTCCCATTCACATGGGCAGAAAAATCAATCCCATATCTTGGAATTCATTTAACAGCATCTCATTCTGACTTATTCTCAACCAATTATCCTCCTGTATTAAGACAGATCACAAATCTAATAAAACAATGGTCGCAACTTCCTTTATCCTGGATGGGGAAGATTAATGCAATTAAAATGACTATTCTACCCAAATTGCTTTATCTATTCAGAGTCCTCCCTATTCCAATTCCTTCCTATTTTTTGAGAATAGTACAAAAAAGAGCAACTTCGTTTATATGGGGCTCTTCTAAACCACGTATACCTATACACACACTACATCTTCCCAAAAATAAAGGAGGCCTGGGATACCCTAATTTTACTAACTACTACAGAGCAGCACATTTGGCCAGTCTGTCCAAATACCATGCAAAACAGGAAATCCCATTATGGGTATTTATAGAGGCTTCAGAAAATGACCCTCTATTAATATCAAATTTATTATGGCTTGATCCTAAAGACCGCTTTAAAATTCATAATCCCATAACTAAACACTTCTTATCTCTCTGGGATAGACTAAAAACCAAATATCAGTTACAATCTCCACACAATCCTCTCCTTTCTTTTATCAGAAATCCGGCCTTTTATCCGGCATGGATCTACCCAAATTCTTTTAAAGCTTGGACAACATCAGGCATTCAGACACTAAATGACTTCATAGCATCTAAATCATTCCTTTCATTCCCATCGCTTAGAGAAAAATATGATCTACCAAACTCTGAGATATTTAGATATCTCCAAATCAAAAATTTCTATACACCATTCCTAAAGGGGGATACACCATTATCCCAATTATCCATTTTTGAATCAATCTGTACAAAAGATCCATTTGCTAAAGGTACAATTTCATCACTTTATAATCAATTATATGGAGTAGCAAATCTTAATAGACCCTCTTACGTTCAGAGGTGGGAGGAGGACCTGGGACGAACTTTAGAAGACACGGACTGGTCTAACATATGGCTCACATCTAAGTCATCTTCACCCAACATCTTAGCACTGGAGACAAATTATAAAGTCCTAACTCGCTGGTACCTTGTACCCGCTAGAGTGGCAAAATATTCACCTAATACCTCAGCTCTTTGTTTTCAAGGATGCCCAGAAATAGGCATATATTTACACATATGGTGGACGTGCCCAGTAATCCAAACCTTCTGGAAGGAAGTCTTCGTGATTGCATCTAAAATATTTAAAAAAATAATACAACCAGATCCATATTTAACTTTACTTAATCTAAAACCGGAATGGTTAACACTCTCTCAATTCAAACTAATGATCCAACTAATAACGGCTGCAAAACAAACAGTGGCCAAGGCATGGAAATCTCCTACATTGGTACTAGCAGAAACAATTCACAGAATGAATTATACAATGTCCCATGCTAAGATGGCAGCCATCGATCAAAATCAAATTCCAAAATTTGAAAAACTTTGGCATCCTTGGATAAAACAACAGTTCCTGTCAAACTTCAATGACTCTGTCATGTTGCCATGGTAACAGATTAAATGACTTACAGAGACACCCATTCTAAGGCTTCAAAGAGAACTAAAAAGAATAATAAACTGACGAGCGGGACAACCTTGTGGACCATACCTCTACCTTTCAACCCTTTTTCTTCTTTCTCTTTCCTTTTCTCCACCTTACGATTAAAGCTCATTATCAGAATTTATTTGACCTATATACACTCTACTTGTAAACAATATGTATAGTAGGTATAAATCATTTAAATACCTACAAAAGTAACTAAGGAAATTATATATATCTTTCATTTAGGTTTACGTGAACCCAATGTTTAATATTTGAAATTTCATGATATTTACCTATATAAACCCTACTGTAAAACAATGAGCTTACTTTATAGATCCTTGTAAACTTACTTTATGTATCTTTATAACATTGTATACTCAATAAACTTCTTTTGACAAGGAAAGAATGGATGCATACAATATTGGGGGCAGATAAATAATGAGGGGGGGTGGGAAGGGAGGGGAGGGAGTCCATACAGGGAGGGGGTCTTGTGGGAGTTTGTTTTTTCTCTGTCTGAAACTAAAGTTCCAATGTTTATGTTGACTGTCCAGGCGCTCTTCTTTCTGAGCGGTTTTCTAGTAAAATATGATATACATATAAATAAAGACTTACTTAAAAAAAAAAAAAAAAAAAAAAAAGAGCAAAACAATCAGGTTGAATGAGGTAGAAGGTTGTTTTAATATTGAAAGAGATAACTGCAGAACATGTGAAACTGGATGTGTTATATGTGTAGAGGTAACATGTTATCTTCAATGAGATGTAAAGCGACCTACTGTTTACAGAATGTGATGTAACATGTCAATATGCTCAATAAAAATCTTGTTTAAAAATCATCCACTCCTCGTGGATTCCCTCCCAAGCTAGTGGGACCTTCTCCAATTATCTCCATCCAAGTGGAAGGAATCTACACTAAAGCTTTGTTAGACATTGGAGCCCAAGTGACCCTGTTGTATAGAGACTTCTATGAGAAACATCTGAAACACCTGCCACTTCAGAAGCTGGAGGAATTGGAGATATGGGGCCTAGGGACACAGAACTTCCCTTATGATGGCTACCTCCCCATCAAACTCACCTTTGACCCAAGTGTGGCGGGAAAGAGAGAAACCTTCAATACCTTAGCAGTGGTGTGTCCTCACCCGCCAGGGGCTGATAGAAGCTCCCTCATCATTGGGACCAATACTGACCTGGTCCGAAGACTTCTGACACCACTTGTACAGGAGAAGAGCACTCCAGCCACAAGTGTACACCCAATGCTAACACAAGTGTACCAGGATCTAGTGCAAAAACAGGAAGCCCCCTTGGAGGGAGTGGAAAAGATCTGGCGACTAGACAGGAGTGAAAAAGTGGTCCAACCGGGAGAGGTAGTCTGTCTAAAAGCCTCAGTCAAACTGAGTTGGAGACAACCCGGCCCATTCATTGTTCTTGAGACAGACAGCCAGAAGGAAGGTAAAGGTCTGGAAATAATCCCAGAAGTGTTGTCGACCAAGGCACTTAAGCGAAGCAGAGGGAGAGTCTCAGTCAGTGTCCGAAACACAACAGCCTCACTTGTGACAATGCCAGCCAGAGGGTCAGTCGGCTATGTTTTCTGGATCTGGTGTACAGCCTTACCTGATAATCTGTATCTTCTTTAACTGATGATTTATTCCTTTTCTTTTAACTTGATCAAATCAATTGAATAATGTGGTATCTTGATGGGGCATTCTTCTGATTTGTAATTTCCCTTTAGCTGTTTTTTTTTTTTTTCCAAGAAGATATTTATCCACAATAAATTATTTCAAGTTAATATGTAAGAAAACAAACTGAATAGACATTCTGAATGCCACTTATGGGATGTTTGTGTAAGCAAAATGTAATGTTAAACTGTAAATGTGAAAATGTATTTCTAGAAGAATGATCGGATTTCATCTGGCTTTCTTTTTTGTGATTCTGCTGGGATAGGTGGCTCAAGCAACCCCAGTCTCCCTGAGTGGTATTATGGGAGGACAAGAGGGGGAAATTTCTCTGGAAGAGTTCTACCCAAAGAACACACCCCTTTCCCCAGCTTGGATAGAGAGGGCTAAAACCCAGCTCCTGAGATGGAGACCTGCCTTTTCAAAAAGTGAGTTCGATGTGGGGCTTGCAAAGAGTGCTGAACACAAAATTCGTTTGGAAGAAGATAAACCATTCAGTGAGAGGGTCAGACGGATTCCACTGGGAGATCTGGAAGACTTACGAGAACAGCTGGCTGAGCTGAAGAGAACAGGGATAATCAGAGAGTCCCCGGAGTCCATATGCCTCACCAATAGTGGTAGTGAGGAAGAAGAATGGGTCATTACGGTTGTGTATTGACTACAGAACACTGAACCGAAGGACCATTCCTGACCAATACACCACAACTCATATAGAAGATGCCTTACAGAGCCTGTCAGGGGCGAAGTGGTTCAGCGTGCTGGATCTAAAAAGTTGATATTACCAGATCCCCATGTGCCCTGAAGATAGGGTGAAGACTGCTTTCATTACCCCTGTAGGATTCTTCGAGTTCAATCGCATGCCACAAGGCCTGTCTGGGGCCCTGGCAACTTTTGAGAGATTGATGGAGAAGACTGTGGGTGACATGAACTTCATTGAGGTGCTGGTGTATTTGGATGATGTCATAGTGTTTGGCCAAACACTTGAATAGCATGAAGAGCGCCTGGAGAAAGTCCTGAAGAGGCTCCATGATGAAGGCCTGAAGTTCTCAATGGAAAAGTGCCAGTTCTATCAACCTCTTGGCCCAGACCCACAAATGTGACCGAGCTTAGGTCATTCCTAGGGTTCTGTTCCTACTACAGGAGGTTCGTGGAAGGGTTTGCCAAGATAGCTCACCCACTCACTGAGCTGTTAAAGAACCAAGAGGAAACTGGTTTAGACCCGGATAATCCTGGAAAGCCAAAAGAAGGGCCCAGGAAGAAGAAAGAGTCCATCCAAGACCAGTGGACACCGCAATGCGAAGAAACCTTCAGACAGATGAAGTGAAGTCTTACTACTGCTCCAGTCTTAGCCTATGCAGACCCTACCAAATCCTACAAACTGCACGTGGATGCCAGCCAAGACGGGCTGGGCGGAGTGCTTTGCCAAGAACATGATGGGCACCTAAGGCCCATTGCCTATGTGAGCCGAAGTCTAGTCCCTGCTGAGAGAAACTACCCCACTCACAAACTTGAATTTCTGGCCTTGAAGTGGGCTGTGGTGGACAAGCTAAAAGATTACCTGTATGGTGCGGAGTTCGTGGTCAAGACGGACAACAACCCCCTCACATATATGCTCACCACCGCAAATCTGGATGCCACAGGACACAGGTGGTTGGCTGCCTTCTCTGCATTTACCTTCAGCCTGAAGTACAGACCAGGGGTTGGTAACCGAGATGCAGATACATTGTCAAGAAGACCCCACTGTTCCCAGGGTCACCCAGAAGAATGGACACAACTTACCCCTGAAGGAGTAAGAGCTCTCTGTGAAGGGGCAGAACAGAAAGGAAAAGGCGGAGCCAGAGCTGAAGAAGTCAGTGTGTCTGTTGCAGGAGTGCCTAAATGCTACTGTAATGTCACTCAGATCATAGAGGAGTGTCTAGCCAAGATATCTGGAAAAGACCTCCTGGAGAGACCAACAGGAAGATCCACTCTGTGGCTTGGTATTGAAGGCCTTGGAGAGTCAACACCCTGATCTAGTTCTCAAGAGCACTCAGAAGGAAGCTCACCTGCTACATAAAGAGTGGGAACGGTTACAGCTGCAACAAGGGGTGGTCTACCGAACAGGCCCCTCGGAAGATCCTGTAGAGAAGTGGCAATTGTTTCTGCCAGAGAAGCACAGAGAAAAGGTACTGATTGCTCTGCATGATCCACATAGCCATCTGGGATCAGAAAGGACTCTCCAGCTGGTAAGGGACAGGTTCTACTGGCCCTACATGAGGACCAAAGTGAAGAGCTACTGTCATTCCTGCCTCAGGTGTATACAGAGGAAGACCTTACCTGAGCGAGCTGCCCCAATGGGCCATTTAGAGAGTCAAGGGCCAATGGACCTGGTCTGCATAGACTTTCTATGTCTGGAATCTGACTTGAGTGGACAAGGAAATGTTCTATTAGTCACTGATCATTTCACCCGCTATGCTCAGGCATTCTCCACCAAAGATCAGCAAGCGGCTACAGTGGCGAAGGTTCTGGTGGAAAAGTTCTTCGTCCACTATGGCTTGCCTCAATGGATCCATTCAGACCAGGGGAAGGACTTTGAGAGTGCTCTGTTCAGAAGACTGTTGGATCTACTAGGTATCCAGAAGTCCAGGACTACTCCCTATCACCCACAAGGAGACCCTCAACTGGAGAGGTTTAACAGAACTCTTCTCAACATGTTGGGGACCTTGACCTCTGAACAAAAACCGCATTGGAGCAGACACATCACTGCATTGGTGCATGCTTACAATAGTACCAAGAGTGATGCTACAGGGTATTCACCCTACCGGTTGATGTTTGGGCGAGAAGCCTGACTACCAGTAGACTTAGCCTTCAGAATTAGCCTGGATCATACCTCAGAGACCTCTCATCGATTGTATGTAGACAGGTTGCGGAGGAGTCTGAAGACTGCATACGAAAAAGCTCAAGCCACGTCAGACAACAGAGGAAGTAGGAACAAGAGGAACTTTGACCTCAAGGTACGGGTTCAGGAGTTACAACTAGGTGACCGAGTCTTGTTAAGAAATCTGGGCATCCCAGGCAAACATAAGTTGGATGATCGCTGGAAATCAAAGCCATATATTGTATGCAGACAACTTCCCGGACTTCCAGTGTATGAAATCAGACCAGAAGGGAGCACTGGACCACTAAAGACCTGGCACCGGAACCACCTTCTACCCCTCACAGAAGCAGTTAGGATTACCCCACAGGAGGGGCTACCATCTACATCTACTGCTGTACACCGACCAGTAACTAGGTTTCGGCCTGGACTCTCAGTTACTGAAAATGGCGAGGGAGAAGAAGTGGAAACAAGCTGGCTGTGGCCATCTGAAGTGTCAGAAGCTGAAGCAGACTTTTAATTTTACACGTTAGGAGAGACTAATGGGATCCTTTGACCAGAGGCCCCTAAATTTGTATCCCAAAGCAGATCGAGAGAAGGCTTAGAGGTGTCTCAAGTCCTCCTGTTGGAAACGGACCTAGAGGATCTTAGTGCTGGTGTTGAATCTGGAGTACAAGAGACAGAGGTGGATGTACAGGCGAGAGAAGGAGTTGAAGAAAATGTCAGTTTGCCTGAGACGCCAAAAATACAGAGAACGAAGAGAGTAATTTGCCCGCCAAAAGGATTAATTTATGATACATTGGGTGAATGCTCTGAAGGGACTCAATTCACTGCCAGGAGCAATCCTGAGATGCCAGGTCCTTCAACTGCTGAGTCAGAAAGGCTAAACCCCATCTCACCCCTTGAAACATCTGTACAAGACACCAAGGTGTCAGCTGTGGGTGTACAGGACAGCTCCCCATCACATGAAAATTGGTGGGAAGCTCCTCTGTCTGTATTATGCAATCGCCTAGAGGCAAAAATGTGTAATAGGAAAAAAGATTTTAAATATCTTTGGGGACCAAAGAGTTCAAGCAGGGGGAGTATGTAGCGTTGATATTTTTGCCTGCTAGTACAATATAATGTTAAAGTATAGACAATGCATACCTTGGTATTTGGCACCATCTAGTGGCCTAAATGTGAAATGGACTTCATTTTACTTTCTATTTCAAGAACATATAGAAATGTTACAGGAAGTGACTGTTTGTTTACATTCTACAAAGACTTACCTACCCAGATTGCAGAGTGACCTACCCATGAACACTCAGTACTGAATTGCATGCTGGATAGGTTATAAAAGGGCCACGCTCGGCCATCTTAGGTCTCTTCTGGACGCGTGGCCTGCCTACAAGGACCTGTGAGGTTTCCAGAGAGCGCGGCCTACACCAACTGCGGAGCGGAACAGCCAGCGACTCTGCTCAACACCTGTGCGCTGAAGAGACTGTGCGACCAGATCGAGAAGGATCCAGAGGCACCTGTCAGAGCCATCAGAGGGTCCCAGTTCATCTTGTGGAACGGAGAGGTGTGACGGCGCCGGCTGGTGTGAAGCAAGGTTGAGACAACCGGAGCGGAGCTGTGCTATCCTCCAGGCCTGTTTGGGTGAGAGGGCTGCCGTCCATAGTTATTAACGCACCTTTTCACACTTAGACTATAAACACAGTGTTGCTGGGACCTGTAGCCCCATGGAGGAGATCTTAAGAAAAAGACTGAGTTTAAGCAGGCCTCAAGCCTACAGTCCATTGATTACTGACACTGTGCGGTTTGGAACCAATTACACCAAAGGCAGTTTAAGTGTGCTGCATGGCAAGTACGGTTCTAACACTCACCCTACAATAATCCTTGTTTGTTCAACTTTGTGGAATACAATTACTACAACACAAATAGCTAGCAGAAGACAGAAGACTAAAGACTGCATCTCTTATTGCAAGGCCTTGCATCTTATTGATATTAAGAGGGACTGCATCATAAAGTAGGGGGAGCTCCCTAGTAATTGTATTGAACTGTATTGTTAACTTTGCTTTCCTGGTGGTTACCAAAGTGTGCTGGAAGTGGGAAGGTGCCCAGAGTTAAAAGTGTTAATAAAAAAAACACACTACACAGGTTTTAAAAGCAATTTATTAGGCAGCTCTGGAGGGGGGGTCACAAGTGAATGTGACGTCACAAGGGGGCGGGGCTCCGCAGCTCGGACACACCATTCCAGCAGGAGAGAGTGTCGTGTCAACATCAGAAGAAGAAGAAGAGACAAGACAGCACAGCAGACTGGGTCCCCCTAGCAATAGAGCTGGAAGAAGATAGCGGGGGAGTCCGGCAGAAGATACGGGAGAAGAACTGGACAGCGGCAGCAGACCGGGCCCCTCCCGCTAGCAAGAGAGCTGGAAGAAGATAGCGGAGGGGCCCGGGAGAAGAGGCGGAACACCGGGAGAAGAACTCGGAAGAAGACCCCCCTCCGGAGCTGCCTAATAAATTGCTTTTAAAACCTGTGTAGTGTTTTTTTTTTTATTAACACTTTTTTCCTAGGTGAATAGGTAGGGGTACCATGTACCCCATACTCATTCACATAGGGTGGGGGGCCGGGATCTGGGGGCCCCTTTATTAAAGGGGGCTCCCGGATTCCGATAAGCCCCCCGCCCGCAGACCCCGACAACCAACGGCCAGGGTTGTCGGGAAGAGGCCCTTGTCCTCATCAACATGGGGACAAGGTGCTTTGGGGTGGGGGGTCGCCCCCCTCCCCCAAGGCACCAACCCCCCATGTTGACGGCATGCGGCCTGGTACGGTTCAGGAGGGGTGGGGGGCACTCGCTCATCACCACCCCCTTTCCTGACCGGCCTGGCTGCGTGCTCGGATAAGGGTCTGGTGTGGATTTTGGGGGGACCCCCTGCACCGATTATTCGGCGCAGGGGGTTCCCCTTAAAATTCATACCAGATCTAAGGGCCTGGTATGCCCCTGGGGGGGGAACCCACGCTGGTTTTTCATTTAAAATTTGGCGCGGCGTTCCCCCTCAGGATTCATACCAGACAGCTGTCAGCACTGCCTGCCGCTCATCGCGAAAGGAAAAAAAGTTTTCCTTTCCCGATGAGTGAGCCATCTCGGCGCTGGCTCCCGCGACGGGGCTCGTACGTGTCAAATCTCGCCGAGAAAAGTGGCGAGATTGACACAATATCGCGGTCACCTACTGTACCTCTTAAAGAGATTTTTTTTTTTTTTTTTTTGCATTTTAGCGTAAATAGGTCCTCTCATGCTGATTTCTATTACAAGGGATGTTTATATTCCTATGTAATAGGAATAAAAGTGTCACCATATTTTTTTTAAAGAACAATGTAAAAAGAAAAATGAAAAGGTAAAATAAATAAGAAAAAAATAATAATAATTAAACACGCCCAATCCCGCCGAGCTCGTGTGCAGAACGAACGCATACGTGAGTCGCGCCAGCATATGAAAATGTTGTTCAAACCACACATGTGAGGTATCGCCGCGATCGGAAGAGCGAGAGAAATAATTCTAGCCCTAGATATCCGCTGTAAAATGAAACTTGCAACCTGTAAAAAAAATTCAACGTCGCCTATGGAGATTTTTAAGGGTAAAAGTTTGTCGCCATTCCACGAGCTGGCACAATTTTGAACCATGACATCTTGGGTATCAATTTACTCAGCTTAACATTATCTTTCACAATATTAAAAAAAATTGGGGTAACTTTACTGGTGTCTTATTTTTCCATTCAAAAAAATTGTTTTTTCCAAAAAAAGTGCTCTTGTAAGACCACTGCGCAAATACGGTGTGACAAAAAGTATTGCAACGACCGCCATTTTATTCTCTAGGGTGTTAGAAAAAAAATGTTTGGGGGTTCTAAGTAATAAAGAAAAACAAGTTTGAAAAATACGCCTGGTCCTTAAGTGGTTAAAAGTCTAACGATATTAAAGCAGAACACCAAGCAAGACAGTTCATGGATTTTAGATAGAATGGGGAAAGGGTTACAACCTCAGTTGGATTTTTATTGCTGTCTGCAATCCTGATGGGAGGATTCCACTACTTCCGCCGGTCACCAGCAATCGGCACCCCCGCAGTGCAGCGGGCGCATGTCTGCTATCCCGCTTAAAGGGACCGATGTACAGCTACGACGGTTTGTGGGATTGTGCCGACCTGCCGCATTATAATGACGACGGCTGGTCGCCAAGTGTTAACTGCTTAACTGCAGCAGGTTGGCTCCCCTGGGCGAGCCGTCGTAAATGTACGTCGGCCACTTTAAGAGCACTAGGTGACCCGCGCGTGTCGACGGAGCCGATGCGCGTTCCCGGCAGTCACGATGTCCACCAGGCACCCGCAATCGCTCCCGAGAGAGAACGGAGGTCAATGTAAACAGACAGATCTCCGTTCTGTCAGAGGTGAGGAGACTGATCAGTTGTTCCTAATGCTTAGGAACAACGATCGGTCTCCTTCCTCAGGCAGTCCCATCCCCCCACAGTTAGAAACACTCCCCAGGTAACACATTTAACCCCTTGTGTTAACTCCTTCCCTGCCAATGACATCTATACAGTAATCAGTGGCTATTTTTAGCACTGATCGCTGTATATATGTCAATGGTCCCAAAAAAGTGTCAAAAGTGTCTGATCTGTCTGTCTCAATGTCACAGTCCCGATAAAAATCGCAGATTACAACAATTAGAATTAAAAAAATATATATATAATAAAAATGCCATAAATATATCCCCTATTTTGTAGATACTATAACTTTTGCACAAACCAATTTGCAAATATATAATTAAGTTATTCTAGATTTTTAATAGTTTTATTTATTTGTTTCAATTTTTTATTAAAGGTGACTGCTGCAGAAGGGGAAATAAAGGTGGAGAAACCGCATACTAGCTTATTCTGAAAAAAAAATTACCTTAGAACAAGGTCACTGTATCGCATGCAAAGTGAATATCTACTAAACCGTATATGTTTATTATATATTCATTTTACTTACAGGTATGCCTTACTATAGGATTACCTGTATTTTTTAATTAAATATAAGGGTATGCAACCACTTTAAAATGTCAAAAACAATCATATTACCTTACACTCCTCGATAACTCTCAGCGTGCATGTATCCTCAACTAACATTTTTTTTCCCTGATTATATTTTGTGTCAAATGTTTTGATTCCTAACTCCGCTTCTCAGGACCCACTAAGTCTATTGTTGTAGAGGTAAAGATTGGAAGACTGCTATTATTGATCATTAAATTATATAACCTGTGATGTATTTCATTTATCTTGCTAACATGGGGTCCATAGAAAATGATTTGAGAGTATAATATATTTATAGGCATTAGTGAACAATATTTTTTTTATTGTGCATATTAATTGTTTGTTTTTTTGTTTTTTTAACAGAAAATTTTTATTTAACAAATCAGCATTACAATACAAGAATTTAGTACAGTCATTGCGGTGAGAATAAAGACAGTTAGATTTACCTTTAAACAATAGCCATTATTTATCAGATATTCCAAATGTGCAAACGTCAGAAGTTTCACATAGCCATACCTCTCAAGGTTCAAATCATCATGCATTTTTAGATAGTATAAAGTGAATAGCCCAATATTCGACCAAACCTGGTAGGGACAGCGGGGGGGGGAGTGGGGGGGGGGAGGAGAGGAAGAGGGAAGAGAGGAAGAGGGAAGGAGGGAGGAGGGGAGGGGAAGAAAGGAGGAAGTGGGGAGGGAAGGAGGAGAAGGAATGGGATGAAGGGAAACGGGCATAAGAAAAATAGACGTGAGATGTTGGATGTCCTCCATTATGTTTCATGTCCTGCTTATGGGGTAGGGGGTTCAGGGTCTCCGGAGGCATTGACCCAGGGCGACCAGATTTTGTCAACTTCCCCGGGCATTGCCTACTTTCATACGTCAATCTATACAGAGGGAGTACCTTATTCACCGACCTTATCCACGAGGCAGGGTAGGAGGCTCTACCATTTTCCATCGCAGTAGAATTTCCCACCTAGCATAGTACAATGCGAAGGTTAGACACAATTTACTAAACCTATCACCCTCAACATCCTCCAGATGACTGAGCAATAGTATTTGGGGGTCCACCTGTAAGTTTGATCCTATGACATTGCTCAGTGTGGATGCCACTATAGACCAAAGAGTCGGAGACTGGGACAAGACCAGACCATATGCCAGAAAGTACCCAATTCCTGTCTGCATCTCTGACAGTTGGGATCTCTCTGAGGGTAGATGTGTGCCAACCTCTGTGGGGTAAAATACGCCCTGTGTAGGAACTTGAATTGTATGAACCTATCCTTTGCCGCTATCATGGAAGGAATGTAGGATATTAAACACTCCTTCCATTCCTCCTCTTCCAAAGAGGGAATATCAACCCTCCACTTTTCCCAGGTTTTAGTTAGTTTGGCATCGTGCTCTACTGTCAGGTATAGGTATAGTGTAGAGAGGGGCTTCCCCATCACACTGGAAGTCAAGAGCCTTTCAATAGAGTCTGGTTCCAGAATGGGGGGGCAGGAAACTGAGCCTCAAAGGCGTGCTTCAGCTGCCAGTATCTGAATTGGAAGGAGGCCGGAATAGCAAAGGATTGTCTAAGGGCTTGGAAAGTCATGAGCCTGCCATCCTTAACTATATGCTTTAATGTAAGAATTCCCTTTTTTGCCCAGAGAGAGGGGTCCGGTAAGGTGTAAAAATGAGGGAGCATAGGGTTACCCACAGGGGCATGTGAGGTGAAATGTAATTGGGTTTCCCATATATTTTCCTAGCCTCCTGCCA